>NC_141685.1:455023357-455675544 GCF_964263255.1 Lissotriton vulgaris | reverse complement strand
CGACGATGGTCAAATTTGGCATTGGCCCCAACTTTAGGAAGTGGGTGGGACTGCTGTATGCTAATCCTAGTGCCAGGGTGAAGGTGAACAGGATCGGGTCTGAAGATTTCCCTATCAGGAAGGGGACCTGACAGGGATGCCCCCTGTACCCACTCCTATTCGCCCTCACTATTGAAGTAGTGGCCTGTGAGGTCTGGCAGACGGATGAGATACAGGGATTTCATATATCACAGGCCGACGTACAGGAGGAAAACATTTCGCTGTATGCGGACAATATTCTTCTGTATGTGGCCCATCCGGCCTCCACAGTCCCTGCATTGTTCAAGCTCCTGGGTAGGTATGGTTCCTTCTCGGGGTACATAATTAACTGGCACAAATCGGTCCTGTATAGCCCACGCGTAGAGGAGGAGTTGCCCCCTCTGCCCGCCGCCCTCCTAGTTGCCCAGACGGGGTTCACATACTTGGGGATTTATCTGACCACGGACCGACACGTCTCCTATCAAAAAAACATCCAACGGGTGATTAGGAATTTTACAGATGATGCTCTTAGATGGAAGGACCTCCCTCTCACGATCTTAGGCCGGGCTGTAATGTTTAAGATGGTCACATTGCCCCGCTTCCTATATGCCTTACAGAATGAGTATTTCCCCCTTCCCAGACAGACGTTAAAGGCGATAAATGCGGAGCTACGCTCTCTGCTGTGGTTAGGGAAACAACCGAGAATAGCCCTAGAGATCTGGGACAGAGCGACAAAGATGATGGGGTGGTCACATAGACCCACCAAGCAGACACCGATATGGACCTTGCTAAAAGAGCTTCACAAACTCACAGGTTTTAGGGGATGGGACAATATTGGGATCTCCGTGTTGGGGGATCTGGTATCGAAAGGGAAATTCAAATCCTATGGGTCCCTGGTGGCAGAATATGGCCTGCGCCCTACTCAGTTCCTCAAATACCCGCAACTGCGCAATGCATGGAGGGCTGAGACAGCGTTTACCTCTGCGTTGCCAGAATATGCCCCACTGGAGGGTCTATTGCAAGAACGAGTATCCAGTAAACTAGTGTCACTGGCGTATCAGATCATAACACGCCGGACCGTTTAGGGAAACCGGGAGCATTGTGGGAACAGGACTTGAGCGAGATGGACACAGTAGATTGGGAAGCAGCCTTGATGCATCACAGAGAAGTCGCGATTAAATCCTGACTGCGACTTATACAATATAAGATACTACATAGGATATATTATGATAGAGCCAGACTGCACTGCATGGGTCGCGCTACTGACTCCTGCTGTCTCAGATGTAGACCTCCGCAATGGACCCAAAATGTGTTTTACTTGGAATAACTACCGATATAGATTTGAGCCGCCCACATCTGATCTTTGCGATGTTGGCCCTGGTGTGGCGAAACAGGGCGTGGCGCGAGCATGGGGAGCCCCATTTGAACCCCCCCCCCCCCCCCCCCCGGGTCGGGGAATGGGGAAGGGGGATGGATATGTACATGGCGGCCGAAAGAGTAACATACAAAGTTAGAGGATGTCCCCGAAAATTCCATAGAGTGTGGGGCAAATGGAGAAGATACCATGGTCTTGATGGGGGTCTAGGGCCAGATTGATGTACTAGAAGTCCTGAAGGCTGAGGTTGGGTTGCGGGTGGGTGGGGTACGAAGGGTGGGGCAGAAGTTTATGGAGAATTGTGGGGGGATAATAGAGTGCGGCGGAATGATGCCCTGTAAGAAATGGCGAGATCTTGTGGAATTGATGCTCATCAAGTTGTACTTGTGGAGGGTGGCTAGGGGTGGGGCGAGCGCCTGGGCGAGCGGTTACCCATTTGTGACTTGTCAGTGGTGCTACTGTTGGTTGAAAATGCAAATAAAAAGATTTAAAAAAAAAATAAAAATCTGAAGAAAATGTCACTTGTCACTAGAGGAGCTTCTTATATAGAATAGCATTTAGAGGAGTCATTCATAAACCAAAGTTTTGTTGATTTTTCACTTGTACTTGTGAAGAAGGAATTCAGAGGGTACTCACCAGTGGCTCCATAAAAAGATAATTTAGTCATGCTTTTTTTTCAGTTGGTAGAATTGGTTCCTCGTATAGCATCAGTCTGGAGCACCAACACCTGTTGTAAATGCCTGACTGGGTATCATTTTAAGGCTCACAATTTTCTTCTTTTTGTTTTCCCTACCGGTGAATACCTATACAACTCCTGATGGTGCCAATTTACAGATGCAGAATCCCTCATATTATAGTGCCCAGAACAGAAATTTCATTGTTGATCTCAGTAGGACTAAACATTACTAGTTTGGGCCGGTATTCTGTGATGTCTAGTATGTGTTAATGCATTGCTGAGTCACCAGAGGTTGCAGCAATAACTAGTCCATTCAACCTTATTTTACTGACCATACCCTCTCTCGTACACTCACCTGAACCCATGATATTATTGACAGTACTGTACAATGTTCATGCAGCACACAGTAAACAGATTGGTGTACCCTGGCTTATAGTGCCCCTGCCCTCAACACTTTGATGAAATCTTATACAGCAATAAACTAATCTACGAAGTAAATATGAGTGCTGCTGGTGTTCTCGTTATTTCAACTGGATTTAAAAAAAAACAAAAAAAACAAGTTGGGATCGAATTCCTGAGCCTGAAGATGTTTTTTTCACTCATACATAAAGGTAGGAATTCCCAAACTTCCAAGCATGTGATACAAACAACACACCACATACGCGTCCTCTTTATCTGTAGCGCAATCTTACCCTCTAAACATATGTTAAAGACTAGGTTAATATAAGTCTATCTGATGTATTGAGGAACTGAACCATTATTACTTTGTAAATAATTGTTAGTGATTTAATCTGCACCCTGGCAAGAACAGTCAGCCACTGAAGCTTCCAAAGGTCATTTGTGATCTGTTCCTTTTTAGGGGTGCCTACCTGAAAGAAACACTTTACTGACAATTCCTTACCTTAGAAATACCCCCAGGTGTCGGACTGGATCCAGAAAGTTTTCGTCAGCAGTACCCCTGCACGTCGGTATGCATCGCTGTGCTGCTCCGCATAAGTCATTGGCATCGTAGTCGCCGAGATGACGTCACTGGAGCTACATAGACGGACTCACGCGCGCTGACATCAATTCTTACTTTTTCCGTGCCAGCAAGCGCAGATCCGGAGAGAGCGGTACCCCCAGTCAATTTTTGACTGAGTATTTTGGGACTTTTGTCTCTGGACTTTGAGTCTTTGACGCCTGGTATGTAGGGATGCCCGGTTTTAATTCTTGCGCTGCTTGTCCCCGCACAATGTCGGTGACGGACCCGCACATGATTGTCTCTACTGCCTGGGGCACGACCATGACTCCGAGTCGTGCCACGAATGCCGGGCCCTGGCTCCGAAAACTTGCAGGAGCGGTCCCGAAAGTTGCTGGAGGCCCGGGAGTCGGCTCTGTGCCGTTCAAGGTCCTGGTCCCGTGGGAGGTCGAGGGACCGGTGTCGAAGCCACCATCACCATTGTTCGACGAAGTCTTCGCACTCTGGGTCAGGTCTGTGAGAAGGTGGCCTGATATGCAGTGCTCACTATTCTAGTGAACACTATGTATCAGTCCAGCAACCCTTATTGATGATTGGTTGTAAGTCAACCTTATAGACCAGCTATCCTAGTAGCATGGATACGAGCAGTCTAAGGCTAAAGACTCGAGAGGGCGTGTTAAGCCAGCTGTTTACCACACATATACCCTTTGAATACCCAGTGAAAGGACACCACACAAGTGTTATGAAAATAAACAGTTATTTATTAAGAATCACAACAGCCCTGTACTCTTTATGAGGACAGGGTACTAAGCACAAACCAAAACTCTTACAAAAATACTTAAGTTAGCACAGTATATACAAATGCCCGAGGGGCACGGAAAACCATATACTCAGAAAGTGGAATGCGAAATTACTAGCAGTTAAGTACAGTACTAATAGCCTTTGGAATCGCTAGGACTTGACTATAGAATCGTTAGATTACTTCTAGGAGACCCAGGGGACTCGGCTGCAGAGTGTGCACTCTCACGCGTGATGCGGGACAAAGTCTATGGTAGCTAGTAATTGCAAAGTTAGTGTTCTCGGGCGAACCCGACCTGGTAGGGAGAAAACGAAAGTGGATCCTGACCCTTGGATAGTGAGGCTATGCTGGGGCACCGAAATGCCGAAGTTACCTAGCCCAGGGGCTGCAGCTGCATAGGACTCAAAAGACGTCTGGAATCCTCGTTGCCGGACCAGGAGCCTGGAAGAAAGAAGTTGCTGGCAGGCGACCAGTGAAGAAAGTTCGGTGGATCCAAGCCTGGATCGATGGAAGATGACACCTGAAAGCAGAGGGAACCAAGTTCGAGACTACTAGCCAGTAATCAGTGGGCACCAGGAGGGCACCGGATGGTAGCCACCTCGACTAGGTGAGTGGGTGACGCTGTGACCGCAGATCTCACGGACCAGGAGGCGTTGTCGGCGACCAGGATGGAGGAGCGATCTGTCCCACGATGGATGAAGCTGTCGGCGTCGCTGGACCCAGGATTGGGCAACAAAGCCTTGGCAAATTCAAGCCCACGCGGTGGACCTAAAATGGCGTCTGGAGTGGACCAGGAGGGTCCGGGGTGCCTCTCTTGAAGAAGGAAGCAAGGGCCAGTCTGGAGCAACCAGACCAGCAGCAGTGATGTCGTCGGGCGTCGTGAAGAAGGCCACAAGCCAGCCGGCTAGTAGCCACACAGCGCGGTGAGCACACAAAAGCAGAAGGGCCCCACGCAGATCGTGGAGATGCTGGAGGGCTGATCTTCGGTGCTGGAGCTGCTCAGGGTTGGGGCTTCTCGGACCCCAAAGCACTCACCAGTGGAAGACTCGGTGGGCTTGTTACAAAGAAGTCGTGTAGTCTTGGCGATCGTCGGTCCCTCGAGGTCTCGTCGCACTCACAGTTCTCAGCTTTGCTGTAGAGGTGAGTAAAGGTCAGAGGTGCCAGGGAAGCCGGGTCTCGTCGAGCTGGGTCGTCGGATTCGTGATGAAGGACTTGCAGCAGACCGCAGTGTTCTTAGGATGGTGCCCGCTTGATGCAGGGTGACTAGCCACAAGGGAGAATCTTGAAGAAGGAAATCTTGAAGTCCTTTCGCAGAAAGTCGTGTCTTGATTCCAAAGATGATCTAATTTGAACAGGGGCCCCGCTCCCATCTTTTTACTAAAAAAGGGGGCTGACCCGGTGACTAGGTCCTGCCTATGGGTGGGACTAGGAGGGGGGTGGTTACACCCCTCTGCCATACCGGACTTTCCCCAGGCCAGGGGCTGGTGTGCCCCTGGAACTGGTTCTGACCGGCCTATGCGTAGTGAGCACCGGGGTGCCACTCAGCAGTCACCTTCCTGAAAAGCCCTGCCTACCCAGGATACACAAAACCATGTCTGGGACGGTGCTAGCACCGCCCCGGACAGGAAACCCTTTGTCCAGGCCTCCCTCGCTGGAAGGACTCCCAGCAGCAGGAGGTCAGACTCGTGTCTGTGGTGGCAGCATCCATTTTGTGGAGCTGAGGCTTCAGTTAACTTTAACCGGGGTTCACAGTTACCTACATGTCGTGTCCCTCTAGAAGGGTGGAATGCTAACCCCGTCGCCAGAATTGGCGAGGGGTTAGTATTCCAATTCGTATGACACCTTACTCGACATGTTTTGATAAAGCAATACCAAAGTTAGCATTTAACCGCGAGGATTATAATGCACTTAAGAGTATATGGTATGCGATATCATGGAACTGCTATTAGGACTTGGTTCCGCAAGCTGCAGACAGGCTCAGCTCATGCCAGAGCACCATCTCACACGATTCCAAGCACTCTGCCTTCAGGATTGTCAAGGCCTGCCATAGGAGTGACTGATAGGAATCTGTGTGTCCATTTTAGGGTTAGGTATAGGTATACTACACCTACAGCAAAGGGTGATTACACGACTTTGCCCCAGCTGTCATGCAGCCAGTTGTGTCAAATTTAGGAGGCCAGCCAGGGGTGGCATAATACATGCTGCAGCCCCTGGCAGCCCTGGGTACACCTATGCCCTGAGTTACAGGGTCTGATAAGGTGGCCCAGTACCAATTGGAAATGTACCTAGGGTACATGGAATCCATTTTACAGAGAGAGCAGTAGGCCTGGGGTCCTGATTGGCAGGGTCCCAGGTCGACTATGTCCAAAACCAGCTAAAACACAGGGCAAAAAGTTGGGGGCAACCATAGTCAGGAGGTACCTTCCTACAAGGTCAAGTAAGGCGAAGCACAAGAAGTCGAAGAAGCAGCGTCACTCTTCGCTTTCCCCTAGCCTGTCGCGGGACACGGCTGAGGATGTGGGTGGCACCGCCCCCCCGTCTCTGGCAGTTGCCGATGGCCTACCCGCTCTTTCCAGGTCCATCGGCTACTGCGGTTACGCTGCAGGAGTTCCTGTCAACCTTGGCACAAGCCTTTGGGCCGTTGGGCCCCGTCGGCATCCCTTCGGGCCCTGCGGGTCTGACTGGGGGTCCTCGCTCTTCTGCGTCATCTGCTCCGGCCCAACGTCGTTGACTACTTCAGTCTCGATGCCGAGAGACCCCCATGGATCCATTGATGGATGCCAGCCAATGTCGGTTGGCCGAGTACGACCTCTATCGACGGTGACGGTGACGGTGCCGGCGTCGGCCGGCGTCGGCCGGCTCTCCGACCGACGCCGTCCCCGGCTTCCACCCAGAGGTGGAGAAGGCGCCGGACCAGTGTCGATAGACGCCAATGGGGAATTTCTATCCCTTTCTCTATCCGCCTCCTTCTTTTCCGCCTCCCCGGCACGTTGTGGAGGATGGGGAGGGCTGGGAGGCATCTGAGGACCCTCTCGCAGCCCAGTGCAAGTTAGACTTGGACTGGGAAGAGGATTTGGAGGATGCAGGTGACCTGGATTTTACTCCAGAACCTGGCACACTATCTCCTCCTACCATGGCTACGGAGGAGGGTGGTACATATTCTGTGGTGTTACGTAGGGCAGCCGAGGCTCTCCTCCTCAAACTTCCTACGGTGGCCATCAGGACCAACCTCCTGACAGAAGTGCTTCGGCCGGCGTCTTCATCTACAGAGCTGCTGCTGCCCTTTAATGATACACTTTCAGGCGTTCTTTTGGGCACCTGGTCCAGGCCCAACTCAGAGGCTCCTGTGGATAAGAACGTGACCCGATGCCATCGCCCTGCCCCGGGTGACCCCATTTTCCTCTCCAAACACCCTAACTCCGAGAGCTTGGTTGTCCAGGCCCCTGCGCCCCCAAGCGCTTTCCCTTCCGCACCACCGGACAGGGAATCCAAGAAACGGGAACAGTTTGGGAAGAAAATTTTTACTTAAGCCAGTTCAAGGCTGCGGTCAGTGAACACTGCATGCCTCTTGGTCCATTATTCCCATTCTGTGCAGGACACGGTTGCGCAGCTGCTGCCTCTCCCATGCTATTGCTGAGGGGAGAGACGCAGCCAAGTTGTGGCATTGACACCGCTGACTCGCTGGGCAGGGTGATTTCCACAACAGTGGCGCTATGCCGCCACACCTGGCTGAGGACGACTGACTTTTCAGAGGATGTCTAGAACACTCTGATGGACATGCCCTTTGATGGCACTCGCCTTTTCGGTGACAAGTCAGATAGTGCGTCGGAGCGTTTTAAGGTCTCACGGGCTACGGCCAAGTCCTTAGGCCTTTCGGGCACGCGTACGAACCAACATTGGTCAGCGGCAGATCACTCTCCCTTCCCCAACTGGAGAACACAGTGGTAACGGATGGGTCCCTCTTGGGACTGGACGGCCACATGGGAAAGGCGGAGATCAGCGGCCTCTGGTCTCCGGCGGAGTCCAGGCTCCATATCAACCTTCTGGAGCTCCGGGCGATCCTGCTTGCACTGAAAGCATTCCTTCCCTATGTCAAAGGGAGAGTAGTGCTGGTGTTCACGGTCAACACCACCGCCATCTGGTATTGCAACAAGCAAGGCGGGGTGGGGTCCTGGACCCTATGTCAGGAGGCCCTGCGTCTCAGGACATGGCTGAAAAGTCAAGGAATTTCCTTGACAGTTCAACACTTGGCAGGTTTTTGAACGCCAGGGCTGATTAACTCAGCCGCAGGTGCATGATGGATCACAAATGGCGTCTTCACTCAGAGGTGGCGCAAGGTCTCTTTCAACAGTGGGGAGAGCCTTGGTTAGATCTATTCGCCACCGAAAAGAATGCGCAATGTCATCACTTCTGCGTGCTGGAATTTCCAAGGCCACACTTGCTGGGCGACGCTTTTCTTCACTAGTGGAGCTGCGGTCTATTGTACGCTTTCTGTCTATACCACTTCTACCCAGAGTGCTGAAGAAGATCAGGCACGACTGGCCCAAGTCATTCTTGTGGCCCCCGACTGGGCTTGAAGAGTTTGGTATCCCGAGCTAATAGTATGAGCATAGATCCCCGATCCGACTGCCTCTTCGGGAGGATCTTCTGTTGCGACAGCAGGGTTCGGTCCTCCACCGGAATCTGCCCAGCCTCCACCTACATGCATGGAGATTGAGCTGTGACAGTTGATTCCATTTGACTTACCTCCTCAAGTCTGTAATATTCTGGGAGCCAGGCGTCCCTCCTCTAAATCGGTATACGCCTGCAGGTGGAATAAATTTGTGGGACGGTGCACAGCAAAGGCTGTGGATCCTCTTTCTGCCCCTCTTTCAGAAGTCCTTTTGTTCCTTCTTTCTCTGGCACAGAAGGTCTCTGCTCTGGGCACTATTAAGGGCTACCTTTCTGCATTTTCAGCCTTTCTCAGGCTCCCTGACCAGCCCTCTCTTTTCAAGTCCCCTGTTGTTAATAGATTTCTCAAAGACATTAACCATCTTTTCCCTCCTATTCCGTTTTAATGCCAAAGTGGAACTTGAATCTGGTTCTTACTTATTTGATGTGCGCTCCTTTTTAGCCGCTTCACAACTATCCTCTTCGTTTATTGACATTGAAGACTGCTTTCCTGGTTGCCATCGCCTCAGCTAGGCGAGTGAGTGAGCTCCAGGCTCTTTCCTGTAAGCCTCCTTTTCTGTTGGTTCATCCGGACAAGGTTGTGCTTCGTACTCGTCCTTCCTTCTCGCCAAAGGATGTTACTGCCTTCTACATCATGCAAACTATCACCTTGCCCACTTTCTTTCCGCCTCCGCATCCTTCCAGAGAGGAAAAGAGGCTCCACCATCTGGACCCAAAACCCACTCTCATTTTACCTGAATCTCACACAACCATTCAGGGTGGATGACCATCTCTTTGTTGGCTACATAGGCGCCAAGAAAAGCCGGGCTGTAAACAAGAGAACTACCTCCCGCTGGGTTGTCTTGTGTATCAAACCCTGTTGTTCTCTGGCTAAAAAGGAACCTCTGGTGGGGTTGCCCGCCCATTCTACCAGGGCGACAGCAGCCACTACTGCATTAGGAGGTTAAGTCCCCCTGCAAGACATCTGTCAGGCAGCCACATGGGCCTCGCTGCACTCTTTCACTAAGCATTATTGCCTTGGCAGTCCAGTCCAGAGAGACATCTGTTCTAAGGTAAGGAATCTATCACTAACGTGTTTCTTTCAGATGAACAAGTTACTTACCTTCGGTAACGATATATCTGTAAGAAACATTAGTTTGTGATGGATTCCTTACTGCCCCACCCATCCTCCCCGTTCTGCGAACTGATTTCTAGGGTTAAGGTCATCCCATTCAGGACCCTATTTTCATACACCAGTGGTCAGTATCTTGCATGGCTCTGCATTCCTGGCAAAGAAAGTCATGTACAGAAGTGACGTCAGCGCGCGTGGGCACGTCTAAGTAGCTCCAGCGACGTCATCTCGGCGACTACAAAGCCAATGACGTACGCGGAGCCGTACGACGACGCCTCCCGACGCGCAGGGGTACTACTGCCGAAAACTTTCCGGATCCAGTCTGACGCCTGGGGGTAAATCTAAGGTAAGGAATCTATCACTAACTAATGTTTCTTACAGATATATTGTTACCGAAGGTAAGTAACTTGTTCTTCACAGCTATGTCTGCAGAGTTTGGCAGCCTTTGGAGGTTTTTATTATTCGTTTCATGAAACTCATGCACTAACATACTACATTTATCGAATTTAAATTAAACGGTGGCCATAGCTATTCTGGCACAATTTTAAACCATTATTTACAAAACCTTCAAGCCTCAGATTTGGACAGTGAAGGATAGGGTTTACATAGATCATGGCTAATTCTTGAGCATACGATCTACTTGTGTCTGTGGTATGTTTTAACAAGATTGTATAATGACAAACGCATCTATTATATAACTCAACATGGCTTCATAAAAAGTGACAATTTAATTCGGATTAAACGATGATGAGTTACCCAATGTATTTTTAATTACTAGGACAGCTTATCGATTATTTAGCTTCTATAACTTGTTGTGCATTGGCAGCTGTATTAGATATGGTAATCCATCTTGTGGTGAGAAACATGTAGTTGCTTGACTTGAATGTAATATAAAGTTGAATATTAGTTCAGTTTTAGCTTTTGTAATTTTGCTAGGGGCAAATACTCTTATTAAAATAATGTTACTGCCTGATGTTAGTAGTGGTAACAATAAATTGAGAAAGTAAGATACAAAAGATTGTGTCCTTATTTGTTAGTGAGCTCTAACCAGAGTTGACTGCCTTTGTAAAGCTAAGCAGCAATTTAGTGACTAAGGAAGGGCCTGATTTACAGTCTGGTGGGCGGATTACTCCGTCACAATGTAAAGGAAATCCTTTGCAACTTATAACAAGCCCATTAAATTCTAATGCACTTGCAACAAGGCGTGAAGTTGTGACTGAGTAATCCACCCGGCAAACTCTAAATCAGAACCTAGATTTTGAAGGATTCACATTATGGTGCATTATATCACATTGTTGAAATATGTTTATTCTAGCTGCCCTCCATGCTTTGTCTGTCCATTCCCATAGTAGAGAATTCTGATAGAGACTTCTCAACACATATTCCTCATATTTCGATACTTCATCTTTGAATATCCCCAGGCATCTGACTGGATCTGGATATTTTTGAATCGCAATTGGCGCACTCAATGACCAGTGGCGTCATGTAGCGTTGTTCTACATCATGCCACTCTGTCCTATGCAGAAGTGACTTCGAAACCTGCATATACATGCACGTGCTCGCACTGGCATCAGTTGCTTTCTTTTCACTGCAACCAACGCGGATCCTGAGCTTCAACTGTCATTCCATAGATTTTGCATTTCCCTCCAAAAAATGTCAGTGGTGTGCAGATAATGACAACTAAACCTATAGGTTTTAAACCATGTAAGAACTGTAGCCCACAGATGTCGAATACAGATCCTCATGATGTCTGCCTTTGGTGCCTGGATTCTCCTCTTGATTTGTGGCCGTGTTCAAAGATGGACACAAAGGTGATCCATGACCGAGAGTCAAAGCTCATTGCTGCTGAATTGAGGAAGTCAAAGACCCATTCTCGCTTGAAGTCCAAAGCGCATCGATCACGGTCTTCATTGAGAAAGAGGACACACTCTTGTTTCCGAGGTTACTCTCATGATCGGTGTTCATCGAAGTTAGGTAAGTCGAAGAGCAGACATAAAAAACACCAAAAGTCCAAACATGGGTGATCTGCATCTTGTCACAGGTATCATTCACAGTCACATGACGCACTTGGCACTTCTAAACAATGGAGCAGTATTCCCCCAACGGAGTTGGTTAAGTGCTGATTCTGATTGGATGGAGACACTGGATTAGCTCCAGTTGCCCATCGACAAGATCTTTGGTACCAATGCCGGATCTAACTGGAGTGCCTTTGGGTCATTGATGTGACCAGGCTTCCAGGTGCGTCTCTTGACTCCATCCTGAGGTTGATGCTAACAGCATTTGTGCTTTTGTTGAATCTGGGTCCAACATCAACTCTGCCTCCATCCTCGGCGTTGGGTTAGACACTGCATCTGCAATGACAGACGCTGCTGGCTCTGATACCGACATCGATCACAGGGCAACAGTCGAAGATCTGATTGTTTTATTGGATTCTGAGCCCCATGTTCCTCCATCTATACCCTTTCTATTCAAGAGAGGAGTTCATTTTGATGAAGAATATCAGCCCTTTGAACAAGGTGATAATGTATGACAATCTTCAGGATTCCAGCGGTCTTGATCCCTCTCCAGACACTGGCCTTGGCTGGCCTTGGCTCTCATGTCCCTGCAATTGCCACTAAGGAAGCAGCATCTGTTTCAACAGCCATGAGGAGACCAGCAGAGACTCTTGATAGTATTCTGCTTTGTCAGGGGATTAAAACCACAGCAAATGTCTTGAGTCATACAGTCTACTCAAGAACCCTTCTTGCCCTTCAGTGGAGTACCTACAGATGTTCTGGAGGGCTCCTGGGGGACCAGGATCTAGCCCTCCATTTAAGAGACAAGTGGCAAGGTGGCACAGACCTGCTGCAGGAGACTCAGATTTTTGTTTTATAACATTCTACTGCGGAGAACCTTCTTGTTAAGGCTTCTAGGAGCCGCAGAATTCCAAATGCCTTCCCAACCACTCTGTCTGATAGTGAGTTGAAAAAGATGGTGGCATTTGCATAAATAATGTTCTCTTCGAGCAGCCTTGCCCACAGGTCAGTCAATATGTTAGGCCTACTGGGAAGATCTTCTCATGCGTCTAGGGACAAAGTTGTGGATGGCCAGTCGGCAGTTCCAGATAAAGTCTGACAAATGTTGCAGTGCTTGGTTTTGGACGGACTTGATACTGCAACATTCTTAACTAAATCCGGCGTACAAACTACTGACTATATGGCAGTGGGTATCAGTGTGGTTCTTCAGCGCCACGCCTGGATCCGTGCCACAGGTTTTTCAATGCCACCCGCTCTGGACTGTTTGGGGTAAAAGCTGACTTAACCCTTGAAAGATTTAAAAAGAGTAAGTCCAGAGGGTTTCCCGTTTCTGCTTTGCCAGGGTTCAAGCTCAACCTGGCAAAATGGGAACGGGTAGTTTATGATGTGCGTGTATTCATGTAAAAATAAAAAATAAACTCGAATCGGGTGAAATCTCCTTTTTATGGTTGAATCAGCAATTACATACAATATGTAATGACGACCTATATCCTAAGTATCTCTTACAGGAGATGGTATGTGCTACATATTAAAAAATAATGAATCGTGTTCATTGGTCCAGGTGTCAAATAGTGACCTGAAATACATGGTTCCCATCCCAGGGTGTCATGCAATGTACCCTCCAGTGATTCATTCCAGCGAGAACATTTTGTTATTGGTTCCGCTCCATTGCTTCTGCCATCACCTCCTGTGAAAAGTAAAAGTGACCCTTGTGATTTTAAAACTAGAAACTCAAATATACGACTTTACTCTTGTTTACTAGAGTGGGAAAGTACATTTGGGAGGTGGCGATCAGCAATTGGAAAAATCTGAGTGTTCGCATTATATTGCATAAAAGTTCATTGCACAAACAAACATTCAACTTTTTTTTACATTTATTATTGTACTCTACATGAACTTCTGCACTCAATTTTATGTTAACACTTTGAAGCGAGGGAACCGTTAAGTGATAATTCAAAATAAGTGGATTCTCATTACTAATTCATTTTTATTCATTGCGATTGTATTAGCATCAATCATGATAAAGTAATGTGGCTTATTAGGCGTGACACTTGCATTAAAGCCAGTTTGAATACATCATCATGATAAATGGGACAGCAGAGAAGGACAACTGAAGGAAGCAAACTAATTCCATGCACTTACCAAACCCATTTTATTAATTAGATTTTGTGATCTGAAATTGATTTGTTTCCTTCCGTGCCCTTACATTATTAATATTGGAACTGTTCATTTCAGAATTTGTTCATTATTTTTATAAAATGTTGAGCAATACTGGAGAGACATTTATTTGTATCCATAACAGTTTACATAGATTCTTTTAACACAAGAAATGCCGATATTGTATATTACCTTGCTGATTTTAGAAATTTCTGATTACTTGTCTTTTCCACTTTTTTTCAAGGTTTTGGTAGCCTTTTTTACTACATGCTCTTTTGTTCTAATGATATCTGCCCTTTCTGGTTCCCAGGAAGATCTGTTACTTTTCTTTTTGCTATATCGTGCTACTAAGTGTGGATCGCACCAGCACAGTATGTGAGGCCCTCCATCAATCAGGGGTTTATAAAGCGCGCTACTCACCCCTGAGGATCTCAAGGCGCTGGGGGGTGGAGGGGGACAGCGGTGCAGCTCCGGTTCAATCGAAGAGCCAGGCAGTACTAACAATTTGAACAATACAAGCTTGGTAAACAAATCCGATATAATCAAATACATTTCTTCATGAAGAATTAAATGATTAAAATCGTTGTCATGAGTGGAAAAAGTAAAAGAGTAAAAGTTACCTGGGAGCTTGTTTTTTTTGGGCTGGACAGACTTCAATATTCACTTTTACCAATGCTTGATAATGTTTACTAAAAAACACTTTTCCTCGTAACATGTAGATAAATGGCTTTAAAAACAACTTGAAGGCTTTAAAAATTCGGACTCCTACCTCTTTGCTGCATTCCATTCTCAGCCTGCTTGTACCTGACACACTACAAAGTAGCATCACCTAGAGCTGTTTGGGGAGCAGCCCTAGAGAGGGCACCTTATCAAAGCAAACATTTTCTGCTGGTACTAGGGAATCTGTTTGAGCTAGCTCTGATTTTCAAAGTCCATGAAAAGACAAGTGGACTGCATCTCCGAGTGTTTGGGGGACCAGACACTGCCCTGTTTAAGAGGCCTTGTTTAAGAGAAGGCAGAAAAGACCTGCTTCTTTATGTGGTCTGGTCTTATCTCATCCCGTTTCCAGCAGCACAAAAAAACAAGCATTTACAATGCAATGGTTTTGCCTTTGTTAAAGTTAGAGCTATTGGCATTGCTCTTGACATTATTTTTATTTATGTTTTTTTCTAACATAAATAAATGGCATTGTCATTGAACCCCAACCAGAAAAATGCAAATTAATAATTTGACAGATTAATCAAGGAGTGAGCCCGTCACCAAATTGCAGAAAAGTTGAGGTAACTCGCACTGTGTAATATTCCACATTCGGTGAACAATTAAAAAAGGTTGCATTCGGAGGGAGCACGGAAGGGTGACATAGAACCTCAATGTAAGATAGGGGCATCCCTAGAAAATCCAGTAATTATTATAAAGCACCAGTTATGCTTCTTCACATGGGGTATTTTGGGTGGCAGCTGACCAGTGTGAAGTCTGCCCCCTGGGCAGATTAGGAGGGTGGTGCAGTCCAGTGACTGCCATTTTGTATTGGACTGCATATGTCGCCCAAAAATAGCCCAATCTATATTTAAGGGGTCATGTTGGGTTCCCTTCCACCATTTTATGTTCAGGTGACCTGGTGGCAGGAAGCACAGCAGTGTTTAATTTCTGGTGAGGTAAATTAGCCTTTGTGGTATTAAACGTTTCCCCGGTATATTATTTGTTCATGAGTGCCTTACTGTGAAGCGTATCCAGTGACACTCATGTGGCAGAGGTGATGAGGCTCCTGAGGGAGGTTGGAAGGTTAGAGCTCATGATAAGTGGAGAGGCAGGCATTGGTGGGTGTTGCTGCCACGGTTGTAGTATTTTCTCCACCTGAGAAAGTGGCAGGGGGTTAGGGCCATCGTTGACGAGGTGAGTGCGAGGTGCCACACTGTGAACAGATTACCTGGAAATAGGGGGCGGGCCCTCAAGCTTGGGCTGGGGCGCGCCCTGAGTGAGAGCCGGCGCTGCAGGTGGGGGGGGAGGGGAGGGGATGTGGTGAGGGGACACTAGGGAGTCCGGCGTGGTGGAGCCCTTGACCAAGGGGGGGTTGTTTAGAAGAAGAAAGTCGGGGCACAGCGGACCATCCGCACAGTGTGCACAGCTATGGGGCCACGAGTTATAAAGAAGCGAGGAAGCATGCAGTATCAGTAGAGTTGACGCTCTTTATGGGTATCGAGGGGAGAGGATATAAACAAGCTGCATCTGTTGAGCTTCACGTGGTGCTATGTGAGAGTTTGGGGGATGCGCAGAAGGGTGGGGTATGAGGCAGGGGGGAGTCCCAAGTGGTGGAACAGAGCCTACAGCCTAGCCAGCAGCAAGCTGGGTTGCATCAGCCAGTAGAGTTTGAAGAGTTGGAGGGTGGAGTGGCTACGGGCGGAGCGCAGAGGAAAGGACCCATAGCAAGGGGGGGACACGGCAGATTGGGGGGCATGAATATGCTTGCGCACTGGGTGGAGGCTTACAGGGAGGGAAGGTTGGACAGGGTGGACGCCTACATAGGAAGTGGTGGATCACTCCGATGGGTGCAAGCACATAAAAACAAGCATTTACAATGCAACGGAGGGGGGGCGGAAAGGCACGGAGAGCGGGAGGGGGTCGGGAACGGCCACACACTGACAGCGGGGGGGGGGGCGGGGCGGGAACAGACACACACGGACATAAAGCAACAAACAAAAAAACAAATGAAAATGCCAAAATCTAGTCTCCAGCAGCAAGGACAGTCACCAAAGAAAGACGGTTGGACCTAACAAAGCCAATAACACTCAATTATCTTAATTCCTCGTCTTTCCAGCACTCTTTCACCCGATTACGCGTTAATTCTATCCTTAGAAACACATGATAGTTGATAAATGCTGTGACAGTTGTGCTCGTACGCATGTGTATCTTATTACAATGCTAATTACAATTTTTAACTTCATTCACTGTCAAGACTATCAAGGAACAAATGCGTAGTGGATAGTAATGAACAATTTCTGTCACGATTCAGAGACAAATTACTTAAATAAATAGTAATAATTTATAATGTGCACATTCACTACACTAAACACAAAGGTTTATTCCAGTTTTTGAATTTTTTTAAAACAAGGAGCTTCACATTAAGAATAGCCACCCTTAGTTATGTTCATTTTAACGATTTAACTCCCCCGCCCCTCTCCCCCAATCCATCCCCCCAGAGATCCTTTCAAATCTGTAATGAGTGATCCAATTTATAAATAGATAGCTCAAATAAATGTTGCACATTAATCAGGGTTTGAAAACGTGTTTACCAATACTACACGTCTCGACTTTAAGTGCTGCACAGCAGCCTGTAGTAGCAGTCTGTCGTAAACTACTTCTGTCATCCTTGATTAGCACTAAAAATTGCAGCTCCAATGGTGCATCACACAAGAGGTATAGGTGCGCAAAAATACCCCACTCTATTGGTAGTCTTGCACACCAGATCCCATGCACTACCGCATCCCCTTCATAAGGAAGCTTACGTCTTATCCTATAGTATGCCAAAGTCTTTCTCCATACCATTTAAGGTCCAGCCTGCACCTACAGAGTTTGAGTGCTGAACAGCTTGTACATCACCCCTACCCCAACTCACCTATGGTGCACACAGGGCCCGCATCCCCGGAGACGAACTCATCCAAGGAATGTACACAAGCTATGAATGGGTCTTTCATTTTTCTTAGCAAACAGAAAAGTGGTACTTTCCAGAGGTGCCTGACATTAAGATGCCAGGATCCTGCCACAGGTGCCCTCCCCATTACAGGCGGATATCGCCAAGACAGCCGCACATTCTCGGATAATTTCCATCATTAAACCAGTATTTCAGCAGAATATAGATCCGTAATATCCAAAGAATCTACACATTAATGGTAGGTTCTTCTCTCTAATCTCCATCGCCCACCCACACAAATTCGGATGTCTCCGCCCAAGGTGTGCTAGTACTGCCCATTAGTAATGCCGTAATCTCCAGTGGTAGGTGTGTACTTAGTGCACATTTGTCCACGAAAAAGGATGCAGCAAATTAGGGCACATATGTAACAAAAAACTACCTTAAATCGGAAGCACATTTGGTCGTCACTCCCGAAGGGTACTGAACCATATTGTGCAATACCATCACTTAGGGTGCACGTGTCTCTGCTTACAATAGTTGCGCTTCCAAATCTACACTGCATTGGTGGTCTTGCACGCATTCCAAATGTGCCCCAGTGGAGCATTTAGTTAGCCTTTGCCCCTAAAAGTCGATACGGAGAGCCCTTCTTCCTCCTCAGATTGGATACTAGTGCACTGGTTCCATTCCTCTGGACATACACGGAGGGCCTTTTCTCTTCCACAGAAGCAGATACCTTCTTGATGTACACACTAGACTTCCGCCCCACCACCTGCTTCCATCCCATGTATAGCCTGACTGATGTGACTGACACCTGTGAGTGTTTTGAGGAGCTCACAACCTCAGATCTCCCCTCTACACCCCTGTGAGATGAGTAGTTCTCAGGGTGCAAGCACATAAAAGCAAACATTTACAATGCAACGGAGGGGGGGCGGAAAGGCACGGAGAGCGGGAGGGGGTCGGGAACGGCCACACACTGACAGCGGGAGTGGGGGGGGGCGGGAACAGACTCACACGGACATAAAGCAACAAACAAAAAAATAAAGCACTCACCTGGACTTCTTCCGGCAGATCTCTTGCTTCCTGCTCTCCACTCCTCCTCCCGATGACGCGGCGGAGGCTCGGACGGCTGGGCCAATCCCAGCGCGGAGGGCCGTGTTCCTTGAAACCTGCACCAGCCTATGCCATGCATTTACGACCCACCATTTGTAGGTCTTCTCTGACTTTGTAATCGTACAAGCAAAATGCCACAGACTGCACGGCCGAGTTGACGTCTTTCCAAACTTTGTCTGTGCATGCAGTATTTTTGCAGAGACTTTTCTGTCTCGTGAAGTTTGTATTTCATACTATGGCCGACGGAGCGGGATTTTTTTCAAATAAAGCTGCCGCTTGTGTAACAAGAATTCGCGTGCGCTTTCTCAGGTCCTGACAGTCAGGCAGGCTCATATTACCCGCGGAGCGTTTGATTGGTCACAAACTATTTCTTGCAGCTGTCTTGCTAGCGGCCAGCTGGTGCACCCATGTCAGCCAATCACTACGGGAGGACCTGCTTCCTTTTGTTCGTTCGTAGGAGTCCAATTGACGTCAAAGCTCTGACAATGTACAATGAGCTAAGTATGGCCCAGAAAGAAAACATTATAAAATCAGACTAGTTAGGAGGCTTGGAACCCTAAACTCCTGTCTTTAAACCCAGTGATCTGGCAGCCAGGCAAAAACGCATATCCTGCTGCAGCGAGGATGCACAATCCAGCTGTTTTAAAAAAAAAATAATAAGCTATATTGACGAAGTGGCAGAACATCGGGCCTCATGCACAAAGCCTTATCGCAATCGAAAATCCTTAGATTCGCTGAAACGCCGTGTTTGCGGTGGCAAAAGGGCTTGTCTTTCTGTATAAATACTCTTTTGCGAGTCTGAAAATGATCTCCAACTTGTAAAAAGACTTCTGTGATCTTTTCCAAATTGCAAATAGGAAAAGGATTGATATGGGAGTGCCCCTCTAATTTCCGATTCAGAAAGGAATGTACCAATAGTTTTCGGTCGCAGTTGCACCCCGCTAATGCGTTATCGACCCCCCAGGGAGGTGTTAACGAGTGCTATTGGGAGCTCTTCCCCTTAGGGGAATGTGTTGACAGCTTAGTCCTTAAGCTTAATTAGCTAGAGCCTGTTTTAGAGGCGGCGCATTGGAGTGAGTGTTGACCCATCTGTCTTGGTTTCCCGGACTCGTTTAGATGTGGGAACCACTGTCTTTCTGATGGGGGAGCCTCGGCCATCCTAGCCACCAGAAACCTCTCCACAGCAGCCCAGGACCACCAGCCCCGTGGCACTGCAAGCCCCGCCCATCTGAAGTGGGGATTCCAGCCGTTTTCCTCCCCGTAGGCAGCAAGGACAGCAGAAGTGACAGGCGGGAAAAAAAGAACAATGCTCTCCATACGGTGGGGAGAAAAACTTCCAGTTCATTAAGAGCATTGTTTTTCTATCATTTTAAATCAGTCCTCTGCTTTGAATTCTGACTGAGCTCTTTACTGTGTCTGCATCAAATCAAAGCACTTTTTGGCCTCAACGGTACAATGCAACGGAGGGGGGGCGGAAAGGCACGGAGAGCGGGAGGGGGGCGGGAACGGCCACACACTGACAGCGGGGGGGGGGGGGGGGGGGGGAACAGACACACACGGACGGGGGGGGGTGCGGGAAGGAACGGGAACACAGACACTATTGAGCTGGGGGGCCAGGGTCGAGTCTCGGCGGACCAGATTCGGGGGCGTTCCTGAGGGCTTTTGGCTGACGTAGCGTGACATAGCCAAAAGCCAAAAAATCTCGGGAAAGCCCCCGAATCTGGTCCGAGATTGACGGACACAGCCCTCTCCCAATGGCTAGCCTCCATTTATGGAGCTAGCCAATGGGAGGAGGGGGCTGTTACCCGACTCCACACACAGATCATAAGATTTTTCCTAGCGCATGCGTACTTCGTACGCATGCATTCACTGGGCAAAACCTAAAACGTGGGCGCTGAGAAATGTCAGCCAATGCAAAATCTGCCATTCCTATCTGCTGTCAGGTAATGTTCGGAATTTTTAAAACACCCAACCCAAGATGATGTGACACTACCGTCCTTGATCACACTGTAGAGCTTGGCTAGGCAAGTCACATCAGCATTTCCAATTTTTTCTCAAGCTTGAGGCCATTAAAAAATCAGCCGGTTCCAAAGACCTGGTTTCTCAGGACTTGTTTCAGAGTTCTTCTTTAGCTTTTGGCCCTTCTGGGAAAGGGAACTCCATAATTAGGGGATTTAGTGGTCTGATTACTCAGGCCCACGGGATCAGGAACATCTGGGTCTTGTGTTGATTTAGCCTATTGTGCTTCCACTATCTACACTCAAGTTTCACCAACATGCGGATTCCCCTCCGTGTTGTAGGCATGCTTCCTAATCCCATTGGTGGGGATCCTGCCTTCCTTCGGTCATCATGATGAGCAGAGTACTTTGCGATTTGTCAGCCTGCAGGGCATTAGGGGGCGCGCCCTCCTGGGTGCATGAATTTTAGTTAGGCAGTGCAACTGTGAGCCTTTGTAGCTGCTGTGCATCCTCTCAATGTGATGCTTCCTTTTTGCTTTCGTCTTCTCTTTTTATTTGTTGGGTCTGCCTGGCCCCACCCAGGAACCCCGCATGGCATTTGTTGCAGGCAACTAAGGGAGCCTATCCCAGGCTACACCAGCCGCCATTCTCCTCTGGCAGCATGGGAGCCGAACGGTGCTGCTCCCAAGCTCTCCTGCTCCCTCCATGTGGGCAGGGTGTATCTTCTTGGTGGCTGGCCTGCTCCTACCATACACGGGGAATGGGGGATTGGCCTACCACAGCTGGGGAGTGCTGTGGTGCTCCCCTTTAAAGCATTATCGTTGGGGCCCCAGTGATGGGATCCCTGGTCACTTTCCTCTTCTCAGGAATAGAGAACACTCTCTCCCTTGTGAAAGAGTGTTTAACCTGGGAGGGAAAGTTCTAGAAGTTAGGCACCACAGCCCAATACTAGGGTACTACATCACCTCTCCAACCATGACCCAACCCTCCTGCACAGCATGCTTGAACAATTCAGGATGGCGTCATTCAGGAGTCGCTGGTCACATCTCCTCTTGGGGGCCTTTGCTCTGCCCCCGCTGAAATCCCTGCTGGGTCTTTTCCCATCAAAACTTCAAAGAAGAGCCCTATCCTGTGTTTGCTGCTGAGATCTTTGCTCCCCCCTTTGATCAGTGGACCTGGGCTGTCTTAACCCTCGTACAGTGTGACAGCTTGCGAACGGATGCAGATTTTCTTCTCCACTCCTTCCTTCGCGGGAGCGGAGCACAGCACTGTTAATTGCTTCCTTTCTGTGGATAGTCCTGTGTTCCTTCTGCTAGAGAGCAATGTAATTTCTTGGCCCAGCGGGGTGACAAAAGGCCTGGGTTCTCTGATCCTGGGCAAAACCACAGAGATTTGACAATTCTGGATTATCCAAAAGGTGTACATATATCTGCTTGGGGTGTACATATTTGAACAGGGTGCCCTCTTCAAACCCCAATTTGATATCTTGCTGGACTTTGTAGGCCAAAGGGAAGTGAAACTGCAATGTAGGCAGATTTCCACCTATGTGAATAATAGTATCACTGCAGACAAAACAGTAAACCTTACTGATTTTACCTATGAGTGTCTACTAATATTATAAGGCCTAACGTAGTTCAATATCTAACCCTGAAGAGTCCCCCTTAACCAGGCTATCCGTGCGCCTTCACAGGACTCAGCACAAAGGTAGTAATTGTAATTGTAATTGTAATTGTAACCGTATTTGTAAAGCGCGATTGCTGCCCGTGGGCGTCCAAGCGCTGAGCTGACCAGAAAGTGGCGGAGGGGGTGCTAGGGTGCAGGGAGTTTGTCAAACAGCCATGTTTTTAGGTGTTTGCGGAATGAAAGAAGATCTGAGTTGGACCGGAGTGAAAGGGGAAGGTCATTCCAGAGCCTGGCGGTATTCAGCGAGAACAGTCTTCCCCCGGCTCTGGCTCGCTTTACTCTGGGGATGACGGCAAGGAAGGCCTCCTTTGATCGCAGGTTCCTGTTGGGATGATAGGGGGTGACAAGATTTCTGTTAATCGCTGGACTTGTGTTCCAGAAGGTGCGATGCGCCAGGCATAGCGCTTTGAAGGCTACTCTCTGCCTCACTGGCAGCCAGTGGAGACTTTTTAGAGCAGGTTTAGCAGACTGAGTGCGCGGGATTTCCAGCAGGGAACGTGCTGCACAGTTTTGCACAACCTGTAATTTTCGGAGTGTAAACTCAGGTGCCCCCATATATAGGGCATTGTTCGAGTCAAGGCGGGACTGGATTAACCCTTGAACCGCAACCTTTTTGGCTTCTAGCGGCAGCAGTGGAAGAACCTTCCTCAAGGTTCTCAGTAGGCCAAAGCATGTGGCAGATAGTTTTGTGGCCTGGGTGGAGAAGGAGAGTTTGTTATCCAACCACACTCCCAGGCTCTTCAGGCTTTCCTTTGGGGTGGGGGGGGGACCCAGTGCATTGGGCCACAGGGAGGTGAATGGGACTGGGGAGGGTGGGCCTAGGAGCATGAGCTCCGTCTTGTCTCCATTTAATTTGAGGAAGGAGTTGGTCATCCAACTCTTTATGTCCTCTAGGCAGTGTAGCAAATCAACTGAAGAGTGCTTGCTGTTCTCGGTGGCCAGTGAGACCACCAGCTGGGTGTCGTCGGCGTATGACACGATTTTAATGCCATGCGGTTCGACGACACTTGCCAGCGGCCTCATGTAGACGTTAAACAGCACAGGGCTCAGGGAGGAGCCCTGTGGCACTCCGCAACTCAGAGGTTTGCTGGTGGATACTGTTACACCGTCGAAGATCTGAAACGACCTCCCAGACAGAAAGGATTCAAACCACCTTAATGCGTCACCTGAGACTCTGATGTTGTGGAGACGGTCCAGCAAGGTGGAATAGCTGACCGTATCGAAGGCGGCACTTAGATCAAGGAGGATCACTGCCACTGATCCTCCCTGGTCCAAGATCCTTCTGGTATCCTCAGTGACTGCTAACAAGGCGGTTTCTGTCCCGTGCTGTGGCCTGAAGCCTGTCTGGGATGTGTGTAGCAGCGAGTGGTCCTCCAGGAACTGCACCAGCTGTGCATTTATGTGCTTCTCTAACACCTTGCTCGTCCAAGGAAGGAGTGAGATGGGACGGTAACTTGACAGGTCGTTTGGGTCTAGGCTAGGTTTTTTTAGCAACGCCCGTACCATGGCCTGCTTCCAGGCTGTAGGGACAGAGCATGCAGAGATGGACGTGTTCAGAAGATCCAAGATTACAGGCAAGGTGGCTTTACTTGCCTGCATCAGGATGTCTGGAGGGGCAGGGTCACGGGGAGATCCGGACTTGACCGAACGGGCCACTTTATTTAAAGTGTCGAGGTCAAGGGGGAGAAAGTGCTCGAGCGATGGCTGGTTTGGACGGGGAAGTGGTCTGAGGAGAAGTGATTTGATCGCTTCCGGGGGAGTGGCTGCAGGTGGGAAGGTGGAATAAATTTTTAAAACTTTGTCATGGAAGAAATCTGCAAGCTCGTTGCATTGCTCCTGGGATTTGATGGGGGGAGGAGCCGTAGTGACACTGGAGCATTGTTTTATGATTTGGAAGATTTCCTTGGGTTTAGATTTTGCACCCATTATTTTCTCAGAAAAGTAGGTAGCCTGGGCTGCTTTAATCCCTTCTTTATATACCTTGATGGCTTCTTTATAGGAGGTCTTCTTTTCTGGGAGGAAATCTAGGCGCCAGGCTCTCTCACGTTGTCTGCAGGTGCGTTTAAGTTGTTTTAAAGAGTCAGAAAACCAGGGGGCAGATTTATGTGGTCTCTTCGAGGAGGATTTACGCAGCGGTAAAGTTGAGTCTAATGAGCGAGTGATCCAATCTCTGTAGGTGTCATTTCTCACATTGGAATCCGAACAAGGTGAAGGGCGGGTGGAGTCCAGTTTGTGTAGCCAGGATTCCAAGGGGAGTTTTGACCAATTCCTCCTGATGGTGACTTGGGGGGGTGCTTGGGAGGTTTTATGAGTGGCCCAGGAGAAGGGGACCAGAAAGTGGTCTGACCATGGAAGGGGAATGGGTTGCTCGACCGTTAGGTCCAGGCAGTTACTGAATATGGGGTCTAGCAAGTTGCCTTTTTCGTGGGTCGGAGCAGCCACCAGCTGGGGGAGTTGGAGGGCTTCTAGATCTTCTAGTAATTCCTGTGCGATGTGGTCTGCGGGGGAATTAAAATGAAGATTGAGGTCCCCTAAAATCGTGTGGTTGGCTGACGTAAGGGTTCTTACCGCGATGATTTCTGGCAGGGACCTGTGGAACAGTTTTACAGGTTCAGGGGGGCGATAAATCAGGGTGCCTGTGAAGGAGTTGTTTGCATTGAATTCTAAGCAGAATGCTGCGCTTTCGCAGTCGGGAATAGTATCAGCTGAGATGCGGCATTGGTATTGATTTTTCACAATGATCGCCAGACCTCCGCCTCTGCCGACCGGTCTATCCACTCTAAGAATGTGGTAACCTGCGGGTAGTGCTCGAGCCACGTCTGGATCAGAGTGTGCAGTGAGCCATGTTTCTGTTAGGAAGATTGCGTCGGGTTTTTTCTCCTCGAGCAACATGGCAATTTCCGTATGGTGTTTTGGTAGGGAGCGGCAGTTTAGCGCAAACATACGGAACACTTGTGTCTTGACCGACGGAGTTTTGCGGAAGAGGTGCTTGCATCCATGACATACGCCGGGTAGGTCGATGGGGGCATATATACAAGGGCATTGGGGAGTAGCATTCCTACCGATTTTGTGTAGGGCCGCCGAGCTATATGTCCTGCTTTGGGCGCGGGGGGGGGCCAGGGGTTATGGCCCTGGGTCCCGGCTGGTCGCGGACGGGCGCAGACGGGCTTGCCTTAGGCGCGCCTTCGGCGCGCAAACGGCGCTCGTCCGCTGCGCTTCCTGTAGATGCACATTTATAGAGCGAAGGGGCGTGGCCTCTAGTGGGCGTGTCCGGCGAGCGCGCCTGGTCTAATGGCGGCCGCTTTGTTGTAGTCAATAGCGCGACAGCGTATGCACCGCTGTGTGCTTCAGGGGGCAGTTGGCAATTATAATTTTTTAAAATACACAGAATAATAAGTGACACCACACAAGGTTTAAAACTTAGGTTCACCAAGTGCTCGTTTCAGTACCTCCAGCTCCCGGCTTCCGCCTCAGGACTGGGTCAGCTGATCGGTCGTTGCGCTGAGGAGCAGCGTTTAAGTAGTCAGGGGGGGCGTGGCCTCTAGTGGGCGTGTCCGGCGAGCGCGCCTGGTCTAATGGCGGCCGCTTTGTTGTTGTCAATAGCGCGACAGCGTATGCACCGCTGTGTGCTTCAGGGGGCAGTTGGCAATTATAATTTTTTAAAATACACAGAATAATAAGTGACACCACACAAGGTTTAAAACTTAGGTTCACCAAGTGCTCGTTTCAGTACCTCCAGCTCCCGGCTTCCGCCTCAGGACTGGGTCAGCTGATCGGTCGTTGCGCTGAGGAGCAGCGTTTAAGTAGTCAGGGGGGGCGTGGCCTCTAGTGGGCGTGTCCGGCGAGCGCGCCTGGTCTAATGGCGGCCGCTTTGTTGTTGTCAATAGCGCGACAGCGTATGCACCGCTGTGTGCTTCAGGGGGCAGTTGGCAATTATAATTTTTTAAAATACACAGAATAATAAGTGACACCACACAAGGTTTAAAACTTAGGTTCACCAAGTGCTCGTTTCAGTACCTCCAGCTCCCGGCTTCCGCCTCAGGACTGGGTCAGCTGATCGAGTAGTCTAACATGATCGGTAGTCTAACATGCGCAGCCCACACACGTGTTCACAAATTACCAGCCACATGCCCCTTACCTTTGCTGCATCGCAGCAGCCTAATCTTTAAAGGCAGACACTGAAGGTAAAAATGTGCAGTCAGTTTACCATGGGTGAGTCACCAGTTGTGGGCTCACTCACAGTAAAAGGTCCAAAACCAGGTGATCCAATAGCGAAAAATCTAGGCAGCATAAATGGGCAGAACCCATTTCGCTACAAGTCAGTGAGTAAATGGCCTTACTCACTGATGAAATTGACAAGTATTCCCCAATGCTGCAGGACCTGGAAAAAAGGCCTCTCACCACTAATCGTTTTTTTGCAAGTGTACATGTCCATGTTTTTTCAAGGGTGAGGAAGATCATGCAGAAGTTTTGAGAATAATAAAGTTCCAACTTTGCGGTTATTTAACATTTTTTGCAAGGTTGTCTCTAGCCTGAAATCTAGATAGTCATACCTATCCAAGAGATTGAGGGGATTTCGGCACACTAATCCTGATAATTTATTTGTGTGATCCCTAATATCTATTGTGAGGGGTTTTACTGTCTGGCTACAAACACAGTAAAGACTCGGGAAGGAAGGCTGGTTTATTTACAGTTTGGCAGAAGCAGCACAGCTGCAAATAATTGGCAGATATTTCGTCTTCCATATTCAATTTGTATAGATACTAGGCACTCTAAATAGGGTGGACATCCACCAAGAGATGGTGGATGTGCTGCATACACCTGATTCTAAACAACCCTCTTAGTGATTTGGACTCTTTGCATTGAGATGCACTGGCTTGTTATTTCTCATAATCAGATAATGGAGAACATTCTGACTTTAATTCTTTTAGTGGAATTTACAAAATAGCGTAGCTATTTGCAGTTTAAAAATATCACTCCTTTAAAATGCTTGCTACACTTTTAATCGGTGAACACTGCGAATACTGTAAAACCATGTAATTAATTAATTACCTTATTTGTAAATACCCCATTGCTGCTCCTCGAAGAGAATACATGTTCTACAAATATTTGAACGGATTCCTTTGATACTATATATCCTATGGCCAGTAAGTCGATGTAATGTTTTTCATATTAAATCTTGCAAGAATTGTATTCATGTTTACCTGCCTCTCGTTCATTGCCATTAACAATGTTTATTTAAAATATTTTGCTTCAGTACAGCAGTAAAACAATGTAACTCTTATACATTTTACAGCTTGACCATCTCGGAAGGGGAACAAGGACTCAAATATATGTTGGTAAACTCAACTACAAGAATGATGATGAAAACGAAGACTCCTTTGCGGAAAAGGAGATCAAGGTCATCCTGAAAGTCTTGGACCCAAGTCACAGAGACATTTCTTTGGTAAGTAACCCACTTTAATTCTTTCCATTTAACATGAAGGCAAATCATTTTGAATATTAAAACATGCACTCACAAATAGGTTTACATGTAAAAAAAAATGTAAAAAGGTAATTGCTAAGGGAAATTAGGGCACACGTAGTGTGATTCAGGTAAACCATCTGCAATAAACCAGTAGAGAAAACAAATCTAATACACTTGTGCTTCTGTCTCCTCATTTAGAGGTTAGGGAACTGCTAGTTTTCTGGCAACAGGGCTTCTTCTTTCTACACTGTTGAGATTCCCTTCGCTGGCTGCTGCTCCACTAGAGTGCTGTTTTTGTCTGAATGTTGGAAGGTCCTCCATATAGATTCTGTTTCTTCCAAAGTTCTTTTTTGCCCTGGTCCGTTATACCCCAAAATTATGGACCTGGGCAATAAAAAGAACAAATGGTGCCCACGCTCTGGAACTTTCCTCTGCAGCCCTCATCTGACCACCCACCTACCCGGTATCAGAGCCATTTTTTATTACAGAAAAAAAAACTTTTCTCTGAAAAATAAAAATGCAAGCTGAGCTCACTGCCACGAAAGGCAGCTGACTAGGCATTGTTGCTGAAAGCACTCCTGCCATATCAACCAAAGCACTTTTATTGGAAATGTCCCTGCCTTGCTAGCAGGAAAGCTTAAACACTGTCCAATATTGACAATCTTAGTCCGTAAGGAATAAAAGACAATTTTCAGGATAATAAGCAGTTCAGAAAAGACTAAAATAACTCCGACCTAACCTATAGCTAAAGTAATAGAGCACATAAATCAGAAAACAGTGATTGAACTGGTGATGTTAAGCGTCTATCATCTCTGCCAATTCCTGGACTTTCTCAGCCCCGTAGATCTACATGATGCTTGTATTCACAAACTTAGGTCCTGATGTAGAGTTTGGTTGACAGAGTAATGTCTGTAAGGGTGACAGAATAAATTACTTGATTGCTCTGACAGACATTCCGTCTTTAAACTTATAAAAAACTAGCCGACCCCGCAGACCTCTCTTAAAAGTGGAATTAACCGCAGTAATCGCAGTTTGTCAATGTTGTAAAAGTTTGACAGACTCAGGCCATCAATTTTTACAAAGTTGAACGTTTTTTTCAAAACTCCTAAAGCGGGAGATTGTCTTTGAAAAAGGTAAAACCAATAACCCCCCACAACATAGATGTTTCCTCCCACGGTGTGTCTGTGTGTGGGAGTATTTTTTTGATTTTCACAATGCCAGTTAGGACAGTAAAAAAAACATCAGACCGCCCCCCTCTAAATTGGGCGGAAGGTCAGATGACTATCCTCCAATGGCCCGTACTCCGTTGAGCTGTTGGAGGGTATGACTGAGATGAAGAAAGGTCCTTTGTTGACATTTTATCGGTCCACCCATCTCTAAATCAGGCAGGCGGACCTGTAGTTTTGCAGAGTGGGTACTCCATCAGGTTGTGATGGAGTACTCTCTCCATCAAACTCTGATCCAGGCCTTTAGTCATACACAACTCAAGTGCTGACATTTACTATATAGCTCGACTTTATCACTTTAACCCTTTCGCTGCTTGCGTCGGCCAACGGCCGTCGTGTGCTCTACCTTCGCAGTTCTGTGCACGTCCGTTGGCAGACGCGGCCCTGCCCACTGCGCTAAACCACCGCACCGCTGCGGAATGGCCGCCACGGTTAAGCAGCTAAAGCTGGGACTGTTGAATTGTTGTAAATTACCAGCAGCACTCCGGATTTCCAGAAGACATGCACGTCTCTGCTAAATACTGGGACAACTACTGACCCACTACCACAAAGGAGAGCACCTGGAGCTGTATCATTCCAGATGTTTGTGAGAGTACCCCAGGGGGAAAAGGTTGTAGGAAGTATAGGAGAAAACGTGAACCCCAAGAGACCAACTGACGCCCACAGGACGACATTGTGCCCTGTACACACTCTGCATATCTGTTGGACTCCATTTGAAGCTACTGGTAATCCATGAACAGATGGAAAGGTATTTCCTTCAGTCCTGTATCAGTCTCTAGCAGCTTTAGGGGGTATCTCAGTCTGTCATAAAATGTGGTCACTTCTTTACAATAGCTAAGTAAAGATAACAGCCAGATGATCAATCTCTATTTACAGAGTCTTTAATTGAAGATTTTTCTGAAATAACTGTTAATACAGTTTCCCCTTGTCAGATAACCGGTGCTACTACAGAAAGGAAATTTAGTACTTGCAGAATTTGAGTGCACCATACGTGTGAATGAGTTATTCATTTTTTTTTAACTTAGAACCACTTTTAGAGATTAAGGGCCTCAGTTGGCCTTGAAGAAATGGGCTGCCAAGCTCCTGGGACATCAAATGCCCTAACTTGGCTGGTTATATAGCATTCCTGCTACAAAGGCAGGCCAGGATTTAGTTTTTAGTTTTACAAAGGCAGAGCCCTGTAGTATGTATTTGTTTTACAAATATATAAAAAGATGTCACTTATGCACTGAGAGTCTTAGCCCTGTAAATTTAGACAATGATACCTTTTTCTGCCCATGGCCACAATGAATGACAGGACAAAATAGCATTGTAATCTCAGCCCTAAGTAATGCCATGGAGAAACAGTCCTGCTGCAAATGGCCTATTAGGAAGGCATTTCCAATAGCCGAGTTGGCTGAAACTCTGCCATCAGATTCCTAACCAGTTTCCCTCTGTGAATGAGGCAGGGGAACTGAGAGTCAAACAACTGGACATCTGCAATTCATTGCTAAAGTGGTATCCAAATTTCAGAGAACCGTAACCTTCTCCCTACATCTCAATTCTTGCCCTTTTGACCCCCTTCCTAACAACTCAAGCTGACAGAGCTTTGGATGCATATTTAAAAAACATCCATGATCCTCTCTAAACAGAACGAATGAGTTTTGAATGACAGACCTTCAGTCAAAGTGAGGATACATCAAAGGTTTCTCCTGTATCAGGCACAGAATAACACAGCAGACTTTAGCTTGCCACTGATGCTATCGTGTAAAAAGCGACAGAACACTCCCTAGTAGGCCAGGATATCACTCAGTATGCCTCTATAAAGCACACCGCTAAAGGAGATTACAGAGCGGTGATTTCAAAGTCAGTAAATCCATTTCAAGGGTATTATTGCAATAATAAAGAAGCCAGAGTTGACGGAACTGCTCAGATGACATTTCTGTGGATAAATGCTATTTTGTTAAAGCACAGGCATGAGCAAAAGATGTCAAATGCTGGATGGTAATAAGCTCAAATTTCACCTGTAATGGTGATTTTTCAACACAGATAGTTTTTCAAACATTTACATGCAGCCAGTTGTTTCAGGGTGCCAAGATTTACTGGAGTGTACCTTGTGTTTGATGGAATCTGAAACGATGCTGACTGTGTTTGTAGGTTCCCATCTAATATCAGTGGACTTCACACCACCCAACCTAGGAGTTACTTGACTTTTCACTTATTCTAGATACTCTCCCACCGACTAGAGTTCTGTTGACCACTTTTTGAATATGTAATAAACCCTATCTTCTCTTAACAGTGGTGTCAGGTGGAACCCAAAAGAAAGTCCTTGAATGAGGTCCCTGTAAAAAAGACCACTCCTGAGAGCGAAGTACATCATCAACCATGTTCCCAAATACATGATTTGACACCTACACAGTGGTGTAACAATATCCCCCACAGCCCCTGACTCCAGCAGCACCCTCTAGCACTATGTATAGACACCAGATGAGAGCTCCTGACTGGTTCCGAAGCATGGGGGGCCACCTCCGTTTGCTTTGCAGGTGCGCCCCCTCCGGACTCGTTACACCACTGCACCTACTGCTCAAAATAACAGCTTGTCTTGGGAGTTGGTGTTTTCCTCACAAGAATACAGTTTGGATTGGCTCTATTGTGAGTATGCTCGTCCGCATAGAGGTTTATTGGCATCAGAAAGTGTATCTACCAAAGGTGGTTTTTCAAAACTTCACTTATGCATGAGTCTGTCAGCCTAGCTTTCTACGATGGCTTCTTGCATTTCTGTATTCCCTATTCAGCCTTGCTGTTCTCATATTCTGGATGCATCAGGCTGTCACAGGATTAGTTTCCCACAATAAAATTGGTATTTCAAGTTGTAGACTGGATAATTCTTGCAGAACTGAAGGCCAGTTTAGAAGCTGAAACTTCTTTCCTGAGACAATACAAACGTATTCTGGGCCAATTAGGCAAAAGGTAGTGTAGTTGGCTTTTGAAATACCCTCTTTTTCTTTAAAGAACCCTTTAAATACCTCCTTTGAGTACCCTCAAATATCATGTATTGTTTATAAACCTGTTGTGGAGCAAGTTTCAACTCTTATTGTTGCCACTCTGTCTCTCCCATCTTCCTTTTCCCTACTGGTCAGGCTGGCAGGCAGAGGGATTGTTTTCATAGGCTACTGAAACACTCTATTTTATTTTATTTGCATCTATACAGGGCTATGTTCCCATTACCAGGCCCAAAGTGTTTGTTAGGCCAAATAAACAATTAGCTTTGCACTGTTGGACCACAAAATTGTATTCAACAAGAGGACATTGTTGATATCAATTACTATTGATTATAAGAAATTCACAAACTGCATATGGTTCCATTGACCTATCCATCTCTATCTGGTAACTATACAGTTTGAAATATGAGTCCCTCTGAACCTTTTGTTTGCAATAATGTAAGGTTATCTAAAACAACAATACCTTGCTGCAGCATCGGTTGTCGATCCTAAAGATTTTATTTTTGCTGTCATTTTTATTTTCCTGATTGAGTTTTTGCCCCACCTCCATTATTTTTTTATCTTGACCTTTTAGTCTGAATTCGCAGATGCATTATCATTTTCGCTTTACTTGGTTTATTTGTTGCATTGTGTAATATTTTATTTCATTGAGTGTTTAGTTTTCATATATTGTTGCATATCTCCTTTCTCTGTTTGCATGCACCTCTTTTCTATGTCAGCACACTTTTAAGGCTGAGGCCGATGTAGTCACACAGATGGTGCATGTTGTGGGCACTCAATGTAGGAGCTCCCAAAACAAGCCCATTTCAGTTTTTGTTGACTCCCTGCCTCAACCTGTAGCTAGTGTGTAGATCATCGCTTATTCTCTGCTGATCTGCAACCAGTTCTAGATTTTTTTGAAGGTAAGATCTCTGCAATTCCCCAAAGTTTTCTTCCCCTCCTAATGTCTCCAGCCTCCTGAAGGTAGCATCAAGATTCTTGATAGACATTCCACCTTCATCTCTACCCCTTCACCTAATCTTTGATCCAGGTTCAAATAGGTGCAAATGTTGGATCTTTGCCCTCGGTTAATTACTAAGCATCTCCAGGAAACCATAATTACCATTTCAGTATCTGTTAGTAAACGTTTACCAAATGCAGGGCTCAGTGCCTTTGTAGAAAAGGATGCCTTTTTGCCAAGGCTCATGCCCGATTTCAGCCTGGCCATGCACTTGTCTTTATACTAGATGGCATTTGCTGTTGCCTTGATCTGGAGGATGTGGCAGTCTGTTGTAGCTGGAAGGCAGGGTCTTCAAACAAGAGTCTGAAGATACTCAAGTAGGTTTTTTATGTCATGTTCAACACTTATGAAGATACAGTCATTCCACATCAATACATCATCCCTTTTCTTAACACAGGGAACATTCAATTCAATACCACACCACTACACAGTTCTAATCCTTTAAAACCGGTCTGCAGGCTTTCAAAACCTCTTTTCACTCCATCCTGCTTGACTGCTTGCCTGACTTGATTGACTGCCTTCTTTCTTATCACACAATTTTATAATGAGAGAGTGATTATTCCACTGAACATTTTAAATTCCGAGGACTCCTCTAAGAAGAGTTAAATTGTAGAAGCCCTTGCTGCCTATAGTGGGAAGGTGAAAAAGATAAGCTGCTGTAGACCCTTAATGCATACACTTAAGTTTGTTAGCGTGGGTGGATGTAACTTTTGCATTTGGGTAAGAAGGGGCTAGACCATTTAAAGATACACAGGAATATTTAAGCTTTTTCTTTAAACTTCTTGTCTGTTACCCTGCTATAAGTGTAAAACCTGAATATGTGTGTTGTATTGGATTTGATTTTGTCGATATGAGTTGGAAGGGTATTGGCTCTTGAGCGGCCACTCTGCTGCTTGATGCTTTAATATTGTTAGCCTAGACAGTGCTGGACACTTACTGCTTGTGACCCAAGGGTCAGGGTAAGTTTGAAAACTGCTTCTCCTGCAAAGCCTCCATTCCAAAGTTTGTGTTTGGAAGATTGAAAAAAAATGAAAAGCATTTATTGAAACCTTGGAAGTGTGGATCATGCGGAAATCATTATTGATTTCCAGAGTGGTCTTTATTGAATGAATGATTGACCTGTCCATCTCTTTGTGTCCTTTCCATCAGATTGATATGAAAAGCTCCGGATAGCTCGATGAATATAGTATCTTCAGTCAATATAGGAAGGAGGGAGGATGATGGTAACAGTAACGATAGGCCTCTGTGGAGTAAATCAATATGTTTACTTCTGTGGACAGAGACAAGAATAATGATTGATGTGTTGGTCTGCCATGATGGTAGTGAAATTGGTTGCCTTCTTGTTTCTCTTTTCGAAATTGTCATGTTTTAAGGGGAACATAGTTTTATTCACTGTGAGAACAGCACATTTTGGTTGTGTAGGATTGATATTACCATACTGCAAGTGCTTGTACCTGTTCTTTTGAGGGATTTTCTACTGCGTGCTTTAATTTTTAGTGACTTTAACTAAAAATATATCAAGATCCAGCTTCTTTGCACATGGAATCTACTTCAATCGCATTAAATCCTGCAAGTCAAGTTAACGGGAAATTTTGGGCCAGACCTCACTGACCATATCTTATAATGTTCTCTAGTCCTGTGTTAAGGGACCTTTTAAAGCACTTAAAGTCACAGATATATAGATGATTTCGAGCCTATGAAGTGTGAATTACTGTTCAGTTGAACAGAGCCATGTGTTGCAGAGAGTGTAGGAGAATGTATTCCCAGATCACTGCCTCACCATGACCTGGCAAGCCTTTAATATGTTAAGCTTTTATATTGGGATGGTGTGCCTTAAATTATGATTTTTTTACATATATATAAAAATGTGTTTTTTTCGCCAGGCTTTTTTCGAAACAGCAAGCATGATGAGGCAAGTTTCACATAAGCACATTGTCCTGCTCCATGGGGTCTGCATTGGTGATGTGGAAAGTAAGTTTTTATTTTATCTTAATCATGCCATGATATACGTTAAGTCATAATTGCAATATTGAATAGATTTGAACTCTAAATATGTAACCCTCAACAAAGTAGGTTTTGCTTGGTATGTCTCACCTATTGCACCCTTGTCATAATGGCACATTCAGTGGTAAAAGAGGTATCCGTGGGAAGATATTGATGAAGAGCACCATCAATACACCTGAATAACTAGCTTCCTCTGCATCATAAAATTCAGTTTTTGATTGTGAAATCTATAAGTGCTGTCAATTCTGCTCCCCTCTGGCTTCTGGAGCTCTTAGAACATGACATCAGTCTGAGACCAAGGCACCTTTTCCTAGTAAGAAATGAGTGTACTCTAGTGAAGTGCCAAAAAAGACAAACAAAAAGACTCAACCCAGGCGGGCACCCAGTGTCACACTGAAGTACAAAACAGTGCAGTAGGCACACATAAAGAAGCAGATACTACCCCCTAACTAAACTAGTGATGCTAACAACATGCATTATAAGCTTGTTGTCTGTAATATCGAAGTAAACCAGAGGAAGTAATACATTGACAAAAACTGCTTACCGCAGAGCTCTCTAATCTGACAGAAAGCTTAAGTCACAACAGCTCTCATGCATCCAACACAGTTAAGATACAAGATATAGCTGGTTACCACCATATTTTCTACAGTAAGCTGCAACACACAAATATACAGCACTATACCTTAGCTAGACCTCAGCATACACTTTCAACAGAGCACAGACATTTCAAATAATTGGAGATTACCAAGTTCACAATAGTGTGCGGTGTAGAGTACACTTTATAACTGGTCTCGGCCCGGTATGACTCTACTCACAGCAGCCTCACCCAGTAAGAAACAAGACACACTGTACTACAGAACGCATTAAACCGAACACTGCATGAGCCCAACGCAGTTTAAACTACTGCATTTAAAAGACTACTCATCATAATAGTCAAACAATCACAATGTCCAACAGAATACATTAGACAGAACAAATGACATCTATCTTGCTTAGGTCAGAGTTACTGTATAGTTGGGTGTCACCAAGCTCATGAAAGCACCACACATCACAAATCAACATAACAGCACATGCAGCACTAATCCCAACAACCGTCCAACTCCATGCAGCCAGTCTGGTAAAGGGATACTGTGGATTCCCAACAAGTGACCATACCCTAGACTGCATCAGCAACATATTACCAACTGGACAATAAACATACCGATGTCCCAAATGGCACTGATCCAAATTGGTAAACCTCTCCGACTACAGGCACCAAACTCCACTAGCCTCTAAAAAAACACATAGAGCCAAATCCTAAACATGAATCATACTTAAACTATTGATGATCCAGCTCAGACAACCAGAAGTCAGACTCTGACAGGTTTTCATCAAAAGGCAGTTCATAAGATATGGACCTTAGGATATTAAAGACCTGAGCTCTTAATTCTGTTCCTCTTGCCTTGCTTCCAAAGATTCTTTTGGTGCTATAGAGTTAGTTAGGTTTCTATTTTATCATTCCATTGAGAAGAAAGTTCGATCTTTTATTCCACGATTGTTATCTGTGGATTCTTTTCACTCATTAACTGGTTTAAATATCGGATAGAGACTTCTATCCACAGATTCCTTAGCCTAGAAAAATCCCCAGGCATCAGTCTGGATCTGTAACTTTTTAAGGAGCAGTACCCCTGTGCACCAGTAGGTGGCATCGTTTGGCTACACACGGTGTCATGTGCGCCGGAAGTGATTTGCCTATATAGGCACCGCCTTAGCGTGCTGACATAGGTTATTTTCTCCCCGTGCCAGTCTGCGCAGATCCGGTGAGATCTACCCCCAGTCATATTTTACCGTCTTTTTCCCCAAAACGTTTTTGTTGATGTTTTTTTCCGATTTGTGTCCTGGCGTGGCAGGGATGTCAACGAGGAAGGTCACATTTAAGCACTGCTGCGCCTGTCACCCTCAAATGTCAGTGACTGACCCCCACCTCCTCTGTCTCTGGTGTTTTGAGCACGGCCACCACGCCAAGAGCTGTGTCAATTTAGCACCATTCACCCAAGGCCTGGAAGGAACAATCCCTCGAGCTCCATGGCGCTTGACGTGCAACGCCGTGGCAATCTCAATCCCGGTCGAGTCAAAGGTCCCGGGATTGGTCGCAGAGACCTCTGCTTTCACCACAGTTGAAGTTGTCCTACTCCGGTAAGTCCCCCAAGAAGAAAAAGAGCAAGAAGTCAAAAAAATCTACAACTTCCCCCCCCCCTCTCAGTCGAAGCTATCTGACAAGATGAGGGAAAGTTGTCAATTAAGGCCTGACTTCTCGGTTGACCCTGAGCTTTGGCAGTCTCTGTGCCTCCCGAGTTTCCGGGAGCCGAAATGATCCCTGCCCAGTGCCAAAAAGTTTATGAGGCCATCCACATCATATTTGGGTGGCCTGTGGCCGCTGAGTCACCTTCAGGTCCCACCAGTTCAGGAGGGGCCCCTATTCGTTCCCCGCTGGCAGATCTGCCCTCAGCGCTACTCTGGCCCCTTGGTGCCACAGATGGATCCAGTCCCACTATCGACGTTCCTGGCATCCCCATCCCCATTCTTACCTCCGACTTCAACACAGAGCCGAAGGGGCGCTGCTCAACTCTGACACCGACTGGAGCCATCCCCTCTAGGCCAAAGCCTGAGCCCTATTCCTTTGGGTTAGGACTTGGGGAGATTGGACCGAGCCACTGGGCCTTGTAGAATACCAGCCCCTAGATTCCACTATGGACTAATGTGAGGAGTTGGTGTATACTACAGGACTGGACACCTCCCCAGATACTGGCTTGGTCTCTCCTCTTACCGTGGGTGCAGAGGAAGGTGCCATATTAGCTATGGAGCTAAAGAGGGCGGTCAATGTCCCGGACCGTACGCTGACCTCTGTGGCTGTCGAGAATTGCTTTTTATATTTAATGAAGCTCTCACTGACATTTTGCTCGGCCCTGGTCCAAGCCCTGCACAGGGGCTCCAGTGAACAGGATAATTGGCCACCTCCATCCCTCCGCCCCAAGGGATCCCTCTTTCCTCACCCAACACCCCACCCAGAAGAGCTTGGTGGGCCAAGCCTCCACTTCCAAGTAAATCCTGGTGCGTTCCGTACATCTCCACCGGATAGGTAATCCAAAAGGATTGACACCTTGGGTAAGGAATTGTTCTCTTCCCCCCGCCTGGCATTGTGGTCTGTGAACACTACATACCTTTTGGGCTGTTACTCCCATTCCCTTTGTGATTTGGTTGGGCAGGTGCTGCCCATGGTCCTGGAGGAGGCCCTGGCTATGGCTGATGGGAGAGACATAGTTACGTTCACAATTTTATGTGGGCTGGAAATTACCAACTTGCTTGGCTGAGTGGTTTCTTCATCAATAGCTTTACAGAGCCACTTCTCGCTGAGAACAACTGGCTTTTCAGTGGATGTCCATGCCTCACTTATGGGCATGGCTCCTGTTCTTCAGAGGGCTTCAAGGACAAGGGAGCTACGGCCAGGTCCTTGGGCCTTTCCATGGCCCGGTCAACCCCAGACTGCCGTTTGCTCCTTTCACGTAAGAGGCTTCCCGCGTGTACCTACCTGCCCAGCCGCCATGGTACACCAGCTTCCCAGCCCCTGTGTGGGCAAGTGCATGGCACCTACAGACCCCTTGGTTCAGGCAGCCAGACGTCAGCCCATTCCACCGCTCCTTCGGCAGTCAAAACCACCAGGCCTTTTTGTATTCCCTCTGACATTCATGGGCAACCAGTGGGCTTCCAGTGGTGACCACTGGAGATCAATAGCATCAGACTGCTCGGTTCTCCAGATTGTCTGAAGGGGCTACTCTCTCCCCTTTGTGACCACCACTCCACCTATGCCACCCATTTCTTCTTACTCTGCCAGGAAGTGGCGGCTCTCTTGGTTCTCCAAGCAGCCATACAGATGGTGCTGGCATCAGAAGGAGTTTGTGGTTGCTATTCCTGGTACTTTCTGGTGCCCAGGAAGGACGGAGGACTTTGTCTAATCCTAGACCTGCGCCCTCTCAATTTCTTTATGCGCACACACATGCACTAGCCTTCTCTTGACCGAGCATAGAAAGGTTTTCAGTTCCAGTCAGACCACTCGGAGCTCCAGCAGGTAGATTCTGCCAGAGGCCTCTGATCTGCACCTCTCCCAGATGGCCACCCCATCCCAGGAGTGACACAGCTGTCACTACTGTCATATCGTTTGGGGAAGAGAGGGGGGGGTCTGGTTTGCTGTGAACATCACGTGTTAATAGTTCCACCTCCACATTATTATGCTACTTTTTATTCTAATTTTCTATAACCGTTTGGTAAACAAGACACTTTCATATTGTAAAGCAATTGCAGTACTTAATTAATTTGATAACCGATCTCTGAATTCCCAAGAGAAGATATATGTCCTCTGGAAGCCAAAGCTATTCAAGCAGGAAGTATGTGATTGCAGCATGTTTATAAAACATTCTCAATCCCTTAGTGGCTTGTCAAGCAAGCTCGACTCAATTTCAGCTCATTTTATTTGAGATAAAGAGCAGTAAGTGCTTTGTGATTCACCTTCCTAATGGATTGTGGCTAGATACAACGCTGTATCCGGATGGGCTTTGAAAGGTAAATACAGTTTGGTAAGAAATTAGCTGAAGCATATCAAACCATCTCTCAAACACCTGCTGCTTTTTTGTCTTTGCTTCAAGCTTGAAGGTCCCACATCTGTGTACTTGGCTCCTCCCTGTAGCTGATTTTTTAAAGGTAACATTGCAGTCACTTGTCTGATATTTTTTTCTTCTAAAAATGAGTTGAAAAATCCTACAACATGCTAGAAGTAATATTAATTTGTGTGCTAATATAAAAGTGTACAGTTTGGAATCTGTTAAATTATGAATACCTCCAAGTGCTACTTGATGGATTGCTACAAAAAAATAATCAACTCTGAAAGGTGTTGGGTAGAGCTGGATCTATGCGAAGGACTTCACTTTGTAGCTCACCTGAGAGCAGCGCTGCACTGTGTGAGCCGCTAGACTGAGCTTAAAGCACATGTTGTGCGGAAATGTGGTAGAAAGTAATTTTGGCTCATCCAAAAGAGAGAATTATTATCTTCCACTGCAAGATTGCTACCCTCAAACTAGTGAAATCCAGGAAAGGCATGATTGGAGAATTGGCAAGGAGCAATCGTTCCAGAGAAGATGCAAAGAAGAATCGGAATGACCTATATTACAGGTTGGCTGTAACAATGCTAGTCAAGGCAGCAAGAACGTTTATGGTAAAATGGACTGCATTTACGTCTTTACTAATGACGAAGGTAATTCCAGGAGAATATTACTTTCAGCTCCTTGTTAGAAATTATCATGGGAAATTACCATTGTGATCCTGAGTCAGATCACCTCGTGTGTCTCCGCAGGTAGTGTAATGAACCTGAAATAATTCCCAGGAAACTTGTCTTTCAAAAGCCAGAGCATTGTGTGGGGGTTAGAAACAAAATGTTGGAGGACGATTATTTTCCTGACTGCCTTAAAGCATCATTCAGTTAGTTGAAGTTATGCATATGTAATGAACAGTGGACCGAGGGGGGCTCTCCAAAAAGTATTGTAACAAGACAAAAGAGTAGAGTAAAGACCCATAAAGGTATAGTTGGTGCTGCTATCCATCCTGGTTTAAATAAATGAAGATGTATAGAGGACACGTCATCAATTCTGAGTCTGTATATCAGAATGAAGAATTTCGATGCACAAATTGAACTCTTGTGCTCCTAAATGGAATTAAGTTATCCACATTCCTTGCAAATTAGTCCCTTTGTCAATACCATGTTTCAACTCCCATATATAGCCTGCCCAATAATTGTTCAGTTTCCAGTCAAACCGTCTAATCCGTGTAGAAACCCATAGCAGGATGGATTTCACCATTGGAGAATAAACCCTACACATCTGGTGAAGGATTATATTAATATAACAGTTGTTGAAATTGTATGAAAGATTTGCGGTTTGGATACAGAATGATGTTTTTCTTTTCGAAATTCGGAGTATTATTCAGCCAAAGATATTGTAGCTGTATTTATAGTAACTGTGGATCAGAAGTTATTTTAATTAACACAGAGCTGCAAGAGCACCTTAGATTTTGTTTTTAGACAATGACAGATGTATGGGTTTATTATCCTGGTATATAATCAAGTAAACTATTCAATTTAATTGAGCTATGAGGATATTTTCGAAGTGTTTTTTTTCTAAACGCTTCAAATTCCTAAATGTTTCAGAGGAAGAGCCAGCCAGCAACTAAGTGAACAAACGAATGAAGGAATACTGTAGGCAGAAATAATTAAGTGGAATCTTGGGAACAGCTTTGGGGAGACCGGTCAAACAGTTTGTCTTAACAAATTATGTACAGTTGGCATTGTATACTGGAAAAACAAATATGTAGGTAATCTTCCAACAAATGCTAGAGAAACTATATCGCATACACTGTTAACTAGCCTTCTTAGAGCTTTGATTTTCTAGGAAGATGTTGGTTGTGCCATTAGGGAGGATTTAGATTATCTATCAATGTTGGCCCCTAATTGCAATATTTGGGCTGAGATTTCTCAGAGTTTCAGCCATGACCACCTATCAAAGTGCATTCTAATGACAGCCTGTTAAACAAAGCTTAGCAACCAAGCCTGTGGCACACATTGGCCATAGCGCAAAGATCTGTTTAAAATATAACCTTGTAAAACATGTGGCAGTGCAGTCTGCACTGGTGACAGATTTGGCCTAGGATAACAGAAGTACTATTTCTTAAAAGGTAACGTATAAGGATAGCTAGCAACAACCTTAGTGTAACTAACAAAAAATTGAGTTCCATGGACAAATTAATTTGGGATGTTTCCATTATGTGAATAAAGTGATTGTTATTGATCCTGTTGAGAGTGGAAGACCGTGTAAGGAGGGAAAATGATTCCAAAATAGAACCTCCTTTTAATAGAGAACACAAAGCCCTTCACAGACTCAGATCATCTTGTGATCACAGGTTAAAGTTTCTTCCGGTAGGAATTTGGCAACTGCAAGAATGTGCCAGCTGGGTTGTTTCTTGCATTTCTTGCAGTTATAAGAACTGCTACCCTAGCTAATGCAGCATTTATGGCATGTATACACCTTTGAAATTTGCTGGAAAGTCACTTGGGATACTTGCCATCTTAAAGGCTAGCCTGCCAATGTGCTCCATCTAACCTGTATTCATATTCTGAAATATGTTGTTGCAATAGAGGGAGCCAAGTCAGCAAGACATAATGACCTTCCTGGTGATTTCTCTACTCTTGATCCTACCTCTCCTTTGTTTCAAACACCTTATTTACCATCTTCACTGACCTTCATGGGGCAAGGTAGAGGGACATATGTGGTGTTCCTTTCTTAGAAAATAGCATGTTTTAGAAAGCGGTTCTGGTCTTTCTTACCATCAGCAGATTGATGTTTCCTTTGTTGGTGGGCTTGCTAATACAGGCTGTACTGATATGCAAGTACTCTAGAAGATAAAGTAAAACACCTCGAAACAATTGTGCCATAGGGTTAGGATTATGTGGTCTGGAACTGCCACAAAATATAATTTTTAGGTCTGGCCTAGAGAAAGTTTTAGCCCACTTGCCTACCTGAACCTCAAAAGACATGCTCCTCCCCGAGATACCACGGTTTTCTAGGCACAACAGTGCACTAGGCGTCAGACAGAGGCTGGTTGCGCATTTTAGATACAGAATCGGTCAGCATAGCTGCTGATGCAGCTTCTTTGTCTATGCTTCCTTGCATTGCTTTGGAGTGAAGGTGCTCAAATAATAGCCAACAGCAAGAGAACCTTCAACAGTGGCTGCTTCCGGATCACCCATTCATCAGCTCCCAGCCCACCAGCCATGCAGTCGCCTGAGCCAGCTGCAAACAAATTAGAGCATGAGCAGGTTCGGTGAGCTGGAACTGGGGCCCTGAGCAAGAGGATGCCTTGTTAGAGGAGAGAGGTGCTAAGCCTTTAAGTGCAACCATACTTGTTACCTGTCGCAAAGTCATGTTTAGTCTGTTTTTGAGCTCCTGTCTATACTAATCCTGCTACTCTCAATATGTGCACACACCTTCCATAGTGCAACACAATACCTCAATTATTTCAACCTTCCAACCTCTGAGAGAATGGGGGTGTTTTCGGGTGCTTTTTCAAGCTCTTTTTTGGTGTGTTGCTATAGGGGAAATAAATGTCAACCTTCTACTTACTTACCTACTTACTTACAATGAAACATGTGCTTCAGGGATAGAGAATAGATACATTCTCCCAACTATTTGAGAGTACGGAGCATAGGCAGTGCCATTTCACAAAAGAAACAAAAAGATGTTGTCGTAACAGGCAATAGCAGATAAATAAAAGCAAAAAACATCCAAAAGAAGGCAGTGGACAATAGAAAACGGGAAAAGAGCGGAGAAGAGAGGAACTGGCATGCTGACCAATCTAAAAAGTCAAAAGAAAAAGAAACTTCCTTGTCTCCTCACCAAAATCAAACTAATCTACTAAAATACTGGTTAAGAGAACAGCCACCAGGGATCTTAATGTCAAGCAACAGTGTGGCAAAAAGTTGTGAGGTCCGATACTCAAATGATCTTCCTTGTGCAAGAGGGATCGTCATTCAGGCTGAGGTTCATCAGAATGTGCAGACAGGCAGATCAGGTAGAGCCTGAGGAGTTCACAACTATAAAACTATCACTTCCAAGGGCAGCAACAAAAAGGCTGTCAACAAGAGTGGGCAGAAAATAAGACCAACTCAAATGAAATGGGGACAAAATTAGAGAAATTAGTGGTAGCTGGAAACAGAGTGTCGCTGTAGGAGAGTAGGGTCTGCTTCCTATGGTTACCCCCACTTTTTGCTGTGATTCTCTGGTTTTTCGACTTTAGTCAGGCTGTGGCCCTGCTAATCAGACCCACAGCCTAGCTGTTCTCTCTCGAAATTGATACCATGTACTTTAGGTACCTACCAGATTGGTTACTGGTTCGCCCCTGTATAGGGTACCCAGGGCATAGGTGAACCCTAGGCCTACCAGGGGCTGCAGCATGTATTGTGCCACCCCTGGTTTGCCTTCCAAACTGACACCACAGGTCTGTTCACACAGCCTGGGTAAGGTTGTGTAATCACCCCTTACTTAGATATAGTATACCTATAGCTATATACCTGTATAGACACATATACACCTATACGCCACTCCTAAGGCATACCTCGACAATGCTGGAGGTAGAGTGCTTAGTTTTATGTGAGAGGGTGCCCTAGCATGAGCTGAGCCACTCTGCAGCTTTCGGATCCATCTCCTTATAGCTGTTCTATGACATAGCAATACCATATACTCTTAAGTGCATTATAATCCTCGCTAATCCTCGCGGTTAATGCTAACTTTAGTTTGGCTTTATCAACACATGTTGTGTAAGGTGTCAAACACTTTAGAAGACATGTAGTTACTGGTTTACCCCGTTAAAGTTAAACAGAGCCTCAGCATCACAAAATGGATGCTGCTGCCACAGACACGAGTCTGCCCTCCTGCTGCTGGACGAAACTCCGGCAGAGGAGGCCTGGACAATAGGTTTTCTGTCAAGGGAGGTGCTGGCTCCTCGCCAGACAGGATTTTGTGTATTGGGGCAGGGAGGGCTGCATTCAGTGAATGCTTTCCAGACACTGCCTGGGGTACACAAAGTGCTCCATGCATTTCCCAGTTCAAACCGGTTGCTGGGGCACTCTGCCCCAGCTCTGGCGCGAAACTGGACAAAGGGAAAGGGGTGTAACTCTTAGGACTTCTTCATGACCTTTAAGACTATTTGCTTCAAACAAAAAAACACTTATTCTTCTTTAAGTTCACAAAACTGGAAGACCTTGACTCCTTTAAATACATGGGCGTAATAAATGACAGAAATGGGATATCCACATTCAATCTCCCCAAAAAAAGAATCTGAGGCTGCAGGCAATGCAATATTGAGGATCACACTCTACCATGACTGTTTTTTCTCAGAACAACCTGATAAAGTTTTCCGAGCAAAAGTTGGAAGCCAAATTTTATATAGAGCCAAAATTATGGGGCATGGATAAGACCACAAGCCGATTAGGTTGTTTCAAGAGTAGATTCTGAAAATCAATGTTTCATCCATCAAACTTCCCAGCGGCTGCTGTGGAATCGTATGTCTGGTATCTTTCGACTGAAGCCAACTGTCAAATGGTTCAATTAAAATATGGTTTGAAAAGTAAAGGGCTCCCGGTAACAATTTGTTTGACAGGGCCTTGAACAAACACTTGTTTGTAAATATTAAATCATCCTATGCAGTCCAACAGTGGAAAGAAACCAAGACACTTGGCCTGATATTGCCCCCAATTCTATAAACTGGAGTTACTGACAAAAAAGGTCAACTCTATTTTCAACAAACACTTTCCAAGCCTAAAGATGAATCGCATCCACAGGTTACTTTGAAAAATATATCCCAGAAGCCATTCAGACTTGTATAACTTTGTGCAGAATGTTCATCAACACCTAGTCTTGCTTTTAAACCATAGAGAGAGGATACTCTGCTCTAGCAAAAGGGGGTTGTTTGCAGGTAAATGACTTCATGAACAGTAGAAATCCTGCTACTTTGGATACATTTCAATATGGAGAACTGTGAACTGTGATTTGTACGATACAGTCAGATCCAACACAATAACCAAGATCTTGCATAGAGGACGGTTTGAACATTCTGATGAACAATTCTTCATTCTCCTAAGTAACCTCTCAGGCTGTGCAACAAAGCAAACTGGACTGTATCTGAGCAAAAGTTGGAATATTCTGATGAAACTCTAGCAAACGTGAATCCTGGAAACAATCTAACTTTCATGCTAAAAACTATCACTACAATATAAACTAAAACAAGATGGTCTGTTCCAAGAGCGAGGCCTTTGAACCAGAGACCATATTTATTTTTTGTTATAGATTTCAGTTGCAATAATTGTATTTCTTCTTGTAATCTTTATCTATTTTGGATCATTTCAATTGTTTTAATCTTTTCTACTCGTGCTTGTGTGAAAGGCAGCTATGTGGCAAGCACCTGTTATAAGATTTCACATTTCTTTCACCAGCCTCACATAATCAAAAAGGTAATCACTTAATAAAACATGTTTAAAAACAGAGTGACTTTGTGTCCGCCCTCTTAATCCATTGGTCAGGTCAACTGTCATTCACATTTTGCTTCCCCCCAATATAGCGTACAGCTCAGGCCAGTGGGTTAGCCCATTTCACTGAGTGCATTTTTCTTGATCATATTGGTGCGTTGACCTTAAAAGTGCACTTCAGTATCACTGCTCGTAAGTCAATACTTCACTTAGTCAATGCTTTCAGCTTTCTATTCACTAGCCTTTTTGTTAGGGATCCTTGTTTTTTAAACCATGTCTTCATGTTACAGCAATTCAAACCCTAAAGTCATTTGTCTTTGCACATTAAGAACTGAAAATAAACTATGGGATAATTATTATTTATATTTAAAATGTTTATTACAAGCATATGACCGCCACACTTAAGTGGTAGCATCTTTTCTTTTTTTCTTTTTGTGGCATTTACTTACAATAAAAAACGAATGTATCACACCAGCTTGACAAGGCCAGATTATTTGCTTTGCCGGTGATTTTTCAAATTTTAGTGCCATTTTGCACGCCATGGGTAATTCTTTGATTGAAATATTGAGTGGCTTCTTCTCTCACATTGGAATTGCTCTCTCTGGGAAGGTTCGTATTTAAGACTGACATTTTTTCATCCTTTTCTCCTGTTGTAGACAGTCCTTTCTGATGCATGTTAAATTCAAGTAATTCACACTTTTTTCATGTATACAATTGTACTTCAAAATGTACTGGAGAAGTTCTCTCTTAAAGGTACAAGCTTTTTAAATGTTCAACCTAAGCATTGTGTTTGGTGTAAATACACTGTGCAGCAAAGTCTTCTTTTGTTTTTGTAGCGATTATGGTTGAGGAGTTTGTAGATTTTGGTGCCCTTGACATCTTCATGCGTCGCAAAAGTGATGTTCTCACGACTCCATGGAAATTTAAAGTCGCCAAGCAACTGGCCAGTGCATTAAGTTACTTGGTAAGTAACATGAGTGGGCAGTCAGGTTGAAATAAGAATACGCTTTTATGCCTTGTATATGAAATTACGTTTTTTCTCACAGGAAAGCTGTTGCAGCTGGCTGATCCTCCATGTTGTTTACTCTTGGTACTTACTTAACTAATTTGCATGAGCTGAGAATCCATTTCAGATTAACATTATTACATTAGATGCTGTTGCTTGAAGGTGCAGCCAACTCCAAATGTAACCAGGAACTCACTCAAATTAAGGATGTAAACAAACTCAAATCGGAATACTCTGCCTCACATCAGTCAATTTTTATTGTATATAGCCTGTTCTTAAAGTGCCTGCAGTTCATGACTTCAGAAAAATACAAAAAGAAGAAATTCTTGTTGTCAGCTATTAGCTATAGTTACTTGAATGGATCCCCACTTAATGTTTGCCACAGTGATCCGAAAATATTTGCAAAGAGACTTACAGAAACAGCATTGTAGATGATAGGTTTTTACCAAGATTTTTTCATTTCAGCTTTACATCCTGCTAATTGTTCATACAGTGAATAATGCTCTGGAGACTTTTAAACTTTATGGTCCTGTCTTTGAGTTCTGCTTTGAGTCACTCTTAGAATACAATTAGTCGGTGGGAAGGGAATTTGTATAATTCCTTTTCACTCTCAAAATGCATGGAACGTGTCCATTGGTAGATCTATAATTGTGAAGAAATATTTAATAACCTTCAATTGATAGGAGCCCTAGACAATTTTATTCTTTGTTATGCTGTAAGCCTTCTAGCTCAAACCATGTTGTGCCCACAGAACACATAATTGTTTACAGCTGCAACATTTCCCCTCCTAATAGTCGCATGTGTATGTTTTTTTAATGTATTGTATGTGTCTTGAACTTGAGCATCTGTATGTGAGTGAAATGTTAGCCAGATCCTGACCTGAACCCCCTTCAGTTCTCCTGCTAGTGGAAGCTTGAATAAGTGGCATGGAGTTCCACTTCTTTGTTTCTGCTTCTTTTATCACAACCCATGCTACTGGTTATCCTCCAGTTCTCCTCTCTGAGAAGAATGTTGAATGTAGAGCATGAAGTCCACTTCTTTTTATCCACTTCTTTTATTACAACACAAGCTACTGCTCATCCTTCTTTCTGCAAAAGGGACCTTAAATATGGAGCATGAAGTTCTGATCATTTCTATTGCAAGATGTGCTACTCCCAGAATTTCTTACATCTCAAAAAGCTTTCTTCTTTTTTCTTACCTGAATGACATGATAAAAATAAAATTAAGTTATTTTACTGTGTAATGGTCATGTTGTACGATGTCATTAATTTATTTATTTTGTCTCATAAACATAGGAGGATAAAGAATTAGTGCATGGAAATGTTTGCAGTAAAAATATTTTACTGGCCAGAGAAGGAATTGACAAGGAGTATGGTCCTTTCATAAAGCTGAGTGACCCTGGACTACCAATAACTGTACTTTCCAATCAAGGTATGGCATTGTAAATATAATAGTTTTAATGATTTATTAGGAATTCGGTAAAAACGTTTTGGTTAAAATGATTTTGAAACTCATTTACTTGTGGTGTCTTAAAACAATTCAACCCTTGCATCGGCCCCACAGGTGTCCAGGCTGCATGTTCCTTTGATGTGTAGGTTCTCTGTATCATAAAATTCAAACTCATAGGGCAGTCCATCATTAGTACCACTTTACTGTAGGCCACCCACAAGGCAACATTCAACTTCGTCCCTACAGGCATGCTGGAAGACAGCGCCTATGTTCCCATAACTCACCACCCCCCTAGGTTAAGTATTCTCTTTCCCTAGACACTACCTACCCTGTTTTTCTTTTCTTTTTTTAAATGCATGTACAATTCACATTAGTGTACATCCCTAATACTGTGCTAGTGCATACATCCATATCGAGGGGTTGGTCCTCTGCTAGCATATTATTATTGGTCATGTAATAAATTATTATACATAACACTGTCGGAGCCACCACCTCTCTTAATAATTGTAAACATTAATGATGGGGGTGGGGGGAGGAATAGGGAGCAGTACTTTTTGTTTTCTTTTTATCTTTTGGGCTGTAATCTACCCAGAGTGTTCTTAAGAAAAGCAGCCCATTGCTGTAGCTTACTTGCAAGAACAGAATGCATGTTTATCAATATCTGGGTGACTAACTAATCAAATCCCACTTTCATCACTGCGCATAAGCTGCACAATCACTGTTTGTTCATTTTTGTTTTCTGTCAGTGAGCGAGTCTCAATAATATCAAGTAATCCTAGATCCCTGCTCAGACAGGAAAGCAATCAGTGTTTCCTACTGCAGGATTGCTGTCCTCCTCCATTTGTCTAGTTCCCCAGCTGAAAATGAGACCTGCTGCATTGAAATCTTTCACTGCAGTGGTATCAGGACTACGATAGCCTGACCAATAAAATGGCAGTAACTCATAACTTTAGCTCAACGCAACAGTGATGGGACCATCGAGCTAAAAACGAAAACAGGGGAAGCATTCAGGCATCATTCACGAAAGCATCTCACCTAGGTTGGTGAGCATATGTGGCTGTCTCAAAAGAGGAACTCGTGTATGCGCTTATTTGAACTAAGGCTATTCTGACTACCTATCAAGGCCTCTCTATCCCTAGTGATAGGAAAACAGGTTCAAATTAGGACAATTCGAACACTTTGGTCTGGATCAAAAAGAAGGTAACATTAGTCTTGAAATCATTATTTGAGGCTCTCCTGATTCTTTGGCCATTGGAGGTGGAACATCAGCGCCTCATCTGACTAGGTCTCTGTACGTAAAAGCAGACTTCATCAGTAGACCGATTATGAGTTTGAATTTGTTGAAACTGCCAATCATTCACTTGGAAATCTTTTGGGTTTGGTTTTTTATGTGACTCTTGTTTTGACACATGGCTCCTAGGGGACCTTGAGACTGATGCTTATGGTTTCCCTGCTCTGGAGAGCCTGATGTGCCTCATGTTTCACCCCAACCCCATCGCCGCCCCCTGCAGAATCTTCCATGCTCTCCATTCTGGTGGAAAAGAAAGGAGGGCTTGGCAGGCCACGAAACAAAGTCAATGTTACTGCTTTTGCATTTGCAGAGCAGCCACACTGCCCACAATGAGTATCCTTCCTTTCCACTGCTTCCTCAAAGCTTCCAAGCTCACCCCCTTCCCCCCCAATCATTATGGGGCCACACATTTGGGATAGTTTCTGGGGTTGCATCCGGAGTCATCCCCCCATGTTCTTTAAATTCTTACGTTTTAAAAATTCTTTTGGTTTCTCCTTTTTATAGGCAGGGAACCTACTTCCTAACACTTAAATGTCAGTTTGGTTTTAGTTTTATATAAATAAAAATAGATTATTAAAAAATGACTTGTATATGTTCTTGAAGAAGTATATATCAGTGTATGGGTTTGCTTTTGTAGCATCCTTATTTCATTTCCTTTTGAAAGTGGTGTTAATTCTCTGAAGATCTGTACAATTTAGTCGACCGTACCTGCCATTGTCTTCGTCATTATATTTTTCCTGAAGTTGTTTAAATCGCTAAAGGGAAGCCAGTGCATGCATCAATGCTGTATGGGTATGAGGTAGACAAAACAGGAATCTCTTAACGTCAGGCCAACTTCTTAGTGATTTCACCTGCTTTCAAAGTCCATAGATCACAATATAAGAATAGGGTGAAGAGTTTCTTTAGTTTTAATGTGCCTTTGACTGGATCAAGAAACGTTGCAGTATACAGATGTAAAACATCTTTATTACAATTATTTTAAGACACTCATTTCTCATTTTTAGAACGGGTGGAGCGTATCCCATGGATTCCTCCTGAATGCCTCGGAGATGCCAAACAACTTACTGTTGCATCTGATAAATGGAGTTTTGGCACAACTCTGTGGGAGATCTGCTACAACGGAGAAGTACCCCTAAAGGACAAGACTTTAGCAGAGGTGATATATTGTTCATATTTGTGCCTAGCTGTTTCCAGGATAAGTCTAATGGGTTTCAAATGCATCTGTTAACATGTATGTATTACCCTGTGTGCCAATATAAAACAAGTTATTCTAGAATGTTATGAAAGTATTCTTACAATTCAGGTTAGACCTAAAACAGGCACATCTTATTGCACACATTTAATTACTGTAGAACTTAGAACGTGTTTTGGCCAAATGACAACCCTTTCGAGAGAATTCACAATAAAGCCTGAAGTTTTTCTTTGACCTCATTTTCTTTGTAGAAGAAAATAAGTAACAAGAATAAGAACTTTAAACACTTTTGCCAGTAAGTGTGTTGCATCACAAACTTAGTACACTTCTGGTAATATTGTACATGCTGTAGAAACCTCATAGGAGACCTCTGTGGTCTGCATCTAGATCTACCTAAGTATTTAGTTTGTTCTTGTTTTAGGTGCTATATGTATTGTCCTCTTTGCCAGTGGGACAGAGTCATCCGAGAATAGAAGGGTCGGTAAATAAAGTGCTTTCTTCTAAATCGTTTTTTTCTGGTTATGGGGTGAAGTTATTTATGTGGCGATTGACAGGGATTCCGTGTTTCAAAGTGAATGTAAGTTGTCCGGTTTAAGATGCAGTTTGGCTACTAAAATACGGACAAGTCTTTCCATTTTTAATGTGTTTGTGAGCATTCCAGTTTTTATGATGGTGTGACTTATCACATTGGATTGTGGTGACTAAAACATATTGGTGATGCAAGCAGCCGTGCTGAAGCCAGCGAAACTGTGGTGTAATGCTGGGTGTGCATACTTTTATATGCAATGTGTTCCTTGCTCATGCAATGCAACACACTTCTGGCCTTCCAAGACCGACCTTCAGTGACCTGTATTAGAATGACACCCACTCTTGTTCGCAGTCCTTGTGTTGACTCCCTACCACCTTCAAGTGTTGTTGGTATCTGAAAGGTCCTGATAGTGCTACTGCATGATACACATAAAGTTCGGTTAAGGTATCTTGTCCTTCCATCATTCAAAATCCTGTTTTTGTTATAACGGTAGCAGTGCTTGACAAAAACCATCCAAGTTCTGAATGATATACCGAAAATCAAATGACTACAAATGTGAAGTACGGTGAATGTTGGTCCAGGATTGCAAAGTTTAAAACATCTTTTTAGGCCATCTTTCAAACACCTCTGTTACATAGCCTCCTTCACCGAACACACAATAAGTAAGATAGCTCACAATGTTCAGCTGCAACTCAGTTAGATTCCAAATTGGTGCCTTGTAGTCCTCTATTATATGGACGCACTTGAAATCTTAAAAAATATTTGCAGCTTCGCCTGGGTAATGAGAGTAAATCTGGAGCATGCTGTTTATTCTTGTGAGGGTGGTTATTTAGATTAAAGTGCTGTACCAAGGATTGTGAGGGGAATTTAATCACATTTCTGCTTTTTTTAATCCATATTTTGTGCAAGGCAGTCCTATTATGTTCCCAAGATTACTGAGGATATGTTGTAGAATCCACACCCAAAAACTAAAAAATATCTATTTTGAGCTGCAATTTTAACTATCAATGACTGGCTAGGGTCACCCTTCAGCATGGGAACAAATATTAATTTAACTCAAATAACCTGGACTCCTATCGCCTCTGTGCAAAGTTTCAGAATTTCCAGCAAGCGTTACTAAGTCCACCTTGGATACCATGATAAGTGAAGCATGTAGTTGACATAGTGTGAGATGTGATTGTCTGACCCTCCCTCCCCCCCAACCTGAAAAAATGAAAGGGCTAGCCCAACAATCTTGTAAATCTGGGTATGAGTATATATACACAGAGGAGTACATCGGCTCTGTTAGGTATTGTAAATAGCAAGATGTTTAATTATTCAGGGTGAAATAAGTTTGGCCCTTTTGACCTTTAATTTTGTGGGAATATTGAAAACCCCTACAATAAAATTCATGAATGGCTACATTCAGAGAAGTAAAAGATCTACAAATCTATAAAATAATAACAATGTGTTGTTCAGATAAGCTTGCAGCCCCTGACAAGCGCTATAACAGAGATCAGTGCATTCATTCTGAAATTACATCATAACGAAGAACCAACAATTCATAATACATGTGGCTCTCTGTACAATAAAAATGTTAAACCTCATACTCCTCCTTGGAGCTAAAGTGCACTTAAAAACTAGCGACTAAGTGACGTGTATCTCTGTCATATAGTTGTAATAAAAAAAATAGGTCAGCCTTACACTTGAAAAATGTTTGTCTGAGCAACAATAGTAATAAAAACCTCCTTGTGAACAGCAGATATCAACAAAAAAATGCTGTTAAGTTTGGCTAGAATACCCGTCGCATGGACAAATATCAATGGTGGCTGAGGAGTGTTGGCCCAGCGGAAAGCATATTAACCAATGAAAGGAACCAAACCTGAATCTAGCCAGTAAGGTTCTCTCGTACACATTTTTCACATATAATAAATAAGGAGCAATCTTTGGCACAGTCTGAATGAAGCAATAGTTCCTGACCGTGGGTTTAGCCTCTTCCGTTAGTTCCCTAGAGGCCTGTCTATGCTTGACAAAGCTATCCTGGACCCAATGTTTGTCCTTTTTTCATAATAGTCTCCAGGTGCTCAAACAGATGTGTTCTGCCATGGGCTGAAAAACAATCCTTTATATATTTCAGCCACGGAATGGCCAGCCCACTCTCACAAGACAGGCTATCTCTAATAACTGTCCAATTGAGGTCAGCTTCCTTATTGGACCATAAGGAGCACCAGAGAACCAAAGGACCAGTATTAATGGTGTCCTGCACGTACTCCATGCCAATCCCCTGATGCAAGCAAAAATGCGGGTACGAGGGAGGGACACCCATTAGCTGACGACAAAATCTATTCTCCTCCAACTACATGATACACAAATCCTTGCATCCCTAAATACCTATTCCGTAAGTTAAAATTGGTAGACATTTCCGATTGTTTATCTCCACAATCAGGGAAATAGGTTTTTTACCAATAGTCATGGCAAGCAAAAAGGTAGTGCCTAAAACCAGAGTACAACGAGTAATCATATTGCTGATGCAAGTGGACCAAGAACACCTCCGTCCTAGTCCATACCCAATAAGAAATATTTAGGGTACAGGTTTTAGTATTTCTGGGACCGCATACCATTGTAAATGTTTTCTTCAGGTTTGTCATAATCAAAAATGAGAAGACCTCCCCGAGAACACAATATACATTTAGGTACTAAATCCAATAACAGTAGAGACATGGATATATATATATACACTCTATTTACATCTCTAAACATATATGATACAGACCTCACACAACCTCAATACATCCAACAATCTCACACCCATCCACACCATCATCAATCAAACCACTGAACAGTTTTCAAAAAACAGCAATAACCAAAAATTACAGATAATTAACAGTCATACATATACAAAAAAACAAGCAAACAAAAGAAAAGAAGCGCCGACGCGCGTTTCGGAACAGGACCGATATCCACCAATCCTTCGTCAGAGCCCAATGAATATAAATAATTCTTCAATATCTTCTCCGAGATAGAGAGTATATCATTAAATCTAATTTAAGCAGTTTCATACAACATAAATAAATTTTAAGTCAGATCTGTTTCTTCGAATCCTTTAACTGAATCCTCATATAGTATCACTAGATCAATACTGAAGACAAAGTTAGTAATTCAAAATCCGATACATACAGTCACGGGTGTAGAAAGATGAAATCGTGAGAAATTTGTCATGGGGAATAGACGCAGGGGCCAACAAGTTGAGGTGATAGTTCAAGGGAAATGGCGATGTAGACTTGGGACCTAATTCCCTAGAGTATCTCCAGACGAGGTACGTCCCCTCATGGGGGTCCGTGGCGCGTAAAGATGATGCGTCCTTCTTCAATATATCACAAAGTGGATCCAACGAAAGGTCATCAGGGGCTGTTGTGGGGTGAGTTGACTGTGCTCCATGAGGCAAGTCCATACCTGCTCCGGGTACCATGTAGGAGAGTTTCTGTTTCGCCTGGTCGTAGAACTTCCACCAGGTGTGAGCCTGCCGAGTGTAATCTGAAAAGGTCATGATGCGACCAGCATCATTCGAGAAGTACCCTTTCTCCTTTGCACCCTTGAGAATCACATCCCTTTTTTATAGTTGAGAATACTGGCTATCATAGGTCTGTGGGGGGCTTTTGCGCCAGAGATCTGTGTCCTCTCGATGATTAAAACAAACACAAAGAGATGATGGACGGAGTGCTGAAACTTTTCAAACACTCAACCCCAGTCACAGAAGCCATCATCATTCTTTAGCTCACTTGGCCACCCCAGTTCAGACACAGCTATATACCAATCAGTCTTGAACCTGTGCCTCAATGAGCTAAAGAACGATTATGGATTCAACCCAGATCTGTGGCTGGGGGTGAGTGTCTGAAAAGTTTCAGCGCTCCGTCTATCATCTCCTTGTGTTTGCTTTGTAAAATTAAAGCACAGTTGTAGAAGAAACTTTATGGCTGATCATGAACTGTGGAAGGAATCATACATGTGTTAACATATGCATGTGCCTAATCTAAATTAATCTCATCATGTGGAAAGTGGTGTTCTGTTGCAAGAAAAAATAAACAGGTAGTGTGCCCGTAAAGACGTAGGGAGTGGCAGGATGAAAGTTGAACAGCATGGGCATGTCTCAAAGAGTGTTATAACAATGTTTATACATTTTCTTAAGAGTTTTATACAGTGATAGTGGGCTTACTTCCAGCTACTTTGGAACCACCAGGCATGGGCTCTGTGAAAGGCACTTTAGAGGAATTATGTTTAGTTTTTCTTCACGTTTGTTGACAGTCTTAGCATATTAGTTTTGGGGGTCATATAGGTTGTTTTCAACTTCGTTATTTTAATGTAGGTGCTCTGCCCCACAGTGCAGACTTAAATACAATTTTTTAACCTAGTAATTGGCAGCTTTTGGATTGGTGGATAAGGTTGTTTTATTTAACATCCTCACCTTTTTGTTCGCTATTGCTTTTATCCTTTTCAATAAGCTTGATTTAGCAAGATAGATTGATGGTATTGGTGTGTTATTTCTTACATCTTTGCCACTTTCCTTGGGTAGCCTGCTTCTCCCCATTTTTTCACTTCATCCACCCCCTCCCAACCACGCCTCAACTCTTTAGTCATTTTTAGGTCTCGCCTACGCAGCGCCATGTGCTGCATAGGAGACCTTTAGCTGTCGTGCAGCTCTTTTTCAAAGCACATACTCATGCTTGTGGCGGCATACGCCTTGCTTGGGTGCGCAGCGGTGCACCACAAGCACGAGTATGTGCTTTGAAAAAGAGCAGACTGCTCTCCCCAGTGCACGTGCACCACTCGCGTTTACACCCCTCCGACTCTCGCTCCAGCTGCAGCCTGCACATTTTCATATCACTTTTTAGCTTGCGCTACATGATTTTAGTAATATACGATCACCCTCAAATGTAACTAACGCGCCTGCTTCTTTTCTTTCTTTTTTCTAAGCACAGTCTGCGACTCGCCCCTTATCCCTAGCTTTAAGAAATAACGCGCATGCTCCCTCTTTACCTTTTCCCAATTTAATTGCCACTCACAAGACTCACAAAACTGTAGTCAAACGCAATAAGAAATAACCGGCCAAAACAGTCCTCATCTCTTTTCTCCCGCAATGTTTTTTCCACCTTATGAACTGGATTACCAGCCACGACCTTCTGGTAAGGCCAATGGCCAAAGCTGAGTAACATAATTTCTGATGTTATTATTGAATATATAAAATGATGGCTTTAATTACAATAACATATGCATTTTTTTCCTAACGCACCCTTGCTCTATAAAACGAATTGTGTCCCATGTGATAGGGATGTTATCTTATTAGACTATTAGGTGACACCAACCTTATAGGTCGTCTCTTGTCACATGAAAGCAGCACAATATGGTTGAATGCCGTGTTCTCTCAGTATACAATAACTCTTGACTTTCCATGATAAATCATAGTACTGCAGAGCTACAATGTATCCCTCAATTCCTCATAGCAAAACAATCTTTGAAATGAGAATATATTTGGATGTGACTAAAACGTTATAGACCAGTGAATCCCTATGAATCTAAAGGAATATGTGGAACTATGAATAATTCACTGATGTATTTCTCATATCCATTTCTCATTTTCTTGTTTGGTTTCTTTTGTTTTCTATCCCATTCTACCCTTTGGACACAAAACAGTGTACTAAGTGACCAAGCATGGACTATGTAAAGTGTAGTGTTACCCTCTATATAAGTACTGTGGGCAGGCTGTGCCACTAGCAAATTATGGGGAACAGTAATGGGTGAAGTACCTGAGTTAATCTCAGCGTGGTTCTCCTTCGGGTACATTCTAGTCCATCATTTGTGTTTTTCCCACCGTGCCACTGTAGTCTCTTTTGTGCTACATAGCTAAACACGTATAAGGTACCAAAGTCGAGACCTATTGGCTATACCAATGCTTGTTTACCCTGTGATGATAAATTACTGTATTGATCAAGGTCTTTATTGTTCAATGTTAGTTGCATACAGTACATAGCATTGCTGGAAAATGAGTTACCTTTGATATTTATGTTTCTGTTTAGCTATATTTAAATAACATTTTTAAGTTATTAGCGCTTAATGTGCAAATTGATGTGCACCTTAGTATGCAACATACAGGTTCCTCTTCATGGTATCATGCAAGAAGTGCATTCTTATAGAAGAGATTTGGGAACTCTTTTCCCGTCCAATGTCTGTGGGTTTTAATGAGACACTGAACAATAGCGCCACATGAGCTAGTGAAGCGAATTTTAAACTGGATTATTAGTCTTTAGCTTTTCCATTAATCTGTAACCATCTTGTCTTCCAGAAAGAGCGATTCTATGATGGTCACTGCATGCTGATAACACCATCTTGCACAGAACTGGCTGATCTGATGAAGCAGTGCATGAACTACGATCCCAACCAGAGACCCTTCTTTCGGGCAATCATGCGAGACATTAATAGACTAGAGGAACAAAGTAAGCCTCACCTTAATTCATACAACCTTTTTAAAGATGTAGTAAAGATGGAGTGTACTTTTCAGTATTTGCCTATATATTGTAGATGAATGCAATCATGCCATTATTCTCTGCACGTAGTGAGAGTAACCCATATTCTTTTTTTTAATATGAACAACTTTATTGGCATTTTCCTCAATATAAGTACTGACCAGGCAATGGATAAGTAGAAATACTTTATACATAGTCACAGTCATGGAAAAACACTTTTGATTACCTGCTATCCTTTCTACTCTTCTAACATTATAACATTGAATTCACTTTCTTACATGAGCCACCTCTTATGTTGTTGGTCCTTAATCCCATCTCCTTCCTGAATTTCTTCTGGTTTCTTCACATTTGTGTTCCAAAGTGTTCAACAACGTTCATTTGGCCAACTTGTTGTTATCCATCCAAACTAAATCCTTACTGTCTCGCTACCCATCCCTGTGCACTCCTCAATAGAACTCCTGCATATATGTCCGCACAATACTTTTGAACAAGATTACTTTTTAACTCAATTTTGACAATTGCATAAAACCAGATTTCATTAAGTTACAACAAGGTTCTAGTTACCTCCCTATGGCTGCTTAGCTAAATTGAAGGCTTGGCTGGCTATTTGGGAGCTGCTAAGCAAGATTTTGTAGAGGAACTGATGAACCCAAGTCATCACTCACCCATTGGAGGTTCCTCCATGTGCTACAAGTGAATGTGGCCTCAGCAGACTGGGATGGTGTGAAAATGTGTGTAAGACGAAAGGGAGCTTGACATTGGATAGAACAAGAGGAGCAGAAGAGAGATGTCTTAAATATAAGGAAGCCTGACATTGGGTTGCACAAAAGGGTCTAAGAGGTGCGTGAAAGCAATAAGGGCCTTTGATATAAGGTAGCACAAAAGGGGGCTAAGAAGTGATAAGGGAGAGCGTCAAAGATACTTTGTCATCAGGTTGCACAGCGGAGAGTTGAAGGGATATTTGAGAGGAATAAGAGACCTTGACATAGGGGAGTACAAAGAGTGGCTGGGGAGCAATGTGTGAGAGGTATGAAGGAACTAATTTGGCACAAAAAAAGGAGGCTTGGGAGAGATATGTGAGTGTATTAAGTACAGAAGAGGGATGTGTGAGGGGCCTTAAGCCATATAGGAGGGCCAGATTATGAAAAGTTGTGCTGTGGTTTAAGACAGACCAAATATTGTTTTAAACCAAGGCAAAACTCTAGTTAAATCATTCCTTCATACCTATTTTTAGACTGTCTTAAATTTAGGTTGAGGGAGTTCGGCCAGGCGTGTAAGAAGTTTTTGTGGGGTCAGGGTCTAAATACCATGCCAGGTCCACATATCAATATCGGCACCCTGCAATAAATGAACAGGGGAAACTTTCTTCCAAATCTATAACTAGATTTTGCAGTATGAGCATTGGCGCTGAAAAGTTATGCTGGGGTACATGAATACTGTCCCTTCTTTGCCTCTTCTCCGCCAAGGTCCTGAGTCCAACTGGTCTTTTTCCTTGTCCTTAGTGCTTAGGTGTGCATGGTAGGCCAGAAGCTTTTACCTAAACAGTGATTACCATATAGATTTTGGATTTAATATTCTTTCATAGTGTTCATACACCAAAGCATATCAGGGCCCTTTAAATATTTCTCAAAGATCAATAAATAACTATGTAAAAAAGCATATGGTGCTTAATGCATGCAGTACGAAGCCTACTAATTGCACGTAGTAATATCTATTTCATGATACGCTTGAAAGAGATGAAAAGGCATGTATTTATGCAGCATTAGAAACGGGATAGTTTAACCATATTTAACTAAATACACTAGCTCTGCAAGAGAACTCACCCAGGAGAAGTGTGGAGTGTGGAGAAGTGTGGCTCAATGCTTAGAGCGGCAGACCTTGATGCAGAACGCTGGCCAGGGACCAGGGTTCGATTCCCGCCTCGGCGGGTTTCGGGCTTAAATTCCTCTGACCGGATATTCTCGCCTCAGTGCCGATTCTAAGCATGGGTCCCACGCTGCAACTCTGGGCAATAGCTTGCTTAGTCTCCACAAAGGCCCCCGATGCACAAGGGATGCCTGGTTTCACCATGGGATGCCCAGGAGTGGACACCCCACAAGGAAAAGCCAGGAGGGGTTCCCTTGTGGTAGGAGTACAAGCGCCGGGATGCCTCCGGGTCACTGTTCGCGCTATACAAATACGCCACAGGACAGTCTACCAAGTTTCACAGTGAAGATTGTTGGCCTAAAACTAACTGCAATGATAGAACAGTGTTAGAAATCTTACATGCCACTGTTTGTGGAAGTACATATAGACTATTGGATAGGATGTACTCTGCACAACATCACATATATTGTAAATGTGCAATCATATTCTCTTATAGTGCAGGACTGACGCAGGCCGAATCAGGATGGGTTACATCTGCACATTATACAGAACAAATAGATGCTATTTTTATTTTATTATAACATTTTTGTTTAACTCAAATTAAAAGAAAAACTTAAACATATAACAAGAGCCGAAATGCAGTCGATTGGGCTTATGTGCAAGACAAAGGCAGTTCCAGGGTTAATTCAGGAATAGTCTGCGAAAAAAATATTAAAACATTTTACAGCCAAATGGCAGATTAAGACATTCAAGTACAAAAGTTCACGTTCAAAGGTGTTCGCCCAGTGTTCAAAGCTGGATGTATGTGTTGATGCAGAAGTGAAAAGGTATGTCTTTCGGAAAGGTTCTCTTGTTTGCTCATGCGAGACAGGAATGTTTGTAGAAGGTGATACAAGCCTTCTCAGGACAGACGCTAGTAGGCGACGTAAGTTCAGGTCTTGAATTTTGCACATTTGTTAGATATTCTGTCTAACCAAGGTGCATCTTTAATGAGTTGAGCTGTAATTCTTTGTTAAGGTGGCCAAGTAGATGGTATGGACTTGTTGTTACCTTGCAGATTTTGAAAAGTAGCTTTATCCAAGTTTAATGCTATATAATGGATGCCATACATGTACGACCGGATCTTTGATAAGCTGTTAGATAGTTGAATAGCTTGAGACAGGGCCTCTTTCTGTCATACTTTTATGATTTGCTCTGTATTAGAAGTGATAATTTGTAATTTTGAGTTATATATTTGGCTAGCACCTGTTAGTTGCTTTCTATGCATAATGAAGAGCAGAAGCTTGAGAGACTACACCAAGGGTGTGTCTTAATTTCTGTTTATCGGCTGGTCTGTCTCAAATATTTCCCAACAAACACCACTGTATATCCAGTCGAAAAAGATGGTGTACCCTTTGTAGGGGAAGGTGAAGGGTATCGGGAGTGTGTAAGGGTGGACGATATTCTGCAACTGATGATTTCAAAATCTATTCAAGCAATGCGGTCTCTGCATGCTGCTTAAAAACATAATAAAGAATAATTGTCAGGAGTCATTGTCTCGCAAACTCTGGAAACAGACATGCGTCTCCAAGCTCCTTGCCATGAGCGCTTTTGCGTACAGATAGTGCTGACTTTGGCCAGATTCTCTTACTTTTCGGACAGTCAAGAGATGAAGGACTAATTGCTGCTTTGGGAGAGTGAGGCAGATCAATTAAGTTGACGTCCAGAGACTGAGTGGCAAGGTGACCCTCCAGATCTATGGAGAATTCCAAGTCGATGGCCATTGCTATACATTAGGTGTCCTAGGTACATTGACAGGGGTAGGGCCCAATGGGACATTTCACAGGGGAACGGGAGAGTCACCTATTTACACCGCTAGTTTCCTACACCTCAACTGGCAGGTGCAGTATTGCCTCTTGGTTAAAATGAGCCCATCCTTGAAGTTCTTTCATCACCCTGCTGTTCATGGTCACCAATAACCTCGTCCACTCTGCGTAGCATGGACAACTATTGTGCCAACTGTGTGCCTAAGTTTTGGTGCACAACTCTATTGGGACTTTACAACTGGGCCAATGCTCAGGGGCACACTAAGTTAGGTGCCCCTAGCAAGAGTGTAGCATTGTTGGCATACTGTCTTTGCCATAAATCACAGATCAAGATTGAGATATTTTCTGGAAATAAAGCAGCTGATAGTACTCTCTGAGATATAATGAAAGGAGAAAGAGCATTGATGGCTTCCATCAACAGCCTACACAAGAAAGTGGATAGCATAGAGATCAGGGCAACAGTGGCTGAGAGCAAATTGGAGGCTCGCTTGACAAGAGTGTAGCAGAGGTGATTATGTCAGTTTGTGTGAGGATAGTAGGACTGCTGGAGATGACTGATGTGCCTCGGCGTCAGGCTGCTGAGCCATTCATCGGGTTCTGTGCATGTGCTGTGACTAACATAATACAGATCGAAAACACACTTGAGAACATTTGACTGTTTGGATGGTGTGTTGCAGACTCTTATTTAATGTCCTCAATGAAGACTGATGTGGCCATTACAAGTGAGTCTCGACCTATCTCATTAAAGTGTGCTAAGAGGCTGCCCACATGGAAAAGGCTCAAAAGATGGTGGGACAGTCTTGATGGTTTTGCAAGATGTAACCCATTAAGATGTGATCCTCCATTGGGCCAATAGTAAGAACGAAATGCTACTGAATCAGAGACTGTTGTTTTTCCTGATGTGTCTCCAGCAGCATTCACTATGAGAATGAATCTGCAAACATTAGTGGAGATTTTGTAAAGCCTATGGCTCTGGCTATTGTATTATAGCAAGCAACACTGATCATGCCCCTTGGGGGAAGAGGGTGGCCCTCAATGGTTTGAAATGTTGAATGCCTTGGCATCTATCAGGCCTATTGATATTTCAATGGCCTGACAATGGTTTGCCAAAGTACTTTACTTTCTTTCTCATGCATTCCTCTAGCTGCATGGTGGCCAATAATCCAGATGTTAGTGCTTAGATACAGGCTAGTGAAACTTGTTTATACACCAAGTTTATTGCCAAAGCAGATGTACGCAGCTCTTTCTTACAGCTCCAATTCCTAACTAAATTACTGACCTAAAACAAAACATTCTAAACACAAGGCATCTTGGTATTATGGCAAAGTCTTGATTCCAGTTAAAGGAATCGAAACCGTACATTGTTCATGGATTTCTACATAAAAATAAAGGAGGAAAACAGGCAAATAATAAGTGTACTGATGACATAGTTTTTGTTCAGCCAACTTAAATAGATATTTTGAGAATCTTCACAAAGTTGGAAATTTACAGACAAAAAGCATACTCAATAAGGGTTTTCTGTTTCCAAGTGGGAAATTTGTTTTCTAATAAAAACCAAAACTATTCTCCCTCTTGCAACAGTTTGGGATTATTATGGAAATAATTGCATTTTTAGGGTGATGAGGTAAAGGTTACAAAACAGTTGTACCTAGTAAAGAGTCACACTAATGATCTGTGACTAACTATGTAATGCTTTTGCTGTTATACATGCGGGTTTTGCAGGAGCCAAAATGTTATGTCTGCGATGATCTTCCTGATACATATTGTCTTCAAAATATATACATGGGGCTAAAAAACAGTCATGCTAATATTATCACCACAGAGATTTGCTGAAATTGACCTAAATGTTACCTCATCACCCTCATAGTTTTCAGGTATGTTCATTAGAATCAACAAAACAACATTATTAACTATGCGTAGCTATCACATAGTGTTACTTTGTGGATTTTTTTCAACTTTCAGATTTCTTTTTAAACATTGTTCTTATTATTTAATTTTTTTTTGCCTTAGATCCGGATATAATTTCCGAGATAAAACCAAATTCCGAGATTGATCCAACGCATTTCGAAAAAAGGTTCCTAAAGAGGATTCGAGATTTGGGAGAGGTATGTATCTGTTTAATAGAAATGTTCTCGTCCAAGGTCCTTCAGATAAGCTTCTCATTGGCTTTTGCACCTGTCCATAGTAGGACCATAAATGCAAATATTTGATAAAAAATTAACCTCTGGCATATACACACAGACCGTGATACCCTTTGCGGACTGTTTTAAATGCTCCAGCTATTACACTGGTTATTTGAGTTCATGGTTTTCGCCATCATTAAATATATGGTTTTCTATCTCTTACAGAATTTTTTTTTTCATTGCATCCTCCTAAATCGTTCATAAATGTTTTTATGTGCAGGAATGTAAGGACCCTACCTTTAACAGAAAAGAGAAATAGTTTTTTGGGTGTTTTAAAAGATACACATCAAACCTTGATGTCATACAGTGTTGTTATTTTGCATTTAGGGAGTGAAAGTACTTTTCCCCTTCAGTAAGTGGTCTCGATGGGAGCAGTGGATTTATTTTGGATACTGGTTGGTTCCAATCACACTTAGCACTTTCTCTCGCTCTAGTCATTGTCAGAGAAAGGAAGAGTTACAATAGCTAAAGTAAAACTGTGTTCTCCTCTTGGGCCTCATGCAGTGTACCTACAGTAATCAATATTATTTCTGTAAGTCAGTACTTCAGCTGTCTTGTCAATCTCAAACACCATGTAAACAAAAGACACCTGATCCTGCTGATGAACTTAGTGAGCATAGGAAGGGATGCTGGAATAGGAGATGTTCACGGACACACATCCTGGCCACCTCTGCAGTATTGTTCCAAAAATAAGTGGTTCCTGGTGTAGCCTAGACAGTGCTGTAAATTAAGCATAAACGCAGAGAACAATATTCAAATCAAAGATGCAATTTTTTATGTCGCTCTTTCACAGACTCCTGCACTAACGGATCATTTGTGTGGAAGATGTTTAGGAATGTGTTTGGTAGTGATTTTACGGAGGAAAGATAAAAGGCAAACAGTTTTATAAAAGAAAGGGCTACATCTGTTTAAACAGAATGTTCAACGGGCCAGGTACTTACCCATCACAGTTGTGGAATTGCCAGTAAGTAGATTAGGAAAGGTAACAATATGAATAATAATATTTTTAAGAATTATAATCTTGCTCTTTCTCATTTAATTTTCTCATAAACAGAGATCAGTCTTAGTTTCAAGTCGTTACCTTGCATAGGAGATTGAGTGTGCGGTTTGTTCAGTCTGCATGTGTGTTTTGAGATCACATCAGTTTAATGCAGCACTGCTATGAGTGGCGACTAAAAGGTCAGCTCAACCAGTTAGGAGTGGTGACTGAATGGTCAGCCAACCAAATCACAGGAGGTTGGATTTTGGGGATCTCAAGCCCTCCAGGTTCCACTCCCACTGTAGATTTCTGAAATAGTCCATCCGCAGAAGGGGTGTTGGCTAATGAAGAATATGAATAGGAGAAGAAAATTAAAAAGGTTTGATAATGGTACTGTCTATTATTTCAATCCTGAAAAGTGCTTCCTCTGTGGCAGCTTGAACTTGTACAAACAAAAGGTATGGGATTAAAAGAAGTTGTAGTTATTTTCCTTCAGTGGTGATCAAGAAATGTCAGAGAACCAAGTGACTTAGTCTGCTGGGAGTTATGGCCTCAGCAATGACTTCTCCACTTGATGGGTACAATGCAGCTGCATAGAGTACTAGGAGGACATGTCCGGGCAAAAACTCAATCAAAGTGGAATGCTGTTAGTCTGGTACTGTGCAGTATAGTGTTAATGGAGAAGAGTTTGTTCAGTAGAGTGTTGAGAAGTGTGTCATTCCCACTGTTGGATTGTAATGATGTATCCTTAGTTATGGGAAGTGGTCATCCTTCCTGGAGTTCTATAAAGAACATTCGAATCAGAACTTTACATAGTTGGGTACCCCTTCTTAGCCACCCAATATGGTATTGCACCGTTACAACGCAACTTTTACAACGCACTACCATTACATCGCAACTTTTACAACGCAAATACCATTACAATGCATGCCATTACAACGCATGTCATTACATAGCAGATACTATTACAATGCATGCCATTACATCGTAAGTATAGGTAAGTATATAATTTTTATTTAATTTTATTTTACATTATTTTATTAATTTAATTAATATTAAAATGACAATAAAATATTAATATATTAATTTAAGTAATTTTGGGGTATTTTTAGGTTTTAGGGCTGGGTTTGGTTTTTGGGGTACAGGGGTATTTTTAGGGCTGGGTTTGGTTTTTGGGGTACAGGGGTATTTTTAGGTTTTAGGGCTGGGTTTGGTTTTTGGGGTACAGGGGTATTTTTAGGTTTTAGGGCTAGGGTTGGTTTTTGGGGTACAGGGGTATTTTTAGGTTTTAGGGCTAGGTTTGGTTTTTGGGGTACAGGGGTATTTTTAGGTTTTAGGGCTAGGTTTGGTTTTTGGGGTACAGGGGTATTTTTAGGTTTTAGGGCTAGGTTTGGTTTTTGGGGTACAGGGGTATTTTTAGGTTTTAGGGCTGGGTTTGGTTTTTGGGGTACAGGGGTATTTTTAGGTTTTAGGGCTAGGTTTGGTTTTTGGGGTATAGGGGTATTTTTAGGTTTTAGGGCTAGGTTTGGTTTTTGGGGTATAGGGGTATTTTTAGGTTTTAGGGCTGGGTTTGGTTTTTGGGGTAAAGGGGTATTTTTAGGTTTTAGGGCTGGGTTTGCTTTTTGGGGTACAGGGGTATTTTTAGGTTTTAGGGCTGGGTTTGCTTTTTGGGGTACAGGGGTATTTTTAGGTTTTAGGGCTAGGTTTGGTTTTTGGGGTACAGGGGTATTACAACTTTAAATAAATTTAATTAATTAAATTTTTTTAATTAAATTTAATTAAATTAATTACAATATTTACAATTATAAAATTGAATTACATTAAATTAAATAAATTAAATTAATTACTATTTTTATTTATTTAATTTATTATAATTAAATAATATGATTTACAATTTTTAAATTATTTAATTTTCTTTAATTATATTCAATTAAATTTTATTAAGTATTTTAAATTTAATAAAATTATATTTATTATAATAAATTACATTATATTATTTACTATTTATAAATTTATTATATTTCATTAATTATATGATATTACATATATTAATTGAATATATTAATTTAATTACAATTTTAATATTAATTAAATTACTATAATTAAATTAATTACTGTTTTAATTTTTTTTTAATTATATTTATTAATTTAAATTAATTAAATTAACTTTATTACTTTTTTAAAAAAAAGATATACTTACCTATAATTACGATGTAATGGCATGCGTTGTAATAGTATCTGCTATGTAATGCCATGCGTTGTAATGGCATGCATTGTAATGGTGTCTGCGTTGTAAAATAACGCGTTGTAACGTCATAGATCCATCAAATATACATGTTGTATCCCTTCATGACCTTTCTATCTGGGTTCTGACCATCTGGTTGCAATTCCAACGTTTAAGAAGAGCCTGGTTGCGGATCATTTTCTATCTGGGAAGGCTTGCTTTGACTTGCTTTCTGCTGAGATCGATAAGGTTAAAGCAAACCTTATTTCCAGAATTTGCTTTTCCAAAAATATTTTTGGGGGGAATTGCAACATACAGGTAGCACTAGGCTTCATACATCCTAGCATGCAAAAGAACTTTTTACAATTTCCACTATTAGTTTCTCCTTGGGCTCCCTCAAAACTCAGCTCTCACCCCTAACTCCGCCCCCTTGATGAGAGCCCCTGATTTTCAAACAAATGTGTTAACCAGAAGAGAGCATTGTCCTATTCACCAAGCTTCCTCCTACCTACTTCATTGTGATCATGTTACAAATGGCCATCTACAGTAAGAGTCCTAATGCTGTCCATCTAAGTGCTCAACAAACAAAGGGACCAGACAGATTTGTTTTTTTAGAAGATTTCTGATCCCCAGGAGAGGTGGAGGGGGAAGATGGCGGCCGAGTAGGAAGCTCGGTCGGAGAGCTCCCGACACACCCGTGAAAATTGCAGTAAGGTTGGGAGGCGAGAACACAATATGCGGAGAAACGAGTAGAGAAACGAGTAGAGAAACGAGTAGAGAAACGAGAAAATTGCACATTTATGGAAAATGGACTTTTGGAAGATATAACGGTATATAGCGGCTCATAGAGGTTCAAACTGCTTCGAAACAAACAAAAAAAAACTACGACAGTCGGAAAGTGCCGTCTTGCATCAAAATAGAGACTCTTACCTGTGGATCGTTATGGTATGGTGCTTCTTGTCGGACTATCACCTTTCTCCTGGAGCTTCGGAGTGAAGGACGAAGCCTGGTGTTCCGCCATTGTCGGCGGGGTTACGGAGGTGTGCAGCGCGCCTCTCTGGTTGGAGCGGGTCCCTCAGAGGACCGTCGGAGCGGAGTGGAGTGGCAGGAGGCTCCGGATTGGCGGTGGAGCGGATCAAGGTCCCAAGGTAACCGGCGGAGCAGAAGCGGGAGCGGGCGAAGTGTTGCAAAGCCCCGGTGTGTGCCTCTCGCCAGAGAAGTGGAGCGCTGCAAGGGAAGCAAAGTCGCGCTGCCGACGTGCCTCCGGTAGACTGAGATTTCAGTTCCGGGGCACGAGCAGCAGCGACAGAGACAGTGAGCAGAGGCAGCAGCGGCTAGAGGGGGGGAGCGAGGGAAGTTTTGTCCTGGCATTTGGCATAGCGAGGTACAGCAGGGGGGAAGAAAGCGCTTGGAGGAGCACGCTAGAGCAACCAATAGAGCGTACAAGAAAAGCAGAATTGAAAAAATTAAAATATAGTGATGAGGAAAGAGGAACAAACAACCTCTTAAATGCAGAAGATGTCTGGATTTTGGGAAACTTAAAAGAAACCTCACGTTATATCTGTAAGACTCAACAAGCAAAAATATGCCACAATACAGATTATAACTTCATTAATGCCAACAGTGTTGATAGTCAGCCATACCAATATCTCCTGCTGAGTCAAACCTACAAGCACTTTCAACCCTGCCAAGCCATAAATATACACATAGTAGAAAAAAACTCAAAAAATCAGCATATGAGTGAGATCATAGAAGAAACACAGGAGGGCATAGAGGAGAAAACATCTCAAGAGTCAATAACCCTCTCAGAAAATCAAACTAAATCCAAAATCAAAGCAGAACCACAGAAACCAGAGACCCAGCCAAATATAGCGAAATCCTTCTACAGTTTACGGAATAGAAAGTTCCTGAGTCAAGAGCAGTTCCCGAAAGGTATCACTCCGAGAGTGAGCAGAAAAAAACAAAAAACATCACTCAGAGGCCACCTAAAGAGTAATCAAGAAAAAGAAAAAGAAGGAAATAATTTGGAGTTTACTCAAAAATCCAAAATCAAAACAAAAGTCACTCCCTCTCTTAGGTCCTACTTTAAAATCCAGCAGCAAGAGTTGGACTCAGAACCCTTTACCTTTACCTCTCTAGAATCTCAAAGAGTCTCAGAAGTTTTGGAAAGTGAGAAAGAGGTCACAACAACCAAACTTATAACCAAACCACTGGATAGTCGGTTCTTAAGAAAAGAGGAACAGCGAGCTGCCCCCACTCTAAACGTAAAACCAATTACAGGCAGCGGAAAGAAAGGAAGAAAACCTCGAACTAAGAAAAGGAACGCAGCAGAAAATATAAGTTTGGAAGAGATTTGGAAAATTAAACAAAACAGCTTGGAAGAGAGAGTGGGGAGTCATATGGCGGAGGGGGGTGCAGATCTTTCTGCTGCAGCAGCAAACACAACAGAAGAGATAACGGAAGAGGTTGTCTCTTCCGCAGCAGCTTTAAACACAACTGGAGAGGCTGAGGATGATGACTTAAGAACTGTGGAAATCAACAAAGATATAACAAAAACCCACACAGATGAACTACTTGAAAAAATATGGATGGAAATGAAAGAGAAATTTTCCATATCCGAATCAAAACAAAATAAAATACAGGAGGTTTGCGAGAAGCTGGACTGCAAACTAAATGCACTAGGCGACAGAGTGACAGCAGTAGAAAATGAAGTTACTAGTTTGGACAGAAGGGTGGAGAAAAACAGAAAGGAAATAATTTCCTTGAGATTGGAAAATAAAACCATGAATGAAAAACTGGAATGCTTGGAAAATCAAGCGAGGAAAAATAACATAAGGATTCTAAATGTGCCAGAGAACCAAGAAGACAAAGACATTAAGTCATTTGTAATTACACTTTTGATGGAATATTTCCCATGGGCAGACAAAGATACTCTTGAAAAGGATATACAGCGAGTACACAGAGATCCTTATGGAAGGAGTAAAGAAAGGAAAAATCCCAGAAAGATCTTAGTTAACTTTAAAACATATACGCTGAAGGATAAGATCCTGGGAGAGGCTTTGAAAAAAGGGACATACAATAAAGACAGTTGGAACTTTAAAATAAGATCAGATATGTCAAAAGCTTCTCAGACCAGACAATGGGAACTGGGAAACTTAATGTCTGAGCTGCAACAACTAGGTGCCACGGTGCAAATGAAATTCCCACCCTCACTACGGATTATGTGGAGAAACAAAATGCGAAATTTAAGAGAGCCTGATGAAGTGAAAAATTTGATAGAGCTAATCAGAGATCAAATACGTTCTGAAGAACCTTTGAGCTAAAAAGTTCACATAAAATCATATGGATCATGTAAATTATATAAATCTGTATATCTTATATAAACACTGATACGGGGGAAAAAAAAAAAAAAAAAAGAGAAAAGACAGAAAATATATATCGAGAAACATAAAGAAACAGATCTAAATTACAACTAAGGACAGGACAAAGAATAGAATAAAAATGAAGAAGCTATAAACCAACCAACAAAATTATTTTTTGTACATAGATAGAAATAACGGAGGTGTGATCGGGAAGCCAAAAGGGTTATGAAGATAACCGGAAGAGAAGAAGAGGGAGGCTTCCCCGGGGAGGGTAAATGTAAAGCACAATCTAGAAAACATAAAACTATACAAAAAAGGGTGGGGAGCAAAATAGGGGAAAAAAAACAAAAAAAACCCTCATCTGCTAATACTTAAAAAATTAAAACAACTAGGAGTGAATCATAACTTCATAACAACTAAACAGATAAAATGGGGAGTGCATGTAGGGATGTAAAAATCCTATCGTGGAATGTAAACGGGTTGAGGACAAAAAGCAGAAGGAATAAAATTCTGGAGTATATTAGAACTGAGAAAAGTGAGATAATAATATTACAAGAAACCCACCTATTAAAAGATGAATGGGATCAAATTATTAAGAGCCTATGGTGGGTAGATACATTAATATGTACAACACAACAATGTAACATTAAAGGAATAGCGATAATTCTTAAAAAATCCCTAAAAGCTAATATAATTAGTTCAGAAGTGGATAATAAAGGAAGATGGGCTATAGCTAATATCAGAATAGGAAATTCCCCCATTACTATTGCAGGGTACTATGGTCCGAATTTGGACGATGCGGATCCGTTAAAAAAACTATACTCACAACTGCTACTAGTCACCTCCCCAATAATATTGGGAGGTGATTTTAATCTGGTAATGGACTTAAAATTAGACAGATCACCACCAAGTAGACACATAAACTTAAAGAAAATGAGACAATGGATCGTGTCTTATAAAAGAGACCTCAATCAGGTAGACATCTGGAAAAACAAAGGGGAAAAATCACACCCGTTTACACTACATAACAAAAAACTGGGACATAAATCTAGGATCGACTTCTTTTTGGTCAGCAACAACTTATCAAAAGAAGTGAAAAAAGTATCCCACTTACCAGCTCATCTATCAGATCATTCAGCAGTGCAACTAGTTTTACAATTTACAGGAAACATAACTGAAAGGAGATTCACAGTCGAAAGAACTTTGTTGGAAGACGAAGAAATTATAAAGGAACTAGAAACAGAAACAAATATCTTCTTTGAGTTAAACGCATCTGGTACCTCAGAACAAATAACGTGGGACACTTATAAAGCTGTCATAAGGGATAAACTCTTGAGTTTAGGGGCACATAAAAATAAACAGCTAAATCAAGAGATCTCAGACTTGGAATCAGAGATCAGCTCCCTAGACATCATCATATCCAGAGAACAAGAGGAAGAAAACAAACGAGATCTTCTTAATAAAAGACAAACTCAAAAAGATAAAATAGATCAAATTTTGGAAGACAGGTTAAAGAAAAAATGGGATTCTAGCAAGTTAGCGAAATATGAGTTTGGGGAGGGTTGCGGAAAATGGCTGGCATGGAAGCTCAAAACGGATCTAGCGAAAAACAAAGTTGATAGTGTTATTCCCGATGATCAAACAACACCTACCACTGATGAAAATGCTATTAGACAGGAGTTCTGGAAATTCTTCAAAGATTTATACACGGAAGATATAACTCACTCGGATCAAATGATTAACTCATACCTTAAAGATGCAGCACTTCTTCTTCTTGAACCTCTTTTTCTAGCTCTTCTTTTTCGTTCTCTGCAAGTTTAAGAAGTGGCAGAAGCTATCAAAAGTTTAAAAAAGGGAAAAGCAGCAGGGCCGGATGCCCTACCAAATGAACTATACATAAAACTGAAAACCACTGTACTCCCCCACATAACCAAACTAATTAATCTAATCTTAATACAACATAAAACAATACCAGACTCCTGGAATGATGCCATAATTACAGTAATTCTGAAACCCGGCAAAAACCCTCATAAATGCGAGTCATACCGCCCAATATCATTATTAAATGCAGACTATAAAATATTTACCAAAATAATGGCAGCTAGATTAGGGAAAATAATCGCAAAACTATTACATCAAGATCAAAAAGGCTTCATTAAAGGAAGACACCTACATGAAGTAACACAAGAACTTCTAATTGCAATAGATATCGCCACAACTGAGAAAATCCCACTCACCGTACTCACTGTTGATGCCGCAAAGGCTTTTGATAGAGTCAATTGGGCCTTTCTTGAGAAAGTTATGGTTAATAACAATTTTGGACCTCACTTTATCGGTATGGTAAATCAAATTTATAAACATCCAAGATCAAAGGTCCTAATCAATGGCAGATTAACAGAAAATATAAAGATAACTAGAGGAACGAGACAGGGATGCCCGCTTTCTCCTTTATTATTCAATTTATATATTGAGCCATTGGCAAACGAATTAAGAAACAATAACAAAATCACTCCATTCAAATACGATACATGGGAGAAAAAAATCGCTTTATATGCAGATGATTTAATGATCTTTACTGACAATTATCCAAAAGCTAAAACAAAAATAGAGAAATCTTTAAAGAACTTCGGGATAATTTCAGGCTACTTGGTGAATGAAACAAAGACAGAGGTCATGACATGGAATACGACTTTTCAAAGCAACTACATAAAAAACGAAATAAGGTACTTAGGAATCCTAATCAATCATGATATAATGAAGACTGCAAATAGAAATCTAACCAAAGTTGCCGGAGAAGTAAGAAAACTCCTGGAGACATGGACCTCCCTACCGTTGAGTCTGATTGGGAGATCGAATATAATCAAGATGACCATCCTTCCAAAGTTTACATTCCTATTTAACGCGATACCAATGGAATTTGGAAAACCAGATTTAGCTCGAGCACAGAGAGACTTAACAAGCTTCATATGGGCAGCAAAAGGATCGAGAATAGCATGGAAAAAGATCAGGAGGAGCAAGAAAGATGGTGGGTTGGCTAGCCCTGACTTGGTGGAATACTGCAGAGCTTTCCAATTCAAAAATATCAAAATATTATTAAAAAACCACAAACATTATCCCGCTTACTTCAAGGTAATCACAAAATCATAAGATAATGCGCTGTTTAAGTTTGGACACCCCAAATATTTCAAAAAAATAAAGCTAAAGATATTAAGGGATGCAGCAAAGATGTGGACACAAATTAGAAGTATCCTGAACATATCATATTACAGTAAGTGGGCTCCTATCTGGGACTCTCCTGGAACCCCGGAATGCTTAAAAGACATTCTTGCATTGGCATTAAAAAAAGCTGACATCGTATATTGGGGACAAATCCTAAATGGTACAAACTTAAAAACATGGATAGAACTACAAGAAATATCAAATAATACTTTATCTAAATTTAAATATTACCAAATGCAAAGCTGGTCTAGAACTTTGCCTAGTATTAATGGTAACGAAAAACTGGAAGATGACATGATTAATACAGCGCGACTACCTAAGGAAGTAGCAAAGTGGTATTGGGCTTTGATAATGGCCAATGATACAAATAACAACATGGAAACTCAAATATGGGGGAAAGATATTGTAACCACAGAACTGGACTTAATCTGGGAAAAATCAGTAGACAAATGCTGGTTTAACTTGAAATCTGCCGCTCTGAAGAGGAATCATTTGTACACTATTCATAGGGCTTATTGGACGCCAAAAAAACTCTCCAAATTTAAAAACGCTGGAATAAAGAAATGCCCAAAATGCGGCGAGGAAAAATCAGACGACATCCACATGTTTAGAAACTGCCCTCAACTGAAAGAGTATTGGGATCAAGTCGGTAAGACCCTGAGCACTATCCTGTCCAAACAACTAACTGTGAGTATTACACTTATTCTTTTCGGGATATTAGACCCAAGTTATGAAGGGGGGCTTACTAAGGAGCAGGAAAATCTTCTCTTTGTATTAATAGTACTCGCAAGGAGAGAAATCTGTATAAAATGGATAGGAGCCTCTAGCCCCACTCATACAGAATGGCTGAACTCAGCAATAAGAATCAACAAACTTGATAAGCTAAGAAATGTGAGCAAAAGATTTAAGTTTTGGGATAGTTTTGAAACTTTTGTTAACATCAAATAAGATCCAAACTTAAGTCCAATGATTAAAGCGATACATCTTCTGGTGGACAAGTATGGTACTTGCTGAGTAGCCAAGTTGGCTAGCTTCCTCCCCCGATTCAAGCCAGAAGCTTTGATATGCAACGAGTAAAGGAAACTCCTCATACCATCTAGAAGTCAAAACTCCCCTGCCTAGAGAGAACAAGGGGCAGTGTCGGAAAAGAACAAAGAGGCAGACACCTGACACTCCATAAGCATACAGTAATCGCAAGATGAGGACAAAAAAAAAAAAAAAGAAGAAGATTTCTGATCCAGCCCAGTGAATTATTTCTGGAGGGTCATCTATTTTATTTTAGTTTTTTTTGTATTTTTAGAAAAACATTGAACCATTTGGTTATATATGTCATCAAACGAACAGTCAGCGAGCAGTGAAACAATGCATACAGACAAGTGAAATGTGCAATAATGTACAAGTGCTATACAAGTAATAAAAAATATATGTACATAGTCAGTTCATACAGGCAACACCAAAAATAATGAATCAAATACCTAACAGTAAATTAACTTTAGGAGCCAGTCCTTTGTTTTAGGCACAAGAAGACAGGCGGACAAAACAGTTCAGTGGCAGTGAGGTGTTCTCCTGTGCTGGCTCTCTTTATTCAACAGTCCCATCGGCCTTCTACCATTAAATCTTATGCCCGGAATTGGGTGTCCTTTCAGGGTTGGGGTACGGATAGCGACTGGTCTGCCTTGACGGTAGATCCTGTACATGTCTGAAGGATGGTTTTGAGTTGGGCTTTACTGTTTCCTCTTTGAGCGCTCAGTGGGCGGCAGTGAGGGCCTTTCGGGGTCCTGCCTGTGAGTCGGTGGTGCCTTTGGTGTTCCGACTTTTGAGAAGTTGTTTTCTCAGTAAACCTGTGGTTAAATCCTTGTCCCCTGGTTGAGATCTCCTGTTGGTGCTGAGGGCTTTGCAGTCTGCTCCCTTTGAGCCTCTGGAGGAGGTTTCTCTGAGGTTTTTGACAATCAAGGTGGTATTCTTGGTGGATACTACTTCGGCCAGAAGGGTTGGAGAGTTGGGTGTGTTGCTTTGTTTGGAGCCCTTTTTGAAGTGCTTTCCAGATCGGGTGGTTCTCCAGCCTGACCCTTCTTTTGTCTCTAAGGTTCCTTCCCTTTTTCACTGCTTTGGAGGAGCTGGTGTTGCCGGTTTTGTGTCCTGATCCACAATCGGATAAGGCAGTGCGCCTGCACTGTTTTGGTGTTAACACCTTAGCTGCGTGTAAACAATTCTCCCCAGTGCTGCGCTGTCCATTGGAACCAGTGCTGAATGGACGTCCAATGGTCGTGCGCAGCACTGGGGAGGTAGCGCTGCTGACGACCATTGGCCGTCAGCAGCACTTAAGGGGTTAAGTGTGCTATTGGGGTATACGTGGTTCGTACCCTTCCGTTTCGTGAAGTGGATTCTCTTTTTGTGACTTTTGGCCTGGCGGGCCAGTGTCTGCAGCCTTCTGGTGCTACTCTCAGTAGGTGGCTGAAGTGAGCTATTTTAGCGGCTTATGAATCCTGTGGTGTGCCGGTGCGTGGGTTTTTTCAGAGCAGGTCGACTCAGGGTTGGCAGCTTCATGGTCTTGTTTTCAGAGGGCGTCTATAGCGGAGATCTGCAAGGCTGCCACTTGGAGTGCTCCCCACACCTTTATGTCCCATTATCGCCTGGTGGTCGGTGGGGCTGCCGGTTTTGGGAACGCAGTGTTGCGTTCTGTTCAAGGGGTGTGACTTTGCTGCTTGTTGTTCTAAATAGTCTGTTTGTGTAAGAAAGTGGCTCTATATATATACTGGACCAAAGTAAGGTACAGTGTGTATAGAGTCCACAGTCCCCAGAGATTAGACAGAGGTTAAATTTAGATGTAACCTTACTCTCTAAAGTGGTAGCTTGGTCGAGCAGTAAGGCAGTGTCAGAGGACAATGTAAAGCATTTGTTGTACACACCCAGTCAGCAAATGGTCTCGCACACTCAAAAACTGAACACTAGGCCAATTGTTTTGTATCCAAAGATATAGTTGTTTTATTTTAGAACCAACAAGGTATTAAAATATACTTTCTCAGAATGAGTTACTTTAGTTAAATACTTTTCAAATAGGAATTAGACGTTTTGAATGCAATAGTTACAGTTTGTTGCAATAGGCAATACAATTTCAAACACAATGCAACATTGAGCTCAATGGGAATTTTCAGTTAAAGGCAATTAATGACTTTGTGGATTACTTTTCTAACCACAAGACTGGATCCTAGATTCAGTCCTGGGACACGTCCTGTAAACAGTTAAGTAAAAGCGTTTTGGTTACAGTAGGGATTTTTAAGGAATATTATTGTATTTTAAAAGTTGACACCAATTTTATCGTATGGAAGGAAATTCAATTTGCAGGTAAAGTATGTTCACGTTACTTTTGTAATCCAGTACTGGACTCCTACGTTCAGCACTGGGATTTCTATCTAAGACAGGTAAGTAATTACATTTTAGTAGTTGGTACGATTTTTAAAGAATATCTGTAGTTTGCAAATATCAAAACTTAGAAGAAACTTTACAGAAAAACAGTCAATGGTTTCCTAGTGAAGAAAAGTCAGGTTACTGGTAAGTATGGTAAAAATTACTTTGCAGGGTTCGTGCTGGGCTAAAAGATGCAGCCCAGAGGTCCCTCCTGATAACAGGTGAGTAAATCCGAATTTGTTGTTCGGCTGATTTCAGGTGAATATTTTAACCCCTTCCATGCTCATGACGAGCTCAGCTCGTCATGAGGCACAGTTGAGCTGTGCTGATGACGAGCTGAGCTCGTCATGACACCAGCAAATTGGCAATTTTCAGCACAGGGGAAAAATAACCACAGCAGCGATGTGGTTAAAGTTCCAAAACTCCAAACTTAGAAGAATTTCTAAGTGAAACCAGTCAATGTTAGCCTTTGGAAGAAAAGTGAGTTATCGGCTTTTAGGTAAGTACTCGAATGACAGAGTTATGGTTCTGGGCATAGACTCAGGGGTCTCCCAGGGTCAGGTAGGTACAGTTGGTACACCCTCAGAGGCACAAGGGCAGCAGGGGGCAGAGGTAGTTAGGCTGAATGTTATCCAATGAGAGGCAGGGGGCCTTCGGTTGGTGGCTGCTGGCTAGCAGGCCACGTGGCTGTGGGAGCTGGGCTCCTGGTCACTTGCTCAGAGCAAGTGGGGAAGTAGAATAGTACAAAGGTTGCACGGCCAGGGGCACTCGGCCGGCTGTGTGCAGGGTGCTTTTGAGCCGTCGGGCGCTCAATGTTAATGGAGATCTTGGTAAGTGGAAAAAGGCTGCAGGCTCGGGGACGGAGATTCTTCAGGAGCGACCAGCACTTCGAGAGGTAAGTTGGGGTCTTGGAGAATAGGTAGGTACATGGGAGTTGGGCACAGGGGGCCGTGGGGCGCCGGGTCCCAGGGTGTCTTTTGACGTTGGGAAATCTTACCCTCAGCTGGTTGCGGTTGGAGGGGTCCCTGGTTGTGAGGCTGCAGGTTAGTCGAGGAGGGTCTTTGGGCACTGGACTTTGGGTCCCAGTCGCCGGGGGGGACGTCCTTGTGGTCTTTGGTCACTCAGGCACGGACCGGGCTCGGCGGGTGCAGAGTGTGATGGAGTCGCGGTTCCTGGCTGGCACCAGGGGTATTGCTGTTGGAGCAGAACCACTGCTCATGGGAGTCCCAGTCTTTCAGAGGGCCAAGGCAAGCAGGTCCTCCGTGGTTTTCAAGGTTGCTGCTCGCAGGAGTCGCCGGGATTCAGCAGGAGCAGATTCAAGGATCGACAGTCCTGTAGGGCTGGGGCCAAGCCAGTTGGTGTCGTCCTTTTGTTAGCAGCTGCACAGCGGGTCTTCTTCTTCTTGATCTTCTTTCTTGTTTTCGTATCAGGATCCGAGGAAGGAAGGTTCAGGGTGCCCCTAAATACTAAATTTAGGGGCGTTACAGGTAGGGTGAGGGCAAGGACCAATAGGTCCCTGTCCTGGGGTGGGTATACCCCCTAACCTGCTCCTTTCCTGTGGGAGGGGGGCAGGAGCCTAGCTGTGAGTGGGTAGGGCTCCCCATCCTCAAGATGGCGGTATCCCGGAGTCGTGCTTCACCTCGCCTCTCCCACCTGAGGGGTGGAGTTGGCACAGGCTGGCATAACCCCTTTCCTGACGTAGGGTTTCCCGCCAGTCTTCACACCAGAGTGGGGGTTAGAACTGGTGGGGCCAGTTGCTGAGTAGCACAAGTGGCCTGGAGAAGCTCACAAAGGCGGCCTGTCTTTGAAGCTTCCCCCTGCCCATCCTGGGGGAGGAGACCTAGCACCTCGCCCAGGATGGGCATTGTTGCAGGCCCAGGGGTCCAGCAACATGTCTGTTGTGTGGCAGCCTAGGCAGCCTCTCAGACAAGACGTGGATTATAGGTTAGGTTTCAGATGCCCTCCGTAGTGCTTTTTACATTAAATCCCACACTGGCATCAGTGTGGGTTTAATGTGCTGAGAAGTTTGGTATCAAACTTATCAGTCTTCAGTGTAGCCATTATGGTGCTGTGGAGTTCGTAATGATAACCTCCCAGCACCATGTACTCCTAATGGCATCACTGCACTTACAGTGCCAAGGAATGGCCCTGGGTACTGCAGGGGCACAGGGCTTGTGCACCTGTGCCCACACCACTGTCATAGGGCACCCAGCTAGAGGGGTGACTGATGTATCCTAGGGCAGTGGGTTTGTGGACATGGCACACAGAGATGTGTGCCATGTCGACTCTTCTGTTTAGTTCTGCACCAGGACACTCAGCCTGCAAAGGCAGTGTGTGTCAGGGTGCAGGGCCCCTAAGGGTGGCACAATAAGTGCTGCAGCCCTTAGGGGTCTTCTCTGGTCACAATGCCCTGGGTACTCATGGTTGAGGGGTTGAGTGCGCTACTGGGGTGTAGGCGCATCCCTGTGATGGGCACTCTTATGTGGTACTGTGTGCTGCAACACAACACAGTGAATTCCAAAGAAGTTCAAATAAAGTTCCAATACTTGTAGGTTTCAAAATTTAATCAAAGTTTTCCATCGATATATTTCATATTTTCTTCATATGAGTTGACTGACAATCAATTTTATCATCGTCAGAAACTGAAAGTAGCTCCAATGCATTTCGGACAAGGTGTCCTTTCTCAAGGAGCAGTAAGCAGCTTAACAGTTCATGGCGATCTAGGTCTGGCGGTTAAGCGTAGACGTTAAACTCCGGTTCCTGTGGCACCTTGTCCGAAATGCATTGGAGCTACTTTCAGTTTCTGACAATGATAAAATTGATTGTCAGTCAACTCCTATGAAGAAAATATGAAATATATCGATGGAAAACTTTGATTAAATTTTGAAACCTACAAGTATTGGAACTTTATTTGAACTTCTTTGGAATTCACTGTGTTGTGTTGCAGCACACAGTACCACATAAGAGTGCCCATCACAGGGATGCGCCTACACCCCAGTAGCGCACTCAACCCCTCAATCCTTTAGGACGTACTTGAACAGTTACGTCACCTGTAGGAGCACCTTAAATTGACTACCATATCTACCTTCTCAGCGAACTTTCCCAATCACCAACGCTGTGCGCCGTGCCTAAATTATTTCAGTCTGGGTACTCATGGTACCATTTACCAGGGACTGACATGTGGCCAGAGATGCCTATTGGGTTTTACTTCAATACAGTTTTATGGAAGGAACACAGGCCCTGGGCACCGGATTGGCAGGAGCCCAGGGCACACTCAGTCAAAGCACATCAGCAATTCAGCAAAAAGTGGGGGCATACCATGCAAAAAAGATGGCACTTTCTCACAGTTTGCAGTTCTGTTGTTGAAGCCGATTCTTGCTTGGGTATCTGCTGATGTGTGTAAGGACTGTGACGAGGAAGTAATGACCGGTAACTTACCGGTAATATTCCTTACTCCGAGTTGTAGACCTCCCCCTCACAGTCCTGGTTCCAATGCCTCCCTCCCTGTTTCGTCGTCTTGTGCTTGGTGGTACAGGATGTTGGACGGTAAGGTCGAGGGTTATGTGCCTCAGATGTGAGCATAACCTGTAGTGTATAGATGGGAGCAAGGGAGTTTCAGCTTTGGATATCTGTGGGGACTTGCAAGTGAATTAAATATGTCAATATGGCATAACACCATTTTACTATATTTTAAGGAGAGAGCACTTACGCACTGGTTAGCAGTGGTAAAGTATGCAGAGTCCTACAACCAGCAAAAATAAAGTCAGCACAACAGGAGGGTTGAAGGCAAAAGGTTGGCGGAAAACAACCCCAAGGTTGTCAGGTCTAACAGACATCAAGAGATATTTGAATTGCAGGGATATTTTTGATGTTCTTTTCAAACAGGTGGAGTATTTTTCTAATGTTGTTGTGTGTCTTTCTGGAAGCAGTAAACCCTTTCTGGTCCACATGAATTTGACCTGGTAACATTTTTTCAAGTCTATTGGCGAGAATATTGAAATAAAGCTTAGCGTCTATATGCCTGTATGGAAGGCAAAGCTGGGGTTGCGAAACAATTTTGGGAATGACTGAGATATCGGTCTCCCTTCCTGTTAAGCGTGGGCATTGTGTATTTTATAGAAATTCCTATAATTCCTTACGGACTAGGAGCTTTATTCCCCTTTAGGGACCTAATCATCTGTCTGACCATATCATTTTAGGCACAATATGCCTATCTGTCGATTTAGTAAGGAATATCTCGAAGCCATAGTGTTTCTAGTGTATCTAGTGTCGGCATAATCTGAAGTAATCTACATTATGTCTTCACCCAAATAGGTAACCTGTATCAGTCCTGATTTTATATTTTATTGTCTCTCCCTTGCAATTGATGTGCAAAGTGCATTGCCACCTTGTCCCTTGCTGCATGTCGGTGTTTTTTCAGACACAGCAATGACAGTTTTGCTTTATTTGTATGGATGGTTTGAATTTGGCATAAAATATTTGTCTTTTTATGCATATTTAGTATTGACGGTCTGTCTCAATATGCTAAATGTACAAAAAGTATGAATTTCTATTTCCTAATTGCGATTATTATTGAATCACAATTTGGAAATTGTCACTCCTAATGTAAGAAAACATTCCACTTTTAAATGGTGAATCTTAGTGGGTTGCAAATCGACCTACCTCATGATATATTAATAAAGTAGGTCGCAGTTTGGGACCCATTAGGAATGATAGCCATCTCAGGGTTGTAGGCCTGCTGGGGATTTTGAAAAACGGATGTTTTTCAAAAAAAGAAAATGAAACTTGTACATCTGTCCCTACATTCTTTATCTTGGTCTTTCTACTTGTTCTCCAGTTTGTAAATTTCTAGTGACCTCAGTGTGCAAAGATTTCTCATGGGGATGATACATACCCTTCTTGTCAAGGCCTCAATAGCATTCCACATTCCTATTGGCATGACATCTGTACCCTTGTTCAATGAGAAATAGTCCTTCATTTGTTTTTATTGTTCATCCCTAAAGAGCTAGACTTCAAGTCTGGATGGGACCTGGTGGTTAGCTGCTCCATTTTCTGCCAGTGTTCAGATCAGCTGTAACTGGTGCGTAGTTCACCACTGAGATTAGGCCAACACCTGGCCTTCCACTAGCAGGACTAAGATACTGCTAAAAAGGATGCTGTTAGAGTCTGGCTGAAGGACATGCGAAAAGTATCTGTAGTGTCTGATGTCAGTCACAGCTCCTTCTAGATGTCATGGAAGCCCATGTCATGCAGGGTATTCTTAAGTTTGTTGGAGATGACCCCTACTGTGGGGTACTACTCATCATGTATCCCACTGTCCATCCATACCCAATTAATGTCTCCAGTCAATACAATATATGCGTGTCTACCACTCCTCCTTGCAGGGGAGTTGAAAAGGGCCAAGGCTTTTGGCAAATAAATGTTCTCTTCAGTCACCTTGGCATTGAGATGGGTCATTGCAGTCTTCCTCTTAGGCTGTTATATGCATGCCCTCTGGAACATGGTCAGCAAGATCTTGCAGGTAGTCCCAGAAGGGTTTCAACCTCTTTGGCCTCAAAGCATTCTGGATGGGTATGATGCAGCCAAATATTAATTAGGGCTTGCCTGGATACTACTGATTGCTTGGGGTGGGGCAGTGGTGAGTACTGGTGTGGTACATCTCCATTGATGGATGGGCTTTCTAGAGACATGCAGGCATCCATTATGGATAAACCTATATTAGATCTTCACCCTCGGAATTCCTTCCTACAGAAGGACAAATTCAAAATTATCACACACTTTTGTCTGCCCTGGATCCGGGCAACTGGGTGATTGTCTTGGACCTTCAGGATGTCTACGTACCTTTATGTGCCCATCCAGCAATCAGACAGAGGTTACTTGTGGTTCAAGGTCGTCCCCTCGTGTGTTCATAAAAGGGATGGCAATGGTCTTCACCCATCTTCAGAGGTTGGGGTGCCAGTTTTTCCCTACCTTTATGACTGGCTGTTGATGGCGGGCTTGCCAGGGTCGGTTTTAGAGCACTTCCAGATGATGGAGAACCTCCTACCATTGTTGGAGTTTGCATTCAATGAGCCGAAGTTATCATTACTTTTTTTCCGGAGGCTTCCTTTTATAGGAGCTGTTCGGTATACAGTTCAGTTCCAGGCCTTTCATCTGTCACAGCGAGTCCAAGATATTTGAGCTATAATACCAATGGTTCAGCCTCAGTCCTGGATCTTCAGGAGAGGTGCTCTGAGGCTTCTTGGCCTGCTGGCTTCAGTCATACTGCTCTGCTTGTATACCAGGTGGCATATGTGGGCTCAGCAGAGGGGAACGGAGTCTCAGAGGGCCCAGCACCAGGGAACCCTGTCAAATGTTATTCAGGTTTCAGAAAAGACTTCAGAAGATATGCAGTTGGTGATTTGTCTCACTTAGATCCCACAATGCTTTCTTAACCACTGTGCCCTGCAAACCCCAACCTTTGGCTAAAAGTACAATTTTTACTCTCACTTCTGTGAGGGAAAGTTCTGGAATCTGCAGGAAGACACAAATTTCATACCACCTAGCATTCTCCCACGTCTCCACGTAAAAGTAGCACCTCGCATGTGTGGGTGGGCCTATGTCCTGTGACAGGAAAGGTCCAAAGCTACATGGACCGATGTAATTTTTCCACCCATCCACCAACGCTTTTCTGCAAAAATCGTGGCTGTAGAGTATGGGCCCTAGCTCTGTTGGCACCCAGGGAAACCTGCACATTTTTGAAAAGTAAACACCCGGGGGAGTCCAGTCTTTTTTTTTTTTCCTTAACCAGACACCCTTGCAAACCTGAGACTTTGGCTACAAACATTTTCCTCACATTTCTCTGACGCAAACCTCCAAAATATGCAGGGAGGCGGTCTTCCACGCCTCTCAATAATAAAAATTATACCTTGTGTGTGTGGGTGGTCCTCATGTCCACAACAGCAAATTATCTAGAAGGTAATGTGAAATCATCAAAATTTCCTGTAAACAAATATTTGCTGATTTGGCAGTGGGGTAAACTACGATAATTGGGCCTGAGTACAGCTGCTGCCCTGAGAAACATATCAAACCCAGACATTTCTGAAAACTAGATACCCGGGGAAGTACAGGGTAGTGTGCCTCACCTGGATCCCTAAAATGTTTCTTACTCACAATGCCTTGCAAACCTCAGACTTTGCCTGAAATCACACATCTTCCTTGCAATTCTGTGCTGTAAACTTCCAGAATCTGCAGAGCTCCACAAAATTCCTACCACCAAGCATTCTTCTACTTGTTCAGATACAAGGCACTAACTCACTTGTGTGGCTTGGCCTAGTGCCTGTGACGGGAATGAATCAAGCCAGGGTTAATGGGGTTCCGCCCGCTAGGACTACCATTGACCCAGCTTTGATCTGTTGGAATGAATGGTTTAGTAAAACTTTTGAGTAAATGAAATCGCTGACAAGGATGACTTTAATGTTTTTAACATTCATTGTTCAAAAATCGATTTGAGTTTTTGCCATTACATTTAAGGACATGAATGCAGGGGCCCATTTTAGTGTCCGTTTTTAATTACTATTGAGTCTGCGACCTAGAGGGACCCGTCCGCTTAAAGTCCTGCCTATAAAGCAAATTGTCCTCATCGTTCAGATTGAGGTCTTGATTGAGTGTCTAAGAAGAATCCCTGTTATTTTCCTCTGCCTTGGAATTCCCTTGATGTGATGGGGCGAGGGGGGGGGTGGGGTGGGTGTGGGGAGGTGAGAGGGATTTTGGGGCATAGCAGGCAGAATTTCTGTTTCTCCTCCAATATTCCCATGTTTTCCCTCAGCCTTGCACATGGAGGTATCATCAGCGGAATTTTAATCTAATGGCCCTGTTAACTCCCTTTACTGGCATTATTATGAATGAATGAAGGAATACATGAATGAAACAGCATTTATTGAGTGTGTAGCTACCCATGGGGCATCCCAGCACTGTAACAGTAACAATAAGGACATCGCAGCACACTTAGGGGAAAAGCCAAGTCTTCAGTAACTTTCGAAAAACAAGATGGCTGGGTTCCCTCCGTAGGCAGAGGGGGAGGGAATTCTATAGCTTGGCGGCATTGTAAGCAAATAAGCAACCACCTCTTCTGGCCCTCTTAATCCTGGGAACGGCGGCCAGGTATAGATCAGCTGAGCGCAGTCTTCTGTTTGCCTCATAATACTGGACCATAGAATGGTTGACAGAGGGGCCCTTCCCTGCTAACATCTTGTGGACCTTAAAGTTAAATCTCTCCCGAACAGGGAGCCAATGGAGGGACTTCAGGGCGGGCTTTGCCGATTGCTGGTTCGAGATCCCCACGAGCATCCTCGCAGCGGAGCTCCGAGGTAGCGGGTGTAGGAAGGTGGATACCTGACTATGGTTAACCCAGATTTTTTGCCTAGTGTTTAGCTGGTTTTCGACTTAGTTTGCCTGGGATCCTGCTAATCAGGGCCCCAGGCTATCTACTCTCTTTTTAAAATGGACCCCATGTACCCTAGGTACATCTCCAATTGGATACTGGGTCACCTTATGAGCCCCTGTACAGTGTACTGTAGGTACCCAGGGCATATGTGCATCCAAGGCCTACCAGGGGCTGCAGCATGTATTATGCCACCCCTGGCTGGCCACCCAAATTGACACAACTGGCTGATCATTCTGCTGGGGCAAGGTGGTGTAATCATCCTTTGCTTTAGATATAGTATACCTATATCTAACCCTATATCTAGACACATATACACCTATAAGTCACTCCTATGGCAGGCCTTAGCAATCCTGGAGGCAGAGTGCTTGGTTTTATGTGAGATGGTGCTCTAGCATGAGCGGACCCTTTCCGCAGCTTTCGGAACCATGTCCTTATAGCTGTTCTAGGATATTGCCATACCATATACTCTTAAGTGCATTATGAACCTCCCGGTTAAATGCTAACTATGGTTTGGCTTTATCAAAACATGTCGAGTAAGGTGTCATACGATTTGGAATACTTCCCCCTCGCCAGTCCTGGTGACGGGGTAGCATTCCACCCTTCTAGAGGGAGAAGACATGGTGTTCCTACTATTTCCGGTTAAAGTTAACCAGAGCCTCAGCATCACAAAATGGATGCTGCTGCCACAGACACAAGTCTGACCTCCTGCTGCTGGGAGTCCTTCCTGCGAAGGAGGCTTGGACAATAGGTTTCCTGCCTTGGGAGGTGCTGGCACCACCCCAGACAGGACTTTGTGCATTTTTGGACAGGGAGGGTTGAAAGGATTGAGACACTGCCTGGGGCACACAAGGTGTCCCATGCATAGGCCAGTTCAAACCGGTGCTGGGGAACTCCAGCCCCAGCTCTGGCGCAAAACTGGACAAAGGGAAAGGCGTGTAACCACCCCCTTCCCTGGTCCCACCTATAGGAGGGACCTAGCAGGTAATCCAGCCCCTAAGATTGGTATATAGGTAGGAGCTGAGCCACAGGACTTTAGATTATCCTGACTGAAACACTGAAACGAAACTCTGGACCGTCATCACTCTACTTTGGAAGAAGACGACTGAAGAATCTCTTTTGTGGTCAAGGAGTGACCACCCAGCACAAGCAGGCACCATCCAGCGATCAACGACTTGCTTTGCCGCCGCCTCCTGCCGGAGCCCGAGCCCAGAGCCTGACAAGAACCGGGTTCCCAGACATCCAACAGCCCGATCCACAGTCCCTGCAAAGCTGAGACCCGTGGAGGCGACGAGAGACGTGGGACCGGCCATCTTGAAAAGTCTGCGACCTGCAAACTGTGCAGCTCCCGAGGCCTCCTCGAAGCTGTGCATTGGGGATTGAGAAGCCCCATCCTCGAGCAGCATCTGCACCAAAGATCAGCCCTGCACACTCCATGAGTTCTGCGTGGGGCCCTTTTGCATTTTCCTGCTCGACACGTCTGCCCGGTCACTTGCCCGTTGGCTAGTGGCCATCTTGGCGACGATACTTTGAAACTACACCGCTGGTCTGGTTGCTCCAGACTGGCCCTTGCTTCCCTCAAAAGAAGCAGCCCCTCAGACCTTGCTGGTCTGAATAAGAAGCCTACATCGTATCCTGCGGGGGTTGCATTTGCCAGGGCTTGTTGACTCCAATCCTGAAGCCGACACCGAGAGCCTTCGTGGGACAGTCCGTGCCTGGCTCCTGGTAGTCGTCGACGCCTCCTGGTCCACGTGGCTGCAGAGACAAGCTTCCCATCAGCACCTGATTGCAACGCGACATCACCTGGTCCCATCCTGGTTCCTTCCTGGTCACTGGCTAGTGACCCAGACTCTGTCCCCTCTGCTTTCAGGTCCTCTTCATCTTCGATCCACCCTTGGATCCACCCGGACTCTTCTCTCCTGGCCGCCTGCAGCATCTTTTTTCCAAGGCTCCATAGAACTCCACAAAGAAACCCGACACACTTTGGGACCTATGCACCCGCTTCCTGTGGGTTAGGTAACGCGAGTACTACGGTGCTCCTGTAAAGGTTTCCACTCCTAGTGTCCTAGTTTCAAGTGGTTAAGTTCTAGTCCAGTTGGAAGACTCCCAAACCTTTAACTTTCAACTTTTACGCACCCATTGACTTCAATGTGTGAACACGTGGGCCTTTAGACACTGCACACGCATCCCGTGGGCCTCCTGCTCCCTAACCATTGTTAGTCCAGTGTAGCCCCAGCGATTCCCAAGGCCCTAGGCCTTACCATTGTTCGTGACGTGGTACTTATACCACTTTTTTAATATATGGTTTAGCGGGCCGCCCGGCCCTATCCATAATTGTGTAACTTTTGTATGTTATATTAAGTTACTTGTTATGCGCTTGTGCTTCTGTGCTCATAAAGAGTTATGGGGATTTCTATAGAAATAAATACATATATATTTTCAATATATATCCTGTGTGGTGTCCTTTCATTTGGTATTAAAGGGATTGCATACGGTAAAACAGCTGGCTTCACATGCCCTCTTGGGTGTAGCCTAAGACTGCTCTGGCCATGCTACCCCTAGAATAGCTGGTCTATTAGGTTGACGCTACAACCATCACCATAAGGGTTGTTTGGACTGGTACAAGGTGCTCACTAGAATAGTGAACATCATATACCAGGCCAACTTCTCACAGCGGGCATTAATCCAAGCAGGAAGGATGAGTGCCTGAACCATGAGCTTTATTGCCTGGGAGGGGAAAAGAGGAAGCACTTTACGGAGCATCTTGAGGGTGCCGTAGCAGGAAGCCGTAACCTTCCGTGCCTGGACCATAAAGTTGAGATCTTGATCCAGCCAGACACCCAGACTCTTCATCTGGGTCTTGGGGTCCAGGGCGGGACCCATGCAGGCTGGCCATAGAACATTTGCATTCATTAGAGATGGATTGCCTAGGAGCATCAACTCAGTCTTGTCACCATTTAGTTTTAAGTATGATTGATTCATCCATTTGACTACCTCTTCAAGACCTGGATGCAGGCCGAAAGAGGCATTATCCGAGTGGTTCAGGGCTACCACCAGTTGTGTGTCGTCTGCATAAGTCACTATATGAACCCCAAATGGGAGCACGATCTCTGCGAGCGGGGTCATATAAACATTAAAAGGAACGACCCCTGCGGGACTCCGCAGTGGAGAGGTAGAAGTTTTGAGTTGACATCACCCTCAACAACCTGGAAGGATCTCTCTTCCAAGAATGATTGTAGCCTTGTTAGAGCTACTCCGGTCACTCCCAAACTTCTGAGTCAATGGATAAGAATTTGGTGGTTGCCCATGTCAAAGGCTGCGCTGAGTTCGAGGAGGATAATCGCTGTTGACCCTCCGGCGTCGAGGATCTTTTTAGATTCTTCAACAACTGCTAACAGCGCAGTTTCTGTTCCTTGATACTGACAGAAGCCGGTTTGGTAGGGATCAAGGAGGTTGTGTGATTCCAAATATGTCGAGAGTTCTGCGTTAACATATTTCTCTGCTATTTTACTAAAAGAGAGGCTTTACCATCGCTCTTTTCACAGAGGTGGGACCCCCCCAGAAATGAGAGAGGCGTTGATCAAGTCAAGGATGGTCAGGAAAACTATTTTGGACACTTGTTTCAGAATGTTAGGTGGAGGTGGGTCTCTAGGCGACCTGCTCTTTACAAGTGCTAAGGTGGTTTGGAGTGATTCATAGTTCATCAAGAGGAATGCCTCAAAGGAGTGACCTCTGTTACACAGATCCGTATCCTCTAAGTGGAAATTATGTAGGCTATCCAGTGGGGGAAAATACAAATATATAGTTTGGATTTTATTATAAAAATAGTCTGCGAGTTCATGACAACGTCGGCCTGTGGCCTCAGGTCTATCCGGGGGTGAGGGGGCTTTAAGCAATGTTTTCGCTCTGCGAAAAGTTTTGCGGGGGGATTTGTCTGTCAGGGAGATTCTTTACTCGTAATATGAGGCCCGGACCAATTTCATTTCAGCTTAGTATGATCCTATGGCTTCCCTATATGCCGATTTCTTGTTTGGAGAGAAATTCTTTCTCTAGGCTCTTTCAAATTTCTTACACCTCTGTTTTAGCGCCCGGAGCTAAAGGGAATATCATAGTGTTCTGTTGGGCCCTACTTTCAGTTAGTTAGGTTTCTTCGGGAGAACCTGATCTAAAGTGCTCTCCATCCAGTTATTAAATCGTTGGCAGTGATTGGATCATTGTCAATGGACGGCTTAGTGTTTTCAAATTCCCGTACCCACATTTCTGAAGGGAGTTTGGGCCAGGGACGTGACAATAATCTTATTGGCCTAGATGGAGGAGTGACTCAAGTGGGGCTCCAGGAAAAATCGTCCAAGCCCTCCTCCTACCAGCGGGCGGGGGGGGCTGGTAGGAGGAGGGCTTGGACGATGTCCGGGTCAGAACCTGAGTTGAGCCAAGTTTCAGTCAGAAACAGAACTTCTGGGCATTCTTCCTTTAGAAAAACAGAAATTTCAACTGCATGCTTGGGCAGTGATCTGCAGTTCAGCAGAACATTTTGTAGCGTTTTGGGAGGGGTCATGGGGTTTGATTAAGCGGTGAAAGTATAAAAGGACAGTGCATACAGCCGGGGGCCAGCCTGCCCGGTATAATGCAATGGGCACAAGGTGACAAAAGCTCTGTGTTTAGTTGTCTTAGCTACTCAGTGCTATAATGCCAAACATTTTCAGAGGTAGTGGCAGGGCTTGTGGCCCCTGGCCCCGGACGTGGACGGGCTCAGACAGGTTTGCCTTTAGGCGCGCCCGCTGCACCTTTTGGCCCGGCATGTGATTTTAATAGCGGGTCGGTGCGAGTAGAGCTGTGACCTGCTTCCGCTGGAAGTCAGGAAGGTCAGGCGCATCTGCTTCCCTCCGCTCAATCGGCAATGCCGTGGCGGACTGGGGGAGCGGAGACAGCCTCTGACTCTGCTAGGGAGGAGCAGGCAATCCGTGAACCCACCGTGATGCCCAAGCGAGGTAAGAATGACAACAATAAAAGGTCAATACCATAAAAACGTTACAACATTAAAATCTAAAACAGCAAAAGCCTGAACAATTTCCAACAGGCTGGGCTCAACTAATATAAAATAATACCATGCGCTTCCCTACGAGCAATTGGGGAGTAAGGTTGTGGGTCAGTTACTGGCATTATTATTAGTCTGATGTGGTTCTATATAATTGTCTTGTTTGTCACAAAAAGTAATTCTATATTTAACATTTTTGTTTCTCTTCAGGGGCATTTTGGAAAAGTTGAGCTGTGCAGGTATGATCCTGAAGGAGACAATACAGGGGAGCTGGTTGCTGTGAAATCACTGAAACCGGAGAGTGGTGGTAATCACATCGCCGACTTGAAGAAAGAAATTGATATCCTGCGGAACCTGTACCATGAAAACATTGTAAAATACAAAGGCGTTTGCACCGAAGATGGTATATTTTCAGTTATCTGCAGCTAAATTAGTGATATAGCTCATTGTAAAGTGAAATTTAAGCTACAGTGTGAAAGCTCTTTTTAGGAAAGAATACCGTCATTTAGGTGGGCAATCATGTGCTTTTAAGTTTTATAATGTAGGCATGGTGCCTTAAATAATATATTTATCTGAAAGAAACAGGTTAGTATTAGATTCCTTACCTTAGAATATCCCCAGGCGTCAGACTGGATCCGGAAATTTTTGCATAGCAGTACTCTTGCGCGTCGGTAGGCGTCGTCTGCGCCTTTGCATCCGTCATGGGCGCCGTGATGACGTCATCGGAGTACTTAGACGCCGCCTCCGCGTGCTGACGATAGTTCTTTTTTCCGCGCCAGCAGCGCAGATCCGGAAAGAGTGGTACCTTAGTCACTTTTTGACTAAACTTTTTTGTGATCTCTTTTGATCCTTTTTCGAGTCTTCGACTCTGAACGGTGCCGGTAGGGATGCCATGTTTCAAGCCCTGTGAGGACTGCGACCGACTGATGTCGGTCACCGACCCTCACCGCCGGTGCTTCCACTGTCTCGGCGTCGATCACGACGACAAGACTTGCTCCGACTGCCGGGCCCGGACTTCGAAAGCTAGCAAGTGGCTCGTACTCCGGCAGTCGGCCCGCGCCGCGAGAGTTCCCGGTCCGCATGGAGGTCGAGGGACAGGTCTCGGGGTTGGAGCCATCATAGCTCCGGGAGTCTCCATCACTCCTCAGGCTCGAAGTCGTCAGGTAAGCACAAGAAGTCGAAGAGACGCCATCGCTCTTCCGACTCCCCCGACGCTCGTGCGACGCGGCCGGGGGTTCGGGTGACGCCGCCCACGCGGCTCCGTCGGAGTCACGGGCGTCGCGACTTGCCCCATACCGTCCGGTCCCTGGGCAGCAAGCGAAGCCGGAGGAGATCGAGCGTTTCCTCATGGCCATGAGGTCCCTCACTCCTCCGGCAGGCTCCACGGCGCCTCCGGGCCCAGCGGACCCGTCTGGGGGCCCTAGCGGGTCGGGTGCTTCGGCCCAGACGCCGGCGGGTGCTTCGGCCCCGACGGCGCTGGCGCCTTCGGGCCCGGTGCAGCAGGGCCCCACTGGATCCGCTTCTGGATCCGGATCGTCGCCGGTTGACCTAACAACCTCACCGGCGCCAGTCCCTCGGGTGTCACCTCCGGCGCCGTCCTCGGGCGGCACCGTCCTCGGGTGGCTCCGTCCCCGATACCTCCCTCGACCCGGTTCCGGCGCCGAAGCAGCGCCGCTGGGCGCCGCTCTCGACGCCGCTTGGGGAGTTTTACTTCAATGAACCGGCCTTATCATTTGACAACCCTGATTATCAGGGGATGGGTGATGAGGATTATTGGGAGCGGTCTGAGGACCCACTGACACGTGAGTGTCAGTCCCAGGAGGACTGGACAGGTCTTGGGGATGCAAGTGGGCTGGACACATCGCCAGACACTGCTTTTGTCTCAACTCTTAGCGTGGCTACGGAGGAGGGGGCAACCTTCAGTGTGGTGTTGACGCGGTCGGCCATGGCCTTGGCCCTTGAGCTCCCCGTCGCGGCCGTGAGGACTAACCTCCTAACTGAGGTCCTTCGACCGCAGTCAAGCTCGGCTGAGCCTCTGCTGCTGTTTAATGAGGCCTTAACTGACGTTCTTTTGGGCACTTGGTCCAGGCCCGCTACAGGTCAGCCTGTAGATAGGAACGTGGCCAGACGCCACCGCCTGCTTTCCTGTCCACCCACCCCACCCCCGAGAGCCTGGTCATCCAGGCCTCAAACTCCCAGACCGCATTCCCGTCGGCTCCGCCTGATCGGAAATCCAAGACGTATGAGAATTATGGGTTTTTAGTTTGGGACTGCGGTCTTCCAACACCGCATGCCTCTTGGGCCGCTACACCCACTCCCTGAGGGACACGGTCGCGGACGTGCTGCCACAATGCCCGGCGGAGGTCAAGGCTTAACTCGCCCAAGCCCTTGCAGAGGGTCGAGATGTGGCACGTTTTTCCATCCGGTGTGGGCTGGATACCACCGACTCACTGGGCAGAGCGATGGCAACAATGGTGGCGATTCGTCGCCACGCCTGGTTGAGGTCCGCCAACTTTTTAGTGGATGTCCCGAATACCCTCCTGGACATGCCGTTTGATGGCCGTCGCCTTTTTGGCGATAAGGCAGACCAAGCGCTTAAGCGCTTTAAGGACTCCAGGGCTACGGCCAAGTCCTTGGGCCCCTCGGCCCTGCGCCAGCAAACGGGTGCCTTTCGCTCCTTTCGTGGCCAAAGAAGGGGCGCCCCCACACGTGCTGCCAGCCACGCACCGCAGACTAACAACGTGGTGGCGGCCGTGGAAACCGCTGTGGAGGCGGTCGGGGACAATGGCGAGGCCAGTCCACACCTTCCCCCGCAGCATCCGCCTCAAAACCTTCCTAGTCCGTGCTTTCATGCTCATGTGATGCCAGTGGGGGGCAGGGTTCGCCATCACCACTCCCACTGGCGCACTGTCACATCGTACAGGTGGGTGCTGCAAATCGTCCGAAGAGGCTACTCCCTCCCCTTCGTGATGACTCCTCCAGCCATGCCACCACAATACCACCGCGTATCGGGGATCATTTGCGGCTTCTGCAGGAGGAAGTTACGGCCCTCTTGGCCAAGGGGGCCATCGAGCGCGTTCCTGGGCCTGATGTAGGGTGTGGTTGCTACTCCCACTACTTTCTGGTACCCACGAAGGGCAAAGGGGGCCTACGCCCTATCTTGGACCTATGGAACGTCAACAGCTTCCTCCGGAAGGAGAAGTTCAAAATGCTGACACTGGCTCAGGTCTTAGCTACCCTGGACCCAGGAGACTGGATGGGTGCTTTGGACTTTCAGGACGCTTATTTCCACATCCCCGTCCTGCCGGCCCACCGGCGCTACCTGCGGTTCATGGTAGGCCACGAGCACTTTCAGTTTACCGTGCTCCCCTTCGGCCTTACCAGCGCCCCACGGGTGTTCACGAAGGTGATGGCGCTGGTCGCAGCTCATCTGCGCAGGTTAGGGGTTTCAGTCTTCGACATCCTTGATGACTGTTGAAGGTGGGCTCACCCCAGACAGTAGTCAGCCACCTCCAGACGACGGCCGACCTCCTGCACCTGCTGGGGTTCTCCATCAATGTGCCGAAGTCACACCTGTGTCCCTCTCAAAAGCTCCTCTTCATCGGAGTGGTTCTCGACTCAGCGCAGTTTCGGGTTTATCCCCCCGAGCAGCGGGTTCGGGATATTCAGGCTCTGATTCCGATCTTTCAGCCTTTAGCCCGAGTCTCGTCAGGTTGACGCTACGGCTTCTGGGGCTGATGGCTTCCTGCACCCTTCTGGTGCATCACACCCGTTGGCGGATGCGGGCTCTGCAGTGGGACCTGAAGTTTCAGTGGGCCCAGCATCAGGGCAACCTGTCCGACCATGTCCTGATCTCGGCGGGCACTGTAAGACAGCCTCACTGGTGGCTCACGGACCGCGACTGGGTCAGCGGCAGATCCCTCTCCCTTCCCCAACCGGAGAACGTAGTTGTGACGGACTCGTCCCTCCAGGGCTGGGGAGGCCACATGGGAGAGGCGGAAATCAGAGGCCTCTGGTCTCCGGCAGAGTCCCGGCTCCATATCAACCTTTTGGAGCTGCGGGCGATTCGTCTTGCACTGAAGGCATTCCTCCCCTCTGTCCGGGGGAGTGTAGTGCAGGTATTCACTGACAACACCACCGCCATGTGGTACTGCAACAAACAGGGCGGGTGGGGTCGTGGACCCTCTGCCAGGAGGCTCTGCGCCTTTGGCAGTGGCTGGAACATCAGGGTGTGACCCTGGTGGTTCAACACCTGGCAGGTTCTCTGAACGCCAGGGCGGACGAACTCAGCCGCCGGTGCATGATGGATCACGAATGGCGTCTGAACTCGGACGTGGCGCAAGGTCTCTTTCTGCAGTGGGGAGAGCCTTGGTTAGATCTATTTGCCACCGAAGAGAACGCGCAATGTCATCAGTTCTGCGAGTTGGAATTTCCAAGGCGGCACTCGCTCGGAGACGCTTTTCGTCACGGGTGGAGTTGCTGTCTGTTGTACGCCTTTCCTCCTATACCACTTCTGCCCAGAGTGCTGAAGAAGATCAAACGCGACCGGGCCCAAGTCATCCTTGTGGCTCCGGACTGGGCATGAAGATACTGGTATCCTGAGCTAGTCAGTATGTCAGTCAATCCCCCGGTTCGTCTGCCTCTTCAGGAGAACCTTCTGTCGCAGCAGCAGGGGACGGTCCTCCACCCGAACCTGTCCAGTCTCCACCTCCATGCTTGGAGATTGAGCGGCGACAGTTGAGGCCATTTGACTTGCCTCCTGAAGTCTGTAACATCATTCTGGCAGCCAGGCGTCCCTCCACAAAGTCGGTATTCGCCTGCAGGTGGAACAGATTTGTGGCATGGTGCACAGCAAAGGCTGTGGATCCTCTGTCTGCCCCTCTTTCTGAGGTTCTTCTCTTCCTTCTTTCTCCTGTCCAGCAAGGCTCTGCTCTGGGCACTATCAAGGGCTACCTTTCTGCCCTTTCAGCCTTTCTAAGGCTGCCTGATCAACCATCTTTGTTCAAGTTCCCTATTGTAACTCGTTTTCGGAAAGGCATCACACACACGTTTCCACCTGTTCCTTTCGTGATGCCTCAGTGGGACTTGAACCTGGTTCTTACTTATCTGATGTGCGCTCCCTTTTAGCCACTTGACAACTGTCCTATCCGCCTTCTTACTCTGAAGACTGCTTTCCTGGTTGCCATCACCTCTGCCAGGAGAGTGAGTGAGCTCCAGGCTCTTTCATCCAAGCCTCCTTTCCTTTCTGTCCATCCGGACAAGGTTGTGTTGCGGACTAGACCCTCTTTCCTGCCCAAGTTTGTCACGGCCTTCCACATCGGGCAGTCTATCACCTTGCCCACCTTCTTTCCGCCTCCGCATCCCTTAAAGGAGGAAGAGCGGCTCCACCGTCTGGACACAAAACGTGCGCTCGCATGCTATCTGGATCGCACACGCCAGTTCCGGGTGGATGACCAACTCTTTGTTGGTTACGTGGGCGCTAAGAAGGGACGGGCGGTACACAAGCGGACCATCTCTCGGAGGGTCGTCTTGTGTATCAAGGCTTGTTACTCCTTGTCAAAGAAGGAGCCTCCTGTTGGGCTGAGGGCCCATTCCACTTGGGCCACGGCGGCTACCACTGCCCTGGGCCGGGGTGTCTCCTTGCAGGTCATCTGTCAGGCAGCTACGTGGGCATCGCTTCATACGTTTGCAAGACACTACTGTCTGGACAGCCAAGTCCGGAGGGATGGCTTCTTTGGCCTTTCCGTCCTCCTAGACTTTCTGGTGTGATTATTGGTTTACAGACCCACCCCCCGGGTTGGTATTGCTGGGGTATCTATTCTAAGGTAAGGAATCTAATACTAACCTGTTTCTTTCAAATGAACAAGTTACTTACCTTCGGTAACAATATATCTGTAAGAAACATTAGTTAGTATTAGATTCCTTACCGCCCCACCCATCCTCCCCGTTCTGCGAACAGATATCTAGGGTTAAGTTCATCCCCTTTCAGGGTCCTAGTTTCAATGGCACCAGTGTTGGTTTTTAACATGGCTCTGCATTTCTGGCGCGGAAAAGCTGTGTCTAAGAACTGACGTCAGCACGCGGAGGCGGCGTCTAAGTACTCCGACGTAATCACGGCGTCGACGACGGACGCGGAGTCGCAGACTACGCCTACCGACGCGCAAGGGTACTACTATGCAAAAATTTCCGGATCCAGTCTGACTCCTGGGGATATTCTAAGGTAAGGAATCTAATACTAACTACTGTTTCTTACAGATATATCGTTACCGAAGGTAAGTAACTTGTTCGATAGTAGCTTTCAGCATTGAAAAAATTCCCTTTCTGAATATGTGTTTGCTTCTTGTACTACAGTTCTCCCAAGCAGTTGTAGTGTCTAGCTAGCCTCATGATTTCCAACAAACTTAATCAGCCCTCTTATTCAATTGGTCGGCTCAAGTATTATTAGCATTTTGATTCTGCCCACCACTGCATACTGCATACTGCATAGGTCGGTGGGTCAGACCACTTCATCCAAGACCGTCTTACACAGTGAGTGACAACATTATTATGCATCCTACCATAAAAGGAGTCCACTTTAGTGCCAGGGCTGGTTTGTCTGGGCTAGAACTTTATTTTTTATATTTTTCCCATTTTATGATTATATTTTTATATTTTCCATTTAAAAAATAAAAAGAAACACGTTGAAATTTGCAGGTTTGCATGACCAGACCTATTTGCTTTGCAGGGTTAGGTAATTTTGTAAATTCTACAGAAACTGAATCACATTACATTACAATATTGTGAACATGAGGAGGCCCAATTCATATTCTTGTATATCCGTTCCTTCTAGTCAAGTGGAAACAGGAAACAGTATGCACATTTAAGATCTTATGAGGCCACCAAATCAAGTTCACTCTGACTTTAAGCAAATTGCATTGTAGATTCCTAATGGCTTTTAAATGTCGTTCATTTTTCCAGTTCTTATCTCCTAGTTACTTAAAAGCAGAATTCAGTTTGTATTGTAACTGGAAAGTTTTTCTGTGGAATGCTTCATTTTGGTGCATCCTTATGACTGTAGCAATATTCACTAAATGCTTCATCACTTTTAGGAGGCAGTGGGATTAAGCTGATCATGGAGTTTCTTCCTTCTGGAAGCCTTAAGGAATATCTTCCACGGCACAAGTTGAGAATTAACTTGAAACAACAGCTGAAATACGCTGTTCAGATTTCAAAGGTAAGTCTCCTTCATGTGTTTATAATGACATGCAAATATGGTTACATACACCCTTTGACACTTTCGTCTGACATGAATTTAACTTAAGTTTGACTTGCTCTCTCATTTTCATTGAGAAGGACTGCTGGTTTTATCGAAGGCCGGACACCTTAATGGCACTTTGGTAAAATCTTACGTGCTGTTTTTTTTGATTTAGCAAAGCTCTATGTGGTCATGGTATTGGTGGGTTAGATCATCCTCATGATTTTTTGGTCCGTTTAGTGTTTGGGTTGGCCATTTTATATGTATATTAGATTTGTTTGTTCCGGCAGTGGCTTTCTTCTTCTGAAGACACATTGTTTGATCTTCTCTCCTCATAGTCTTCAATGTATTCAACTATATTTCCTGGCTTTACTTGGCTTAGGTGTTATAACTTTGTAACATACAGGGAGACACTAGGAGCGTGAGCGGACGCTTACTCTTGATGAAGACTGTAATAAAAGATGAAATGACTCTCAGGAGGCAAGCGGAGTTGGAAGAAGAAGGAGAGCGTTTATTCATGAAGCTTACAGGTTCAGGGTAGGTTCTTGAATGCCAGTTAACTGCCCAGCAACTCTACATACACAGCGCATCTCCATTCAAACATCAACACACAACACGCGACTCTCACACGCGACACAGACTCGCATGCATACATCAACATTCAAGAAACAACATACCAGCCCGCACGCATGCACGCGACAATACACATTCAAATCACAACACGATATTTGTTGTTGTGAGTGACGCGCATGAGCACACGCGCGTCATCACTAACAACAACCACACACTACACACCTCCCTCCCTTTTTTTTTTTTTTTTTTTACGACAAAACAAAATCGTTGAATTTTGAAGGAATTCTCCGACATCTTGAACTCTTCAATAATTCTTGTGAATCACTTTCAGTGGTAACAGTAGGTAATTCACTGTCAGTGGTAGCGGTAGAAGACTCGGATGACTTTGAGTCATTAACATCAATATCCAAATATTCATTGAATGAATCATCCTCATCCAAAACTGTATTTGATGAAACATTTCCGTGAAACTCCTTTCTACTATTATATCTTGAGACTCTGCTGAAATGCCATACGCTACCATCAGTTACTCTCACAGCGTTCCTGAACACTTCAACAACTTTAACAGGATCAGACCACTTTGCCAACCCTTTATGCACATAACTGCCTTTCTTCAACCTCACTAAATCACCAACATGTACAGGTACACAACTCCGTGTTCTCTCCCTTGATAATTCTTCCTTCATCTTCTCCTTATAAGCATTAACTTTCCTGCGAATCTCCTCAAAATCCACCGCAGCAAAATCAATACGGTTACTATCCTTATTCTTTAACCACCAAGGAACTAAATTAGTGCTAGGTTTACGCCCTCTTAACATTTCAAAAGGAGACAGCAAGGTAATAGCATTGGGGGTAGTTCTATAAGATAGTAACATGGACTGCAAAGCCTTGTTCCAGCACAAACCACCTTTGACAGCTAGTTGGATGGCTTCCTTGATAACTCTATTGAATCTTTCTATTTGACCATTGGCCTCAGGATGGAATACTGCTATCCTTCTGTGGAAAATGCCACATCTACTAAAATACCTCTCCATTTCTCTACTAACAAATTGTGGACCATTATCCGTCACAACTTCTTGGGGAATGCCTTCCCTGCAGAAAATTTCATCCATAAACTGTATTATAGTATCACTAGTCACTTCTTTGACTGTTTTTATCTCTGGCCATTTAGAAAAGTAATCTATGAGTACTATGCCATATGAATGTTGTTGTGGTAAAACACTGAATGGACCAATTATGTCAATCCCAATCTTATTCCATGGTGATGTCGGTAAACTGACAGGTTGTGGTATACTGGGCAAAGCTTTGGCCGTTTTGTCACTGTTAGTACACAAATCACACAATTTCACTTGTTGTTCAACAAAATAATCTATACCCGGCCACCAGAAATTATTTTTCAACCGTCTTCTAGTAACCGATATCCCAAAGTGCCCAACATGAGCTAAATCCAAAAACCTTTTCCTGAGACCAAAAGGTGGAATAAATTTATCGTTCCTCAACAGTATACCATTTTCTATGGCTAATTCATCCTTGATCATGTGATAGCTCATTAAGCCACCTGTAAAATTTTTCCCTTCAGGCCAACCATTCAACACATATTCCTTCACTTTTGTGAGTTCTAAATCTTTGTTCATTTCTTCATTCCATGTTTCCTCTTCAACTATTGAACTTTCACCAAACACCAAATTAATGTCATTGTAAACACATGCTACCTCACATTCATCTTTATCAATCACATCAGTATCACTGCATGGTAATGGAAGCCTTGACATGCAATCTGCATGAACATTCGATTTCCCAGGAATATATTCTAAGGAATATTGGAAATTTTGCAATCTTGATGATAATCTGGCCAACCTTGAAGAAAGAGTGCGTCCTCCACCCGGTGACAATATATGTACTAAAGGTTTGTGATCAGTTTTTATAGTGAATTTTGTTCCCCATAAGAAAGGTCTGAAATGTTCAGCACCCCAAACACATGCTAGGAGTTCTCTTTCAATCACCGAATAATGACGTTCAGTCTCTCTCAATGTTCTTGAGGCATATGAAACAATCCATTCTTTACCCCATTCCTCTTGAATCAACACAGCACCCAACCCACAATTACTTGCATCAACTGTCACTATACATTTCTTGCCAATTACAAATGGTTTAAGACAAGGTGCTTTGGTGATCATTGACTTCACAGCATTGAAAGTTCCCGTCATAGTTTCTGTCCACTCAAATTTTGCATTTTTCTTTAAAAGCATCCTGAAAGGTTCAATTACACATGCATAGTTCTGGATAAATTTTGAATAGAATTCAACAAGACCCAAAAATGCAACTAACTGTTCCTTGTTCTGAGGAATAGGGGCTTTGCTGATGTTTTCCAAATGTGAGTTTTTAGGTCTGATGCCATTAGCACTAATACGATGTCCAAGATATTCTACTTCATTTCTCCTAAATTTACATTTGGATGCACGTAATGTTAGCCCCTTCTTGGCCAAGGCATTTAATACTTCAAATAGATGGTTGTCATGTTCAATTATGTCCTTCCCAAAAACTAAAATGTCATCCTGGAATGCGATCGCCCCAGTTAAACCTTCCAGTGTCTCTTTCATTAGCCTCTGAAAAACTGCAGCTGCACTTGCTAATCCAAAAGGCATCCTGCAAAATCTATATAATCCTTCAGGAGTTATAAAAGCAGTTAAGTCCTTTGAGTCTTCATGTAAGACAACTTGATGATACGCACTTGCTAGATCTAAACACGAAAAATATTTTGCATTGTTAAGTGTAGATACCATTTCGTGTAGGTTGGGCAAAGGATGTGAGTCTACACAAATTGCATTATTTAAACTGCGCAAATCTATACATACACGAAGATCTCCCCCAGATTTGATCGAAATTACAATGGGAGAAACCCATGGAGACGATTCAATGGGTTCTATGATGTTCTTTTTGCACATGTCATCGAGAATTTCCTTCAACTTTCCTCTGTAAGAAAGAGGTACATTCCTCACTTTATGGCGGACAGGTATAGCATTTGCATGTACTTTTATTCGATGTTCAAACCCCTTATATTTACCTAGAACATCACAAAATAAATTGGGAAATGCTTCTTTAATTTTTAGAATCAAATCTTCTCCAGTTTCACTATGTACAGATTCACTTAATCCAGAGTCAATTGCATAAACAGGTGGATCAGCACTAGGATCAAGTTTCATACCTAGCTGATCAGCATGTGGCCAACTCAATAATGAATCACCAGATTCTGTTATATACACCTTCCCATGTGCAGAGTAGTTTTTAAATTTCAGTTCAGCGACAAAATATCCAATGAGTTGCAATTTATGTCCTGTATATCCACTTGGTGTGACATCCGGTGGTAATAGTTTGATATCAGGCCAATTAGATTTGAACAAGATATTAGGTAAAACTGTGTACCATGAGCAAGAGTCAACAAATACTTTGGTAGTGATTCCATTAATGGTGATTAAACATGAAGGAAATTTCTTTACTTTTTGTTCTTTAGTTATACACATTATGGTATTCACATCAAATTCGCAATCACTTGAATTCTCCTGTTCCCGTTCTTGCACTAAACTGACTTTCCTTGGTGCTGATCTGCAAACTTTTGAAAAGTGCCCCTTTTTTTCACATCTTGAACACACTTTATCTAAAGCTGGACACAATCTTGAATTCCCCAAATGGAGATTACTTCCACATCTGAAACAGTACATGTTATAAGTTCTTGTATCTGGTTTCTGCCACATATTCACTCTCTGATCAGGTCTTTGCCATGTATTCATTCTCTGATCAGGTTTTTGCCATCTATTCCTGTATTCATTTTTATACTGGTTATCATTCCTTGTAATAGTGTATTTCCCATATTTCCCTGAATCTTTAAATCTCTCACTCTCCTTGTTTACAATTGAAACATCAGATTTACTACTATTCTGTGAACGTATCTCATCTACAAATTTTTCTGAGTGCTCTATTGATTTCGCAATTTCAATTGCTGCATTTAAAGTCATGTCTGAAGTTGTCCATAGCCTTTGTTGTATTTTCTTGTTGTTTGTGCACATGAGAATTTGATCTCTTAAAACCTGGTCATAGTTAATGTGTTCAAAATCACAAGTTACTGCCAATGCTCTCAATGCAGATACATAGTTGTCTATAGATTCATCTGCTTGTTGTTTCCTTGAGTAAAATTTAAATCTTTCCATAACCATATTGATTTTTTTTCCATACCTAATGGCTAATTGTCTGGTAGCAATTTGGTATACATCTAAATTAGAGGTGTCACTTAATGGAGGAAGACTTTTGAATTCTTTGAGAGCTATTCCACCAAGACAATGCTTCAATAAAGCTAGTTTCCTTTCTGCTTCACACTCACCTTCCTCTAAAACTTCAACATACGCTAAAAACATAGGTTCCCAAATGTCCCATTCAATAGGAGGATCACCCTTGCTAGCTAAAAATAAGGGAGGAGGTTGAATTCCAGTCATGGTTATTTAAACAAGGGATTTAAAAGTTCAAAAGAATAATTATTTATAATAACTTGTAACTCACAACGGTGTGTGCAAGTCACAGATGTCACTTACTGTCAATATCACCTTGTAAATGCCTCTCTCCTTGTAAAATCCAGTTGTTACTGATCCACAATGAGGTGAACAATAAAGTATTTGTTTTTCCCTTTTTTTTTGGAAAGAGTCTGGGTCATAACCAATGAAACGAGCTCTTAGTAATCCATATCTTGTGATCCAATCAGGAGCGCTGAAAACCATCCAATGAGAAATGCAGGTGCGAAATCTCCCAAGAGTTGCAGCCAATGAAAACGATTTAATGTGAAAAAAAAAATGAAATCCTTGAAAAATATATTCGTTGCACGCGTAAATACGTGTTCCCGTTCGTCGCCAGTGTAATAAAAGATGAAATGACTCTCAGGAGGCAAGCGGAGTTGGAAGAAGAAGGAGAGCGTTTATTCATGAAGCTTACAGGTTCAGGGTAGGTTCTTGAATGCCAGTTAACTGCCCAGCAACTCTACATACACAGCGCATCTCCATTCAAACATCAACACACAACACGCGACTCTCACACGCGACACAGACTCGCATGCATACATCAACATTCAAGAAACAACATACCAGCCCGCACGCATGCACGCGACAATACACATTCAAATCACAACACGATATTTGTTGTTGTGAGTGACGCGCATGAGCACACGCGCGTCATCACTAACAACAACCACACACTACAAAGACTAAGCATGCACACACATGAATTGCAATCACTGATTGTGCTGCTGTTGTGCAACGAGGTGTGGTTGCGGTCACTGCGGCTTAGGAGATCTCGGAGGTGGACGGGGAGGAACGGAGTGGCTTCCTGGATGCTATTGGGGGGTAGGCCTAAAAGTAAAGAGCGGTTGCAGCGGTGGCTGTGCTGGTGGCAGCGACGGCGAGGGCTCCTGGTTGCCGATTGTTGAAGAAAAGGGCAGGTATTTTACGTTGTATACGCCCTTTGTACAAGTCTTAACAAATTTTTAGTGGACTCCTACTCTTAGCAGCCGCATTTACAACCTCATTTATAATTATTTACTCCTCACCTTATAGGACGAGCGTGGTAGCCGTAGCTGTCAGCTGCAGAGTTTGTCGCCCATGGTACACTAAAGTACTAGTTTAATTTTAAAATGGGGAGGTGGAAACTCCTGCAGCCTAATATGAAAATAATAGCACCCGAATTGGAGAAATTGCCTCAAAGGGAAGGGGAGGCCCAGCATGTGCCCTTTAACGGCACCGAGGGACGTATGACCAGCTCTACTTAAGGGTAAATTAGGAAATATTTCCGGGCTACCAGCGTGCCTTTGGATTTGTCATCAGTCAATGGTGCCCTGGTCCCGGTTTGGACTTCTTCAGGCCTCTCTTCATCCTTGGAGTCTAACTTGCACAGCACCAGTTATAATTTACCTTTGGCAGCGGGCACTAATAACCAGTGTTTTTAATGATGTCTGAAGCTGATAGATGAAGTTTTAATAGGAGACAATTTAAGTGTCTAGCAAGTGGAACAGAACACCTTGAACCCTGCTACGCCCTCCAGCTTAATTCACAATGGGGATAAAACGGATCAAGTACTCACCTCACTTTCCCTGGCTTGTAAGATCGGCAACAACAAGCCTAGTACTCAACTGGGGGAATATACGAATAATAAAATCTTAGTAGTTGCTCAAGTGCTGCAAAGCAAGGATTCAGGGAGTTATCAAATCTCACTTTCATCCACAAAATTGAAAGTCCCTTCAGGAACTAATGTATTTGTAAATTGAGCAACACACTCTTCACCCTTTATCTCAGCAATGGTTGGAAGTGAAAATGCCATAGCTCAAGAGCAAGGAAATCTTTTGAATCAGTTTTTAGCTGACATGGAAGCGCAAATAGAGGATACGCTTAGCCAAACGCCAATGATGAGACGGAAGGCACTCCTCCATTCCAGATCTGGATTCTGAAAAGATCTCAATGTTGGGGGACATAAGTGCCTGGCAGGACACAATGGCCAGGGCGCTTCTATGGCAGTCTAGAAAAATGGAACTCAAGATAGATTTACTTCATTTGCAACACATCTGCCAGAAATAGGGTGCCAACTAATACAAATGGATATTAAGTTAAGTGCACTGGAATTGGATAAACCTTGCCCATGTTCCCCTATCATTATTAAACTCAGTGCTCTTCCAGAAGTATTGAGTGCATTGGTGAAGGGCTGGATATATCTTCACTGAAAATAAGTTTAATGCCAGAGGAGCTGGCCTGTGTAAGGAAGGGGACTCAGGGGGATGAACTATTAAGTTTCCAATCGAATACAGTTGGTTCACAGTTAAAAACAGACGGTGTTACTCAACTGGGCAAGTCTGAGCAAGAAAGAAGCTTGATGCTCAGAGAACCCCGAATTACAAATGACCTAGCCCTGGGTATTCAAACCTGCAGCAGAGAACACAGCAGGGACAAGTCTTTCAAGGAGGGCAAAAAAGAAACTAAAAAAGCAAACGGAAAAACAAAGCTTATTAAAAAGAGTAATTCCTAAACCATCATCAATGAACCCTTCTAAAGTATACCCAATATTTGAGCAGACAAAAATGGCTAAGGATCAGCTATTATCTAAAGACTTGGTTTCACCAAGCCAGTTAATTGATAATGAAATAATTATACAGGTTGATCTGCCTACCGACCTGCCCTTGGGTGAAGAAGCTTTTAATGTGTACCGTAGGGCTAAAACCTATGGGCAGCAGCAAAATGAATTCTGAATTGTTAAGGACACAAGCAGTATGGGTGGGCCTGCATATATATGGCCCAAGGCCATCACAGGGTTACATCCAAGAGCCTATAATTGGAGATCTTACCACAGGTGCACAGCAGGCGGAATTAAGCAACTCGGATAGTCAGGACTGCATTGTAGGACCAGATACCTGGACCCTTCGGAAGAGAGTAACACCTCTAGACCCCCAAAAGTTATTTGGGGAAAGAATAACGGCGGGGATCCGTATACCGAAGTTGGTGAACCTATACAGAATTCAAGGTCCTAGTCACCTACAAAGCGTCTCGACTCTGGGGCTGCTACAGATTTTGAATACAGTGGAGCAGTGGTTCCCAAACTTTTGACTCCTGAGGACCCCCATTGAGTCACCACTGGAAGCCGGGGACCCCCAAGAAAATTGTATGAGTTAAATTTCAAATATTAAAACAGTAATTCGAAGAAAATACACACGTGTGCACACAAAACAAATACTCAAAGTTCTAAGGATTTTGGGGCCAGATGTACGACCATTTCATTTAGCACCTCGCAATTGGCGACCCATTGCGAGTGGCAAATTGTGAATCGCTAAATGAAATGTACAACAGGCCAACATATTTCTTGCCTTAGGTCGAGTAGACGGCAATTCTTCAGGCCCGATGGAAGATCTATCTACACTTTTTGGTGGTGGTCTAATTTGGTGAAACAATTAGTGACCACCCATACAGCACCCTAAAATGTGGTACCTGTAGATCACGCACTCTAGACCCTCTCACCACCACTTGTCTAATTAAGTGAGAGAGAAGACTGGCTGGGCTAAATTTCTAGCTCTCCTTGGGGAACTCTGTACACCAATCGTTGTTTGCTGCTTCCTAGGACAAGTACATTGGACCCCACTAAAAATCGTCCACCCTTATTCCCCCTATTTGATATCAGTTTCAGCGTGCTTTCTGCACGGGAATTTTTTGTATTAGGTTACCAGGGGCGAGAAGCTCTCGTCCTTTGGACCAAGCCACACAGTGAACCCCGAATCCACCCTATTGGGTGGGTGTTTTGACACTCTGTCCTGGCTCACGAGTTCAGGGCACCCCTTCCACATCGCACCGCAACATGGAGGATGTCCCAGGCCTCAGCTTTAATGAAGACACTATAGCTGAAACACTAAGGAACACGCCTTCACTACTCAATAATCCTCCAGCTGCTGCATCCGGAGCATCATCTGATGAGTGGTCCACACTAAGTGAGATGAAAAAAGAACTGATCAGGATAACGATCCATGGGCTAATGATGACTGAGTACCTGAGGAGCAATATAGCACCACAGGGCCTAATCGTAAACATCGTCCCTAGGCTGTTCCTGGATGACAAACGTTTTAAAGTAGACTGGTGCCAGGTCTCCTGGAAATGTACCAAGGACCTGCTGTTCCTGATTAGCCAGACCGCCAAACGATTGTCTGAGGCACTCCAGGAGAAGATCTCTGCCATAGAAGCGACTATGAAAAACGCCACCTCTAAAAATAACAAAACAGCATTCACAACTAAACTCGCTGAGATTAACCAGGAGATGACTGAACACCATGACTTCTTGCTTAAACAGAAAACCACCAAATTGGAGAAAGACATAGCCAAGTTTGCAAAGGAAAAAGTATACCCCTATCTCAAAGATGATTTTAGAGGGAAAAAGAATAACTACTCCTCGGATGAAAATTCGAACACAGATACTAGGCGTGGTCCACGAGCAGCGACTCCAGCGGAGGCTATCCGGCGAGAAACGCAAGACCCACACGTCCCTGGCAACAAGGATACCACCAAGGACCAGTGTTCCATGGCCCACCTCGTGTACCACCACCATGGCAATATCCGTTTTACCCTCAGGGCCCCCCGCAATTCTACCCCCTTCATCCGCCTCCTTTTCAAGGCAGAGGTTGGGGCAGAGGAAGAGGGCGAAAGCGAGGCGGGAACAAGGGTGTTCAATGGCAAGACCAGACGCCAGAACCGACGGGGGTGGAAACCAGGAGCACGACATCCAGAGGGAGAAGAGCTTGATCGTGAATCTCTCCAAAAGAACCCTGACTACTATAGAGAAGACTGTTCTGGAAAAAGGGCTTGGGTTTGTCCCCACACCGACCCCCGACTCATTTCAGGAAATGATCGAGTTGAAGCAGTTTTTCAGGAAGGTACGTCTCCGGGCATTTTTTGACAATCGGCCAGACATCCCCTGTGAAGACACGGGTCTCAGGAAACCATCCACGTTCACTCCCACTGATGGGATGGTACCACCAGAGGTCCTGACATTCGAAAGAGCAGTTCTGAGAACCATGAGGGATATACCCTCAACTAAACCGTTTAATAATCTATCCAATGCTGAAAGACAGGCAGCTTCCTCCCTTGGTAAGGATACTTCTATCGTCATCAAGCAAGCTGACAAGGGGGGTGCTACCGTCATACTTAACTATGACGATTATGATCTGGAGTGCAGACGTCAACTATCAAACACGACCCATTACAGACTACTGACAGAGGATCCAACCAACCGACTGACGACTACCGTGATGTCCCTGGTTATTGAAGCGGAGACCAATGGGTGGCTAAGCAAAAAAGAGGCAGAATTTCTGGTAACCACGGACCCGGTTATACCGTACTTCTACACCTTGCCCAAAATACACAAGGGCACCACCCCAGTCCCAGGAAGACCCATCGTGTCTGGCATCGGTTCTATTTTAGAACCCCTTTCTCAATTCTGTGATGCTTTCCTGCAACCTCTGGTCAAACTCATCCCGTCTTATCTACAGGACACCAGAGATGTGCTTCGGCTTATCAACGACATGGACGGCAGAGAGGACATCGATTTCCTCCTGACACTCGACGTGGAAGCGTTGTACACCAATATACCCCAACAGGCAACGCTCGAATCGGTGGACTCTCTCCTACGACAAGAGGAGTGGCTGTCCCCCACTCCAGTTTCCTTCATTATGGAATTGGCACATATCGCGCTTACCGAAAATTTTTTCAAATACGAGTCCAACTTGTATCACCAGATTCGCGGGACATCTATGGGCTCGACCTTCGCGCCGAGCCTGGCCTGCATCTACATGGCAGCGTTTGAGGAAAGATGCATTTACCCCACTGAACACAATCCTTTCCGTGAGAATCTCACGTGCTGGCGTCGATACATTGACGACATCTTGGTGTTTTGGAAGGGGGACCGGATGACCTGTGAGGCGTTCTGCACATGGATAAACCAACAAGACCCGTTCCTTAAGTTCACGGGCACCATTTCCAATGAATCCATACCTTATTTGGACCTCACCATAGTCCTGGAACCCACCACGATCAGCACCACTCTCTACAAAAAGGAGACTGACAGGAACAGTCTGCTGCCTTACACTAGCCATCACACGAGATCCCTGAGGGACAATTTACCATTCGGTCAATTTCTCCGCCTCCGGAGAAATTGCAGTTCAATCAACGACTTCAAACAACAAGCACGCTCCCTACAAACCAAACTCCTGGATCGGGGGTATCCCACGCGGCTCTTAAAAAACTCCACCAAAAGAGCCCTCAACAATAACAGAGAGGCCTTGCTTGAGGTGCATCCCAAGGAGCCAGACGATAAGATTACCTGTGTTACCTCGTTTACCAGGAACTCCTCATTTATCAAAAAAACTGTCAATACACATTGCGGCATCCTCAACTCCGCAGGGATGGAGTTACCGCGCCCACGTTTTGCTTTTAAGAGGACGGCTAATCTTAAGGACACTCTTATCCATACCCGTCCCAAGAAAACCTGCATCCAAGCTGTGAATACGCTCTGGGACCTTCCCCCAGTAACTGGACACTATCGTTGCGGTACTTGTGTCGTATGCCCACAGACCATCCAGGGCAAGACCATTGTACTTAATAACAATTTCACGTGGACATTAAACAAACATACGAACTGCAACAGTTCCAGGTGCATTTATGTCTTAATCTGCCCTTGTGAATTGTTATACATCGGGATGACCATGCGTCCTGTTAAGCAACGGATAATGGAGCATAACAGCAACATTCGATGTCACAAGACACACACTAAGCTCTATGACCATTGCAAGGACAATAATCATTCTCCGGAAAACATCCGATGGACTGTTATTGAGTCCTTACCACATCTCAACCAAAAGGCTCTCTTCAGACATGAACAGAGATGGATACATCGATTACAGTGTGATGATTTGGGATTAAACGATGGGGTGCCCTGGACGACTCTCGCCAGATAGTCACGATTCTGGACCTGTTGTCCACTTCTAAATGCCTGTGCATGCCTCACCAGACATCTCAGTCCATTCCAAGATGGCGCCCGCATTACTATTCCCGGACCGCGCTGTCTCTAAGCAAACCCCTCTTTGGTGTTTACCTTTGCGTGCCGTCACCTAGCAACTTGAGGGACACACCCCTCGTTGCGCGCGCAACTTTCCCTTATCTAACCCGGACATTGCCTGACTACCGTGCCGGTTGTCCAGTCATCTGAATTCCTGTGGGAGGGGTAGGTGCAGAGAAGCCTGCCTTCAGCGACCCTTGAGGTAAGGTGTTGAGCCAAAGAACCGCTCGCTATCTGCCAAGACACGCAGTATTCCTACCCCTGAACGCGGTTTACCGGATGGCTTTCCTTTCCCCTAAAATATCCCACGGGATTCCTTTCTTTCCCCGCAGGATCCCCTCACTCGCTGCTGGCCCCACCTGGACAGCTTGTGAGGCTTCATGAGGAATTAGTAAGGGTAAGTGCACCGCCGAGTTGTAGATTTACCCCGCTCACACAACCGGGTTGAAAAGGGCACTTTGTTCCTTGCCTTCCTCGCAGTTAGACCCAGACACCCCACGCTCGCTGGTATATACGACCACTCCACCAGCGTTGAAGTTACTATTGAAACAGAGTGTCAAACCACGATTTTTGGTTTTATCTGTGTGGCGCTTTATCGTTCATGGCTTAAACCTTGAAGTCCACAATTTTGAAAACCGGTGTCACATGCCGCTTGATCACCCTGAGGTGTATGACTGACACTGGTCTTGCAGCGTGATGACCCAATTCACCATGCACGCTGCATAGCCGAGTTAACGGCACCTTCACTGGAATGCATGCTATAGCGAGTCAGCATGGCAGCGTAATGCAGTGCGAGTCGCTTACACGCATTAAATCCATTGAAATTTTACCCTTTCTCTCTCACAATAGCACCTGACGCTGTCACTTTTGAGACAGGTTTACCCACTGGGCACGCATGTTCTGACACTCTGAACATAGGCACGATTATGATGTAGTAGAGCTAGATTAACCTTGCCGTCAAATGTGTCTGCTTTTTATTTCCTTTCAGTTCCCAGGAAGCCCCTTGCGTGGAACCATTTCTGAACGACACTTTCACAGGTCGTATACCGGTGTCCTCCTAACTTGGAGGATCCGAGCAATTTTATGAGCACGAAGGTCCTGATGAATCGCCCTTAGGGCGTGAAACATGTCGACCGTTTTTTTCACAATAAGGGTTGACTAAGGGTTGGTCTCATTGCTCACCACTCCTTAATACCCCTGTAACTTTTAATCAAAGCAGTGAGCCTGACCATTAAAATAATCACCAACAGGACTCTACTGACTTTTTTTAACCACACCACCATGCTCACGATTGCACGTCTTTAGGCCCCTCACACACACACACCCGTTGGCCCAGAATAGAAGATCTCCGCCAAAGTGCAGCTTCCCTTGCTGCCCGACGGGCATTGCACCGCCAGCCTGCCGAAGGAGCAGGATACCGATGATGACGCTGGACGGTCATCGGCTGGGACTACAGTTGTGGTCCTGCCGGTAGCCTGTGTGAGGTATCCTTACATTCTGGAAAAAGGGTCTACATCACGCACTCTAGACCCTCTCACCACCACTTGTCTAATTAAGTGAGAGAGAAGACTGGCTGGGCTAAATTTCTAGCTCTCCTTGGGGAACTCTGTACACCAATCGTTGTTTGCTACCTGTAGATCTACAACATTTCCCAATTTGGGTCAGCAACATGTGACAAAGTGTACCGGCAAGTTCAGACACTGTAAGGTGCAGTGTTGTTTCGAACTCCGATGTTCGGCGGTCCACCTACCCCTCACTCTGCCGGTCCGAGTACTGGTAGAGTGAGAGGTAGGTCGACCTTACAGTGTCTGCACTTGCTGTCTACTTGACCTAAGGCTAGAAACATGTTGGCCTGATTTTCTAGAGAAAACCCCTGTAACCTTAGAGCAGGTGTGTGCGCATTATTGTTTTTAATCTGGATAGTGACCACATTCATTAAAATTATTTTGGGTGGACCTCTAATTCCTGTTTTAGCCCTAAACATTTCACACGTATACATCTACACTCACTAGGACCCTCACACGCACTGCAACCAACGGTAAAAGGAAAAAAGATCTCCGCCAGGAAGGCCCCATCATGGGTGCCGATTGGGTATTGCAGCGCTGACCCAATAAGGAGCAGACCCAATGATTAAGCAAGACACCTAGCTGGCTGGGTATGTGAGGGTCTCTTTCTGAAAGGAGGACATTTTCTCCTGCCCTAAGTGAGCACCCTTGTGCCTTCTATACACACATTGACCTGCAGTATACAGTAGGCATACCACGTCATACCACCTTGTTTTGAAGCAAAGAAGGGTGTCTGCATTTGGGAACTGGCAACTTCCTCGGTCTTCAAGAAACATGTGCATTGGCCCCCACTGCTCTACCAGGTTTGTATGAGATTTTTTCTACTGCCTCTCGCGTAAGTCCTTTTGGCCGCCCCTCACAGGGTTTATCAATTTTCATCTACCATACTGCCGATTTAACAGTGACGGTTCTTGACAGTAACTGTTCGGCAGCCCAAGTGGCTTGTATACATGGTTTGAAAACAAACACAAAATAAATGGTTTTGATTGTGGTAAATTGTTATTTGAATGCTCCCCAGTAAGCAAGGATAGACTTGGTAAATAATTTTCTTGAAAGCCTTGAAGACCTCCTTCTGGATTATCTGCATTGCAAATTCATAATTACTGGAGATTTTAATATTGGGGGGCTGGAGGAGAGCATTGTTAGAGTTTCTAATTCTGGTTATGGAATTAATGGTTTTATGAAAAGCCACAATTTAGTGTCCGCTCAGTCGGAATTTTAGGTGAGAAATAAGGAGTTGATATTTCCACCAACCGGCAAAAACATATCGGCCATTGATTATACCTTTTATTCTACAGGTCTGGCCGCACGATTAGGTCACTTTGATATTTTGATTAGAGCAGAAAGTGACCATAATCTATTAAGGAGCACTCTGAGTCATGACCTAAAACCAGCTGATACATAATCAATGTGGATATTTCAATAGGGGAAGACTCTGTGAAGCTAGTTCAAAGAATTAAGTGGTTATCTGAATACAAATTCCTTGTTAGTACCTGGTTAAAAGATCTGGGGTTTATTTTATCTACAAATCATTTAGAAGGTGCCCTACAGGTGTGGGGAACGCTTATGGAGAACCTACGAAAGTATTTATTGAATCAGGCGGTTAGGCCCAAAATTCAACAGGGAGGGCACAAGCCAGTAAGGCTAGGCAATTATTGTTTCCAAAAGAACGCTGCGTAAAGCACAGCGTGTTCACCAGTGTAATCCTTCTAAAACCACTGCCACAGCAGTAAAATTGGCTAGTAGGTTACACAAAAAAACTGTATGGGAGAAACAAAAGGGGAAGAAAGGATAAAGAATGGGTCACAATCTTTCAGTTAATAAAGGATTCTAATCCAGCGTGATTTTGGGCCCACATTAATACATTAAAATGTTTTAATATGGTCAGGGAAAATGGTGTTTCAGAAGCAGCTTTGTTGCGCCAGATTGTTGAGCTGTACGTGGAGCAGACTGACAATCCAACAGAGGCTGGATCGCCTGCCGCCCCAATTTTAACCTTTAAAGGAAATTTGGTGGCATCTGAACCAAGCCTACAACATCAGGAGGACTTGGAAGATGGGCTGGGCCAGCCTGAGGAAGAGACTCAGGTGGTTGAGGAAAATTTAACAAATAGTGGGGGGGGGGGGGGGGGGGGGGGGGGGGGTTGCAAAAGTATTAAAAAAGCTGAAATCCGATGGAGCCCCTTGCCCGAATTGCCTGCCAGACGGCCTTTTTAAGGAGGCGCATATAGGTTGGATAACGGTGTTGTCAGCTCTTTATAACTACTGTTTTTTAAACGCTGATATACCAAATGGCTGGAGAGGATCAATTTTATGCCCTATATCTTTGAGCAGTGATCGGACTAAAGCAGCAAATTATAGATTGATCGCCCTACTTGATATTGAGGCAAAAGTCTAATCCCGAATTGTATTAGAACATTTAGAATCCTGGGTGGCCGAGGAAGTTTTGCCATTCTTTCAAACGGGGTTCAGGGCTGCGGCATCTACGGTAGACGTTATTGAAGCTCTCTCTGTCCTCAGACACCAAGCCCTTCAAAGGAATAGACACACTCTCTTGTGCTGTTTTACAGAGAACACACATATTTCTAGCTGGCTATTTCAAAGGCTGCCACTAGTTTAAGCAGACTAACACCAAACTATCTAACAAGATGGTCAACATCATTTATTTATGATTATTCATTATTATTCATATTTTCATATATATTTAAAAATGACACAAAGCAAAAAATGATATAACATCAAAGCAAATTTAAAAGCAGCAATCAATTTGCTAACAGTTATGCAGAATATTCCAGTCAGTAGCAAGCAAACAATAATTTTAAAGGTAATCCGTGCCAACAGTTTCAGAATAGCAACTGCGGATTACTGACCACAGGGGAATGAACTTTCCAAACCACACAGGATATACATTTTTAGTACATAATTTTTCCTGTTGTAAGCAATTTTTTTACTAGAATTTGGCCTCTTATGGTACTTTATGCCAACGCGTTTCGAACCCCACTTTATTACACGGGATTCTCTTCAGGGCTGGGACTGGGTTTCTGCAAATCAATAGACAGAAAAGAAAAATTGCATTTTAGGATTAGAAGACATTTTTGCCCTCTCTTTTCACTTCTATATAACCAATACTGAGAGCAATTAGTGAAAATCTTACCTGATTGCTGGGTGTCACAATTCATACAGCAGATTGTGGAAGTGTTCCCTGAAAACATTAATAAAACACTCAAATACAATTCTCAAATCTTGTGTACTAGACTCGTATAGTGATACACAGCTCGAGTTAATTCCACTTACTTTAGGAGGAGCTCTGTTTGACCATCCTTCAGACCGGCTATATGTGCCTCTTAAGCAGGAAAATGTTGTTTCTACAAAAGGAAGGACAATTCAGTCGTTTAACTGGTCTTTAATTTTGACACGTTCACTGAGTAAAGTAATTTAAAGGTCAAACATACTTGTTGCCAGATATGTTTAAGAATCCACAATCAATCCTTAATTATTTTCAGTGCGCGGCAAGCGCTTCCGCAAAAGTTATCTGCGAGTTGAAAATTCACTGAAGTTATTGTAAGGGCCAGGCGTCTTAGTGTCTTGCGGTTAGATACAATGTATTTAAACGGATAACTCACTTGTGCTTCTATGTTGCGAATCCACACTCAATCCTTCATTATTTTCAGTGCGCTGCAGGCACTTCCGCAAAGGTTATCTGAAAGTTAAAATATCATCTAGGTTATTATGAAAGCTGTGGCGACTTAATGTGCTCGCGGAGAGAAACAATGTATTTGAACAGATGACTCACTGATGCTTCAAATGTATCCTGCGATTCCCCATCTCTTTCGCCATTAGGTTTTGCAGCGTCTTCGGTGCGGCTGTTTCTTAAGTAAATTAAGAGCGGACTTCCTCTTCCTTGTTCATATTCTTGGTGAATATACTGCGATGAATTCTGCGTCTTGTAGCCCCATAGGTGAACAATGGACTACTCGGATGTGGTTAAAGGTGCTTGCCACATTTGACCATGGGTGGGCATGGCAGTCACATTTGAATTAAAAAATACCCATTCCTTGCTAGACTACGTAGTTCGTGGTTCGTCAACGACCACAGAGGATTGGAGACAGTATGTTAATGTCCAACTATGAATTAAGCCCTTGCAATCTCTGACATTTCATTAAGGCCAGTAATGGTGCTGTTGAAATTCAGGATAAGAAAGGCTTCTTGTTGGAGTAAGGCACTTTCTATGTCTCCACCTCGTTGGGGCTGTTTCACTACCCACAGGACTGTCCATTTAATGTCTTTGTCACTGTGGTTGGCTTGTAAAAAAATGCCCAAGCACACTTTATACAATATTGCTGTTGAGTGAGATCAGCTGACCCGCAACATTGAATGGATGAAAAAGTGGAAACAGTGGGCATATTTATATGCTGTTGGGTAGGTTTAGCCAGTTTTACACAATCTGGATACATCCCATATGTGGAAGGAGCAACCCCACATCAAACATCTTCAGAGGTCAAGATTTATTTATTTATTTATTTATTTATTGGCATTTGTAAAGCGCAGCATATACCCTGGGGTGTCTTGGCGCTGAATAATTTGCCGGCTGGGTGAAACTGCCTTGCTCTGATGATTATTCTATACCTGGAGTCATTTAGAAGTTTATTTATTAAACAGCCAAGTTTTTAATTTCTTGCGAAATTGGAGTAGCGTGGGACATGCCCTAATGTCCTGGGGTAGGGTATTCCAAAATTTGGAAGCCGCCACTACAAACCGTCGGTCTCCCCACATCACAGTTGTGAATCTGGCTCTATTCTGAATCGTCAACCAGTGTAGTTTGGGGATGGCATTGGATAAAGGAGCACATTTTGGAATTCCCAGAATGAGACGTGCTGCTGCATTCTGTATAGTCTGCAGTTTTTTTAGGACTCTTGCTTGGGCGTTGATAAAGAGCCCATTGCAATAGTCTAAGGATGTCAGGACTAATGAGCTCACCAGAGTTTTAATGGCGGTGGTTGGAAGATAGGGACTTATCTTTCGGATCATGCGCAGTTTATGGTGGGCAACTGATGCCACTTTGCTGGCATGGTCCATAAAATTAAGATGATTGTCAAAAATGATTCCTAAGTTCCTTACTTTGGTCACTGGTTTAGGGGGGGCACCAAAGGTTTGGGGCCACCACGAGGTAGGCCACTCTGGTGAGAGTTGCCCAAAAATCATAACTTCGGTTTTTTCCGAGTTTAGTTTTAGGCAGTTTGCTGCCATCCAATCCCCCAGTTCTGTCAGTCCCCTCTGGAATGTTTTAGCTACTTCCTCGCCATCACCCCTTATAGCCAACACTAGTTATGTGTCGTCCGCGTAGGAGGTAAGGCTCATCCCGTGTGCCTTGATGACATTGGCCAGGTCCGACACATATATGTTAAAGAGTGTCGGACTCGGGGATGAGCCTTGAGGAACCCCACACGGTTGTGACAATTTGGCGGATTGATAAGGGCCCAAAGAGACAGCCTGCGTTCTCTCCGAGAGAAAGGAGGCGAGGAGATCTCTTGCCGTGGAGGAGATGCCTGTTTTTCCAACACGGCCGACCAGAGTGCCATGGTCGACCGTGTCGAAAGCTGCTGAGAGATCCAGCAGTACCAACACCGCTGTTCCGCCTTGGTCTCTTATTGTTCGTATGTCTTCGGTTGCTTTGATAAGGGCAGTTTCAGTCCCATGGTATTTCCTAAATCCATACTGAGTATCGTCTAGCTTCTTGTGGGTTTCTATATACTCAGTTAATTGTTGGTTCATGGCCTTTTCCACCACTTTGGCCATGAACGGAAGACTGGCAAATGGGTCGGTAATTTTTTAGTTCTGACTTATCAGCTCCTGGTTTTTTCAGCAGAGGTTTGAGCAGTGTGGTTTTTAGACTAAGGGGGTATGTCCCAGAAAGCAGAATGGAGTTACAAACTTGATAGAAACAAGCTTTGAACTAGACTTGGTAGTATCATCAAAAGCACGCAGCAACTTTTTTTAGAGCGCCTCCTCCTCAATCCTTGGCCGACATAAGGTTTTAGGGTGGAAAGAAGAATGCAGATAGTGAAGTTGTCCACAAGAAACACGTAGTCAAGTTTTATGTCTAGGTACAGCACTTCAGGGGGAAGTATGAGATGCCTTATAAATCATTTCTGCACACTGGGGGGTGAGAAGACATGGGGAAGGAGCCTCCCACCACTTTCATTAGGGGCATGCTCAATTGGCAGAAGTTGCGATAAGGGCCTTGGATATAAAGTTAAATCAAGCAACTAGTGTTATGGATATGATGCTTCACATTTGTGTACGCCAGTCATTAAGAGTAGATTACTAATTTTGAATAATTTTATTTTGTTTGTTTTTAAATGGTCGGGCCTACAGTCAAATTTTAAGTTTAGCATATTATATGAAAATATCTGGTAACTATTTGTTCATTATTTGTGTTATTTAAATATTTGAAGGAATTGTATTATTAATTTTTAACTGAACTATATTGTCAAATCTTTTTTTTTTTTTTTAAATCCTCAAATCCAGACAATCCAGCCAACACTTGTATCAAACCATGTCCTACTGTAGAGATGAACATGCTTGAATATACCATATTTGGAGAAACAGACTAGCGTGAGATCTCATTAGCAGAAGACAATATACTAATGGTAACGCAGAGGATGTGGAGTTTGGCTCTTGAGCAGTATAGAAGAGCGCCAGCTTGTTTTATTGTCATACATATGAAAACGGTAGCGGTCATCTGCAGTAAAGGAGATTTTTCAAAGTAAGAATTATTTTTCCTTTTTGTCTCCTGCTGTAGGGAATGGACTATTTGGGGACGTGTTCATATGTACACCGAGACTTGGCTGCACGAAACGTCCTGGTGGACAATGGCAATATTGTCAAAATTGGAGATTTTGGACTGACCAAAGCTATTGAAACGGATAAGGAGTATTATACCGTTAAAGACGACCGCGATAGCCCTGTCTTCTGGTAAGACATTGCTACAATCTGTTCAGTAACAACATATTAATCTACCGTGATAAACATTTGTAGTTATTTTCTGGAACAAAAATAGCACAAGTAGTCAGTGTGAGTTAGTCACTGGCCCCGATTACAAATCGGTAAATTCCGATTCCCTGGATAAGTTTGGCTGGCCAAACCTGCCAAAAGTTATCAATGGAAAAGGCCAGTAAAAAAGGCAAAACGTGGAATTCGGAGTGTTGAATACCGATTCCGCATGTTGTGCCTGCTTCGCAGGTTAAAAAGTTGGAATAGGAGGAATTTACCGCAAGTGATAAATGCGTCACTTTTGGGTAATAGTATTTACCACATTTGGTAGGTACATCACCTATTCCATCTAACTGGTAATGAGGGCCTTAGTGGTGTATTTATGCTGATGCTGTGAAACAATAGCGCCTCTCCACACTTGCAGTGTTTCGGGATCCGGAATGAATCCAAGTTAGGAGTGGTGGAACAGGCTTTGAAGAAAGCTGTTGTTTCCATGCGCCAGTCTGTGTGTGATGTTTTTGTTTCCATCCTCTCTTTTCAGTGGTACCTTTAGTAATTTTACTTTAAATAGCATTACTATGCACACTTTTAATGGTGTCTACTATGTGCGGCATAAATATTTGTTATTGGTATGGATTTTGTTTAGAAATTCTTCATCTGCATCGTATCCTGTAATACATTGTATTTCCACACTTGGACATGTTTTGGGAAAGACGTCTCTGCCAATAACCTAGATTATACAAATTGTGCTGTAGGCTTTGGAAGTTGAACATGAAAAAAATGCAAAGGTGTGTGGTAAATTAGCACTTTACTCAAAATGTACCATCTAGTCTTTTGATGTCTGTAGAGTATCGGGGTGCCTTCACATGCCCGCAGCATCGCAGGGGACGTCCCAGATAAGACCATGTTCAAACTGAGACCGAGTGAACCACAGCTCAGCAGCAAGGACACTTTTGGAAGCATCCACTAAATACCCAGGCAGCTTGAAAAGAGCGTCATGCTCGACGTAAGGCATTTGTACAACAGCCCCTCACCTCCCTTCCTCCGCCCCCCGTCCCCCCCCCCCCCCCCGGACCCCCATGAGGGCCATGGGGCACTTGGCGAGATTGGCTGGGAATGCTTCAAAACCTTTGGAGCACTAAAGCCAGACTGATACCCAGCGTTATATGTTAAATGTGGCGACTGGACTGCATTAACACTAGAAAGAGTTGAGTGAAAGAAAGGGACGGACCTGGAGACAGCTGTGATCTGATGTCAAATTCAAGTCTTGAAGCACCTGGTTTGGGTTCCCGCCGTGGCTCCCCATCACTATCTCGGATCCTTTATATTTCACCATTACAGCTCCCATATAAGAGTGTAGCCGAATGTAGCGTGACCTTTCACCCACCCACCGTCGTGGCAATGGCTTCCTCTTCACCTACCAACATGTTCCACTAGTCCCATTTCTATTCGTGCTTCCTAGCACTGCTGGCTTCAGAGCAGCGACTTCCCAGTTAGGGGACAGTATGCCCTGGTGGTTTTGTCCTCGCTAACAAATCCCTTTCTTCATTTCATTTCCCCTAGTGGTCATCATCACTTTTCTTTTTTTAAGTTCTGGTTTTACGAGGAGTGCATAATGCCTTCCTAGACTGCTCTGTTTGTACTGAACTTGGCTATTGACCAAAACATATCTTGGTGGTTTTTCTGGCAGGTGTTACAGTGATGTCATGATGAAATGTGGAGCTGGGAGGATGAGGCACATCTGTGTCTGTTGATCTACTGAAGAGTTACGCTCTGAGACATAGTTTGTAACGTTTATTATAGACCTCAAAGCGACAAAAACACAACCCATTTCAAGCGTGTCTCAAAAAAAATCCAGCAGAAATGATATATGAAACCAACAATTCACCAAGCAAGAACGAAACAAAACAACCATTGGGAAAGCCAATAAGTCTGGCATTGGCACCAGTCTTTTGGCAATTCTTATTTTGTCATGGTTTTTGCTAAACTTTATTGCATGGGAATCTGCTGAGCCACCTCAAATCCCAAAATAAACCTTTGGCTAAAGGCAATAATGCTGATTTGGTCTTTAAAAAAAAGCACACATTGCCATAGTACTCCATAGCACTAAAGGGAACTCCTTTGTGTTTTGATGTTCTCCTAGTGAAAGGGCAGCAAACCGTCACTCATACATTGCCCCGTGGTGCTTGCTTTAGTGGGTGGGAGGAAAATGTGAATGACAAAACCACAAACTAATGGATGAAGCCTGGCTCAAAACCCCTATTAGCGACTATGTTATACATATAGTTTTAGTAAAAAAGCATAAGGTCTTGGCTAACACAGACCTAAAAAAGCCAGTTGGGCTGGCATTGCCTGCCAGCCTATTGCCACTGGAAAAGAAAGAAAGGAAGAAAGAAGGAAAGAATAAGGAAGCAAAGAAGAAAGAAGGATGGAGAGAAGGTAAGTAAGAAACAAATAGGAAAGAAATAACAAGGAAGCAAGCAAAGAAAGTGGGAAAGAGAAGGAAGGAGAGAAAGAAAAGAAAGAAAGCGGAAAGAAAAGAATGAAAAAATGGAAGGAAAGAAGGAAAAAAGGCAAAGATTGAAGGAAATTAAAGGAAAAAAATTAATGAAAAAGAAGGCGAGAAAGGAGGAAAAAGAAGGAAGAAAAGACCGAAAGAAGGAATGTCAGACAGGGATGCAAAGATAGTGCACCCTCATGAGCTTATATTCAGAGTTCATGTTAGCTGCACTCCAGAAGGAATTTACAACAGCATTAGCAGGCGACAGGACGTGACAAAGCTGTAATGTGGCCAGTGCTCTCACCTAGTAAAAAGTGTCCTGCTATGACATCCGACGCTACAAACGGAAGCAACACTAAAGTAACAGCGAAGTAAAAACAAAAACACTGGCTCTGAAGGGAACTATCATGTGTGCAGATGTGCTCCTTGTGAAATGTCTAAATGCAGTCCCCTAAACGGAAGTTATCCGGTGGCTTACTCATTGCCCAGGCTGTATTCTGTTGTGGGCAGGAGTAAAATGTGAATGACACCAGACCAATGGATGAAGAAAGGTGTCTGAAAGATCATTTATGTAAGTATATTATACATAAAATGTTTGTAAAATGAAACGGTCTTGCTTAAGGCCCGAACTAAAAATGTAAGTACTAAAGCAATGCATTAGATTGTGTACTGTTCGCCTGTATACCAAAAGGTCAATCATTTGAATAATGTGGATAACGGATACAAAGTTCACAAACATAAGCTTCTTTGGAAACAATCTGAATCTGCAATGCACCTTCCATTTGAGAACAAGTACTGCAAATGTGCTTTTAGTTAAATTTGAGATTTGTTTTTTCTTCTAGGTATGCTCCTGAGTGTTTGCTTCACTGCAAGTTTTACATCGCTTCTGATGTGTGGTCATTTGGAGTTACTCTGTATGAACTTCTGACATACTGTGATTCAGAGTGCAGTCCCATGGCGGTAATTATTCTTTTAAACACTACATTAAGTGCATTTGTACAGTGCGACCTGTGTGGCCCTAAAGCACTTTTGCAGTCTGTGTGCCTCTTATCTTCATGGGATTTTCTTTGCCTAGAATCATATGGTTAAGGCATGTGTGCTGTAGATACACATGCTTTGCATACTCCTACCATCTAGTGTTGGGTTCAGATGTTTGCAAGTTGTTTTTGTCTTCGAAGATGTCTTTCCAGTCACAAGGTAAAGCGACTCCTCCTTTCGGTAATAGTGTGCATGGTCTTCGACTCCATTGTTAGATTGTTTTTTTCCGCCATCGGGTTCAGACATGTATTGCTGCATTCCAGTTGGGAATCGTTCCTCGTGTCCCCCTTCTGTTCGCAATCCACTCTACCCTCGCTGGTATTGCTTCAAACACGTTTCCCACTTCTCTGCATTTTGATTCGGTCAACGAAATCTCCATTTCTGATCGGAAAGTTTTGTAGGCGACCTTCGGGCCTAACTACGTCAGTCCAGCTCTTCGGCGATGGACCGGACTCCATTTCAATGCTGCCCCCGGTGCCACGCCAAGTACACATGTACCGGCTTGCACCACGTGTGTAATTTGTGCTAGTCTCCAGAGCACAGCGAACAAGACTGCGATGCATGCCATTCGTATTGATCAAAGAAAACTCTCCGTGACTGTGGGCTCGACGTCGGGAGATGCAGTGCCAGCATATAGATGACATGCCAGACATCTTTGGTGAAGACTCCGAGCAAGATGACTTCGAGCCAACAGTGGCCGAGGAAGAACAGGCCTTCGACGGATCGGACTCCTAATCAGAGTTGGAGATAGACCTCCACATCGATGATGTGCCGCAGGGACAGGGTGACATGAGTACAGAGGACCCCTTGTCCAGTCAATCCATCCTTAAAAATCCTAAGGCTTCGGCACCACCTCCGCCTTCTGGCCAAGGTCAGCACCGAGACGATGTTTCTTACGCTCTTCCTCCCGGCTCGGCACCAAAACATACTGTCAAGCCTTCCAGCTCGAGACCGAGCCGGCCCAAATCTATTTCTGAGCCAAAACCTTCCGGTTACAAGAACAAAGTCGGTTCGGAGCCGAAACCTTCGACACGAAAAAGCAGCAAACAATCTTCGGAGCCAAAATCTTCCGCACGGAAAGGTCATTTCATCTCTGCTCCGAAACCTTCGGTGACGAAAACCAAAGAATTCTCTTCAGCACCTTCGGATCCGAAAATAGACACTATATAGTCCAAATCGGATCCCAAACAAAAGAAACTCTATATTAATCCTGACACAGGACATATTCATGCCAACACGCCATCAATGCACAAGCTTCCCAATGACAACAGTTATTATAAAATCCCTTTGAAATAGAAATATGTTGGTGCCAGCACTTTCCATCCACTACCATCATTTCCTCCTCCTCCCTCCTCTTCAACTTTACATCCTTTACATCCTTTACACATCACACCTCATCACTCTCCATTATCTCACTGTGGTGGAGACGATACTGATGAGGTAGACACACTTAACAGTGGATCCATGGATGGATTACACAATTGACCCTCCAATGGATAATGATCCTGACCTTTACCCTGCCAAGCCATCTCCACCTGATGACTATTTCTCCTACCAAGAACTCACTGCCAGGGCTGCACAATACCATGGGGTGGAGCTCTGCAAAGAATCCTTAGAGGAAGATTTTCTATTTGAAACTTTAGGATCCACACACAGGTCGAGCCAGTCACTCCCTATGCTGAAAGGTATGATGAGGCACGCAGATGAAGTTTTTAAAGTTCCTTGACGTTCATGAATCCTCACTCCTAAAGTAGACAAGAAATGTAAACCTTCTCCAACAGATCCAGTATTTATCGAAGCCCAGTTACCACTTGATTCTTTGGTAGTATCTAATGCTCTAAAGTGAGCTAATTCTCAAACTTCGGGGATGCTCCTCCCCTAGATAAAGAATCAAAACTCATTGATGCTTCTGGAAACGTATAGCTGCACAAGCAGCCAATCACTGGCACATTCCTAACACGCAGGGCCTTCTAACCAGATACGATACGGCACACTGGGGTAAAATGGAGCAATTACTACAATATCTCCCAGAGGAGCATCAAGCCAAAGCTCAAGACTTAGTCCAGGAAGGGAAATTAATTTCTAATTCTTCCATAAAGTTTGCTCTAGATGCTGCTGACACCGCAGCTAAGGAGATAAATACTACCATCTTACTCAGAAGGCATGCCTTGTTACGGATTTGAACCTGAAGTCCAACAATTCATTTAAATACCTTTTGATAAGCAACATCTTTTCGGCCTCGAACTTGATCAAGCGCCCGAAAAAATTAAGACACTGAAGTTTCCAAATGTATGGGAGCACTTCAGTCTCCTTCATACAAAGGTTCTTTTCTACACCCCTTTTACTGGGGAGGTTGCAAGTCAACAGCCTCAGGTCAAAACACCAAGAGAATTTTTCAGAGGAGGTTATTGGGGAAACAGTTCCAAAGATAGGGGTAAAAACACCACACCCCGTAACTCCCCTTCCACTAATAAACAGTGACTTCCCCACGGTTCTCTCCGATTATTTCACACCTGTTGGAGGAAGACTTCAACACTTTCCCCCCATTTGGGAATCTGTAACAACTGACAAATGGGTGCTTGGAATCCAACATGGGTATTGCCTGGAGCTTATCACCAATCCTCCAAATATTCCATCTCGTTTTCCCAAATTGTCACCAGACCACCTGATATTGCTCGAACAAGAGATGCAATCTCTATTACTGAAAGGAGCTATAGAACCAGTTCCACTTCGGTACCAAGGGTCAAGTGTCCATTCTCTTTACTTTCTGATCCCCAAAAAGGATGGCTCATTAAGACCTATTCTAGATCTCAGAGAGTTGAACCGATGCATACTGTCATAGCACTTTCACATGGTGACCCTTCAATAAGTACTTCCTCTTTTACAGCAAGGCGATTTTATGTCTACTCTAGACTTAAAAGACGCATACTTTTACATTCCAATTCATCCAGCTCATTGCAAATACCTCAGATTTGTCATAGCTGGCAAACAATACCGGTTCAAAGTACTTCCGGTTGGAGTCACCACTGCTCCCAGAGTGTTTACCAAATGTCTGCAGTAGTAGCCGCTCATCTCAGAAGACAATGTATTCATGTCTTTCCCTACCTAGACAACTGGCTCATCAAAGCCAGCACTTACCAAAGCTGTCTGCAACACACTCAGACAACAATAAACGTAATTCATGAATTGGGCTTCACCATGAATGCATAAAAGCCTCACCTGTGTCCTGCACAGATGCAGTCTTATCTAGGAGCTACCATCAACACTCTAAAAGATCTAGCCTCTCCCAGTGCAGCCAAAATTCACAAGATTCAGTCTTTGGTACTACAGTTTCAACCCAATCAAACATCACCAGCCAGCGTTTTCATGCAACTGCTGGGAGTGATGGCATCTTCACATGCAGCCCCTACAAGAATGTCTAGTGAGTCAGTGGAATCAATCACTAGGTCAATTAACCGATCTAGTGTTGGTAAGCGGCTGCACCCATCACTCTCCACAGTGGTGGAACCCACCATTTTTTTCAAAAGGGCTCCCCTTCATAGATCATATTCCATAGACTGTGCTTACAGCAGACTCATCTCTCACTAGTTGGGGTGGCCATCTCCAACATTACACAATTCAGGGTCTGTTGAGCGACAATCACAAACGTTTCCACATCAACTACCTAAAACTTCTGGCAGTGTTCCTTGCACTCAAAGCTTTTCAAACTTAGCTTATAGGCAAGGTTGTCCTAGTCCGCACAGACAACATTACAGCAACTTTATAAATAAATGTACTACGTACATAAACAAGGAGGAACACACTCTCTACAACTGTCATGCCTCTCACAAAACATTTGGAACTGGGCAATTCATCACAAGATCTATCTCCTGGCGGATCACCTCCCAGCAGTAAACAATCAAATTGCTGATCTCCTCAGCAGGCAAAGGCAGCAAGTTCACGAGTGGGAACTTCATCACCAAGTTCTTCTCCCACAGTAAACAATGCACAAACTTCGCATCCAGATTCCCACACCTTTCTATCCAAAGGCAATGCCCTATGGATGAGTTGGTCGGGTATATTTGGCTACACTTTTCCGCCTCTCCCTCTACCTCCATTGCTAGTTCGGAAGCTCAGGCAAAGATCACTCACACTGATCCTAGTAGCCCCCACATGGCTTGGCAACCTTGGTACACCACCCTGTTAGAACTATCATTAGTTCCACATCAAAAACTACATCTCACCTCCAGTCTCCTCACTCAGAGCCATGGAGAAATCAGACATCCAAATCCCAAGGAACTCAACCTAGCGCTTTGGCTCCTGAAGTCATAGAGTTTGGTTATTTAAATATAGCACCACAATGTATGACTATTTTAAAAGAAACAAGAAACCCAACTACCAGAACTAGCTATGCAGCAAAGTGGAAAAGATTTGATATCTATTGTAATAACAACAAGATCAATCCTTTAGATGCTTCTTTACAAAATGTTATCGGTTACCTGTTGCATTTACAGCAAACAGGGTTGGCGTACACATCTATTCATTTACACCTTGCAGCAGTGGCTGCATAATATGCATAGTATGCAAAACAGACAACATTTATCTCTTTTCAAGTTTCCAGTAAACAAAGCTTTCATGGAAGGTTTGAAAAGAGTTATACCACCAAGAGTTCCACCCGCACCAGTGTGGAATCCTTATAAGACGGCCCTTTGAACCCTTACATAAGTGTCCTCTACAGTTTCTCCCCTAGAAAGTGGCTTTCCTCATTGCTATCACTTTGTTGAGGAGAGTCGGTGAGCTACAGAGCTTAACTCTGGAAGAACCTTTTTTTCAACTCCACAAAGAGAAAGTTGTTTTTCGCACTAATCCAAAATTCCTTCCCATGCTTTTCATATTAACCAATCAGTTGAGTTACCGGTGTTTTTTCCTCAACCTGACTCAGTGGCAGAAAGACCTCTACATATACGCTAGACATTCGAAGAACTTTATTATATTTAAGGCACCCTGTTTTCTGTTTTTACGGATTTTTACAGATAAATACAGACAGGAAACAATGTGTTTTCTGTCTGTATTTATTTTTAAAAATGGATAAATTCGGAAAACGTGCTTCTTTTAATTGACTCTTCGTGCTGTCTTTCATGAATTATAGCCCAACAGCTGAGCAGATGGACAGCATTGGAAATGTAAAAAAAAAAAAAACATGACATTTCTTTAAATAACTGCATTTGTCAAAATACACTTGTGGTATAATGGTAATATTTGCCAGTGGATGTACTGTTCTGTGATATTTGGCACCTCAAATAGCCAAAACACAACAGACATCAAAGTATGAGTGCATGTCTATCATTTAAATAAATATGGAAATGTACAGTTTTACAACTACATTTATATGCAAAACACAAAATAAATATGGATAAATACAGATAAAATGGCCCAGAAATAAATATAGATTAATACAGACGGAAAGGTTGAAAAAATAAATACCATAAAACCGGGAGCTCTAATTATATTACATAGAAAGGACCAAAGATTTTCGGAAACCAAACCACTATTTGTTGCATTTGTACCACCTCACAAAGTCAATCCCATCTCTAAATCGGGCATTTCAAGATGGATTGTGAAATCCATTCAAATATGCTATGCAAAAGCCAAAAGAACTTTGTCCATACCCTTTAGAGCGCATTCTACATGCAAGACAGGGGCTACTATGGTCTTTTTAGGCAACATTCCTCTAGCTGACGTTTGTAAAGCAGCTACATGGTCTACACCACACACATTTACTAAACACTATTGTGTAGATGTGTTAGCAAGACAACAAGCTAATGTAGGCCAGGCAGTGCTTAAGACACTATTTCAAACAATTGCAACACCTTCCGGTTAGCCACCGCTTGGGGAGCATACTGCTTTATAGTCTATGCAAAGCATGTGTATCAACAGCACACGTGCCTCGAACGGATAATGTTACTACGATACCTTAGGGTCTAGCCATCGCTATATAAAACTCTTTAAATAATTAAATAACCCAGTAAGCATCTGCTCTTGGCATGGAGAGCTGTAGATTCACATGCGCACACATCCGCCTCCCCGGGTACCTATAGTTGTTGCAGTTCTTCATTATACAGTTATACGCATGGACATCTATATACTACACTTTCTTACTCCATTCTCAACTTCTTCCGGGAAAACAATCTAACAATGGAGTCGGTGACCATGCGCACTATTACCGAAAGGAGGAGTCACCTTACCTCTTGACTGGAAAGACTTCTTTGAAGACAAAAACAACTTGCAAACGCCCGGAACCAACATTAGATGGCTGGAGTATGTAAAGCATGCAAATCTACAGCTCTACATGCCAAGATCAGATGCTTAATGGGTGAGTAACATTATCCATACTGTATTTGGTTGTCTTTCACGCTGTTAAGAGATGAACCGTATTTGACTGTGGCTGGCAATAATGGGGTAGTTTGAACTGTTATTTAGTGACGAGTAATATCTGAAGTGTCTGGCTAGATCTTGTTAGGGAGCTGTGTGGACCAATACATGAATGGATGAGTGTGTCGAGAAACATTCCAGTTTGTTCTGTTCTGCTGGGCTATATGATTGTCATTCTGCTCAGCTTCATGTGGGAATGTTCCAAGGAATCTTTTCATAGTATGTTGCTTTGATACCAGTGCATTTTTATGCGGGTGTGGTGTGTTTAAGTTAACTTCTCCTGTGTGGTTAATGCCTATAATGTTGGGAGGATTCAATGGTTAGTATATGTTTAAGGACTGTACAGTTGAGGTGAAGAATGCTTTGCTAACTGGTGTAGGGTGCGGTGTAAGTATAACTCAATCTAAACAAGCCATTCAGGGGGCATAGTACACAACGTTCCCAGGGGTGCAATGGACATGTGCACCCTTTTTCTGTGCCCCCAGGGCAGTGTAATGTTACAGGAGAGGCTGTATGGACATAGGCAGAGAGGCCGTTAGGAGGCGCAGTGACTGCACACCAAAAATGTGATGCACAGGCAGTTGTGCCTTCATGGGTACCATTTGGAAGGGAATAAAGAAGATCCATAGACGTCCCCCCTTTCTCAAACATCCCTGTGCAGACAGTTGCCGTCCGTCACCTGCAAGAGGGGCTGAGGGGTATCTGTCCTCCTTTGCAGTACAGGTTGGGTGCCTCCTGCCCTGTGAAAGGCAGATTGGCTGTTTCTAACAGCAGCTCAACCTTTCACTATTGTGCAGCCCCAGAGTATTTTCAAGTTTGCGGCTGATCTGAGGGCAGTGTTTTGTATGTAATTGTGTGCACTGTCCCAGTTTGCATCCAGCGCACCTTGTCGAGGCACAGATAGGGGCAGTGCGCCCCAGGTGGCCAATGGGTTTCTACCTAGAATGCTTGGAGCTAAGTTGTGCACATAATGCCTATACTTTGTCCACTATGTACTGTTGTTGCAGGGATACAAGCATGTGTAGCTCGATCTCAGTGTGGTGTTGAGGTGGCAAACACTAGCACTCACATGTATACATGCTTTTGAGTACCACAAATTTAACTCCCATTATCTGTTCATGGGGTGTTTCTGAATCCACATGCAGGGATAAAAGGAGAGATCAATATTCTACCAAACCTCATGCTTGGAAGAGCATGTGATTTTATCATGGTTCTCATAACCAAAAAGTCCCAATGTACTATAGGCAGATTTATTTTTACGTTGTCAGCGCTGAAGCCAGAAAAAATGTCCTGCGTATTCTCCTCCCGTTTTTAGGACTATGGGGGCTTATCCACTCTTTATCCACTGCAAGGAATCGTGGCGATTCCTTGCAGTGCCCGTGACTTTTAAGCTCAATGCGCATGCTCATTGAGCTTAAAAGCGCGTGCACGTCAGTCTTGTTTTACCCGCTCCGCCCTCTCCCCTTCCCGCCGTGTCTCATTTCTCCTCCCCCCTCCCCTCTCTTCCCTCCGTCTTGTTGCCTATGGGCGGCTGTGCTGGCAAGCAGCGCTGCTTCCTCTCCTCTTTCTGTTGCAGCTGCTGGCGATGGGGGGAAATGAAAATGAAATTGACTTTTCCGAGAAAAGAATGAGGCGGTCTGACTTCACCAATGAGAGCTCAGTGCTGACTTCCGCACTCCTTCCTCGTTAACTGCCGCTCTCCTTCCTCACCCGTGGCAGTGTAGAAACTGAGAGGAGACTACAGGCTCTGGCAGGCTGAGCAGGGGTCGAATAAAGATAGAGGCCATCTTGTTATAAGGCATTAATCAGTTGTTTCAAACATGCACTGGGCGCTTAGCTTACAGGTTGCCTTTCGGTCTAAAAGAAAATAAATGGAAGCAAACACGTTTTTGCAACTTTAATAAAATAGTAATCATAGAAGCAATACATTATATTTCATTTTGCTTGATATGTACTAAAAGAATTATATTTCACAACAAAGTGGCCATGCTTATTGTTATTTGACACAAAAAGGAAAAAAAAAACAATGATTTACAGCATGGTCTCAGGGAACTGCCCCCTCATCATATCGCTTCAAAATGGCCTCGCTGTATGTACCAGAACGAGCATGCTCCCTCCTCGACTGGTTGAGCCAGTCCTTCTCGTATCCATGCCCCTCCAGCAGGTCTCCCTTCCCCCACAGCTCCCTCTGCAAACATGAAACAAACAGCAGGGAGGGGAGGCGTTTCCAGGGCCAGCTCACTCTCGCTCTCTTCGTCTTGTTTTGCTTTCGATCTAGACCCGTCTCCAGCAACAGCCTCTGCTGCCTTAACTTTTAGTTTTGATACTGCGGATAATTACCCAGGGTCCTTCTAACTTCCATTTTCAAACGCCTTGACAACAGTGAAACAATTTGGGATTTCGTTGTTTTCATCCAGCCAGAAATTAAAAAAGGTAACCTTTTTTTTCTTAAAAGCAGTACGGTTTTGCTTCGTCCCTCAATCAGGAAGTAGCTGTTGGCTCGTTGACAGGGAGAAAAAAATCGTATATTTGTCAGCTCAAGTTTGGATCAAGCGAATTTGGGTTTCGTTTATGAGGTGAAGTTTGATTTCACTTTTGGATTTAAAATGATGTCACGGCATTGAATGTGAGTGTGCGTTTGGAAAGCTGTTTGTTTACCTGTCATTCTATTTCGCCAGGTTCGCCCAACAGCCCTGAGACGTGTTTATTGAGCGCATGGATGTTTATAAACCTCACCCTCACCCTCACTCACCCTCAACCCCTCACCCTCACTCACCCTCAACCCCTCACCCACCCTCGCCCTCAACCCCTCACCCTCAACCTCAACCCCTCACCCTCACTCACCCTCACCCTCACTCACCCTCAACCCCTCACCCTCACTCACCCTCAACCCCTCACCCTCAACCTCAACCCCTCACCCTCACTCATCCTCACTCACCCTCACCCTCACCCACCCTCAACCCCTCACCCTCACTCACCCTCACCCACCCTCAACCCCTCACCCTCACTCACCCCCTCACCCTCACTCACCCTCAACCCCTCACCCTCACTCACCCTCAACCCCTCACCCTCAACCCCTCACCCTCACTCACCCTCACTCACCCTCACTCACCCTCACCCTCAACCCCTCACCCTCACTCACCCTCAACCCCTCACCCTCACCCACCCTCACCCTCACTCATCCTCACCCACCCTCAACCCCTCACCCTCACTCACCCTCAACCCCCACTCACCCTCACTCTCACTCACCCTCAACCCCTCACCCTCACTCACCCTCACTCACCCTCACTCACCCTCAACCCCTCACCCTCACCCCCTCACCCCCTCACCCACCCTCACTCACCCTCACTCACCCTCAACCCCTCACCCTCACTCACCCTCAACCCCTCACCCTCACTCACCCTCAACCCCTCACCCTCACTCACCCTCACTCACCCTCAACCCCTCACCCTCACCCACCCTCAACCCCTCACCCCCTCACCCTCACCCCCTCACCCTCAACCCCTCACCCTCACTCACCCTCACTCACCCTCACTCACCCTCACTCACCCTCAACCCCTCACCCTCCCTCACCCTCAACCCCTCACTCACCCTCACCCACCCTCACCCTCACTCACTCACCCTCACTCAGCGCAACCACAGCATCTTCACTAAATATATTTAATAAACTTTAAGCTATTGGCAATATAAAATAAAATCCATTTTATTTACGTATTAATTATTGTTTTTTAAAGCCATTGATTTTTTTTATATCAATACATATAAGTCCCGTTAATACAAAACATGTTGCTTTACAAATGCTAGAGGTGTCACATTTAGAAAAATTATAACTATTGGCTTTGTAAAGAAGAAAGCTATTAATTTAGCTATTTAGAAAAAACAACACATAAATAAAAAACAAAAAAATAATTAACACCTATAGCTCAAACTTTCCTACTGCGAGACCTATTGCATTTCCAATGCTTGTTTCGTATGTTTTGTATCAAGCACTGATGAAAAGGGGAAAGTCTGTTTCAAAGTACACTTGCAATGTTTTGTTGTGTACCCGATTCCTGCATAAAGAAAGATATGTTCTCATCAGAGTGATTGTGGGAGGTGAGGATGCATTTTAGCCTTTGACAACGTGTTTTTATTAAACACCATCACTAGTGCCCGTTTTTTAGTCGAACCTATTTGAAATTGGCCTACATCATTGTCCTTTGTAAATGCTGGCTTCTGATACGTTAATAGGCTTGTTAGCTCCTCCTTATTACTACGCCAAAAGGTGCTTTCACATTAATGTCGGCCCTGCCCCTTTCTGTACACATGGTTTGTCTAAAGAAATGATTGCGGCTGCTATTAAAGTGATTCTGCGGCATGGGGCACTTTCACAAAAAAGAGCATTTGTTAACTTGACAAAGAAATTCTTTTTTTTTTGTAAAAGCGGCCCATACTCTAATGGCAGCTGCAAACCTTTCTATTGATGCAGCCCGTCTAAAGAAAGGGGTGTGGCCGACATTAATGTCAAAGCTCATCATGGGGCGCTTTTACAAAAATTGCATCTGCAATGCAATTATTGTCGCATTTTGCAAGAGTTTAAGCTATTGGCATTGTCATTTACACTGCACATTCGCGGCAGTAGCTCTGCACATCTTTAAGAATAAGTGAGCTCAGTTTACACAACAGGGCGGAAAAGGTGAAAATAGGAGAACAAGGTGCAGAGCACAGCCACGCTTTTACCTCTTATTTTCCCCTGCAAAACTGCTTTTTCCTGGGTATAAATGAGGTTGCTTGTATCGATCAGTCTCATTCCAAAAGACCCGGTTCAGAGCAGGCCAGTTCCTTTACTCCTGTTTTATCCTGTAAAAAGCCTTCCCAGACAGATCTATTGGCTTGAACTCCTCCATACTGAAACCAGATATTTCAAGATCGGGCCGTGAGCTGGCTTGTTTTTCATAATTGAGGTCTCTTTTCTTCCTATTCTCATCACATACACCTTTGTCAAACAAACACTAGAAGGTGCTTCAGAATTTGGTAGTGCATGTATTTCAGACAAACAGTAATGCGTTGGTTGATTTTATGACTTGTACATGTTCTTTTCTCACAACAGCCAAAGCAAAATGAGGAATAGCATTGGAAAAGCAAAAGGGTCAGGGAACACTACATGAAGTCAAGAACTTTTGGCTTTGCTAATGCTTGTTTAAATCAAGCAACCGAGCCTATAATTAACCAATAGAGACATGGTTCTCACAGTGAATACTCAGGAGCAAATGTTGTAGCATGACACAGTAAAACTAGAGGATATCAGAGCACGTTCACCTTTTGATTAATAGAAGGCAACCGAGCACTAGCCAGTTGACCATGAGGATCTGGAATGTAGCAGGTCTGAGCACCAAAATGGGGGATGGAGACTACTTCAATTATACTTTGACTTATGAAGCAATTTGCTTCCAGGAAAGTTCATCTTTGACTCCTTTATATAGCCATAAGAAACTGGAATGGAGTAGTCAGGATACCAGAATGGGTGATTCAGACTTGTATGATTATATTTTGACCGAGCATGCAGTTTGCTTCCAGAAAATATGGTCTTTATTATTATTATTATTAAATTACACTTGTATAGCGCTATCTACCCGGAGGCCTCGTAGCGCTTTAGCTCCTTAATATAATCATGGTTATGATACAAGTTTTGTCTCTGCAGCAAAGGGTCCTTTGGGTGTGTCTGGAGGGCGCTGACTTAAAAAAAAATGTAAGTGTTTAATTTTCCAGTTCCTAATATGTGGATGGCCTGAGGTAGATCAACAAGACAACCGTTAACTGCCCATAGTAATTTAGTTGTTCAATGGGTACCATCATGAGGTCTTTATAGCATACTCCACAATAATCAAGTACATCAACCTGAAGAGAGCAATATTATTTCTATTACTTGCAGCCCTCCAGGCAACATAGATGTATATCCAAAACAAGCTTTAATACAAATTAGTCAGTCATAGTTGTTTATTGAGACCAAAGGTCTTTACAATTAAAAAAAAAACACTATTCATAGAAATACATATTTTCCAATAAATATCATAATATAATAACACCATTCAACCCCCCAAAAAAATCTAAAACATCAGCTCCCAAATTATGCTCTTCCATAGGCTTTAAGAGTTTAACTATAGTCTTTCCCTTTAATATTTCCTGACCCCGATTAAAATCCTTCCAAATGCACAAATCGCATCTAAATATTTCATTTCCGTCACAAAATCAACTGCTTATCTATGCTCTCAAATCCCATCTTTAAAAAAAAAATTGGTTATAAACTATTTTTACCTGCTGCTAAAACCTTAAACAATCAAATACAATATGTAAACAATCACACTTTATATTCGGACCACAAGTACATTTTCCATTGTCATTTAGGGCTATGATACTCAGTGCCATATTTTTCAAACCTGGGTTTAAGCCAGATCTGAACTTCAATAAAGCATGTCTTAGCGAGGGGATTGACAATTCATCGACCTACAGAAAGCAGTCTTCTCTTTCCCAGGCCTTTCTCATTAACTGTACTGAAACCTTGCTGGTAAGCTCCAGCATGTTCTCTTTCCTGGCACAGCTTTTAGACAAAGTATGTAGCTCCATTTTAGAGCGATTAATTTCAAGGATACCGATATTTACGTTTAAAGTTAATCATCTACCTATTTTCTAGCATCTTTTTGCCCAACTCAATTTACTATGTGTATTTTCATTTTTTCAAAGGGTAAATATTTGTAATTCTCTGTCCTTCGTCCTCCGTGACTAGAATCTTACTATTCGAGCATATGCTAAGTAGCTCCTGCCAGAGAGATGGGTTTCCAGTATTATGGCCTGTACCATTGCTGACGGGTAGGGATAACAATTTATTTAGGCACCTCCCTTCCTCAATATTCTAGTCTAATTATCCCTTTAAACACAGCAGTTCTGCTGTATAGTGGAGTTGGGGGCAGATCATAGCAAGGTAGGCTGGGAGGGACCTTAATGGTCTCTATTGATCTTTCTTAATCCACAGTGGGAGGACCTTGCAGTTGCTTTTAGGGATTCTATATGATCTTTCCAATTCTCATTAAACCTCATCCCTAAATATTTTTAACTATTTCCATTTTATTTCCTCCCTTGAAGCTTCTTCCTTGTGCAATAATCATGAAACACATTCGATTTCCTTTGCAGACCTACCTATGTCATGTCGATTATTGCCAAATCATCAGAATATAACAGGCATACCACATGAACGCTATTCATCTTTGGACATAAACCCTTAGCACCTTTTAGGGTAGCCGGTAGGTCCGCTACAACTATGGAAAATAGCAATTGAGCCAATATGCAACCTTTTTGGAGGCCATTTCTAATATTTATCTTTCAAGTTAGGGTCTCTTTTGAATCCACTATCACCTGAGCCTTATTCTGGCTATGTACCTCTTTTAGAATTTATAAAAGATTCCGAAATTAATTAGGAATTCCCACATTAGGTTGTACTGCACCATATCAAATGCCACACGGAAATCTACAAAACAACAAATCAATTTCCCCGTTTGGTCTATGGACTTCCTTGCCAGCGCCTACACACTAAAACAATGATCTATGGTTGGATTTCCCTCCTTGCTCCAGATGTCATTTGCTTTTTCCCACAACTTGCTCTGATCCAACTTTGTTGTTCTGAATCTGAAACCTTTTCTTGTACTGTCTTCAAATCATCCTTAGTATCTGTTATTGCCAGCAGCATCGAAAACGATGTCTTTATATTGCAGTTTGCACATTTCAAATGCGTGTCATTTCATCTCTAAATGCTATGTTAATCACTGCTCATATAGCTGTTATTCTAAATAATTTGCATCTTAATTAGCTTCTTCACTGTCTTTGCATTTGTTGAACTTCTTCTTATAACTATTATAATGGCATAATTAACCTTGAAATAGCAGAGGGCATATATCTATTATGCAAATATGTTTGTGTTCTTCTGTTTCTTTTCATAAAAGAAAAGGCTGCAATCAGCTTTATGAATTTACTTGTAGTTCTTGGTTTTGTAAAGCGCAGCTTATTAGAGAGTTCGGTCTCAGGGGACTTTCCGGAGCACATTCCATCCCTTCGATCGGCCCTTTGGTGCAATATATGTATTCGTATTTGAGTCAAAGCCAGAAAGTCACCAGTGGTAATGTTGAGTTTGGCCCAGTCCCACTCGCTCATTCAAACACACTTTACAGGATGCTTATGGCAGAAGGAACAAAACCTGATGCACTGATCACAAACCAGGGAATTCATGGAGGGGTTGGTAGACTTAAGTTAAAGAAGATGATTTGAAAAATGATGAGGAGTGAAAGTGGGGGATAGATCAGTCCTTGAGGTTCGAACGTACATGGCTGCATTCCACAGTCTGTCCCTGAGTAAAGAGGTCCACAGGAGGGGAGTGAGGAGGAACACAGTCACATCCATCACTCATTCTATTCTGTTAAAATCCACAGAGTGCTTTCGCAGTATGTGATCATGGGCTGAGTCTGAGCGAGTTGTTGGCTAAGGGACAAAGAGGGAGATGGAGGAGAGGATGTATTGTCCTTGATGGTGACTGCTCTTGAAAGGCTAACTAGGCTGTGAAGAGAAATGACTGGCGGTCTGTAATTTGGAGAGACATTGTAATGGCGGAAGCAGCGAAGAGTAAACCGCTTGGGGTTCCAGGCTCGGGTGGGCAGCTGCGCAAGTGTGTTCAGGGAGGAAGGCTGAATGGGGAATGATGGCAGTGGACTGAACTCTGCTAATCTCTGTGTAGTGCTGTGGAGAAAACAATCACGATTCAACACCAATAAGCTGACATTTGAACAATTTTGAATATTTTTCTCTTGATGTATGGTCCAGTACCACATAAATCCCCTTGTATCTATCTACACATACGCACACCCTTAATGTATGCTGCTTCTCCACATCTTTTTTACATACTTACCTCTGTTGACTTATTGTTTTGACTTTTTCTTAACGCCCAGAAGCGGAGGTATTTAAATGCCATTTCAATGCCCATTAATTCAATGCATACATGGAACGTGTTCTATACTATTTACCTTTGTGGAACATTTTAAATGGATTGTGCTCAGATAAGGGAGAAGCTAATAATGTGCAAGAACCGCAATTCATCTACTTTCAGTATGTTCAGCAAAGAAAATAATTTTGATGTAATGGGCCAACATAGAAAAAAGGTTGGGTGTGGATCAAAGAATATGAGTGAACTTGTGTTACAAGTGTTTTTGAAGTGGATTACACTAAGGGTTTGTTTTAAAATAATGGTCTGCTTTATTTTTTTATCTAATAGATGTTTTTGAAAATGATTGGCCCTACACAAGGACAAATGACAGTAACAAGGCTTATAAAAGTTCTGGAAGATGGGAAGCGTCTACCACGCCCAGAAAACTGCCCCGAAGAGGTATGCTTGAATTAAGTTGTATATATGAATCTTCTCTTGTGATTGCACACTTACAAGATATTATTTGCTTGATCAGTAGCTACCATGTCTAGTGTGTGCGCACTTCTCCTCATACGCGCTGTGTAAAATAACTACAGTGGTCAGTTGAAATGCAGGAAAAATGTAATCAAGTGTAGATGTTTTTATCATAAAATGCATATTCTTTTGCAACTTAATCTTTATTAAAATACTTTCCAAACCACAACATTACAGTAATATGGAAGGTGAACACCGGGGTCTAGCTTGGTTATGAACATACACTTTAGTGAAAAGTTGTTCTCTAGGTTTAAATCTCAAGATATCATAGGAAACCAAGATATACTAAATCACAGGATATTCTCTACATGGATAGTATCCCAACAAGCAGTGGTTTGCGGAATCCTAAGCCAGTAAGGCTGCTCCAGTCCCCACCCCACTTAAAGTCCTAAACACATTCAGAGACAATTCCTTTGCCCAAGATTTCAAAAACTGGATGGCAGGGTGAATGAAGACAGGTGAACATGAGATGAGTGAACTAAATGAGAAAATATACTTGGAGTAGGTGACGGACCAAAGAGTGTGGTAGAAGGCTCAGTAATAGTAATCCTGGTCTGACTTGGGGAACAAAGGATACATGCAAAGGAAAGAGGGGTGGGTGCAGTGTTAGCCTCTTGTTTTAGCTTCATCACAACATCTGCGTAAGATGGCTAGAACTCTCCCAGAAATATATCCACCATAGGTACTAAACCTCTATGCAAACTTGTTCAAGTGTCCCTGTTGATTGATCAGTGTTAGACTTCTTGGAAGCCCCTCAGCCTGGCGGCAGAGGCAGGTGCCCCCGGTAGATTTACGTCCATAGTGTCCAGGGTTCTGTAAGCATCCACGTTGCTATATTTGGCCTGCCAGGAGCCTCTGGGATCAGGTCCCAGAGAACACCTGAGGCACAGCGTTAACTGTTTCCATCACTGTGCCTCCAGTGCCTGGCTAGACTGCAAACTGAGTCAATTACATTAAGTTTGACAAATTTGCCTGTGATAGTGTTCAGTCAATGAGGAAACAAAAAAAATGGACAGAGTGCAGTAGCACTGCTCTATCCCCTCCAAGCCCGAAGTATCATTCTACTCATTCCCTTTACCCTAGTTCCTTTTCTTAGTTCTGCTCTGTTTCTGCAGGCCTTAGTGTCACCGTTCCATTGTATACACATATCCAGACACAAAAAAAAATCTTGTTTTCATAATTATGTGTATTCGATAATAAAATCTGAGAAGCATAACTATTCATTCCAACAGGCAACACCAGCACATCATTTTTATGTCTGTGTTGACAATTTTAGATGTCTACCATAGCTTTTGTCGCTACTCTTCTGAAAAATATACATAAAATGATGCTCCTAGATCATGCTATTGGCTGTTTGACGTGTCAGCTGCCTTCTAGAGAGTGGTTCCTTTGTGAAGATTGAGGGACTATTTTAATGGCAAAACTACAGTGAATTGTCACACATTCAGGTATTTATGTGACACAAGGATAGATTATCGACACAAAGCAATCCTTTTTTTCTCTCCACTACACCACATGAAAGAAGGTATTTTTAATGTATTTGTTAGGTCACAAGTGCAAGACTTGACTCTGCCATGGGTGCCTCATTGCCTTTTATTTTAGGAGATCATGCCAACCTGAGCAAAAATGGCCACCATATGTACTGCGACATCTAACAAAGGCCACAGGTTCTCGAGCCATTGAAGGGGCATCTTGGTGAGTCAGGCCTTCGGATCTCAAAGGCAGAATCCCTATAGGTATTGGAGCTTCTGAAGTCCAGACTTCATATGCCCACCGCAGGAAGTTTCTTGTGCCATTGGGCTGGTTTCCTTTCACTACCACGGATGCACTGGACAACATGCAAACTAAGCAATCAACCTATAAGGGCATTGTTTTCTGTTGTCATTAATGGGTGGGGCCTCGACCTGACCAAACATATAAGGCTGTGAACGGTGCAGAATGAGTACATGGAAGGAGAATACAGTACATCAGAAAAAAACTAGAAATTCACTAGAAAAAAAAACAGTTAACCGCTTCGCTGCGGCACAAATACCGCCACGGTGCGGTGGAATTTGACGCATGCGTATATCGGATGGCCCCCGGCCGTCCGGTGCACACGCCCACCGTGACGTCGGACGGCTGGGGGCCGTCCGACGCATGGAATATGTTAAAAGTTAGTTATGGTTCAGTAAAGACAAACCTGAACAAGCCTTGGAATTTACTGAATAAAAAGTATTTAACATGCAGTGCACTTCAATGGGCAGATTTACTAAATCACGCAATGCAGCAGCTGAAATTGCTGTGCTGTGTGGGTAAGAGGGCAAGAGCTGGACAACAGCATCTATACTAAGATATGATGCTGCTGCTCTATTTACAACTGCTGGCACACTTCAGGTGCCTTGCAGCATGGTGCAAAGGTGCATGTACTTGATGTCTACCATAGGTTTTTTACTGGAAAGGTGTGCTTCCAGTGCAAAAGAAATATGCTCATACATATGTTAAAACCTCCTCCACTTTGTCTGTGTGCTGCGCTGTGCTTGAAAAGTTTGAAGACAAAATATTTTATCCATAGGTGTTAGCAAGGAAATGCCCATGTATGAAACATCGGACGTTACTGTGATACAAAGTAGCTCAAAGTGCTGCTAATTGCTACTTTGAGTTTCTGTAGGTAACTTTACAGTGCTTCAAAATAAACACCAAAACAATGCTTAACACCAGTTTGTAATCAGTCATGTCACTGACCATGTCATGAGTGATTTAATGTGTGCGGTCATTAGCAGTGCATTACGGAGGCGCAAGTTATAGTTAGCTCAGCTAACTATAACTGCTGAATTTCTCTGGTTTTGCATGAGTGAAATGTCAGTCTAACTATAACATCCCTGTAACCTTTGTTTTTTTTCAGTGAATTTCTAAGGGTTTTTAAATGCTAATTTCCAACTAAAACTTACCTGTAACCCTTGGTTTTTTCAGTGAAATTCTATGTTTTTTTAATTAGCAATGGTGTTTGCAGAACGGTGTGGAAAGGGGTGGGCCTCTGACTAGTTCTCAGGAATTCAGCTGTGTAGGACTTACAGAAAGTACCAGGAGGGCTTCTTGGTCCCCAAGGTCCATTAGCATCCAAGAGCACTTAATTCACCAACCAGTACTGTGCCAGGAGACTGGTTTGAAGAGTGGTGCTGAAAGGGAGTGTGACCTCCAAACACCTCTTAGCAAACTGACTGTGTGGGACTGGCTGGAGGTAACAGGAGTAGTAATTTGCACCCAAAGACCCTCTATAGCCATGTGGATTAAAACTTTGCATCCAGTCTCATGTATAGCAGCCATATACACACAACCAATGCAAAGTCTCTTGTCAGAGCCACCCTAGTACCCGAAATATTGTGAAGTATTTTTCTAAAGTTTTTTTTGACAATCCACATGACGACAGTGCGATCCCCGTGGACACTACGTGAAAACGGAAAACAAAAGCAGACATTCAATGACCACCAACAGATCCAAAAATACTTTGTAAAAAATCCATTCTGAACATTGCACTACACATATTACTATATACATACGTCTTTCAAAGCCTGTTTAAACTCATATAGTTTAAAAACCATCTTTTAGACCTATTTTCCAGTTATCTGGGATGTCGTAGTGAAGTTAACCGTGACGAACGAGCCTTTTCCATAAAGTTGAAAACACATGTTCGAGGCATATGAGCTTGCGATCCTACACTTAGCAATAGATCGCCACCTGGTGTTGGGCTCGGATGATTACAGGTTGTTGTCTTCTTGGAAGAAGTCTTTGTAGTCACGAGATAGGTGTCTCCTCCCTTGGACAATACTGCGCATGGTCATTGACTCCATCCTCAGATTGGTTTTTTCCGCCACTGGGTTCGGATGAAAGTTTTCCGCTCTGGCTAGAAAAGACTTTTTCTGCATTTTCGAAGCGAGAAACTTTAGATAAACTTAATTCGACATCGAATAGGCTTTGACATCACCAGCTACATTCAGGTGTGTCGACGCAGGCCGTTGGGCCTATCTGCGCCGTACGACCTACACCTCATGGACAGAACTCCATTCAAGAGGTGCCCGGTATGTCGAGCAAAGTTCCCTCATAGCGACCATCACGAGGTCTGCAACCTCTGTCTCTCGCCAGAACACGAGTCGACCTGCACAGCCTGTGCCTCCTTTCGATCGAAGAAAACCATTCGGGATCGGAGGGCCCATCGACATGAAATGAGGAGATCAGCTCCAGCACCGGAGGCCATATTTGAGGAGGAGATCGTTGAAGAAGACTTCTCCGAGGACGAAGATCCAATCGAAGATATCTCCGAGGACGAGGCTCCACTCGTCGCCGAGGAAGACTCGCCTGATCTCCAGATCATATCGGGGGCAGAGGACTCGGACGATTCGATTCCATCTCAACAACCTGTGAGTACCACTGCCCCCGCACAACATACACTACCCAATACAAAGGCAGCGGTCGGCACTCCGCCCATGGGGCCCAGTCGAGACTGAAATTTACCCTCCGACGCCCCGCCTTCGGGCTCGGCTCCGAGGAAAAAGACTACGCCTTCCGGTGCCTCGGCACCGAAAAAACATGTGCCAATTCCACCTCCTCCATTGGCACCGAAACATCCTTCGACACCGAAACATCCTTCGACACCGAAGCCAAAATGCCCTTCGGTGCCCAAAGACAAAGACCCTTCGGCACCTGAACCAAAAGACACATCGGTGCCGAAGCCAAGAACCGTAACGGACCCGAAAGCTTCGACTCCGAAACCCTCCAGTTCCAAAAATAAAGAAGGGAAGCCAGATTCCGGCATCGCAGGCCCAACAAAACCTGTCTCCACGCCGAAATCTACGATATCGGTACCAAAGACTCCAAGGCATGATACAGACAAGCCAAGACCACCTTCGGCACCGAAAAAATTGCCACAGGACTCCATCATTCCTCCTAAGGGAAAGAACACTAATCAACCTCTATCGGCACCGAAAAAATCGACGCCAAAGAAGATTATAGAACAAGAAGAACTGTTTAAACCAGATCTTAAACAGAAAAAAAGTCTATATTTATCCAAAAACTGGACATTTGGAAGCAATTCCATATAAAAAAAGACCAGAAGCAATTCCCTATAACAAAAGGCCAGCAGACACACCACTTCCCCTTGTGGTTCCTGCCAAAAAGGACTGTGCAACTTCTCCAATGCACCCTTCCTCTCCTTCACCTTCTTCCTCTCCTAATCCTTACATTGAACCTATGACTTCTCCAGTTCAATCTCCTGTATCATCACACCACACTGACGAAGAGTATGATTTAGGTGGGGGCAATGACGTAACATACCCTTTAGATGAGGATGTCAATATCCCAAGGAGGACGAGGCATATGGTTTTACACCAAACAATGCACCAGACATCCCTGAGCCTCAGTACTACCCAACAAAACCTTCCCCAACAGAAGATAGTATTGGGTTTAATCATCTATTAAACAGAGCTGCCCTTTACCATGGAGTGTCAATACACTCTGATGCCATTGAGGAGGATGTCTTACTAGACACTTTTGAGCAGTCATAAAGGTCTACTCAAATATTATCTATGATCAAAGGAGTTATTAAACATGCTCCGGACATTTTTAAAGATCCAGTAAGATGTAGGGTGCTAAATCCCAGAATAGAAAAAAAGTATAGACCAGCACCAGCTGATCCGGTCTATATTAAGGGACATCTGCCACTAGACTCTTTGGTGGTGTCAAATGCACGTAAAAGAGCAAACTCCCAAACTTCTGGTGACACGCCCCCGCCTGACAAAGAATGCAAAATTATTGATGCGTCGGGAAAAAGGAAACATATGGCGCATAGAAAACACACAAGCCTTACTCTCATGCTACGACAGGGCTCACTACGACCAACTAGAAAAATGAATGGAACATCTCCCAGATCAATACAAAGATCAGGCAGCAGAGCTCTTACAAGAAGGCAAACTAATATCTAATGCCTCAATTAAATGCGTACTAGATGTAGCTGACACAGCATCCAGAGCAGTCAATACTAGTGTGATTCTCAGGCGTCATGCATGGTTACGCATTTCAGGTTTTAAACCAGAGGTACAAACTACCATCCTGAACCAGCCCTTCAATCAAAACCAGTTGTTCGGGCCGGAGGTTGACAACACACTAGAGAAGATGAAAAACGACACGGACACAGCTAAGTGTATGGGTGCATTACAATCCACCCAGAATAAAAGTTATTTTCACCGCTCCTTCTATAGAGGAGGCTCAAAGCAAACAGGCACAGAGACCACATCATCTTTTTAGACAAACACACAAACCTCCTCTAACAAAGGCTACTTTAGAGGAGGATGCAGAGGCAACAACAACAAGGGAAGAGGCAGAGGTAATAACAACAACCGCTCCTCTTCCACTCCCAAACAGTGACTTCCCTCTGCCTCCCCTACAGCATTCCACTCCTGTGGGGGGCAGACTTTCACAGTTCCTACCTGTCTGGAACTCCATCACAACAGACAGGTGGGTAAGACAAATTATCCAACATGGCTACTGCCTAGAACTCACAGGAACCCCCCCCAAAACATACCACCACAGGCCATATAACTCTGCTTCAACAGGAAGTTCTAGCACTTCTACAAAAAGATGCTATTCAAGTAGTTCCTTTAGAGGAACAAGGAACAGGAGTTTAATCCCTGTACTTCCTAATTCCCAAAAAGGACGGGACATTAAGACCAATTCTCGACCTCAGGCCCCTCAACCACTACATACAATCGGATCATTTTCACATGATCACTTTACAACAAGTACTCCCATTACTACAACAGGGAGATTTTCTGTCCACACTAGACCTAAAGGACGCCTACTTTCACATTCCTATACATCCTGCGCACAGGAAGTATCTAAGGTTTGTCATACAAGGACAGCACCACGAGTGTTTACAAAGTGCTTAGCAGTAGTAGCAGCACATCTCAGAAGACAACAAATACATGTTTTCCCTTACCTCGACGACTGGCTCATAAAAGCAAGATCGTTCAACCAGTGTGTACAACACACAAAATTAACAATTCAAACATTGCACGACTTAGGGTTTTACGATAAACTACACCAAGTCGCACCTAGAGCCTTCGCACGCTCATCAATATCTAGGAGCTACCATAGACACATCTGCAGCTCTAGCGTATCCCAGTCAAGCCAGGATTCAAAGTATTCAGAACTTAGTCTCCCTTTTTCAATGCCAGCACTCTCTCCAAGCCAGAGTGTTCATGAAACTAATAGGCATGATGGCGTCTTGCATCTTTATAGTTCCTCACGCAAGATTGCAAATGCGCCCACTACAAGAATGTCTAGCACAACAGTGGAATCAGGCTCAAGGTCAGCTCACAGACCTGGTGCTGGTAGAGAGCCGTACATATCGCTCTCTGCAATGGTGGAACACCAAAAACTTGACAAAGGGACGGCCGTTTCTAGACCCTGTTCCACAGATAGTGCTCACGACAGATGCATCCCTCACAGGATGGGGAGCCCATCTCTTGCATTATACCACACAAGGTCAGTGGAACAATCAACAGGAACAGTTCCACCTCAACCATTTGGAGTTGCTAGCAATTTTCCTAGCACTCAAAACTTTTCAAGTACAAATACAAAACAAAGCTGTCCTAGTCCGGACGGACAATATGATAGCCATGTATTATATTCAAAAACAGGGGGGGACACACTCTCTGCAACTGTCCCAGCTTGCACAAAACATTTGGAGATGGGCCATCCCTCAAAACATACACTTCACAGTAGAACACCTTCCAGGAATTCACAACCAGATAGCAGATCTGTTGAGTCGTCCGTCACAACAGATTTACGGATGGGAGTTGCACCCACAAGTTCTACAACCATTCTTCCAAATGTGGGGGCATCCACAGATAGACATGTTTGCCACCCACAAAAATGCAAAATGCCCAACCTTCGCCGCCAGGTTCCCACACCCACGGTCGGAGGGGAATGCAATATGGATGAACTGGTCAGACAAGACAGTTCGCAAGCTCAAACAACAGTCTCTCAAACTAATACTAGTGGCCCCCACATGGGCACGCCAGCCGTGGTTCATCACGCTACTAGATCTCTCACTGGTTCCACATCAGAAATTACGGCTCACGCCATCCCTGTTAACACAGAACCATGGAGAAATAAGGCACCCAGAACCAAGCCGACTGAATTTGGCGATCTGGCTCCTGAAGTCCTAGAGTTTGGTTACTTAAACTTACCACCAGACTGTATGAACATCATTAAAGAAGCTAGAAAACCCACTACCAGAGCATGTTATGCTGCTAAGTGGAAAATATTTGCAATATACTCTAACAACAATCACATTGATCCACTGGATGTTTCCATCCAAAATATCATTTGCTACCTTCTACACCTACAAAGGTCCAATTTGGCTTATTCTTCCAAAAGCCTGCATCTAGCAGCAATTGCAGCGTATTTACAAAATAGACAACATCTATCTCTCTTTAGAGTACCTGCAATAAAAGCATTTATGGAAGGATTAAAACGAATAATCCCACCTAGGTTACCACCTGCTCCAGTATGGAACCTAAATGTGGTCCTTACAAGACTCATGGGCCCCCCTTTTGAGCCTTTACATAAGTGTGAACTGCAATTTCTACCATGGAAAACTGCCTTCCTTGTTGCCATCACCTCTCTCAGAAGAGTTAGGGAAATACAAGCATTCACAATAGAAGAACCATTTTTTCAAATACATCCTAACAAAGTGGTTCTTAGACCCAATCCTAAATTCCTGCCAAAAGTGATTACTCCTTTTCACCTAAACCAATCAGTAGAGTTACCAGTGTTTTTTCAAAAACCGGACTCTTTCCAGAAAGGGCTTTACACACCTTGGATGTTAGAAGAGCTCTACTATACTACACAGACAGGACTAAATCCTTCAGAAAGGCAAAACAACTATTTGTATTTTTCTCTCCCCCACACAAAGGCAATCCCATCTCTAAAGGAGGAATTGCCAGATGGATTGTAAAGTGTATTCAAATATGCTATCAAAAAGCTAAACGTACACTAACAGTTCCTCCTAGAGCACACTTCACTCCCAAACTAGGAGCCTCTATGGCTTTCTTAGGAAACATACCACTAGAGGACATATGCAAGGCAGCAGCATTGTATACAATACACACCTTCACTAAACACTATTGTGTTGATGTGCAAGCCAAGCAGCAAGCTGCAGTGGGCCAAGCTGTCCTTAAAACACTATTTCAGTATGCTGCAACAAATACAAGCGACCACCGCTAGGGGAAACACTGCTGCACAATCGTTGCTAACTGTAGGATCTGCAGCTCATATGCCTCGAACGGAAAATGCTACTTACCAGTATGCATCTGTTCTTGGCATGTAGAGCTGCAGAGTCCTACACGCCCTCTCCCCTCCCCGGGACTTGTATCCGTTCCAGTACTCATCTTACTTAGATGCACACACATGGAAATCATTTCTCTTTACTTCTACTAACGCCATCATTCCCCATCATGGCAAAAAACAATCTGAGGATGGAGTCGATGACCATGCGCAGTATTGTCCAAGGGAGGAGTCCCCTATCTCGTGACTACAAAGACTTCTTCCAAGAAGACAACAACTTGCAATCATCCGAGCCCGACACCAGGTGGCGATCTATTGCTAAGTGTAGGACTCTGCAGCTCTACATGCCAAGAACAGATGCATACTGGTAAGTAGCATTTTCCATATACACACATATAAGTATTTTACAGACTATGGGTTTATTACTCTATACTACCAACCCATACTTTTCTAGTGTATTTCTTGAACAATCATCTCTAAAACTTATTTTCCGTTTTCGTGGTTAGGCCGGACATTGCGATGACTCTATGACATTGTTCATCGCGATCCCCACCGTTAAGGGGATATAATTATTGTAACCAACATAGTGCATAACTCACTATATAAATAACTCACTGTATAAATAACTCTATTAAAAAATGTATAAAAATGTCATTATCTCTATAACAATGTGTATTAATGATTCACTGATACTTTTTTAAAATATTTCTACCAATATTTGGTATGATGTTGATAGTGGTAATGTCTCCGCAATAATACATTGGGGGGGGGCTATGCTGGCGGTCACAGCATTGTCTCAAATATCAATTCAGGAAACAAATACACAATTTTGGACACATAACTTGTCACTAACACCCCCATTTCTCAACCATGGAGTCAGAGTATGTCCACCCTGACCCCTTATGTAGGCTTTCACACAAAGTTTTAGCCCCGGCAACCGTTACCTATAGATAAAATAGTGGCCACAACTTTCTGTTCAGGTTGCATCCAGCCAATCAGAGCATTCCAGTTGGCACACTCATTCACGATTAATCGCGAAACCACTGCAGACAGATATATCACTATAATTTTCTGATTAAATTTTGCAAAAACTACTGAACCGATTTGCTCTAGTCCCTTCAGCAGTTCGGGGTGTAGATGTGGCTAAAGGTTCCTATGGGAATTAACATTACAAACGCACCCTTATTTCGCTCCCCAAATTTTTGCTCCCCACTGCACAGGTGACGCCAATGTTGTAGGCAAGTCAATAAATGCTTTTCCTATGGAAACATGGTCCTACCTATAACTACCTACTGGCAACCACCAGTAGGTAATCTATATATATATAACCTAGTGGCAGTCTCCACTAGGTAGTTATAGTTAGGTCTGCTTTTCCATTAAAAAGAGAGTATTTTGGGGTGCTGATAACTTTGGCCCCTTTTGATGAATCTTCACAAAACATTTTCAAAAAAAAGTTCACGCCTTCCTGGAAATTTTCAGGGTGATCTGTCAAGCGGTAACCAAAAAAAAAAGGTGGAAACTGAAACGCTAAATCTTCATGCATTTCCCATATACTTTTTTAAGACAGGCTTCAGCAAAAACTGCTCACCGGAATTGTACCAAATTTGGCAGGAAGGTAGATGTTGGTCCGCAGATTGTGCTTTTTGTTATTTGGTTTAAATCCTTTCAGTAGTTTCTGAGAAATTAAGGTTGAAAAATAATAGTATATCGGCACCCGGATCTGCATGTAAGCAGCAGGGCCAGTGTGTGCGTTGGTTGTGGGATATTTGAGTACTCTGGCCAGGTGATTCTGTCAATCTCCAAAATCCCCATATAGTGTAGTTGGGGACCCTGACCTAGAGCAAAGCTGTCACAGGCTTGTTTATATGTCATAAACGTTTTGCTCGAGTAGCCTGGAAACACAGGCTACCCGAGCAAAATCAGGTGTGCGCTCATGTCTCTTATAGGGACCAATATCCATATGAGGAGCTCCCTATGAAACGGTGCATGTCTCAGTACCTTTTCCATGTACTGCTGCCATATATTCACAGTTTGACGTACTATATATGGGAAGTCCTTGCTGCGCCCTTACCCTGCATCAGGGCTACTGGGAGTTTACCACATTCGGTTTCAATTTGGGATCTCTACAGTTCTATCTGTCTTTCTTGACCACCTTCTTATCTGTTTCTCCTTTTTCTGTCTCTTTTTGATCTTAGACTCAATTTATATATAACAAAAAAAAGTTGTGTATAATAGTGGCCTATCCTCAACATGTGAAATATTGCGTTTTGAATGTTATTACTATAGCCACTGATCTAGTCTGCAACTAAATTTTCATCATTTATTACAACAATCTCTAGCCATACATAGATATTACCATTGGGTTGCTTTTGATTTACAATCATTTATTGTGTAATCAACATGTCAGTTTTTTATTGTTAAGAATGTCATGTGTCCTGTCATTGTTTTTGATTTCATCTATTGTATCATGTGCTGTATGAAATATGTCATTGTGATTACTTTCATATTTTTTAGCCCTATTTATGTACCATTAAATATATGTCATATTTCGCTTAGGAGGTTTTTATACCCCATTGATTAGATAAAACATGGAGTTCTTTATGTGTAAGATAAAATAAAGCTTGTAATTTTTTCTTCACTTGTTCCTGTGGCTAAGTTAGTAAATTCAAATACAGGCTGCCAAGGGGTGTTTATATACAACTGAACATAGTTACTCTGCAATACAAAGATTTATACAGTGTTCAATACCTCTACACATCTATCGTTCATTAGGAGCCTATGCGCTTTGCAAATACTCATATTGATTAGCTGGACACAGGCTGTACAAAATTAGGTAGAACAGTGTTACTGTAGTTACCAGCCACGATCTAAACTATAAAACAAAATAGCACACTCATGGATGATGTCATCAGTGATGTAATAAATGATGTCATAGAACAGGTCACAAGTGATGTCCTATGTTAGGTCATAAGCTGTGCATAGTGGGGGCGCAAGTTATATTTGACTCTAACTATAACTGGTAAATTTCTGTGTCACTGACAAATTCACCTAACTATAACGTTACTTTTTTTGTCCAGTGAATGTGTATACGTGGTGGGGGCGGGCGGGTGTATGTGTATATATATATATATATATATATATATATATATATATATATATATATATATATATATATATATATTTATATATTCATATTCAATGTGTGTGTGTATATATGCTTGGAAATTAATTTAGGCTAATTTCTGTTTTAACATTGAGGCATGTTATTAACACCCACACCTAATTGTCATCTGTTTGTCACGTTAACAGGTTTATCAGCTAATGAGGAAGTGTTGGGAGCAAAATCCAGCCAGTCGGACCACCTTTCAGAACCTCATTGAAGGATTTGAGGACATAATAAATAAAATGTAGATAAATGTTTTGTACAGTTGTTGGTGCTTTATGTGTTTTATATGCAAATGCAAAGCCATTGGATGGTTCCTAGGCTGCCATAGTCTACTGTGACCTATTTTGTTTTATTTGTTGTTGTTAATGTTACTATTACATTAAATATAAATGTACATTTTAAAATAGTTCGCCCAAATCTGCTATCTGTGTCAGATAACATGATCCCCGCATTAAATCAGGTTTCATATTGCAGGAAAAGCTCATTATTATTTCTTAGATTCCAGCAAATGTTTAATAATAATAATAATAATTTCAGAAACAAAATCTTTAGTTTTCATTTAGGTTTGTTGCAATGAATAGCTGATATAGAAGATCATTACAAATGCCAACACGTCTTTTTTTGCTATATCATGGTATTGCATAATTAAATAAAAATGTACTCGTTTATACCCTGTATAGACTAGTTGAACACGCAATATTGTACTAGAAATTTTGCTTTTATAAACATCCCAAATGTAAATAGATTCCTAGAAATAATTCCTTTCAATGTTCAGAATGATGCTTTGGCCACCCGTTGAGATATTGATTCCTCAAACCTCATTAAACGGTTAAGTTTTTTAGTTTATAGTGCAATAAAATATAGCATATTCCCTTGAAAATGTAAGTAATCTTCAGAACTCAATTAAGATTTTGAAAATGTTATTCACTATGTGGTTCTACACATAGAATTAAATGGAAAAGTTTACATTTGTTGACATGTAGCAAATTTAGGAATATATTACCTACTTAAATTTAGTCCCAGGAACCCAAACTCTGAGAACACTGTTAGTTTTCTTAAATGTATATATGGTCTGTTAACTCGTCTCTCTTTGGAAGTAAACGTTACAGTCCGCAATTGGTGTGATTAAACAGTGATCTATTTTTAGTAAATTGACAATGTATATTTGAATGATGGATGACTTTCCAATAGACACACTTTTCTCCCTCCAGAAATATTTGATCAGGAATAAATACAAAATATGAAAGCAGAAATATGCTTGTTTACTCTAAATTAGGATATAGTTTATATATCTATTTACCAAATCTCACAACTACTCACTATTGAAATACACCCTTATTGTTTGTCTTCTGATGGAACAACTTACACTGTTAAAAACATTTGATTGCTTCAGTGTATCAGATACATTCTTTTTATATAAGTGTCTATTTCTGCAGATGTTTCGTCTTTTCAGGGGTACCTTCTAGTTGAATTATGGGACTGATAACCACACATTATCTTTTACAATTTTAAAATAGAGTGCATTACTAAAAGAAGATGAAAACTCAAGTGTCCGTGTATAACAGTTACATAGGCATCATTGTCAATATAGAACGGTTTACCAAATAGTAGTGCTGCTGCTCTAATAATAAGTGTAAAGCTGCTCTCTTAATCTGTGACTGATATACAAATAAAATTAGTGATGGCAGAACTGCATACATATTAACAAGTTACAGCTTGCGAACAATCTCATTGTTCTCACGTACCAAGGAAGCTATTGTTTCCTTTTTTAAAAAAGTTGTCCTGACCACACAATATTAACTTTTTTTAAATCGGAGCAAAACCTTTGTCCTACAGTTTTTCTAGACCACACAAACCAAAAGAAGCCTGGGTATCCACACTTTGGTGTAAACATTTTTCTTTAGTTTTTTGCCAAAACATGAGTGATATTTGTATAAATGGCTTTCAGCCCGTATGAAATCCGATGGAGTCTCATTTGCAGGCCTCTACATTTTGATGTAAATGTGGGAAGGTCTGCAATCAACAAACTCCAGTGGCTTATTAATTCTACAATCTCCTCCCCTCACTCAGGCCTTCTCAGAACTTCAGCTTTAAGTCAATTCCAGTTTCATATTTGTTTGCTGAGCAGGATTTTCCCAAATATTTACCTGCTGAACGTAAAAGACGTGTTTCTACACGGACAACACAAAAGACATCTCAAACTGTTTAGCTCTTCTAATTCTTTACGGGTTATTTTCTAAGAAAGTAAACATTGAATAACTCAATCTATGATCTTGCTTGATCTTTAGTGTAATAAGCACATTCCTACTTTTCTGGCCAGCTCATTCACTTTCTAGTGTCCAATACTAGCAAATTTGAATGGTTGCTCTCTGGGAGTAGATTTAGCATACTTAAAATGAGAAAATCTAATTCATGCTCAGTTCCTTGAAAGAATGATAAATGTCATGTGGTTTATATAACACAACCATTAATACTGCTGAAAAGAGAAAACAATATCTCTAATATTATCTGGGAATATTCTGTTGGATGTGAATCTGAACAGAAGAAAACTAGCTGGCATGTCTTCTAAGAACAGCTGTTTTGTTAGAACCTATTTTGCTCCATTTCCATCTATCAATGTTGTAGAATTTATTCTAGCTGCAAGAGGCTTTATTTCTTATCAATTCAGATTCTCTTGATAAGCATTTGTCTTCTGTTCACCAACAAGTTTGGATATCAGACTACCATATAGACAAGACCAGTCACGTTGCTTATATTTTAGGATCTATTGTGCTTCCCCACATTCTTTGCTCAACACTGTCTTTTAGTAATTTTGCCATCTGGTTTTTTAACTGAATAGTAGTAAACATTTTCCAAAGTAATGGGCACTCTTTCACTTAGGAAAGCCAGCAGAAAAGAGCAGTGCTTAGTGATTAAAGTTGTACAGCAAAAGGTTTAATGTACATAGATTAGGAAACTGCATCATGAACTGTGTTCTGCATAAATTAATTTAGCACTTGAAATGCAGTCTTTGAGTTTCAGGGCACTCACTGTACAGCTCATTGGAATGAGCACCTGGCATATATTAGTTTACCCAACAACATAAAAGAATCAGTACATGCGGTTTAGTGGTTCTGACACTACTTCCAAGAAGCTAGACACCTGCACATTTTGTATGTCTAGGGTGTAGCAGTTGGACACTTAAATGATAACTTTATGGAAATTCTGAGCCTCTGATAATCACCAGTCCTTCTAGATACCCTGCCAATTTACTTGTGTAGTAAATTAGCGTTGCCATTAGGGGGGTCATCTGATTCCTCATTTCTTGTACTTTCACTTTCTAATTGCACACAGTTCAGTCTTTGGCACATCCAATATCTGGACCCACACACCACAAACATATTTCTTGTACATACATTATACTTTAACAAAGTATGAGCATTTATAGTCGCTAACTGAATGTAATTGTGTATATGTAAGCAGAATGTGTTTTATAAAGAATCAAGCATCTATTATTTTTTGTTTTACATTATCAACAATTTTACTTGTTGTACATCTGTATGCACTTTGCTACTCTTTATAGAAATAAACATAACATGATTGGTCTCTGCTTATGCCTGTTAGGATTTTTATCATGTATCATCTTGTCCAATACTTCACATGGACTTCTAGCCTCTAATACGGACCTATGTTTGAAAAATGTGAAATGCCAAAGAGGGGGTACACTGAGAACCAATAACAACTTCATAGTGCATGTTCGCATCTAAGTTAGATTGGTTATTATTACTGATATTTTTCCTTTTTTTTTTTTTTTTACTCTGGGCCAGTGAAACCAGAACTTGTTTTTAGAATGTATGCCTTTTCCAATGTGTTTTTTTCAGAACAATTCTCTGGGATTTCCAAGTTAATTTTTCTCTTCAAAGTAATAAGCTTTGGATCCACGTAGATCCTTAAAGTGGTAGCTGACCCTATTTGACCTGCTCTCATAGTGCATGTGGTACCTGGGGCCTGATATTGACTCAGAGTTGTGCTGTTGATGTCCACATATAAATGCAGACACAGCAAGAGAATGATGGCCCCCTCATAGAGCTAGAGTAAGCATGACTTCACAATTTTCATCTAAAACAAAGTAGAAGTACTCACTCGAAATCTGTACTCTCTGAAACCACCTTCTAGGAATACAGACCAAGGATTTTATCACCTGGTGTTGCAATAAGATCCAGCTTCCTCTTTTTAGAAGAAACTAATACTTCTTAATTGGATAATAGAGACTTTTTTTATTTGAAACTGCACTTGTTTTCAAATGTTTTCTAAGCGCTCCTTAATTTGTCAGGATAAAAAAGTGGGTTGTTAATCTGGGAAGGGGTTTACTCTTACAAACTCAATAACCCCCCTCTGGTAAGGTCAAACCACAGTTCTAACACAATCTATGCTCAGATACTGGTAACTATTGCTGAAGCATCAGGCTATTGTCAGAACTTTGTGTGCTAAGTTCAAGCACATTTTCAGGCAAAAAGCACCTAGAAAAAGGGAAGCACGTTGTGAAAACAGTTTGCGGTAGACCGGAGTGTAGGCGCAATTTCAGACTGACTGTAATGGAGCATAGGTCGGATATCCAAGGAGATTGTCAAATGTTTTGCCTTCAAACTTAGGGCCTGATTTATATATTGGCAGGGAGGGTTCTCCATCGCGATGGACTTCCCTGCCCGACAATATAGTAGTCCACTTGCAAAATTTAATGATGGCCAAATTTCTCTAACAGCCCAGCGCAGTAAGGGCTGTCTGTGAAATGGCTGCATGTCCACCTGCCCAATTTACGTAGGAGGACATGTAATTTTTTACTGTTCCTTACCACCACGTAAACATGGCGGTAGGGAACAGTAAAACCAATCTAATGCTCCTCTTGCCATGGAGAAGCCTCCCATAGTTAGGAGAACATTAATTTTTATCCTTTCAAAAAGAAATTCCAGTTTTGTGATTTCCCTTTTGTAGAAAAAAACAGTAAAATGCATTGGCAAGAAACACCGTGACCACAAGTCCTGCTAATGCCTTTATAAATGACCGCCAGCTTGGTGGTGTTTTATTAATTAAGTGGGCGACCTGTTCACCATGGGGACAGAATAATTTACCCCATGGTGAAATGGCGGGCCATCTGCCTAAATATAAATATAAATCGGGCCCATAGTCTCCAATTGCTGGGAAATCTTCATCTGATAGGTCAACATGTTTTAGCCTTTATATAGCTCATGAAGGGTCAGTAGGCTTTTCTCAAGACCTCGTTTTTACCCTGCTTTTTGCGGTTGCTAATTTTCTGTGTAACCATCTTGCTTGTCCCTTCATGTAAATCATGCAGGAACACAAGGGGTGCTTCGAGCGCAAGCGGACGTGTACTTTTGATGAATGTGTGACTACAGAGTCCATCCTCCCCTGGTAGCCCTATGATGTCTTTTGAAAAAACAAGTAATTTTCAACCATACAAGGAAAAGGTCCTATAAATATGGTCTGTATGGTAACGTGCATGCTTGTTACTACTTAATTGCACAGAAAATTAGCAATCGTAAAAAGCAGGGTAAAAACGAAGTCCTGAGTAAAGCCTACTGAGCCTGTCCTACCATTTAGTGAGGCCTTTATGCATACTTTATTGGGGGCATGGGCAAATATTGCTCCCCCCGGTTTACTGCCAAATTGCACAATACCACAGCTCTGCCCTGGGCGGCCAAGCAATTTTATCTCGGCACCCCTTCCCTGAAAGCTTGATACTGCAGGTGTCTGCCACCATGACTAATTCAAACACATGCCCAACGACTCCCCCTTATAGGGAGTCAAAACGGGTGGAGGTATTCGAGAAGAAGATTTTCTCATCTGCCAGCTTGGCGTTCACGTCCGTGAATGCCAGTTGCCTGATGGAACGCTATTCTCACGTTCTTCCTTTGACTCAGTGGCTCAAGTCCTCACAGATATCCCGATCTCTAACTGGTCCTTGCTAAGGCCATACAGGACGTTTGCAACACAGCAAAGTTAACATTTGTTGAGGTGTGAACACCAATTCCATATGGCGAGCCATTGGAACCAGTGTTGCCAAACAGTGCCATGGTTGGCTGCAATCCACTTATTTTTCAGGAAATGTCCAATCGTCTCCTATGAACATGCCATGTTTGGGGACAAGGCAGGCTGCGCTCTCAGGCAGTTCAAAAGATGGCAGGGCCATGGCATGCTCCCTCTGCTTATCTGCCTTACCTCGCCTGCCGCATCAGCCCTTCTGTTAATTTCCTTGCTTCAACAGAGGTATTGCATGCCGTCCGCTAATCCAACCCAACCATAGTGCCCAGCAGTTTTGCAATTGCCACTGTGGTCCCCACTGCCCCAGTGGACAAGATCAGTGGGCCACCCAGGCAACTCCTCACTCCCCCAATTTTGGAACCCCACCTGCCAATCCCCATTAACGTCCCTTTACTTGTGCACACGCACCCGGTAGGAGAAAGAAACTGATGATTCTTGCTGGGTTTTCATTCCATAACATCAGGCAGGTGGGTTCTGCAAATTGTGAAGAAGAGCTACACCAAACCTTTCCTTTCTGCACCACCACAGCTTCCACTATCACCTGATAGAGGACCATCCTTTCATGAGCCCCTACAGAAGTCGGATGTGTTTGTTATTCCTGCTACTTTCTGGTGGCAAAGAAGGATGGAGGTCTTTGTCCGGTTTTAGACCTACAGCCTCTCAACGCCTTCCTCTCAAAAGAAAAATTCTAAATGCTTACACTGGCCCAGGTCTTGTCTGCCCTAGACCCTGGAAAGTTGATGTTGGCATAGGGCCTGCAGGATGATTGTTTCCATATACCCGTCCTGCAGGCCCATTGGCACTACCTGCTATGCTCCCCTTTGGTCTCACCAGTGCCCATAGGGTGATCTATAAAGAGATCGGGGAGGTGGCAGTACATCTTCGGAGGTCAGGGGTGACCTTCTTCCACTACCTCGACGACTGGCTGTTAAAGGTGAGCTTGCCCCATATGGTCGCCAACCACCTCCAGACTGCGGGGAAGCTCCTGCCACCTTTGGACTTCATTGACAAAGTTCCTATTAACAATGTGCCCAAGTCACACCTGACTCCTCAGACGCTTCCGTTCATCTAAGCCATTTTGGACACAGTTCAGTTTTGTGCTTTATTCCTGGGATAGAGAGACCATGTTCAGATTTTGGAAGAGACTATGAAAGATCTGCAGTGTTTAGTTACCGGACTGCGATTGGGTCAGCAACAAATCCTTCCGCCTTCCCAACCCAGAGCTTACAGTAGTGAACGATGCATGGTTTCTGGGTTGTGTTAGCCACTTTGGAGAGGTATAGACTAGAGCCCTGGCTCCATATCAACTTTCTAGAGTGCAGAGCCCTCATTGAAAGCTTTCCTTCCTTCCATCCATCCATCCATCAAGTGAAGAATGGTAAAGGTGGCCACTGACAACAACACCAACATGTGCCACTGCAACAAACAGGAAGGGGTGGGATCACAGACACTCTGCCAGGTGGATTTGCACCTCTGGGAATGGCTGGACCATCAAGTAATCTTCTTGGTGGTGAAACACCTACTAGGATCATTGAATGCCTGGGTGGACGAGCTCAGCTGTCAATGCATAGCATATCACATGTGGCAGTTACAACCAAGGTGGCACAAGGTCTTGTATGCGAATGGAGGGAACGTTGGCTTGATCGGTCAGCCACGGCAGAGAACATGCAATGTCAGCATTTTGTGTGTTGGAGTTTCCAAGGCATCTCTCGCTCAGCGATGCGTTCTGCCTTGAATGGAACTTGGAACTCCTCTATGCCTTTCTGCTGATACCACTCCTGCCCAGAATTCTCAAGAAGATCAGGACCTGGCTAGCGTTCTTTGCTCCGCCTCACCATTCTAAGGTGGAGGAAAGACTCCATAACTTGGCCCCAAAAGAGTGTTGAGCTTTTACATAGATCGTACCAAGAAACACTGGATGGATGATCATCCCTTTGTGGAGTTCTCTGGGGTGAAAAAAGGCAAGGCTGTCATAAGACTGTTCTCTGCATTAAGATCTGCTACCTATTGACTAAAAAACAGCCTCTGGAAGAACTGTGTGCTCATTCTATCAGGGCCAAAGCTGCTACCACTGTGTTGGCATGCAGTGTCCCTGTCCAAGAAATGTTCCAGGCTGCTACATGTGCATCCCTCCATTCATTCAAGAACCACTATTGTCTGGATAGTCAGGTTTGCAGAGAGGGGCATTTTGCCTGATTGGTCCTGCAGGACTTTCTGGTTTGAGTCCATCCATATACCCACCTTACAATATGTACTGCTCTGGCATCTATTGATAACATGAGGAATCTGCTACTAGAAGTCTATTATCAGGAGAACAAGTTACTTACCTTTGGTAACACTCTTTCTGGTAGAAAGTTGATCTAGCTGCAGATTCCCCACCGACCCGCCTATCCTCTCCATTAAGGTCATTGGCCTCTATCCATTAATAAGATACCACGTTTAAGAATCTGCACATTGGTCACAACAATTTACTTTTGGAACTCTGCATCTGGGGGAGCGGACAGTTATGTTATGTTAATGTTAAATTATTTATAAAGCGCTCTTACACCTAGCGGTTTCATGGCGCTGGAAGCGGGGTGGCAGCAATAGTGGAGAGACAGCACTTACTCGTAAGCTTGTGAAAACAAGAGAGTTTTGAGACGTGTTCTGAACTGAGGGTAAGAAGCTACAGATCTAAGTTCAGTCGGGAGGGAATTCCAGAGTTGGGGAGCCAGAAAAGAAAATCTTAGACCGCTATATTTTTTTCGTTTGAAGGAGGGAATCGTGAGCAGATTGAGGTGAGAAGAGCGAAGTTCACGTGCAGGGTTGTAACGGTGAATCCTAGAGGAGATGAAAGCTGGACTTTGGCCAGCAAGGGCTTTAAAGATGGTACAACCCAGTTTGAATATGCTGCGTTTAGCAACCGGGAGTCAATGAAAGCTCTTCAATAAAGGGCATATGTGTTGATGCTTAGGCTGATGGTAGATAAGCCTAGCTGCTTGGTTTTGTACCAGCAGGAGGCGGCGAAGTTGGTATGCTGGGATGCCAACATAGAGTGAGTTTGCGTAATCTATGCGGGAAATTACCAGGGCCAAGATGACAAGAGGGAGGGCCTCAGTGGTCAAGAATCCACAAATCTTCCAGATTCGGCGGAGGTGGAAGAAGCAGTAGGATACTACTGCACCAATCTGGGGCTTCAGAGACAAATCATTGCAGATTAATACCCCAAGGCTTTTTACCGTGTCCCCTGGGCAGGGGGTATTGCCCAGGAGAGGCGGCCAAAAGCTGGAGTTCCAGGGGTTTGCAGCTCCTCCAGTCAGGACAGTCTTGAAACAACTGACGGCTGGGTGCGGGAAGGACGCCTATATAGGCTTGGCACATCATTTCAGGAACAGTGTCAGTGCGAAGCCGAACAGTGCCACCTACTGGCACACTTAGGTACTGATAAAAAGTTGCCAGATCCAGTTTGATGCCTTGGGAATATTCATAAGGTGACGAATATGCAGCTAGATATAGTCTGTACCAGAAAAAGTATTACCAAAGGTAAGTAACTTGTTATTCGCCGCAAGGGCACACTATCCCCAATATGTATTGTGCCCTATTTTTATATATTGGCCTTACAAGGCCCATTTTAGTGAGTGAATATAAAATTTGGGTGTTCCAACATGGCAAAGGCATTTTATTTGCTGTAGTGTATTTAAACTGCAGCCTAACCAGAGCGCAGTGATGCTCCTAGCAGAAACATACTTTCATCATACATGTGGGTGGTGTAAGTACACACTGCAGCCCCCAAATGGTATTTAATTTTCTATACCATAGGTGCACATACGGCACGATTTACAGTGGACTTTGGGAATTAAATAGGCGACATAGGGAGTTGTAGTGTACAGCACATATAATAGAGGGTAAGCCCAGGTACTTTACTACTGTTTAGCAGTGGTAAAGTGCATAGCGTTTTAAAGCAAGCAAAACCATACAATCCAAACTTGGGGCGGGGGGGGGGGGGACAACAAATGGGAGTAAATTCTTACAAGCAGATAGAACTGATGCAGAGGAAGACTAATTTACCCAGGATTTTGGGAAGTGAGGACTGTTCTTGGGAGATGGGAAGATATTCAGTAATACTTCTACATTGTTTTGTGTGCAGTTTTTCATATGACCATGATGTGTACAGTCTGGGTAACATCCATCTCATTGGCTTATCCCAACATGAATCCATAATGGCACGGCCCCACATCAAGTTTCTAAGTAGGTGTAGAAAAGGTCAAATTACCACATGACTCCATGTCTTTGGGTACACCTTGTTCTAGCTTTGGCATTCATTTCAACATAGGAGTGTTGTAATACTTGTTTATCTCAATTGAACCTGCTGGATTAAAGTTCGAAGGGGCTCTGGTTTGTACAAGAACATCTTGAACTGGACTCTGCCTGATGATATGGCGTGATCTGGCAACCTTAGCAGTAGTGGCTGCTGTCGGTGAAAAGTGGTGGGGCAGCGCAGGGGGCAAGAACAATCAAAAAAGATAACTTATCTGCTGCTGTCCGCCTCAGAGCTTTTTTACTCCTCTGCTGCTTGTGCACAAGATCTCAGACTCCACAACTCCAATCCAGATACTGGTAATACTATTACCCAGCATCGGAGAAGTGACAGGTATGAGCGGGCTGGTTTTGCGCTCCCACAGGTACTGGGAGCCTGCTGTTCTCCATCCAACTGTGCAACACAGCTCAGGTTGGAGAAATCTAAGTGCGCATGTCGGTTTGGCCGTCCTAAGACAGCCAACCAAACCAACTTGCAGTGCCCACCACCCCTCCGTGCTTGCTGCTGTCGTCAAGGTGGCCTCGCCCCAAGACTCTGCTCCGTGATGAAAAAGTAAAATTATAATAAAATAGTTTTCTTATTTTATTTTTCCTGTTTGCATCTGCTGGCTCTCAGTAGTGGGGCTACACTCCTCCGCCCTAACTGAGAAGCCGGCGCAGAACCTTAGGGGAAACCAAACTGAACAGGTCAATCCCTTCTCAGCCATTTATGAATTATTTAAGAAATGTAAGTCTAGGAGTGTTTCAACCATGCTAGTTTTTCAAGTTAACCAATGTACATACAATAGCTCTAAATAATACTAATTTGGAAAGTCTGTGGTTTTCTTGAAAATGTTGTTTGGATCTGGCCTTCGTGGACCTACTTTGGACAACAATGTACTGAGGTAATCAGTCCTTAGAGTATCAAGCTAGCTATATTACTGTACATTTTCCCCCTATGTGTGGTTCAGGTGTGTATCATTTTTAAGTCACACACAATGTGCTCCATTGCTGCATGCAATGTGCCTGAGAGTGTGGGTGGCATGAAGTGTAGTATTTCTGGGTGTCCCGTAGTCAGGGAGCTTAGAAGGCACGCAGAGGATAAGAGAAGCATACAAGTAACAGATGGGCTGAGGTGCATTGTTAGCCCTGTGCAGTGTACTGCCGGTCTGCCCTGCACTGGCAGAGCTATTTGTGGGTCGCATACGACAATCGCAAGGTATACTGGGGGCAGCAGGGCAGAGGTGCACAACAGAGCGTTGTGTGGTTCAGAGTACTAAAGTGGCAGGGGGGTTGCAGGTCCGGATTGAGGGGCATTTGCAAACACACGTGTGTTCCACTGTTTTTGGAGGATGGCCTGAGAGTCATAATGAAATGCATTGGCTGATTTGATTTGCTTTGAACATTTGTAAAGCACACGCGTGCTCGAGGGCATCCAGACTCTAATGGCAGCGAGAATCAGAAGGTTGCCGAAGAAATATAGTGAGAAATTTTAGAAGGCGCTTTTCTGAGGGATAAAAGCTGCGGACTGTTCTTTAGATCAGCTGGATGCGAGTTCAATACCTTAACAGTCCCCAAAATGAAACTTCTTCCACTGCAACAAGCCTTAAATCTGGGGGTCTGTAGAAGTTTTCTGTGTGAAGACCTTAGGTTTCTAGAGGGCCCATACTAAATCATATGACTTCTCAGATATTGTGGGCCGGCACTGTACAGTGCCTTGTATGCCAAGCTTTGAGATTTAAATGTAATCCTTTTTCCGGCTGGGTGCCAGTGCAATGTTATCAGACCGTGGTAGACTGGCTCAGATGTAGGGATAACCAGTAGCAATCTGGCTGCCGCATTTTGGAGTTGCTGTAACTTTTGCAAGTACTTTGTTTGAATGCTCATGTATAAATCATTTCCAGTATCCAGTATGGACAGGACTTATGCTGTCACAACATTTTTTAGGGTGTCCGGAGGTTATGAAAGTACAAATTTTTCTGATAATCTTTAAGATGAAAAAAATTGTAGAGGTGAGAGTACTAATCTTGTTTTTAAAAGTTAGATTATCATCAATGATACACCCTAGGTTGTTCAACTTCTTCACAGGGACTGGAAGGTCTTCCAGACTAGATGGCCACCATCTTGTAGACCAAAAGGAGGTATCGGGAGAACCTCTATTTTTCTGCCTTTAAGTTTTAAACAGTTAGAGCTCATTCACTGATTTACCTGGGTCATGCAGCTATTACATTTATCTGCAGTTTCTTCCATATTACTAGAGACTGATACTACTAACGGAGTATCATCGGCATAAGATACCACTGAGAAGCCGAACTCCCTAATAATTTGAGCCAGAGGGGTAACATAGAGGTTAAACAATGTGAGACGAGCCCTTTGGTACGCTAAATGAAAGTGTGAATTATAAGCATGGGCGGAAAATCCGTTCCGCTCGCGGATTTTGCGGATTTTCGGTAAATTCTCAATCCGCAAGATTTGCGAATTTCCCGAAAAATCCGTGAGCGGAACGGATTGGGTCAAAAGTTCAAGCTGACTTTTGTAACTTTTAGAATGGCGCCGGCAAGATGCCAGAGCCATTCAAAATAGTTACAAAAGTCAGCTTCAACAGGAAGCTCTAATAGATATAGTAAAGCAGGTGCTCGAGTTGAAGCTCAAATTCAGTTACACAATCACTAATCACCCCAAACTTGGGGTGATTAATGATTGTGTAACTTAATTTGACCTTCAACTCGAGCACCTGCTTTACTTTATCTATTAGTGCTTCCTATTGAAGCTCTTTGTAGCTATTTTAGAATGGCGCTGGCAGCTTGCCGGCGCCATTCTAAGTGGGGCTGAGGGCAGAAGGGGACAAAAAATGGGTGGGGCAGAAGGCCACAGAAACGAGTGGTACAGAGGGCAGAAGGGCATAAAAAACGAGAGGGTGGCAGTGATTAACCAGGCAAAACACGCAAAGCGCCCCGCGAACACGCAAAAATAAAACAATCCGCAAATTCACACGAATTCGTGAATTTTGCGGATTGCGAATTTGCAGATCCGCGGATTGCGAATTTGCAAAATTCGCCCATGCTTAGTGAATTGGTCAGATGAAAAATCTCCCGGCTCTACTGATTGAACACTGTTAGAGAGGAAGGATTTAACTAACTTAAGGGCAGTGTCTCTTATCCCTAGCTCTGATAACCTATTGGCCAGAATCAGGATTGGCCTTTCCTCCAGCATCCAAAACTAATCTTAGCTCTTCGACAGCCATGACCAATGCAGTCTTAGTGCTATACCCCTCACGGAATCCGTATTGAGACGGATCTAAAAGTTCTTTGGAAGAAATGAACGAGGTAAGGTGTATTTTTAACACTTTTCCAACACCTTTGCCGGAAAGGGTAGTCTAGAGACAGGTCTGTAGCTACTGGGATCAGCTGGATCTAAATTAGGGGTTTTTTAAAGAGAGGGAGAATCAAGGCTATTTTCCAAATATCAGGGGAAAAAACCTGACTGATGGTCTCTTTAAATACAGCCCTAAGTTGTTCACTGATAATTTCGGGTGCAAGGTGCAGTATTTTTGGGGGGCCCAGATCCAGATGTCCTTACCATCTGAGTAATCTGTTCTGCGATGGGTGGAAAAAAGGAAAGAAGCAAGTTAGATGGGAAAGGTGTTGTGACTACTGGAAGATTTCCGTTTGGAGTTAATGTCACTGTCCCTAAAGGACTGATACACTGCCTCCACATTATCTTTAAAAAACCTTGCTAAGGAATTACAAAATGTATTTTGCTATCAATGCTAGGGGGATCTCACAGTTTGGCTAGGCTTTTTATTGTCATGAAGAGCTCTTTGCTAGAATTTTTTGACTGCAGAATTTTTGCAGAGTAGTACTTGCTTTTCTCTTCCAATATTAATTTCTTATAGTCAGAAAGTGAATTACATATTTCGTTTTTTCTGATTAATCATAGTTTGCTCTCCACTGCCTCTCCTTCCTTCTGCAGATTTGTTTCTGTGCTCTCAGTTTATAGGTTAACCAGGTTTCTGAGGAATTTTTTCTGCTTAGGGAAAAAAGTCCTTTCAGGAGCTAGGGGGATCAACCGCAACTTTATTCCAGGAAGAAAACCTTTGAGCTGCAGTGTTTGCATCTCTGATCAGGTTGGGCTTTGAACTGGTTACGGACAGTTGTAGTGCAAGGGGGTCAATGTTCCTTCAATCTGACCTTTATGAACTGTAGGGGGGGGTTATGAGGTCTCGAGGAGTGCTGGGAAGTACTCACTGTAAATATTATTGCTTTCTGGTATGACCAGAGAATAGACAGCACCTATGAGACCTTCATAGACATATTTGATGTAAATATACCATCTAAACTATGTTCTGCAACCTGAGTAGAGTGCTCGACTATCTGTCTCAAGGAAAAACTGGCCATATTATGATGTGTATGTGATAGAGTGCGCAGGTCACCCAACCAAAAACAAATGCACACTCGGGCCCATAAAATACTTTTCATATAACCTTTAATCAGGTAACTAAACCAGCTAGTCACTACAGCCACGCACAAAGCAGGTCATGTTCTTGATGGCCTATTTACAAATAACCAGGCCATCATTTCCCCCACTGTTGTCCCTATTGTATGGTCAGACCATGCAGTAGTGGTCTTTCACGTCCGTGTTAAAAATGATAAAAATCAATATTCGGCCAAAAAGCAACTTAGAACGTGCAGGGACTGGAAAAATATAGATACAAAGACACTATCTGAGAAATTGGAAAATAACAAACCATCTAGAACGCCAGACTCTCAACTGGCAGCAAATAACTATAACCAATGGCTTACAGATACATTTAATCAAGTAGCGCCTTTTAAGAAATTGCGCCCAAATCGCGCAACACCATCAGCCCCTTGGTTCTCCGAAACTTTAAGATTAGAAAGACAGAAATGCCGCAATCTAGAAAGGTGCTGGCGAATCAACTACGACAACAATGATAAAGAGAAATACAAACTAGCATTATCAGTCTACAGGAAGTTGTTAAGACTGGAAAAGAGCAAATATTTTACCGAACAGATAGAAAAAGCCCAGAATTCCAGCAAACAATTATACCAGGTAGTGGCAACATTAACAAATATACCAACAGCGAATACTACAGATGTTACTCAAGAGTTCTGTAATCAGATGGCTGATTTTTTCAGGACCAAGGTCACAGAAATCTTCAATAAATTCAACAATTATATAATGGGGGAACCATCAGAGAGCCACAATAACCCACAGTTCATATCCTCTTCTTTGAATGAATTCATCCCTCCATCACTCTCAGAAATAAAAGATCTTATCAAAACAACTATGTCGGGTTCCCCTTTGGATCCCTGCCCACCGACCATCATTAAATCAACAACCGAGGTAGTAGCTCCAATTTTGGAGAATATCTGCAGTACTATTTGCGAATCAGGTATTTATCCTCAAAAATGGAAAACTGCCATAATAAAACCACTGCTAAAGAAACCCACTCTTAACACCTTGGAATTAAAAAGTTATCGCCCTATAGCAGCCCTCCCTTTTCCATCCAAAATACTTGAAAAAGTTATAAATAAACAGCTGGCCAGTTACATTGACCACAACAACCTGCTAGATAACACCCAGTTCGGGTTTAGGAGAGGCCATGGAATGGAGACGGCGCTTATAAAGGCTTCCGAAGAGATCAGACAGATCATGGACCAGGGTGGCATGGCAATCCTGATCTTGCTGGATCTCTCGGCGGCCTTTGACACGGTCGATCATAACAGCTTGATCGACCGTGTCACAGCTATGGGCATACAGGGCAAAGCTGTGGAGCTCCTGGTCTCTTTTCTGTCTAATAGAGAACAGTCGGTAAAGATGGGGAATTTTTATTCACCTACATTTGTGCTGCCTTGTGGAGTCCCCCAGGGATCCTCGCTAAGTCCGACACTTTTTGACATCTATGTGTCGGACTTGGCGAGGGTCATTAAAATCCATGGAAGGGGAGTGACTTCATACGCCGACGACACTCAGTTGGTGTTAGCAGTGCATAAAAATGGGAGTGAGGTAGCGGCCAACTTTCAGATAGGCATGAGAGCCATTAGTCACTGGATGGACAGTAATTGTCTAAAACTAAACACCGATAAGACCGAGGTAATGGTGTTTGGAGACCTAAAACCAGCTTGGTCCCCGGTCTGGTGGCCACCAGAAATGGGTAATCCTCCTACTCCAGTTTCGAAGGTGAGAAACTTAGGAGTGTTGTTTGACAGCAAACTAAGTTTCATTAATCATGCTGATGCAGTGGTCTCCTCCTCCTTTTACATGCTACGAAAAGTGAAAAAGTTATTACCTTTCCTTCCCCTGTCTGCCGGGAAAACACTTATGTCCTCCTTGGTGTTATCCAAAAAGGACTACTGTAATGGGCTATTGCTGAATGCCCAGGAGCAGGTCTTTAAGAAATTACAAATGGTGCAGAACGCTGCTGCACGAATTCTGACTAAAACTCCTAAGTTTGCGTCCATTTCCCACATTGTCTACCAACTTCATTGGCTTCCAGTGAAAAAAAGAACCAAATTTAAGGCATTGTGCATTATTTACAAGGCTTTGAACAGCCAAGGACCTGACTTTTTTAGGGAATCATTGCTGGTTTATGTCCCTAAGAGAGCTTTAAGATCTGCCTCATCTGCATCCCTTTGTATTCAGCGGGTCAGAACAGTTACTTGGGGAGACAGACGCTTCTTGGTAGCTGCCTCGAGGCTCTGGAATACCTTGCCCCATCAAATAAAATGCAGCCCGTCACTGATGATCTTTAGAAAGCAAGTGAAGACCTGGCTATTCTGTCAATAAATGTAAAGGAGTCGCCTCTTGTCTGCCTCTCTGTCAGCCCAGCGCCGAGACACCACTCGTGGTATTTGTTTGCGCTCTATAAGTTTAAAAAATAAATAAATAAATAAATAAACCTACACACTGATATCAGCAATTCAATTTCCTCCTTTCGTTTTCCATGTACCAGACTTACCAATCCTTGTAACAGGTACCTAAACTTACAATGGATCTGGAGCTAGTTCAGAAGTAGGTAGAAAACGCAAAAATACCATGCAACATGTGAAATAACGGTTATACTTTATAATAACCACAAACGCAAGAAGTTTTCAAAACCTTTATCTAGTTCTCGTCGTCTTCAATTGCCATGAGCCACAAGTTTACACAGATCAAACTGTCTATTACTAAGAGTAAGAAGATAGTATAACTGAATTAAAGTAAGAAACATTTGGAAACCGGTAAATAAGGAAGGGGAAAAATAAGGAACACGCTAAATTTAGATCAGCAGACTTTCTTAACTTCACTAAAGGCGGGTGAGAAAAGGGAACATACTAGTCAAAGCAGACTTTCGATTATCACTGATGGTCTATAAGAAAACGAAACTTTAATTTGATTCGTCCAGATGTTCTTATTCACTAAAGGGAGGGAAAAAAAGGGAACAAACTATATATGCATATGAGTCAGTACTATACTAAGGGTAGGGAGAGAATGGAACATACTATTACACCAGTTTGCACGAAAATCTTATTCTAGAGAAAGACAGGGTAAAGGACAATAGGCAATTTTGCTTTATTCGGGGAAAAAGGGAAAGCCGTTTAAGCAAGACAAACACCCACGCAGAGTTTTATATTTACCTAGGACAGAATGTAGACCAACCCTGGCCACGGGTCGGTTGGAAAAGGTGGGAAAGGACCCTCAAGAACATTGGCTGCCAGTAGGCAAGCAGATACAGCTCATGGACATTCAGGACAGGATAACCTCAGGATTTAGATCAGGACTGGGCTCACCAAAGGGTACGACCAACACCTGCAGCTTCGGATGCAACGCCTGCGCTACCCCCTCTCTGCAAGGAATCTGCCAATAAGCCCGATTTGGGTTCTCGAATCTCCCAGCAAAGTGCTTCGCCAGAACTTAAGGTTTCTCAAACTCCGACTGAGTCTGTGGAAATTACGGACAGAGTGCTCCGCAGCTCTCTGTATCAATCACCTATAGAGTTTGTTGGGTCAGTGACAGGTCAGCTATTCGGACAAATCGGACAATTTCTCCAGCTAAACCTAGGCTAATTATACTGTTTTCGGGTCAATGTACCACCCACATATGTTGCAAGTGAAAGGTTCCCTAATTTCTGATTGGGCAAGGGAGGAGGTTAGGTCATGGTACCTCCTAAATTCTAGACTTTCTCAGACTTAATATTCATTTTCGAACCCACCCCTTACATTCCAGTTCCCATGGCAAGAGAGGTTTTAGCAGACAATGAGGTATACTGTAAAATTATACATTTGTAGCAAATGCAGGTACAAGTCAGCTTCTTCTTGCTGGGTCTCAGGTCGGTTCCCAGGAGCATCTTGGCTTTGGCTGCCAGCTGGCTGGGTTCCACTGCTGCATGACTTTCTTTCCCCCCATCACATGACTGGTTCTATACGGGCTTCAAGATGGAATAGCAGCACCTCCCGGGCCCCCCGAGGATGATACATGAAAAGTAAGCGAAAACTATTTAGAAACACAGGAAAAAATGAGTACACTGTATACCGTGAATGGCTATACTACATCCCTTACTTTATAATAACTATAGCATTAGGAGTTAAGCAGAACAAACGGCTATGCAAAAGCAGCAGTGCAAGCCTCTCGCATGTGAAAAACAAAGCGGCCATTTTAGCAATACTGCGCATGAGCAACAAATTCCCTCCAGAACTGCGAGTGCGTCACATCACATGGGTATGACCGACGCATGCGCAGACTAGATTCCTGCAAAGCAGCGACCATATTAGAAGCAAGCGTTATTACCTTTTAGTAAACACATAGGCAAGCTTCTCTGGGACCCCCCGTGTAGTGTAAAAGTGCAATATTAGTAAGACAAATATGTTGAATTAACTTATTAATGTTATTTTTGAGGTTCTTGATACAAGCAAGTCGCGTCACATGGGAATACTTGCTCCATCATATGTGGTCCCATTACTCAAATAAAAGGCACTGTTAAAGGTCGAGACTGATATGCCCAGTCATTTGAGATTACATATGGAATAGCAAATAGTGCTGCAGAGCTTGAAAGACGGGTAGTGCTGGGCGGGTGTCCTGGGAAAAATCCAGGGAGGGATGCTGCAGTGGTAGAGATGTGCCGGAGTATCATTGGGCAGTACATGTCAGCTTTGAGGTACACAGACAAGTTGTTCTAGTACTGGGCAGCAGAGGGAGAGGGTCTGCGGTCCATTATGAAGTGATTTGGAAGAGCAGAGTTAAGACGGGGTAAAGGAATTGCAGTGTCGGGGATACTGGACGTCAAGATTCATGTGTAATTGCAGTCATGTGTGAGCTCTAATAGATAGAAACTGGCAGCAGCAAGTGCTGGGTTGCCCGCACTCATTCCACCATGATGGCTGGTAAGAAATTGCAAGGGGGGCGGGGACACATCAAGGGCTGGAATCTTGTGGTCTTTCAGGCCAAGATTGCGGTTTCTGGCAGTTGCGAGTGAGTGACTCTACTGCAGCTGCAGTACGTGCTGCATGGCAAGGAGGCTAACCAGGTCCATTTCCACCAGCTATCCCTTGCCCCAAGTAAAGTTACTGTGCTGCTTTGCATGAATCGGTGAGAGCAGAAATGCACCCCCATCCTCTTGGAAGAGGCATAGTTTTGCTCTCTCCCTGCACTGGTAAACTTGTGGCTTTTATGCACCAACACAGGCACCTTTGAGCCATAGTGCAAGGGTCTCTGCGTAGTAGTCCGTAAAGGTTTTTGTGAAGTAAACGGTCCTTTCCTGCACAAAAACTATGCTTTAAGAGATGTTACCCTTTGCAAGTGTGCTGCAGAATGCAGCACATGTGCAAAGATGAGAAATTAAAGCATTTCTCTTGCTCCTCATTTTGCCTGCCTCAGGAAGGCACTTGATTTCGCCGTAAATCCCTGCCTAAAAGTTTGTAAATAGGGATTCACGTCAAAACCGATTGGTGGTTGCTTGGGAACACCTAGTCAAAGAAACGCAAGGCAGTACATTGCGCTGCTTTGTGCTTACTTGGGTTACAAACCAACACATATTGAGATTTGGGTTGGTTTGTAAATCCCAACGCAAGACTTTGCATCAGATTGCGTTAAAAAGTTAATACAAATTCTTTATAAATCGTGACCCTAATGTGTGGAAATTTTGGGTATGCCTAGGTGTATGGATTGTATTGGAAGGGAATGCTTCCATTACCAATCCTACTCTAGACAGCACACAGTCACCCCTGCACCATGGTGCAAGGCTGGGTGTTGCAGAAGGCAGCCTAATTAGACAATGGAGGGGATTAAAGCGTAGGCTAATGTTAGTACAGGCGGCTCTGCATTGTGAGTCTCCCTTGCGTAACGCAGGGCAGTTAATTTGGTTGCTGAGCTGCGTTGCATGAAAACATTTGTAAATCTAGCCCAAACCACTTACACAGTGCTGGAAATGGAAATAAAAAATACCCCAGCAAAAGGAGCGAGCTGAACAGCAACATACCCTTGTAAATATGGTGCAGTTCTGCTCTCTGCCTTTCATGTAACGCAGCTCAGCAACTTCCCCTGCGGCGCTGCGTTGTGTGAAATCCAGCAAATACGGCTGCAATATTTTGTCCTAGTTATACTGATGGGGCTACTTTACCAAAATTAATAAAAAGGGTTTCTGAGGACCAGGGAATGCGAAGAGAGAAGCTCAGATGAGTAGGGCCAAGCGAATACATTACACTACAAATTACTCTCATACCCTATTATTCACCCACTCTTATGAATATTCCCTGTTGTGCACATTCAGCCTTCTAAAATACAATTGCGTTAAATACCACGCCTTCCTATGAGAGAAGTGGAAAATGTTACTCCAAGGACTTCTGAGACTTTTAGGGGTGGAGGCTAGATCACAATCTAGATGTGAGATTAGGGGTGGAGGCTAGATCACAATCTAGATGTGAGATTAGGTGTGGAGGCTAGAGCACAATCTAGATGTGAGATTAGGGGTGGAGGCTAGATCACAATCTAGATGTGAGATTAGGGGTGGAGGCTAGATCACAATCTAGATGCGAGATTAGGTGTGGAGGCTAGATCACAATCTAGATGCGAGATTAGGGGTGGAGGCTTGATCACAATCTAGATGTGAGATTAGGGGTGGAGGCTAGATCACAATCTAGATGTGAAATTTCGAAATGATTTCATGAAGAAACAAAACCCCAATAGGTTCACATTGTCCACGATATGTCTAGCTGTACCCAGTGTTTTTAGGAGAACTGCTGGCTCATGAATAGAGCCAGATTGGGGCCTGCTGCTTGTTACTAACACTACCAGTAGCAAACCTACATCTAAGAAGGGGGCAAAGGCTTCCAGTACACAAACATGGTAGTCACCTTTCTGTTTGGGACTCAGTTACCACACTTGCACCACACAGCCTTCATCCTTGGAGCTGAAAAGTATCTCCCAGTTAGGCAATCCGAGACATGTATGAAAGCAACAACAACTAGCATGCTGTTGCATTCATGGCTGCTTGCTTGCGACCACACTGCAGATACTTTGTTCGATTCATGATGGTTTTGCAGTGTAACATATCTGATTATCGAGAACAAACATAGATCAGCTGCTGGTCCCTTCCCTAAACGTTTTGCTTATGTGGATTGCACCCTTACATGTGGGCTCTTCCGGCTCCTATATATTAAAGAGCACTTGGAACCAGGTGCGAAGCTATTATCAGTTCACTTTTGGAACAACCAACCAATGTCTTTGCGAAAGTCTCCAGATTTGGCCAGTTCAGAAATCTTTTAAAACGTAGCTGTTTACCAGGAAATGGCGGGTGAAATTGTGAAGGACTGCAACAGTTTGCCTGAAAGGCGACTTGGCGCTGAAACAATCATTCCCTTTTGAAATAAATAACAATTAATAATTATTATTAGGATAAGTGTATGCTGAAATGCTGTTGATCCAACTCCTCCTGCATCCACTTCAAACGTATCCTTTCTCTCTTTTCTGTACTTATGTGAACAGTGAAAACCTTTTTCACAATACAAATGCCCAATCTATGTCAAAACTTTGTTTTACATTGTTTGTGCTACGCCACTTTCATAATTCTGCAATGCCATACATAAAAAAAGGCTGCTGTTATCCAACTCTGCAGAAGAGGATGAAGCTGGATATATTGCAAGCCTAGATTACAACATCCTTGCTTGGCATCACTTTGGAGCTAGATTCGGAGTGGGACACAGATTCACTTTGAGATTTAGAGTGAGACGACTTGTGCTTCTTTCTTCAAGACGTTTTGTGCAGGTCCTTGCAAGAAAGCCGCCTAACAAACCTTACTAGGCGGGTGTAACAGACCGAGACGATACTTAATCGTTCACCTGGAGGAGAGCACGGAAAACGTCAGGCGAGCGCGGACAACCAAGATTTAGACACACCAAATCACTGGGAATCTAGCTTTTACAACAAAAGAATAACGCCAAAAAAGACCAGATAGCCCAAAGAATGTCCACTACCAAAGAGCCCCTTGATTGTGAAGGAACCATGGGGCATATTATCAAGGACCAGTGCTAAAATTATCGCCGTTTTATGGGCAGGAAACTGCCGATAAAACGGCGATAATGGGCTTGATAATATGCCCTTGTTAATTCCCATAGAAGCCCATGTTAACATCAGAACATGGGCTTCTATGGGAATTAACAAGGGCGTATTATCAAGCCCATTATCGCCGTTTTATCGGCAGTTTCCTGCCAATAAAACGGCGATAATTTTCAACACCAGTCCTTGATAATATGCCCCCTGGTTTTATTAGTTACCTCAATCTTACCTTTTACAGAAGGGGCTAGCCTCCCTCAGCCCTCCATGCTACCGAAATGCAACGGTAGCACCAAAAATGCACTTAACTCATAACCTGGTCCTGGTTTTCATGAGGCTTCTACAACTATGTTTATAAAACAAAGTCTCATTAGCATGTGCATCTTGCAGGCAGGGCCACCGCTTGAGTTGTTATGTTTGTAGAGAAGTACACTTGGCAGTCTATTTGCACTTAACTGATGCACATAATGCAAGGGTGCAAGGATCTACTTTCATACTCCATTTCAGGTCTCCCCCGCCATTATAGCTAATCTAGCAATGTATACTAAGGATTCGGAGACCGATTCAGTGACATATGGATGAGCTCAAACTTCAGTAGGCAAATAATTAACACAATCTTTAATTTCCAGAAGGTGTTGGGCAACACGATCTATTGGTTAGAAGGTGAGGCACTGCCAATGACTAGAGTGGTAGGCATGTTGACCAATAGAGGAGCATATAGCTAGAGCATAATAGAAGGCTGATATATGATGAAAACTAAAGCTTCCCCCCACCCCCGCATGAGGACACTAAACATGATTAGTAAAGGCATCAAATATTTTGTGTGGAGGAAGAAAAACCACCACTCAAATTGTCTAAATGAAACATGTCAACATGTAGTTGTGGCCTTTTGACCAAGTATTTTGCTACACCATCTCTGACAACTATTGGCACCATATACTAAACACCATATAGACCCAACATACTTTACACATGTTACAAACCCTTGATGGCTAAAATTAGAAAGTGGTGGATTGGGGACCTGAACTGAGGTACGCTATGGTTGAGAGACGAGTTACCAACATCAGATTTTCTTGAACAATAATTCGGGAGTGTGTGGTTTCTAGGTATACATCAAAGCCTAAATGCAGAAGTCCCAGTGTGGAATAATGCAGCGGTTATATTAATAAGCTACATCAATTATCAGGGCAGACTTTGAAACCAAATGGTAATTCTGAAACTGATCTTCCCAAACTTTTCTTTCTACTACTAAACCTCTTTAACACCTCTGTTGCCCCAAAGAGAAGATTAGGTGTCAAAATATATACAGCTGTGTACTGCCTAAAGGGTGGCAGAGAGGGAAGAGGTCAACCTCCATACTGTCCAACAGTGCACTCCATGATTGAAAAATGGAGATTTGGAGAAGGCTGATATCGATTAATGTAATACACTGTACAATGAGCTCTAGCAGACACCTCAAGGAGAACTGGGGGGAAAGAGACTAGGACTGGATTACCGAAAGTTAAGATGGATGCTGGAGACAACAGGAACTGATGCAAGAACCAAGGATATAGTTACCAAAGTATAAAGGTCATCTAGATGGCACTGGATGCTGACAAGCTACACAAAGGCGATAAAGAACAAGTTACCTTCGGTAACGATATATCTGTAAGAAACAGTAGTTAGTATAAGATTCCTTACCTTAGAATATCCCCAGGCGTCAGACTGGATCCGGAAATTTTTGCGTAGCAATACCCCTGCGCGTCGTTAGGCGTTGTCTCCGGCTCTGCGTCCGTCGTCGGCGTCGTCTGCGCCGGAATGACGTCGTCGGAATACTTAGACGCCGCCCATGCGCGCTGACGTCAGTTCTTAGCCACAGCTTTTCCGCGCCAGATACGCAGAGCCATGCTAGAACCAAGACTGGTGCCAAGAAACTAGGGCCCTGAAAGGGGAATAACCTTAACCCTAGGTATCAGTTCGCAGAACGGGGAGGATGGGTGGGGCGGTAAGGAATATAATACTAACTACTGTTTCTTACAGATATATCGTTACCGAAGGTAAGTAACTTGTTCATCTGAAAGAAACACGTTAGTATTAGATTCCTTACCTTAGAATAGATACCCCAGCAATACCAACCCCGGTGGTGGGTCTGCGAACGAATACTCACACCAGGAAGTCCTGGAAGACGGAACGGCCAAAGAAGCTATCCCTCCGGACCTGACTGTCCAGGCAGTAGTGCCTCGCAAAGGTGTGCAGCGAGGCCCACGTAGCCGCCTGGCAAATGTCCTGCAGGGGGACTCCCCGACCCAGGGCAGTAGTAGCTGCCGTGGCCCGAGTGGAATGGGCCCTCAGCCCAACTGGAGGCTCCTTTCTAGCCAAGGAGTGGCACGCCTTGATGCATAAGACGACCCACCGAGAGATGGTCCGTTTATGCACCGCCCGTCCCTTCTTCGCACCCACGTAGCCAACAAAGAGATGGTCGTCCACCCGGAACTGGCGTGTGCGATCCACATAGAATGAAAGCGCACGTTTTGGGTCCAGACAATGAAGCCGCTCTTCATCCTTTGAAAGATGCGGAGGCGGGAAGAAGGAGGGTAAGGTGATGGACTGCCCGATGTGGAAAGCAGAGACTACCTTGGGCAGGAAAGATGGTTTGGTACCCAACACCACTTTGTCCGGATGCACAGACAGGAAGGGAGGTTTGCAAGATAGAGCCTGGAGCTCACTCACCCTTCTGGCAGAGGTGATGGCAACCAGGAAAGCTGTCTTTAAGGTGAGAAGACGGAGAGGACAAGAGTGAAGTGGCTCAAAGGGAGCGCACATCAGGAAAGTAAGAACTAGGTTCAAGTCCCACTGAGGCATCACAAAAGGGACATGTGCGTGATGCCCTTCAGAAAAAGAGTTACTATAGGGGACTTGAACAAAGAAGGTTGATCAGGCAGCCTTAGGAAGGCGGAAAGGTAGCCCTTGAGAGTACCCAGAGCAGAGCCCTGCTGGGCAAGAGAAAGAAGGAAGAGAAGAACTTCAGAAAGAGGGGCAGAAAGGGGATCCACAGCCTTTGCTGTGCACCATGCCACAAATTTGTTCCACCAGCAGGCGTATACCGACTTAGTGGAGGAACGCCTGGCTGCCGGAATAACATTACAAACTTCAGGAGGCAAGTCAAATGGCCTCAACTGCCCCCGCTCAATCTCCAAGCATGGGGGTGGAGACTGGACAGGTTCGGGTGGAGGACCGTCCCCTGCTGCTGCGACAGAAGGTCCTTTTGAAGAGGCCGACTGATCGGGGGACCGACTGACATGTTGAGTAGCTCGGGATACCAGAACCTTCGAGCCCAGTCCGGAGCCACAAGGATGTCGCGCCAGATCTTCTTCAGCACTCGAGGCAGAAGTGGTATAGGCGGAAAGGCGTATAACAGACCGCAACTCCACTCGCGACGAAATGCGTCGCCGAGCGAGTGCCGCCTTGGTAATTCCAACGCGCAGAACTGATGACATTGCGCATTCTCTCTGGTGGCGAATAGATCTAACCAAGGCTCTCCCCACTGCTGAAAGATGCCTTGCGCCACGTCCGAGTTCAGACGCCATTCGTGATCCATCGAGCACCGTCGGCTGAGTTCGTCCGCCCAGGGCCGGACTGGTGAGTCCGGGCACCGGGCAATCCCCCGGTAGGCTGGAGGGGGGTGGGGGCCGGTTTTCGGAAGGGGGGGCCGGTTTTGTGGCTGGGGGCCGATTTTCAGTCCGACCATGACGGTCGGACTGAAAATCGGCCCCCAGGCAGTGCAGGCACAACAGCGTCACTCACTTAGTTCTGGGAGGGAGGAGAAGTTAGTCAAGTCACATCCAGGTCTAGGTGTCGTGTAATCGTGTTTATGTCTGAGACTGAGACTCACTCACTCTCTCAGACGTCCAACTAACTTTCGATTCCGAAGCGCCAACAAGCCTGATTGACCGGTGCAGACTGCAGTGCTGAATCTGCGTTGCAACCTAATTTACAGACGTTTCAGGGAGGCGGAGGAGGAGGTGCCTGTGCGCAGCGCGCAGAATTAAGTCCTGTCTCCTCCTCTGCCGCGTCTGCGCGCCTGTCTATGGTGCTGGTGGTAATTCTCCCGCATGCGCATTGGTCATTAAATGAGCGTGACTGGCTGCCTAGGAGTGACGAGAGGACGAGCAGAGAGAGGTGCGCACGGTACTTGAAGCGGGCAAGCGGCCATAATTTTATTCAATGCTAAGGCCTGCGGCCCAACCCCCCTGTGGCATGTGCTGTGTATCTGCCCACCAACAGCAGTCAGCAGGCCTGAGGTGAGTGAGTGACAGGCTTGGTGAGTGAGTCCGTTTTTCCGCCCCGAGCCGAGAAGTTATATAATCGGGTACATTGGGATTTTATTTTGTCTGCGATCCGCTATTGCATTTCTAATTGAAAGAAGTAGCACGACGAGACTATGTTACATAGTCAAGTCGCGCTGCTTCTTTCAATTAGAAATGCAATTATCGGATCGCAGACAAAATCCCAAACAAGCTGTAACTAAGCCTCAAAAAAACGGAAGCACTGCCACTGCCCACTGAGAAATGCATCTCAGTGGGCAGTGGTGGCAGTGCTTCCGTTTTTTTGAGGCTTAGTTACAGCTTGTGTTATTATGCATATCAGCCCTCTGCCACTTAGATTGATGCCTGGCCTTCATATCGCGAGAGGTCACCTTGGAAGACGCTGACGGAGTGGGGAACGTGTTAGCAATGTATTTCTGCTTGAAGGGGTAACGTCGAAACGATTGCTTGTGAATGAGTCTTTTGACATTCGTCATAATAAATGGCTAGCCAGCCACCTGCTTCTATACTGTTCTGCTTCTAAAGATTATAATGTAGACAAAACATAGGTAGAACAGGATAATGCATTGTCTGTGGGGAGAGGCCGGGTATATTTTGGCTTGACCTACTCTGCGGCCACGTAGCTCAAGGCCCACGGTGCTAGTGATTTTACAAAGCTTGTCCAGTGATTAGAGCGAAAATATATCTTCATATTGTATCAACTAAAGCATCTCAGTTGCGCCTCATGCAGACCTCTGTCGGAATTTTTATGAAAGGTTTACAGACTTGAGGGTGTTGGAGGCCTGTGTGCCAACTTGTCTAACCAATTGTAAAGCGCTCTGGAACCCTACTAGGGTCTAGTCCGCGCTATATAAAACTTTATAAATGAAAAACCTGTTGGCAATTTTACTGCAGGTCACCTCCTAACAAGGGAAACATGAAGATAGTAGATGACCTCAGTAATAGGTCAGCAAATCTTCAATAGTATAATTTGCATTACTGCAACTGGTATACGTCACAATATTGCAGATTTAGATGTACATGGGAAGTTATGCGTTGTTACAGTGTTCCTACATGTTATACTGCAATTGCTGCTGCACACTTATCAGCTTTTTGCTGGTGCAAGTGGGCACAGATAGGCCCGCATCTACATTTAGCACACTTTTCCTGCCTCCAGATCTTCTTTACATGGGGGCCCTGGGGTCAGTGAAAAAGAGAGACTCTGTCTCTGGTAACTCAAAATTCCCCTAATTAAACCCATCTTTGTGCTGGTGGGTTGGCGCTGCAGACACAATCAGGATGCTAAACCAAGCTAGACTAAGAATGTCTGCATATCCTCTGCCTCATAATCAGGACAGGATGATGTTACGCAATTCTGGGTGTAATTATTTCATCCAACTATAAGCAGAATTATCTTTGGAGAAATCAAAATAATGCACCCTTAACTTGTCTTCTTCTATTTCAGTTAGTAAAATTGTTTACTTTCCAATCACTAGCCACTGCTGGGGAAAATCGAAGACACATGCTTTACCCAAAGTGCACAGAGGGCCTGCAATGAGGCTTTTTGAACTACATTTCCCAGAGGACATGGCAGGGAGGGGATGGAATGCATGCAGGCACTGCAGCTACTCAGAACTGCCAAGCCTTTTGCATAGCTGCCAAGGTTTCAGATTGGTACGAGTGACATTTTTTGTAATTTCAGAGAAACTTTGAGTGACATTTCAACTACTATGAGTGACAATTGCTCGCAAGCAAAACCAAGCAATGAAGACACAGGAAACATATAAATATCATAAGTTATACCACTCATTTGAGCAACATGAAACGCTAATAGCTTTAAAGTGTTGCAAAGCTCCAGAAACTGAAATACATTAATCGGAGAAAGACTGCGTGACTGCAGCACTTAGTAACAGAGGGCATGCCATGCAGGCACTGCAGCTGCTCAGAACTGCCAAGCCTTTTGTGTGTTAAATGAAAAGGATGCCACCTTGGTTTGGGCCATACAAACATACCTCTGTGCTGGACATTTGAGCTCTCCCACTTCTGCTTCTGGTGTGTTTTCCCGTTTAATAACTTCTCCATGATGTGGCCCAAGACAATGCCTGCAGAGGTGCCCCTGAAATGCAGTAAGTGGAGAAAACCGGCGCTAGCAGTTTAAACCACGGCAAGAGGCTTTAGACGCTGTGAGGTGCAGAGGATTAGAATATTGGAGGCATGGGGCAACAATGAGCTTGCAGTGTCATGTACTCTGGAAGAAAGGCTCAGGTAATGAGCCTCCTTGGTTTAGTGCGTCCCGCGCTGTCCTGATCAAGGGTGCCCACAAGTCACATCGCCCCAATTCGGTTATTATGAAAGTGCTGCTGTGAAAGACTTAACTAGGGATAAATAAGACGTTTTTATGATGTGCATTCTGAGCGCTGCCGCTTGATATTGTACCCTGTAAAGGGAGGAGTGTGGGATGGCAGCAGGGGATAGATTCAAGGATGGGCAACCAACCATATGAAACAAGCTACAATGCTACAACTGTGGCTCCGGGCCTCAGCTCTGGTGGATCCATCCCACAGCAACATCGCAGTTCAAAGGGACCCTGAACGTAGGCAAAACACAGACAAACACAAAACAGTAACCCCCAAATGTCGCCCACTCGCATGGCACAATACAACTCCTTAATACATCTGTGCCAAGCCATCACCATCAGTATTCACACCTGTCCCATCCCCTGCACTCACCGCGCCAAGCCAGCCTTCTTCATGATGATCCTCGTAACCAGCATGATTAGGGTGACCAACTGGCATGGGTGCAAATTCAGGACGGTGAGTGTAAAAATTCAAGACAAAGGGTCAAAATTCAGGACAGAATGTCAAAATTCTGTACAAATCTTTGGGGCAAAAGGTACGTTTTACATACACATCAGAGGAGGTCCCGCAATAATATATATATAAATTGACAACCTACATAAGTTCAAGTCAAAATATGTTTGTATAAGGTTGAGACAATTGTGGATTTAAAAGTTTTTCACGCAACTTTGAGCAAATGTGCAGGTCTTTTGTGGTATTTCATATGTTCATGGGCTATTTATATGGTCACTGTGCTGGTTTGTCTATATGTAGCAATAGTGAATTTGTCAAGTGTATCCCATGTGTTTCCAATACATATAACAAGTCTAGCATTTTTCGGCTGCATTGTAAATGCTGCTTCTCTTAACTGCAATTTCTTTCTTTTTCTTCAGTCCCAGTTATTGTTTGTTACTATACTTTTTTGCCATGCATGCACTCTCCTGAGATCATCACTTTGAATAGCTACTATTTATTTGCGCTGTATTATTTAGCATTCTCCTTCAACCTTCTCAATAAGGCCCGAACAGTGAATCTCCATGTTGGGATCTTAGTACTGCCTTGTGCCTGACTTTTACCATACCTCTGGTCTGGAATGGGACAGCTGGAATATGGCCTAATATGCAGACTCTTCATATTTAAATAGGAAGCCCTTCGTAATAATGATGTATTCCAGGTAATTAGGAGTGCCATCTATTCACAAATATTAACAGGTTGTTGTACCCTTCAGAAGGGTATCACACTTATGTTATCCATATTCTGCTACAAAGGACTCACCACCCCTGGCTTAGCGCTGTCTCTTGGTGGAATATTCCAACCCCATGTCTGTCCAGAACAAAACCTGTATTTCCCACCTACACCAGTTTTGTTTCTAAATAAAACCTGATAATATAGAATTGATTCCCAAAAAGGCTAGCATCTACATTCGTCACATACAACTTAATGAGACATATTTCCTGACCGCCTAACGTCCCAGTAGATATCGACCCTTCGTGTCTACCTTACCCTATCTCATCTGCAGCGAAACTAGGGCAGCCACATGTAAGTACACCATATGCTTAACTAGAGAAAGTCCCAACATGCACTAAATGTTCCCATTTTTTGCGCACTTTATCTATTTCCGCTAGAGGTATATTCTTCTCTTGTAACACTGGGATTACGATTCCTTTTGTTTTCTGGTAATATTGCACCCTTGTGCCTTTTTGTGTAGCTATTCGTACCCTTGACATTATGTGTAACTGTCTTCCATGTATTCCTTCTGCCACTGACCTGATCCCTACTTTCCATCTCCCTTGGCCAAACATGATGCCCCCGCATGATATCCACACCTGTTATAATCTCCTTGGACCTTTCTTTGCCCAAAACTCCAGAAAAAAATGCCCCCTTACACACACACAGACACGCAGGCCACCAACCACAGCCGATTCTACAACTCGGGTGCAACTTGAAACAGCATGTCAACAATAGTGCATAGAAAGTAGTCCCATTGTTTGCACATTGTCTTGTACACTTTTTCCTCTGATCCTTTGCACAATTGTTTGAAGTTCAATGTGTTTTTAAATGTCTTTATGCTATTTTATATGAAGAATAAATTGGTTATATTTAAATTCATGTTTCATGCTCGACATTTCATTTTTTTTGTGTTCTCTGTAGGAATGTCTGTGATTTATGACTGGGTATCCTGGTGCTCTATAAGGTCATCATTTACTATGCTTTAAAAGTTAATACAATCTAATATGTAATGAGAAATGTGTTGAAAAATGCTTTGTTTTGGCCTTTCTGTCTCCCAAATTTTCTTGGGGTGGGAAAAGTTTAACTTCCCCTGGTAGTGGTTGCTCACTGCGCTTGCTGCTACACACTGTGTGGGGGCTGGTCTCACTTTGTTCTCTCTGATTCACTACTTGTGTCTATTTTTGGTGCGCTCTGAAAGAATGCCTATGGGTACATATGACTGGGTGGGTAACCTGATGTTCTTTAAGGTCGTCATCTGCTATTTTCTGTGCTTTGAAAGTTGATACAATGTGAATATGTAATCAAAAATGTGCTGTAAAATTCACCATTTTGGTCTGTTGTTTTCCAAAATTTTCTTGGGGGGAGAACCCCCCAAACCCCCCACTGAAGGTCGGGCTCGCGCGCTCGCTGCGCGCCGGACAGGGGCTGGTTTGCCAAAATTTGCCAGGGCTGCTTTCACTTCCCAGTCCGGCCCTGCGTCTGCCCTGGCGTTCAGAGAACCCGCCAGGTGGTGAACCACCAGGGTCCTGCCCTGATGTTCCAGCCACTGCCAGATCCGCAGAGCCTCTTGACAGAGGGTCCAGGACCCCACACCGCCCTGTTTGTTGCAGTACCACATGGCGGTGGTGTTGTCCGTGAACACCTGCACCACACTCCCCCGGACAGAGGGGAGGAATGCCTTCAGTGCTAGACGAATCGCCCTCAGCTCCAGAAGGTTGATATGGAGCTGGGACTCCGCCGGAGACCATAGACCTCTGATCTCCGCCTCTCCCATGTGGCCTCCCCAGCCCTGGAGGGACGCGTCCGTCACAACTACGTGCTCCGGTTGGGGAAGGAAGAGGGATCTGCCGTTGACCCAATCGCTGTCTGTGAGCCACCACTGCAACTGTCTCGCAGTGCCCTCCGAGATCAGGACATGGTCGGACAGGTTGCCCTGATGCTGGGCCCACTGAAACTTCAGGTCCCACTGCAGAGCCCGCATCCGCCACCGGGCGTGATGCACCAGAAGGATGCAGGAAGCCATCAGCCCCAGGAGCCTCAGCGTCAACCTGACCGAAACCCGGGATAACGGCTGGAAGATGGGAATCAAAGCCTGAATATCCCAGACTCGCTGCTCGGGAGGAGAAACCCGAAACTGCGCCGAGTCCAGAACAGCTCCGATGAAGAGGAGCTTTTGGGAGGGGCACAGGTGTGATTTCGGCACGTTGATGGAAAACCCCAGCAGGTGCAGGAGATCCGCCATAATCTGGAGGTGGTTGACAACTGTTTGGAGCGAGCCCACCTTCAACAACCAGTCGTCGAGGTAGGGGAAGACTGAAACCCCTAACCTGCGCAGATGAGCTGCGACCACCGCTATCACTTTCGTGAACACCCGTGGGGCACTTGTATGGCCAAAGGGGAGCACGGTGAACTGAAAATGCTCGAGGCCTACCGTGAACCGCAGGTAACGTCGGTGGGCCGGCAGGACGGGGATGTGAAAGTAGGCGTCCTGCAAGTCCAACACCACCATCCAGTCTTGCGGGTCTAGGGCAGCCAAGACTTGAGCTAAAGTCAACATTTTGAACTTCTCCTTCCGGAGGAAGCCGTTGACGCTCCATAGGTCCAAGATAGGGCGTAGGCCCCCTTTGCCCTTCTTGGGTACCAGAAAGTAGTGGGAGTAGCAACCACATCCTACTTCTGGCCCAGGAACGCGCTCGATGGCCCCCTTGGCCAAGAGGGCCATAACTTCCTCCTGCAGAAGTTGCAAGTGGTCCCCCGACACGCGGTGGTACTGAGGTGGCATGGCTGGAGGGATCGACTCGAGGGGGAGGGAGTAGCCCCTTCGGACGATTTGCAGCACCCACCTGTCCGATGTGACTGTGCACCAGTGGAAGAGGTGATGGCGGATCCTGCCCCCCACTGGCGTCACATGGGCCTGAAAACTCGGACTAGGAAGGTTTTGAGGCGGGTGCTGCGGGAGCGGGTGCGGACTGGCCTCGCCTTGGACCCCGACCGCCTCCCCGGCGGTTCCCATGGCCGCCACCCCGCTGGACATTCTGCTGCGGCGTGTGGGGGCGCCCCTTCCTTGGCCGCGAAAGGAGCGAAAGGCACCCATTTGCTGGCGGTGGGCCGAAAGGCCCAAGGACTTGGCCGTAGCCCTGGAGTCCTTAAAGCGCTCAAGCGCGTGGTCTGCCTGGTCGCCAAACAGGCGACGGCCATCAAACGACATGTCCAGAATCGTGGCCTGGACATCGGCTGAAAAATTGGCGCACCGTAGCCAGGCGTGGCGTCTGACCGCCACTGTCGTGGCCATTGCTCTGCCTAGCGTATCGGTGGTATCCAGTCCGCACCGGATAGAGTACCGTGCCGCATCTCGACCCTCCGCTAGGGCTTGGTCGAGTTTAGTCCTGACCTCCTCAGGGCATTGTGGCAGCACGTCCGCAACGTGTCCCACAGGGTGTGGGTGTAGCGGCCCAAGAGGCATGCGGTGTTGACTGACCGCAGTCCCAGACTAAGGGACGAGAACACCTTCTTGCCAAATTGTTCAAACCTCTTGGATTCCCTGTCGGGAGGGGCCGACGGGAACGCAGTCTGGGAGTTAGAGGCCTGGATAACCAGGCTCTCGGGGCTTGGATGGGTCGACAGGAAGCTTGGGTCACCCGGAGCCGGGCGGTAGGGTCTGGCCTCGTTCCTGTCCACAGGCTCTCCTGAGGCGGGCTTGGACCAGGTGCCCAGCATAACGTCACATAAGGCCTAATTGAACGGCAGCAGAGGCTCGACCGAGCTTGACTGCGGTTTGAGGACCTCGTCAGGAGATTAGTCCTCACGGCCGCTGAGGGGTGCGTAAGGTTTAAGGCCTTAGCCGCCCGCATCAGAACTACGCTATAGGCTGCCCCCTCCTCCGTAGCCACGGTTGGAGGGGAGACAAAACCAGTGTTCGGAGAGAGTCCAGTCCGCTTGGTCCTGACACTCCTGTGTCAGAGGGTCCTCAGACCCCTCCCAGTCCTCTTTGTCACCCAATGCCTGGTAGCCAGGATCAACAATTTGGGCCCGTTCATTAAAGTAGAATGTACCCAAAGCCGTCTCGTACGGCGCCCAACGGGGCTGTGTCGATGGCTGAACGGGATTGACAGAAGAACTGTGGCCGCGTCGGCCGAAGTCGGCGGTGACACCCTTGGGGGCGGCGCCGGTGAGGTCGTAAGGTTGACCGGCGTCGACCCGGACCCGGATCCGGAGCCGGATCCGGCCGGGGCCTGCGGCGCCGGGACCGAAGTCGCCGGCGGTGCCGAGGCCGAAGCCGTCTACGGCGTCGGTGCCGAAGCACGCGACCCGACAGGCCTTGGAGCCGGACCCACTGGGCCCGAAGGCGCCGTGGGGTCCGGTGGAGAAGAGAGCGACCTCATGGCCATGAGGTACCGCTCGATCTCCTCCGGCGTCGCACCCTGTTCAGGGACCCGAAGGTGTGGGGCAGGATGCGGCGCTAGTGACTGAGGCGGAGCCGCGTGGGTGGTGCCACCCAAAACCCCGGCCGCGTCGAGCGAGCGTCGGGGGCTGTCGGAGGAGCGATGACGCCGCTCCGACCTCTCATGCCTCTTACCTGAGGAGGAACCAGAAGACCAATGCCGACTTCCAGAGCTGCGAGGGCTCTGTCCCCGCGACCGATCCCTCAACCTCCCATGGGACCGGGACCTTGATTGGCGCGGGGCCGACTGTCGGAGCTCGAGCCGCTTGCCTAGCTCCTAGCCTTCGACATCAGAGCTCGACAGTCGGAGCAGGAACGGTCGTCGTGGTCGAGGCCTAGGCACTGCAGACACCGGCGATGGGGGTCGGTACTCGACATCAGTCGACTACACTTCGAGCAGGGTTTGAATCCGGGCATCCCTACCGGCACCTGAAGAGCGACTCGAAGAAGATCAAAAAAGTTTTAGTCAAAAAGTGACTAAGGGGTAGAGCTTCTCCGGATCTGCGCTAGCTGGCGCGGATAAAAGAAGAACAGACGTCAGCGCGCATGGGCGTTGTCTAAGTACTCCGACTACGTCATTCCGGCGCAGACGACACCGACGACGGACGCGGAGCCGGAGACGACGCCTAATGACGCGCAGGGGTATTGCTACGCAAAAATTTCCGGATCCAGCCTGACGCCTGGGGATATTCTAAGGTAAGGAATCTAATAATAACGTGTTTCTTTCAGATCCACCTTTCAGGTGAAACTATGTATAATGGGGAAAATGGCTGGGTGGTCCAGTGATTTTGATAATGGGCAAGGGAAAAGAGTCAACACAGCCGGCCAGGTGGTGGAAGGAAAGATCGGATGGATTGGGCATGGCTAATGCATGTCAAAATGCAGCAAGGTGAAGTGCCTAGTTGTGTATGCGAAAATATTGGCAATCGCAGTATAGCAATTAAGATAAAATGTGGGGGGGGGGGAGGATGTTGTTGTGAAAAAACCTTTTTTCTGCAAGTCGCATATAGATATTGCAAATGCATTTTAAGGCAATGTGGTTAAACCAAAAAAACTGAAAAAGTAAAATGTTCTTTCTGAATTGTTTTTTGACAAATTAGACTACCTCATCTGTGTAATGTAACAACTAGACAAAAGACAGAGTCAAAGCCAGTAGAAATGACAATAATCCTAATAAGGCCATTTCTGTTGGACACATGAGCCATAAGGCTATGCAGTTAAGGACTGGATGAAATGTCTTCACTCCAAAAAAGGAAAACACAAGAAAAATTAACAACTTGTGTTATTAATGTGGAAAAATGAAACACCTTCCCAAGTCCTATCCAAGGTGAGGGTGGAAAAAATGTGATCCCTCTTTGTACTCCGTATGAGCTGGCTGGTTTTTAGGTGAGGTGATACCAGATCTGGCATTACTGATTCCAACCAGTATCTCCTCACCCAAATTCATTACATGGTTTAAGTCTCCAGAATGGGGAATAACCTGAAGGACCCAGAATGAGTGGTTTCTTTCCTGCAGGTTCAGATTTACCATAAGGGTCAGCAGTAAACTCCACTCTGCTGCCAGAGTTTTGATCACTTTGCGCTCCGCTTGGAGTGCGTAGTAAGGTGAAAACTCCGCCACTCGCCGCGGAGCGGCGTTTTCTGGCTAACCCAGCAGTTAGCTTCAAGTTGCCATGTGCTGCGTGGTTTTAATTCTGAAAAAGGTGAGACGAGTTTTCTTCTCCAGTAATTCCGAAAAGTAGAATTGCACTACGTGTTGTTTAAACTGGACTCTACAGGTCCGCCACAGGTTTCGACTCTGTGTAGTCACTCGAGGCGGGGAGTCCAGTGCTCTGATTGGCCCCATTTTAAAGGAGATGCAAATGATCCAGTGGGGTGGCCTAGCCTTTGCTTTGTTACTGGCTTGGGCTGGAAAGAGGTTGCCGTGGAGCAGAGGCGCAACTAGAGCCAAATTTCGGGGGGGGGGGGGAGGAGGGGGAGCTAAGAAAAAATTTCGGGGAGGGGGGTGAACCTTTAATCATTAGGCAGAGTGGAGCTGCAGGGGCTCTTAAAAGGGGTGAAACAACTGCAAGGCCTAATTAACATTCAAATGTTTTTAAAGACCTGTGAAACGTTCGGGTGTAGCTCTGTGTGTGCCCGGGATATGTCTCATCCCGGGCTGCCACACACGACGGGGGGGGGGCTGAAACCCGGTGAGTCCAATGGGTGTTGCGCGCCTGCCGTGGAGCGTGACCTATCCTCCTGAGGGAATGCGGCTGCCCGAGGCCACCTGGTGGCCATTAGGAGAGCGGCCCCGTAGTCACAGAGGGCCTCCCCCGCCCCCCTACATTTCAGTCATCCAGTGACGCACGTCCGGGGCGGAAGACATGGCGAGGGGTATTTAGCTTTCCCTCGCCATCTTAGAAGCCTCTTTGCCACTACGGACGCCGCGTGTCGTGCACCAGGGACACTCTTTTGTGGGACACTATTGCGGTGAGTGTAGGCCTACGGGCGGGTACCCCCCTCCGCCTACTCCCTCTTTTTGGAGGTTGAGCCGGGCTAGGCGGCCCGCTTATTGACGGGCCGCTGAGGAGGTGGGGGTAAAAGAGATGACTTTTGAGCCCTTCCAGCCGACCTCCCAGTCGCGCTTGTGGAGGTCAGGGCATGCCTGGCCGGCCCAGCCGCACCCCTGGCTCATGTGGTCCGCCTCACCGCTTGCGGGTGGGCACCCTGAGGGGCGTGTGTCATCTGCGACCCCCTGTCCGTTTCCCAGGCCTCAGCCCGAGTCCCAGGTTCTGCCCTCCCGGTCGGGCGGGGGGGCCGTACAGTGCGGCACCCGTATGCACCCCCACCCAGTCCGATCAGCTCCCGTGGGACGCCCGCAGAGGGCTCAGGACAGGCGGCCCTGTGGATGCCCCTATCGCTGCTTTCCCTGTCCTGTGGACTGGGCAGCGTGCAGGGGTTTTCGAGCATGTTTCCCACGAGTGCTCTGGGGGATTGCCCTGCTTCACCGGGGGCAACAGGTTGTGTATACTTTCTCAGTCCTCCCCGGTTTGCCGTTCCAGCCCTCCTCCCTTGCCTAGCCTGCATGAGGGGCCTGTGGGCGGCGAACAGGAGTGGAGCACTTGCCGGCGGGAGAGCGGGCGCGGCTGGGCTGCCGATCTGCATAGTCCCAGTGCGCCCGGGCCCTGGTCCGACCCCAGGGTGCCTTCCGGCGGGGGCGCCATCTTCGACTGTCCATATGTGTCCGTGGCAGTGCCGCCATCCACGTGGACATTTATGCGCAGCATATGTGATTCAACGGTTTTAGGTGCATTTACGGGGAGGCCGTCTCCACTGGTCGTTTCCGGTTCCCGCGCGGGGCGGCGCCCACTCCTTCGCTGAGCTCGCCGTGCCTCCTGCAGCCTTTGTCTTGCCGCTTGGCCGGGCCCGCCCCGGGGTCGGCCTCTCCCTGGTACCCGCTGTCCTTTCTTTACGGAATGGAGGAGAGCGTATTCCAGAGGGAGAGTTCGGCCAGGCGAGTCTCCCCCTTGCTCCGGCCCTGATTCTCTGTAGGGTGGCGGCCATTTCCGCTGCTGGGGCACGTGTCCTTTGGCTTGCGGGATAGAATCTGCTCATGCCTTTGACGCCCGGTACTGGCTTCCACCGCCTGCAGCCATGCCGCGGGCCCTGTAACAGGTCTTTGCTAGGTACTCAGCACTTCGCTCCGCTTTCCCTGCCCCTTCTTCCACACCGGTTCCAGGCGGGGGGGGCCTCATTGTTGATATCAGGGAGTGGATATAGCCTTAGGGCTTGAGCGGTCGCGTGTGCTGGGGAACCGGGTCCGAGTCTCGGCATTACGCTCATCATTCTGTGATTCTGGGCTAATCAAGCATCTCCCCGAGCCTAACTAGATATATGAATGTGTCCTGTGTAATGAGACGGGTGCCAGGCTAACACTTGGATTTTATTGATTCAGTGCCAGCTTGTTCATGTATTTGCTGTCTATTTAGTGCTTACACTGTTCTTTTGATGTTACTTGGTGCTGTATTACCTGCCAGATCGTTCGGTACTTCCCCATGGGCATTCAGGCCTGGTCATGAGCTGTACTCACGCATATATTTGCCTTTCAGTCCGACGTCGTGCCCGCATCGTTATCGCTTGTCGCTTTCTGCTCACCTCCCCCCCTGCACCAGGATCAGACCTGCATAGGGTATGTATAGTGAGCTCGGGGTTAGCGGAGGATAACCGGAGGGGTGGTTGCGGCGCTCATTAGAAGCAGTGGTTGGCTGGGACAGGGCCTCGCTCAGGGGCTCATCCGCGGACCCACACCTTCTCCATCTTGCCAGCTCAAAGTCACTTTCTTTTGCAGGGAAAGAGCCCAAGTTCGGAATGGACAGCCAGGGATCTCCCCCGCTTTTCACCCAGACGTCCCAAGTCGATGACTCCTTGCTAGGACCTTCCCAAGATGCACAGCTGAAAGCAGTCATGGACATGATAAAGGCTAAGGGGGTGGCTTGGGCAAGTGAACTTTTGAATGCCAACAATCCCGGGGACTCCGGGGTCAGCCTATCGCCCCCACCATCTGAGCAGGAGATAATAGAGGAAGCTGGGCCAAAGTCCGTGTGCCCTAGTTAGCCAGAAATGTGATTGTGCACACGGCCGCATCTCCTCCCACAGCGGCCAGGGCTTCCCCCCCCCACCCCGCCGGCAGCTGCACCCTCTACCACCGGCAGCTGCAGCTGCACCCCCCCCCCCCCCCCGCCGGCAGCTGTACCCTCCACAGACTTTGCCACTTGGGAGGATCTGGGTAAGCTCACGAACACCCTGGCTGACTTCATGACAGAGGTCAGAGCTGGTTTGAGGGCACCTATCCTTCCAGCGGGGACAACAGCTGGGTCTTCTGGGGCGGGGACAGTGGTGCCAGCACCTCAGGCCCCTGCCGACGCATTGGTTACACAGGTGTGGGCTCTCGGCCCTGGGTGGGGCTAGCTCCAGCAGGGCATCGGTCACCCCTCCAGCAGCTCCTGCTGCCCCGGCGACTCTGGGCATCCAGCAATGTTTAATGCCAACCCCGCCTCCTGCCCCAGCGCTGCCCCCTGCCCCCCTGCCTTGCCCGCGCTACCTGCAGTGCCTGCACCTCCACCCAGCACGGCTACCCCGGGGGTGGCACCCGTCCCGACGTCAGTAATGACCATGGCCCCCTTGCTGTAGGGCAAGTGCTCTCTCGCATGGCAGGTGCCTCAAGCTGCCAAGGAAGGCATCTGGCGTAGGGAGTTCATTGATATTTTCTCCCTCCTTATGCTTGGGGCCAAAGGGGTGGACTTCAGGAAAATGGGGGGCAAAGAGGAGGATAAGAAGGTCCGCTTTCAGTCGTGGCCTGAAAAATCGATCAAGACCTGGAGGCAGGCATTTTCCATTCTAGCGGTAGTTATTACGGAACGCTTTCCTGAGCAGGCACATGGCCTTTTCCAGTATGCGAGCGTCATAACGGAAGAGGCTGAATCGAGTGGTGGCATGGGTTGGTACAGATATGATTGTGAGTTCAGGAAGAAGATGGCTGTTTGTCCAGAGTTAGCCTGGGACCAAATGGAAGTAAGGCTTTGGATGCATCACCTGGGCAAAGGTAGGGCAGATGCTGCGGACAAAGGTAGCTCATATGATAAGAAGGTTGAGGCAGGTAAGGGCCAGAACCAGGAGAGGAAGGGGCATTTCAAGCAGTCCTTTCGGGGGGACGCGGTGGATGAGGCTTCCACAGACAGGGGAACAGAAAGGGCTTCTCAGCAACATGCAGGTTGTGCAACGGTGGTAACTGCACATGGGGGAAGGCCTGCAGATTTGCGGACTCCTGCAGCAAGTGCAGCGGTCCCCATCCCGTCTCGGCTTGTGACAAGCGCGATTCCGCAGCGGGCCCTGTCAGTAGAGACAAGTAACAGCCCTTTTCCAGCCTGGCCCCTCACCTCCCGTCCTACCTCACCTCTTCTCCTTTCTTCACTCCCTCCTGTCCATGCCACCCTCCTCACTGCAGCGGCCCCAGCTTACGTGGGTTCCCTCCAGTTCAAAGGCCCGTCCCCGATCATCATCCCCAACCTCTTGCCTCTCCTGAGGAGCTACCCTAACGTGAAGGATAGGGCCATTTTGGCGGAAGGCTTTCTCAAAGGCTTCAAAATCCCTTACCTGGGTCCCAAGGTCTGCAGGGATTCTGAGAACTTGAAGTCAGCTAGGGACCTCCCGGAGGTGGTGTGCGAAAAGATAAGAAAAGAACTGGCTTTAGGGAGGGTGGCTGGCCCGTTCCAAATTCCGCCCCTACCGGACTTTGTTTTATCCCCACTGGGTGTGGTCCCCAAAAAGGAGCCGGGGTCCTTTAGGCTGATCCATAATCTCTCCTTCCCCGAGGGCAACTCAAAAAATTCTTGGCTGGCTGAGGGTTCTAGCTCTGTTTCCTACTGTTCTTTGGACATGGCATTTGACTTGGTTAGGAGAGCAGGGAAGGGGGCATGGTTGACTAAGGCAGACATAGAGGCAGCTTTTAGACTTTTGCCTGTGCACCCTGAGAGCCAGCACCTCTTGGGCTTCAAGTGGAGAGGGGAATTCTTCTTTGACAAGTGCATGCCCATGGGCTGCGCCGTATCGTGCGCCTTTTTCGAGGCCTTCAGCTCCTTCCTGCAGTGGGCACTCTCAGTGAAATATGACGTTGAGGCAGTGACCCTTATCTAGATGATTTCTTATTCATTGGAAGGGATGGTACGCAGGAATGCAGTGAGGGACTACAATGCTTCACGGACCTGGCTAGACACCTGGGAGTGCCTTTGGCATCTGGCAAGACTGAGGGCCCAGCACAGGTTCTCACATTTCTGGTGTTAGACGGGGACCCGGAGAGTCGGCCGAGCAAGGGGGAGAGGCCTCCTGGCGAGGGCCCTCTCCTTAGATCGTACAGACGAGCAACTACCCCCCCACAGATGGACGCCACACAAAGATAGGTTCTGTACACTTTTATCGGTATTCTTAAGCAGGTTAAACTTGACGATACAGCAGGACCATGATACGGTGATCCCTTCAATTCTAGTCTCTGAGGGAAAGGGGGTAGCGGGACAGTCTCGGTACCGGTCCGGTACAGGGGTAGCTGGGGTATAGCTCTCAATCCTCGAGCTGGAGGGTTCGCAAGTAGGGGCCGTGGCAGCGCCAGCAGGCCTTCAAGGATGGTTTACGAAGATGAGCCGCGGCAGCGCCAGCAGGCTTTCAAGGATGGTTTATTTATTTATTTATTTTTGCATCTTGTACCGCGCGAACTAAAACCCGAAGGTGTCAAGGCGCCTATCAAAAAGATCAAAAAGCGGCAGTCATGCACTTACATGTACGCTTGGACAAAGAGGCGTGTTTTAAGGGCTGCTCTGAAGGATTGGAGGGAAGGGAGGGACCTAATTTCTAGTGGAAGATCATTCCACCATTTAGGGGCCAGAAGAGAGAAAGCCTTACCACCCCATCTAGCTTTCCGAATACGCGGGATGTGGAGGAAAGAATGATTAGATGAGCGGAGGCTCCTGCCAGGGTTGTAGTATGTCAGGATGGCTCTGATCCCTGTGGAGCTGCTTTTGGCCAAGGCTTTATAGACCAAACACATGGACTTGAAAACAATCCGCTCCTTAATCGGAAGCCAATGTAGCTGCTTCCTAGCCAGCGTGGCCGAAGTGCGACGGGGAAGATCAAGGACAAATCTAGCTGCCGCATTCTGGACTACCTGCAGGCGCTGCATCTGACTCTTATTCAGTCCAGCATACAGCGCATTGCAGTAGTCCAGGCGTGATCCAAGAAGGGCGACAGCCAGTTGTCTTCTTGACGGCTGGGAGAGGTAGTTCTTTATTTTCCTGAGTACATGAATTACATGGTTCACGAGGATGAGCCGCGGCAGCGCCAGCAGGCCTTCAAGGATGGTTCACGAAGATGAGCCGCGGCAGTGCCAGCAGGCCTTTAAGGATAGTTCACGAGGATGAGCCGCGCCAGCAGGCCTTCAAAGATGGTTCACGAAAATGAGCCACGGCAGCGCCAGCAGGCCTTCAAAGATGGTTCACGAAGAGGAGCCTCGGCAGCGCCAGCAGGCCTCCGAGGATGAGTTCGTCTAGGTGTCTCTCGACTCCAGGATACAACTGCCTTCCTGCTCTGGAGCTACCCCAGTTATAGGTCTGGCGCCCTTTGATGTCCGGACCCTCGCACTTGGAGGTCGGGGGGTCCGGTATGAGGGAGTCCAGACACCCAGCAGGGGGGTGGAGTCAGCGCCCAGGGAGGCTGGGGGCGATCGAAACCAGGCGGAGGGGAGCCATCGACACTCCTTCTTCCATTGACTCGCCAAGTGGTCTCTTTACCCCCCGGGTGGATGGTGGTGCCTCGATGTCGGGGCCTGGCTGGGCCTGAGGCGGAGGTCGACTCGAGGCCACGAGGCCTGGCCGTGGAGGGTCCAAAATGGCGGCTGGGCCGGGAACGGTGGTTCGGCACAGGGCCCGGGCCAGCCGAGAAGGTTGTGGTTACGAGTCTGGGTTCCGTCGGGGAAGAGCTGGGGGTTGACCCGGAGGGCTGCAGGTGTGGTTCTTGTCCGGGGAACAGGGGTAGCAGTAGTCCGGGACCCGCCATGCGGGGAGGGGTCGGGCATGCCACGAGGCCTGTCCAACATGCGTCCCCCCCCAGCTGAAGGCAGGGAGAGTCACCCATCCCCTTGGGTAATCTCCTCGCCGAGGCGGAAGAAGCGGGACAGGCCGTCTGCTTTGGCGTGGTCTTGGCCTGGGCGATGCTCCACAGTGAAGTCCATCCCTTGCAGGGAGATGGACCAACGCAACAGCTTCGGATTCCCTCCCCGCATCTGCATCAGCCATTGCAGAGGTCGGTGGTCTGTTTGCACCCGGAAGTGGGTACCGAAGAGATAGGGCCGGAGCTTCTTGAGGGCCCACACCACAGCGAAGGCCTCTCGCTCTATGGTGCTCCAGCGCTGTTCTCGGGCCAGCAGGCGTCGGCAGATGAAGGCCACTGGCTGGTCAACTCCCTCTGTGTTGATTTGGGAGAGGACGGCCCCAACGCCGTGATCGGAGGCATCGGTCTGTACTGTAAATTCCCGGCTGTAGTCGGGGGCTTGGAGCACTGGGGCGGTGCACATTGCGGACTTGAGGTTCTCCTGACACTCAGGGGTCCAGTGTAGTTTCGGGGGGTTCTTCTTGGACGTGAGTTCTATGAGGGGCCCCACAATGCTGCCATAGTCCTTCACGAAGCGCCAGTAGTATCCGGTGAGCTCCAGGAAGGCTCGGACCCCTGTTTGGGTGACCGGGGGCTCCCAAGCCCGGATGGCTGCAATCTTGAGTTGGAGAGGGGCCACCTGGCCACTTCCTACCTGGTGCCCCAGGTAGGTCACGGACCCTTGGCCGATTTGGCACTTGCTGGCCTTGATTGTTAGTCCTGCCTGCCGGAGGGCGGTCAGGACCTCCCGGAGGTGTTGGAGGTGTTCTGCCCAGTGGAGACTGTACACGGCAATATCGTCCAGATAGGCGGCGCTGAACTCCTCCAGCCCCGCCAATACTTTGTTCACGAGCCTCTGGAAGGTGGCGGGGGCATTTTTCATTCCGAAGGGCATCACTTTGAAGTGGTAGTGGCCATCCGGGGTGGAGAAGGCTGATCGCTCCTGGGCTCCTGGGGTGAGGCCGATCTGCCAATAGCCCGCGGTCAAGTCAAAGATGCTCAGGTAGCGGGCGTCCCCCAGACGGTCGATCAATTCACCAGCTCGGGGGATGGGGTGAGCGTCTGTTCGGGTGACGGCGTTCAAGCCCCGGTAGTCCACACAAAATCTGAGTTCTGGGGCGACGCCAGGGGCGGCGACCTTGGGGACCAGCACGACCGGGCTGGCCCATGGGCTGTCGGAGGGCTCGATCACTCCTAGGGCCAGCATCTTGGAGACCTCTGATTGGATGCAGGCGCGTACCCGATCGGGAACTCTGTAGGCCCTGTGCCGGATAGGGGGACTATCCCTGGTGTCGACATCGTGGAGGCACCAGGGGGTGATCCCGGGCGTGAGGAAGAATAGATCGGCGAACTGTTGCAACAAGTCTTGGCAGCTGTGGCATTGTGCTGGGGTCAGGGTGGAAGAGAGGTTGACCCCTTCCACGGAGCCGTCTTGTGCTAGAGTTTTCAGGAGGTCGGGGAGGGGCTCGGAGTCCTCTTCAGCCCCACTGTCGGTAGCCATCAGGAGGCTAAGTTCTGATCGCACAAAGTGCGGCTTAAGTCTGTTGGCATGGAGGACCCGGAGGCATGGACTGACTGGTTTCTCGGACAGTTGGGGTCATTGGCGTAGTGGCCGGGCCGCTGGCATTTGTGGCAGACAATGTTGGAGCGGAATCCCGGTCGCGTCGGAGGGCTTCCTCTTCCGGCCGGAGACGGGGGGTTGCTAGTGGGGGACACCGTGGCGGTGTCCCTGCCCCGACCCTGGCCTCCTCCTCCCCCTCGCGGACGGTGGGACCCCTGGGAGGCTCTGTTTTGTTTGCCCGGCCAATTCCGGGGGACCCGGGTGCTCTCCCATCGATCCGCTTCGATGGCTAGTTTCCGGGGTTCGGTCAGCTTGCTGTCGAGGAGATGCTGCCTTAGTTCCATGAAACAATTATTGGAGAGGTGTTCCCACACGATGAGGTCGACCAATTGCTCGTAGGTGGTGACCTGGCTGCCTTTGATCCACCCCTCTAAGGCCCGGCTAAAATAGTTCACATATTCCACCCAGGTGGTACCGGGGATTCTTTTACAGTCTCGGAATCGCTGCCGGTACATCTCAGGGGTGAGCCCATAGCGAGTGAGAAGGGCGGCTTTCATGTACTCGTAGGAGGTCATCTCTGCGTCGGGGAGTTGTAGCAGGGCATCTCTTCCTTCGTTGACGAATCTCCCCCACAACCCGGCTCCCCAGTCTTTTCGCGGAATACGGTGGGAGATCATGGCTACCTCGTAGGCCTTGAACCATTGCTGGATATCGTCGTTCCGGTAGTACTCTCGGACGACGTCTTTGGGAATGTGGACCTTGGTGTACGTAGGGGGAGCGGAGCTCTGGTTCTCGGGGACGCCGAGGTCCTTGTTTTGTCTTCGAATCTCTAGTTCTTTTAAACTGCGCTCGTGTTCGTACGCTAGTTTCTTCTCTTCCAGCTCCCTCTGGCTTTTTTTTTCTTCTCGTTCTTCTCGTAGCCGTAAGTGTTCGAGGGCTATCTTTTTTTCCGATAGTTTCAGTTCCCCATCTAAGCGGAGTCGAGCCAGTTCCAACTCGTGGAGCCGGCTCCTCTCCCGTTCTCGGGCCTCCTCGGAAGAGAGGCCCGCTCTTCTTTCTTCTTCGGGGGTTGCAATTGTTTCTGTGGTCTCGATGCTTTCGTTTTGGGGTGGGGACGCTCCCGTTTCCACCCAAGACTCCAAGGCGTGCTTGAGGTCGTCTTTGGTGCTCAGTCCCGTGGTAGCGATGCCCAAGTCTATGCCGAATTGTTTCAATTCCTTGTGGCTGTATTCTTCTAGCCGTTCCATCTGGAATTTTGCAGTTGTTCTGGTCTCTTTCGTCGACATTGTTGCAGTGTGTAGTGGGGCGAGTTACTCTCCGTACGATTATGCGTCGGCTCGGATCGCGCCGCTGGCCACCAATGTTAGACAGGGACCCGGAGGGTCGGCCGAGCAAGGGGGAGAGGCCTCCTGGCGAGGGCCCTCTCCTTAGATCGTACAGACGAGCAACTACCCCCCCACAGATGGACGCCACACAAAGATAGGTTCTGTACACTTTTATCGGTATTCTTAAACAGGTTAAACTTGACGATACAGCAGGACCAGGATACGGTGATCCCTTCAATTTTAGTCTCTGAGGGAAAGGGGGTAGCGGGACAGTCTCGGTACCGGTCCGGTACAGGGGTAGCTGGGGTATAGCTCTCAATCCTCGAGCTGGAGGGTTCGCAAGTAGGGGCCGCGGCAGCGCCAGCAGGCCTTCGAGGATGGTTTACGAAGATGAGCCGCGGCAGCACCAGCAGGCCTTCAAGGATGGTTCACGAGGATGAGCCGCGGCAGCTCCAGCAGGCCTTCAAGGATGGTTCACGAGGATGAGCCGCGGCAGCGCCAGCAGGCCTTCAAGGATGGTTCACAAAGATGAGCCGCGGCAGCGCCAGCAGGCCTTTAAGGATAGTTCACGAGGATGAGCCGCGGCAGCGCCAGCAGGCCTTCAAAGATGGTTCACGAAGATGAGCCGCGACAGCGCCAGCAGGCCTTTAAGGATAGTTCACGAGGATGAGCCGCGGCAGCGCCAGCAGGCCTTCAAAGATGGTTCACGAAGATGAGCCGCGGCAGCGCCAGCAGGCCTTCAAAGATGGTTCATGAAGAGGAGCCGCGGCAGCGCCAGCAGGCCTCCAAGGATGAGTTTGTCTAGGTGTCTCTCGACTCCAGGATACAACTGCCTTCCTGCTCTGGAGCTACCCCAGTTATAGGTCTGGCGCCCTTTGATGTCCGGACCCTCGCACTTGGAGGTCGGGGGGTCCGGGATGAGGGAGTCCAGACACCCAGCAGGGGGGTGGGGCCAGCGCCCAGGGAGGCTGGGGGTGATCGAAACCAGGCGGAGGGGAGCCATCGACACTCCTTCTTCCATTGACTCGCCAAGTGGTCTCTTTACCCCCGGGGTGGATGGTGGTGCCTCGATGTCGGGGCCTGGCTGGGCCTGAGGCGGAGGTCGACCCGAGGCCACGAGGCCTGGCCGTGGAGGGTCCAAAATGGCGGCTGGGCCGGGAACGGTGGTTCGGCACAGGGCCCGGGCCAGCCGAGAAGGTTGTGGTTACGAGTCTGGGTTCCGTCGGGGAAGAGCTGAGGGTTGACCTGGCGGGCTGCAGGTGTGGTTCTTGTCCGGGGAACAGGGGTAGCAGTAGTCCGGGACCCGCCATGCGGGGAGGGGTCGGGCATGCCACGAGGCCTGTCCAACATCTGGGCATCGAGTTAGACACGGTTAAGGGCGTGTCGAGACTCCCTGCCGGGAAGGTGCATGACTTGAAACGGGACATTCAGGATCTGCTGGGGAGGGACAAAGCACCTCTAGGGGTCATCCAGAGCCTCCTGGGCAAGCTCAATTTTGCAGCTCGAGTTATCCCAGTGGGCCGAGTGTTTGCTAGAAGATTAGCCAGGGCCACGGCCAGGGTGGTCAAGGGTCATCATTTTGTGAAATTGTCCGCTGGCTTGAAGAAAGACTTGGTAATGTGGGCAGAGTTCTTGTCTGACTTTAATGGGACGGTGATCTGGAGGTCTCCATGGGTAGACAGTCCTGAAATCAGAATGTTTACGGACGCATCAGGCAGGGAGGGCTTTGGTGCAATTCTGGGCGAACACTGGTGTGCGCAGGAGTGGCCCAACGCCTGGCGCAAGCGCGGCATCTCCTCCAATATCACGGTGCTTGAACTTTTCCCCATTGTCATTGCTTTACACCTCTGTCCTGGGCCCCTGTCCAATAGAAAGGTCCTTTTCTGGTCAGACAACATGGCGGTCGTCCAAGCTATCAACGGGCAAACAGCCAGATGCCCGCTGGTCCTTTGCCTGCTGAGGGAACTAGCCGGTAGGAGCCTGCGCTGCAACATTGAATTCAGGGCTAGGCACATTGCGGGGGTCAAAAACGTAGCTGCTGATGCTCTTTCTCGTTTCCAGTGGGACCGTTTCCGGGCGGCGTGCCCGCGGGCGAGAGCAGAGTTGACCCCCTTTCCACCAGCTCTCTGGCGCATCTTGGAGTGGAAATATTTACAACAAGGGGTGGTGAGGGACAGAGTCTCTGAATTAAGCAGAAAGCTCTCACCCAGTCAAGAGATCAGGGCTAGATCCAACACCGTTTTTTAGCTCACTGCACCATCCCAGTTTCAGAACCTGGCTGTATGCAAATTAGTCTGTTCCTGTCCCAGTGCATGATGGGAACAGGGCAAACCAAACTACAAAAACCAATTCTTACACTTGGAAGGAAACAAGCTCCCGGGGACCGGTTTCTGGCATTACAGCCGTCTTCGGCCCGGTTTGCTTGAATCCTGATGGTGCAATGAGCAAGGGTCTCACATCTGAGAATACCCTTCCACGCTTAGGGTGGACAAAAATATTTACAACAAGGGGTGGTGAGGGACAGAGTCTCTGAATTAAGCAGAAAGCTCTCACCCAGTCAAGAGATCAGGGCTAGATCCAACACCGTTTTTTAGCTCACTGCACCATCCCAGTTTCAGAACCTGGCTGTATGCAAATTAGTCTGTTCCTGTCCCAGTGCATGATGGGAACAGGGCAAACCAAACTACAAAAGCCAATTCTTACACTGGGAAGGAAACAAGCTCCCGGGGACCGGTTTCTGGCATTACAGCCGTCTTCGGCCCGGTTTGCTTGAATCCTGATGGTGCAATGAGCAAGGGTCTCACATCTGAGAATACCCTTCCACGCTTAGGGTGGACAAAAATATTTACAACAAGGGTGGTGAGGGACAGAGTCTCTGAATTAAGCAGAAAGCTCTCACCCAGTCAAGAGATCAGGGCTAGATCCAACACCGTTTTTTAGCTCACTGCACCATCCCAGTTTCAGAACCTGGCTGTATGCAAATGAGTCTGTTCCTGTCCCAGTGCATGATGGGAACAGGGCAAACCAAACTACAAAAGCCAATTCTTACACTGGGAAGGAAACAAGCTCCCGGGGACCGGTTTCTGGCATTACAGCCGTCTTCGGCCCGGTTTGCTTGAATCCTGATGGTGCAATGAGCAAGGATCTCACATCTGAGAATACCCTTCCACGCTTAGGGTGGACAAAAATATTTACAACAAGGGGTGGTGAGGGACAGAGTCTCTGAATTAAGCAGAAAGCTCTCACCCAGTCAAGAGATCAGGGCTAGATCCAACACCGTTTTTTAGCTCACTGCACCATCCCAGTTTCAGAACCTGGCTGTATGCAAATTAGTCTGTTCCTGTCCCAGTGCATGATGGGAACAGGGCAAACCAAACTACAAAAGCCAATTCTTACACTGGGAAGGAAACAAGCTCCCGGGGACCGGTTTCTGGCATTACAGCCGTCTTCGGCCCGGTTTGCTTGAATCCTGATGGTGCAATGAGCAAGGGTCTCACATCTGAGAATACCCTTCCACGCTTAGGGTGGACAAAAATATTTACAACAAGGGGTGGTGAGGGACAGAGTCTCTGAATTAAGCAGAAAGCTCTCACCCAGTCAAGAGATCAGGGCTAGATCCAACACCGTTTTTTAGCTCACTGCACCATCCCAGTTTCAGAACCTGGCTGTATGCAAATGAGTCTGTTCCTGTCCCAGTGCATGATGGGAACAGGGCAAACCAAACTACAAAAGCCAATTCTTACACTGGGAAGGAAACAAGCTCCCGGGGACCGGTTTCTGGCATTACAGCCGTCTTCGGCCCGGTTTGCTTGAATCCTGATGGTGCAATGAGCAAGGATCTCACATCTGAGAATACCCTTCCACGCTTAGGGTGGACAAAAATATTTACAACAAGGGGTGGTGAGGGACAGAGTCTCTGAATTAAGCAGAAAGCTCTCACCCAGTCAAGAGATCAGGGCTAGATCCAACACCGTTTTTTAGCTCACTGCACCATCCCAGTTTCAGAACCTGGCTGTATGCAAATTAGTCTGTTCCTGTCCCAGTGCATGATGGGAACAGGGCAAACCAAACTACAAAAGCCAATTCTTACACTGGGAAGGAAACAAGCTCCCGGGGACCGGTTTCTGGCATTACAGCCGTCTTCGGCCCAGTTTGCTTGAATGCTTAATTCAGACACTCTGTTCATCACCACCCCCTTTTCTGAATCGTTTTTGGCCACTATAGGTGTTTCAGGGTATACTCAGACATGAGTCCCTTTCTCACTGCACCATCAGGATTCAAGCAAGCCGGGCCGAAGAAGGCTGAAATGCCAGAAACCGGTCCCCGGTAGCTTGTCTCCTTTCTGGTGAAGAATTGGCTTGGTAGTTTAGTCTGCCCTGTTCCCATGATGCACTGGGCCAGGGACAGTCTGATTTGCATATAGCCAGGTTCTGAGCTGGGATGGGGCAGTGAGATAAATAACGGTGATGGATCAAGCCCTGATCTTTGGACTGGGTAAGAGTGGTCTGTTTAACTCAGACACTCTGTTCATCACCACCCCCTTTTCTAAATCGTTTTTGGCCACTATAGGTGTGGCAGGGTATACTCAGACATGAGTCCCTTTCTCACTGCTCCATCAGGATTCAAGCAAGCCGGGCCGAAGAAGGCTGAAATGCCAGAGACCGGTCCCCGGTAGCTTGTCTCCTTTCTGGTGAAGAATTGGCTTGGTAGTTTAGTCTGCCCTGTTCCCATGATGCACTGGGCCAGGGACAGACTGATTTGCATATAGCCAGGTTCTGAGCTGGGATGGGGCAGTGAGATAAATAACGGTGATGGATCAAGCCCTGATCTTTGGACTGGGTAAGAGTGGTCTGTTTAACTTAGACACTCTGTTCATCACCACCCCCTTTTCTAAATCGTTTTTGGCCACTATAGGTGTGGCAGGGTATACTCAGACATGAGTCCCTTTCTCACTGCTCCATCAGGATTCAAGCAAGCCGGGCCGAAGAAGGCTGAAATGCCAGAAACCGGTCCCCGGTAGCTTGTCTCCTTTCTGGTGAAGAATTGGCTTGGTAGTTTAGTCTGCCCTGTTCCCATGATGCACTGGGCCAGGGACAGACTGATTTGCATATAGCCAGGTTCTGAGCTGGGATGGGGCAGTGAGATAAATAACGGTGATGGATCAAGCCCTGATCTTTGGACTGGGTAAGAGTGGTCTGTTTAACTCAGACACTCTGTTCATCACCACCCCCTTTTCTAAATCGTTTTTGGCCACTATAGGTGTGGCAGGGTATACTCAGACATGAGTCCCTTTCTCACTGCTCCATCAGGATTCAAGCAAGCCGGGCCGAAGAAGGCTGAAATGCCAGAAACCGGTCCCCGGTAGCTTGTCTCCTTTCTGGTGAAGAATTGGCTTGGTAGTTTAGTCTGCCCTGTTCCCATGATGCACTGGGCCAGAGACAGACTGATTTGCATATAGCCAGGTTCTGAGCTGGGATGGGGCAGTGAGATAAATAACGGTGATGGATCAAGCCCTGATCTTTGGACTGGGTAAGAGTGGTCTGTTTAACTCAGACACTCTGTTCATCACCACCCCCTTTTCTAAATCGCATCTTGGAGTGGAGCAGGAGTTAAGAGCTTTGGGGGAGAGATCTCTGGTCCCAGGTACGAGAAGGCGCTATGGGAGTCACCTGGCGAATTTCAACAAAGCAGTTGAGGACATGGGCCTGTCAGCATTGACTCTTGAGGACTGAGTGCAGGCTTTTGTTGTTTGGGCGAAGAAGCAGGGTAAATCACACTCCTGGGCCTGTGGCCACCTGGCTGCTATCAGCCACGATGCTAGATTGAGAGTGGCACGGGATCCGGCTAAGTCTTTTGTCATCAGGGCGGCTCTGAAGGGCTGGGCTAGGGACAAACCAAGGGTCCCCGACAAAAGGTCACCCATTGATTTCCCCACTTTACAATCCATGCTAGATGTCCTTCAAGCAGTGGCACACTCGCAGTTCGAGGCGTCCCTATTTGCGGCGGCCTTTTGCCTAGCCTTCTTTGGAGCTTTCTGGAGCAGCGAGATAGTGGCGCACTCCAGGAGCGACAGCTCAGGGGACGCCCTAGGGGTGACGGACAGTAGCATAGACAAGAACCTGACCATCACCCTCAGCAGGTCTAAGACAGACCAAGTAGGTAAAGGGGTAGTTATTGTGTTGGCCCCTCTCGGGGACCGTAGATACTGTCCAGTTGCCGTCATACAGGCCTATCTCGCCCAGCGTCCAGCAGTGCAAGGATACCTCCTGATACATGCAGACCTAAGCCCACTCACTAAGTACCAGATGGACAAAATCATGTTGCCATGCCTCGCCAGAGCAGGACTGTTGGGTCGGGAGAAGAAGTTTTCTAGCCACTCTTTCAGAATAGGGGCGGCTACTGCGGCCTTCAAAGCGGGCATGCAGCCAGCATGTGTTCAAAAAGTGGGACGCTGGGCGTCCCTTTGCTACAAGCAGTACATCCGCCCATGAGGGGCTAGCGGTGCCACAATTGGTGGTGTCATTTTCAGTTGTGAATATTGGTGTGCAGTGTTTAGTGTGTTGTGCAAACTTTAAGTCAATAAAAGAAAGAAAGTGAATCGTGTATTTTCTTTTGACAGGGTCAAGAGTGTGAGTCTTGGGGCATTCGACCGTCACCAGGTTGGGTCAGTGGGCAGCGATCAGGAACTGGACGCAGGGTTTCTCGAACACGGAATGTGTGTGGTTGGGTTTCCCTGGCATGCACTGGAACAGCCTATTGTATAGATTAAAGGAAGCGCTCTCAGCAGTGGGGGCCCCACCCCATCACTTGGTCATACACCTGGGGGGTAATGACCTTACGAACCTTGGAAGGTCTACACTATTGCAGAAGATGACGATGGACCTGGGAGAAATCTGCAGATAAGTGGGGGAGTGTGAAGTCTGGTAGTCAGAAATTGTGCCACTAAGGGTGTGGCAGGGCGCTAATTCATGTGAAGCAGTAGACTGGTCTAGGAGAAGAATCAACAGCTGTGAGAAGTTGGCCTGATATGTTGTGTTTCCAATTCTGGAACCATCTTGTATCAGTCCAAACAATCCCTTATGGTATCTGGTTGTAAGTCAACCTTGTTAGACAAGTAATCCTAGGGGTAGCATGGACTAAGCAGCCTTGAAGGCTTAACTTAAGAGGTCGTGTTAAGCGAGCTGTTTCACCACATACAATCCTGTAATACCAAATGAAAGGACACCACACAAGTATATATTATAAAAATATATGTGTTTATTTCTAAATTAATCCCCAGTACTCTTTATGAGCAAAGGGGCACAAGCGTTAAATCAAAAGCACAGTATAACATACAAAGTAGCACAATTATGGATGAGGGCGGGTGGCCACTCAAACCATATATTAAAAAAGTGGTATAAGAGATACCAATCGAACAGTGGTTAGGCCTAGGGCCTAGAGAATTGCTGGGAGCAGTCAGGACTAGCAATTCGGGAGTAGCCCGCGGGATTCGAGTGCAGCACGTAAAGTGCGGCTTGCACCAATGCAATGTCAATGGTGCGTAAAAGTTACACAAAGTTAGTTTAAAGATACTTCCGCTGAACCTAGAGGAACAAAACTTAAGACACAGACCCTAGAGGTGTGTACCAACGCGGGCACACTGGCGTTGCAATGTTACCTCACCCACAGGAAGTGGGTGCACAGGGTCGAAGTGGCGTCGGGTTTTGACACGCAGGCTCTTGGTGCTTGGAGCTGAAGATGCTGCAGGCGATGGGAAGCAGAAGTGTCCGGTGTGATCCAAGGGTGGATCGAAGTCGAGATGAATCTGAAAGCAGAGGGGACAGAGTCTGGGTCACTAAGCAGTGACCAGGGTGGAACCAGGACGGAACCAGGCAATGTCGGGCGCAATCAGATGGTTGTCGAGAGGCTTCTCTCCGCTGTCACATGGGCTCTGGGGCATCTGCGATGTCCAGGAGCAGGTCACGATCTGTCCCACGCAGGCTCTCGCCGTCAGCACCGTTGGCTTCAAGATTGCAGCAAACAGCACTTGGCAAAAGCAATCCATGCGGAACCGGGAGATTGCTTCTCACTCAGACCAGGAGGGTCAGAGCGGGGGCTCCTTTTCACAGGAGCTGGTGCAAATCTGGAGCACCAGAAAAGCAAGTCGGTTTAAGGTTTTCGTTGGCACAGGGGCCACAAGCCAGCTGGCAAGTGACCGGGCCAACGCGTCGAGCCAACACAAGCAGAAGGGCCCCACACAGCACTCGTCAAGTGTAGAGGGGGTAGCTTTGGTGCAAGTGTAGCTCAGGGTTGGGGCTTCTCAAACCCCGGTGTACAGCTTCGAGGGTCACTCGTGGGCTGCACGGTCAGCGTCTCGTGGCCTTTTCAAGATGGCGTGCCCCACGCTTCCGGTCGCCTCCACTAGTCTCAGCTCTGCAGGGACGGTGGATCGGGCTGGAGGAAGGCAGGCAAGCTTGATCTCGTCGATCTCTGTTGCTCGAGTTCGGGCGGGAACTGCAACAATACAAGGGTCGAGGTGCTGAATGGTGCCTGTTTACACAGGGTGGTCACTCCTTGACCACAAGGGAGATTCTTCAGTCTTCTACGTTGAGTAGGATGTTGAAGGGTCCAGAGTTTCATTTCTTATGTTTCTTCAGGATAATCTGAGTTGCATTGGCACTGCTCCCACTCTTATTCGAATCTGGTGGGCTGGACATCCTGCTAGGTCCCCTCCTATGGGTGGGACCCAGGAAGGGGGTGGATACACCCCTTTCCTTTGATCCAGGCTGCGCTGGGACTGGGGCTGGTGTGCCCCAGAACCGGTTTGGCCGGATTATGCAAGGGGCAGCCTTGTGCTCCCCAGGCAGTGTCTGGTTTCTTTGAAATCTCCCTGCTACAATCCACTATCTCCTGTCTGGGGTGGTTTAACACCGCCCTGCGACAGGAAACCCTTTGTCCAGGCCACCATTTGCTGAGTTTCGGTCAGCAGCAGGAGGCCAGACTAGTGTCTGTGGCAGAGGCATCCATTTTGTGGATCTGAGGCTCTTTTAAAATCAACCGCGTTTCAGTAAAGCAACATGTCTTCTCCCTCTAGAAGGGTGGAATGCTACCCCCGTTGCCAGAACTGACGAGGAGGTAGTATTCCAATTCGTATGACACCTTACACGACATGTTTTGATAAAGCCAAACCAAAGTTGCTATATAACCGCGAGGATTATAAGGCACTTAATAGTATATGGTATGGCATTATCCCGGATCAGCTTAGGGAGTTGTTCCCGACACTGCAGACAGGCTCAGCTCATGCCAGAGCTCCATATCACATTAAACCAGGCACTCTGGGGGTCTGATTAGCAGGCCCACAGCCTCAGTAAGTCGAAAACCAGTGAAGCAAAAAGCAAAAATTGGGGTGACCATAGGATAGCAGACCCTACTCTCCTACAACAGCGCTATGAGAAAATTCACCCAACAGAGGGGTATGGGTTTCATCAGGCATGAAATGATTCAGGACAGGATCAAGGGTTACTTGGAAGCGGATGGGTTCACCTTTCACCTGTCGGTTTGGACTTGTTCCTCTTGGACGTACGAGAAGCTCTGCAGAGCAAGGGTTGCAGGTAATCTAGGTAGCGAAGTGGTGGGGGGCCCGGACGGCGACGGTGGCCGCCGGCCGGGCTGTGGCGGAATTATGGGGCGATCCGGAAACAGAGAGGTGCAGCACTGTACTTCAGCGGGCACATAGGGGTGCCAGAGCCTAACACCTGGAACCTCAAGGGAGGTCCGGGAACCCGTGTCGGCGCCCCAGTAGTCCTTTGGGCGGTTCTGGGCCTATGCAACCAGGGGTTTGCCTAGATATGCCCCGCAAGGGGAGTGAGTATATTTATTACCATAATGGTGCAGCATATGGGTGGTTCGCCACGTTGCTGCTTGGCTCATCAGGCGGGCAGGTGGCGAGAATGCGGCCTGCCCTTGGATCGCCTGTAAGATAACCCACCATGATTACATAACGTTGTATGTAATAAACCTGCAGCAACTTTCCCCAATCTAACACTGGTGTCTTGTGTCTTATTTGCGGGATGTTTGGGTATGTTGCGGGGCGGGGGGTTCTGTTGACATGATGTGACTATGCGGCTGCCCGAGGCCACCCAGTGACCATTAGGAGGGCGGCCCCGTAGTCACAGAGGGCCTCCCCGCCCACCCTACATTTCGGTCATCCACTCCTCCCTGGGCAGGTGGAGTCCTGGCAGGAGGGTGGGCGGGCCAGTGACGCACGTCCGGGGCGGCAGGCATGGCGAGGGGTATTTAACTTCCCCTCGCCATCTTGGAAGCCTCTTTACCGCTCCGGACGCCGCGCGTCGTGTACCAGGGACACTCTTTTCCCTCCCTACCTCTTACCCTGTGTGTCAGCTGGGTGGGGAAACTGTTGGAACTTTTAATGTGTACTTTTTCGTTGCAGGCAGAGTTACAGGGCGATCCGGAAGCAGAGAGGTGCAGCACTGTACTTCAGCGGGCACATAGGGGTGCCAGAGCCTAAAACCTGGAACCTCAAGGGAGGTCCGGGAACCCGTGTATGCGCCCCAGTAGTCCTTTGGGCGGTTGTGGGCCTGTGCAACCGGGGTTAGCTCAGATACGCCCCGCAAGGGCGTGAGTATATTTATTACCATAATGGTGCAGCATATGGGTGGTTCGCCACGGTGCTGCTTGGCTCATCAGGCGGGCAGGTGGCGAGAATGCGGCCTGCCCTTGGATCGCCCGTAAGATAACCCACCATGATTACATAACGTTGTCTGTAATAAACCTGCAGCAACTTTCCCCAATCTAACACTGGTGTCTTGTGTGTTATTTGCGGGATGTTTGGGTATGAGGCGGGGCGGGGGGTTCTGTTGACATGATGTGACTATGAGCGGCATATACTTGTGTGCCATGGTCTATGGGAGGCTGCGAGCCGTATCTGGAGAATTCATTTATAGTCGCGCCTACTAGGGAGTTGGAAGTCTTGGCCTGGCCTGGCCGGCAGGACACAGCAGCTGCGTAGCTCCCAGTTCCCCGGTGGAGCTGCAAGTGTCCACGCGTTTTTCCCCTCGGGCAGCAATGTCGACTCTGCACCATGTCGGACCCTTCCTCTAGCGAGGACGACATGGAACTGGAAGCAGGGCTCGAGTCGGGGTACCACGCAGGTGGACGGCGTCCCCTCAGTAATTTTACCAGGAGCTCGATTACTGGAGCAAATGGAGCCCCACATTCACTCTTTGGGCTCTCTGGGGCGAGATTGGAGCTCATTCAGAACGCTGCTCACGCGCTGGTGTCTCTGATGCAATCGCATCTAAGGGGTGAGCGAGGGAAGGCAATGAGTCTGATGGTGCAAGTCACCTTTCATGACGTCACTTCCTGTTGTGACGTCAGCGTCCCCCCACTTCTTTTTAGGTCTCGCTGGTACTGCATCCGAAGGATGCGTCCAGCTGGAGACTTATAGCTGCCCGTCTCGGGGGAATGAGGGACAAGAGGGTGCCACGTGCTGCTCTTGTGCTGGATTTGACTGCGTGCACGCGCACCCACATTCATGCATGCGCACAAACACAGCCACACGCATACACAGGCACACACACACACCCCCCCGTCGCAGCCGTACCTACACACACACACTAGCACACGCACAAACAGAGACCCCCCCACACACACCAGCGCACCTACACACACGCACACACGCACGCACACATACAAAGACCCCCCGCCGCCGCCATCGCACACATACACACATACACACACATACACACACACACACACACAAGCGCACCCCCCTGCCCCCTAGAACTAAGCCCCACTTACCACCATTCGGGACTTCTGTAGCCGGGGCTCTCCCTCGGGCATGGGAGCCCCGCTCTCAGTCACTCCATGGGCGCGTGCGCGGGACTTCCGAAGACGGAAGTCCCGCCCAAAGGAACTGGCTCAAACGCGCATGCGCAGTGACCAGACGATAGCAAAATCATTTTCACTGTCACCATCATGCCCCATCGTCAGGGTACCACCCACAGATTGGGTTCGAAGGACAACCAGAACTTGCTGTCTGCCTGGCAGTCTTGGAACAACAAAGTCTCCTATTGTCAGACTGGATGCCGTCACTCGTCATTGTTGATTAGTTTATTCATTTCCTTTTGGTAATTTTCTCGTACTCCAGATCAGGCATTCAGCAGGAGTGGTGTGATATTGAGTCTCTTTCCACCCAAAGCACTGTTGACTTGGAGTTTTTCGGGTGGGACTGTGAGGTGTCTGGCGATTATTCTTTTTAGAATGGTGTATCGTTCATTCTGCATGCTAAAAATTGGCTTTTGCGATGCAGACCACCTTGACTAAAGTTTGCATAGACCATTTCCCTGCAGCCACCTCAGTGTGATTATGTGGTGTTTGATGCATTGCGACGGAAGTCGTCTGCTAATACCCGACTCTGGTATAGAAGTCCATCGGTGAGGAATTTGTGGAGTGGCCACACATGACTATTGTTTTATTTTTATTTTGGGGATCGTTTCCTCTGCTGCAGTTTTGTTCATTACCTCCAGTTATGGGTATATTGAGTAATCCTCAATTAGTACCAACACATGTTTGCTGTCAGGCAAACTCCTAAAGTCAGCACTGGTTTTGATCCAGGGGCCTTCAGGTATTGCCTCAGTGATGACGAACGTTGGAGATTCTGATTGGCTGGTGGCCTGGCACATCCTGTTCCACTTTGTCATATAGATGAGGAAACCTGTTTTTAATTTGTATGAGGCTCTTAGTCTTAACTGTACCCTGATGACCATTGTTGGCAAGGTGTACCACTCGCATTTTCATCTCGTTGTGGTTCACCAGTCAAATTCCATGGAGGAGGCATTCATCTGGTGATTCGGAAAGCTCATAAATGTTCATGAAGGAGGGACCTCTGAATTTGTTGTACTTCCCCAGTCCTCTGGAATAAGTTGTTACTAAGGGAGGCCCACCGCCCGCCTCTCACTGCATGGACGGCCACCTTTAAGCAGTCCTCGAATTCTGTGATCTGTTGAATTTCTTCTAAAGATATTGGCAGAGGCATCAAGCTTTCCACTTAGGTACTCCTCAGTGTCCGGAGCTCAGTCTTCTTCCTCAGGGCACACCCCTCACCCCCTCACCCTCACACACCCTCACCCTCACCCCCCCTACACCCTAACACCCCCTCACCCTCACACCCCCTCACCCTAACACCCCCTCACTCTAACACCCCCTCACCCCCCTCACCCTAACACCCCCTCACTCTCACACCCCTTCACCCTCACACCCCCTCACCCCCCTCACACCCCCTCACCCTCACACCCCCTCACACCCCCTCACCCTCACACCCCCTCACCCTCACACCCCTCACACTTCCTCACCCTCACACACCCTCACCCTCACCCTCCCTTACCTTCACCCTCCCTCACCCTCACACCCCCTCACCCTCACACCCTCACACCCCCTCACCCTCCCTCACCCTCATCCTTCCTCACACCCCCTCACCCCCTCACCCCCTCACCCTCACACCCCCTCACCCCCTCACACCCCTCACCCTCCCTCACCCCCCTCACACCCCCTCACCCTCACACGCCCTCACTCACCCTCCCTCACCATCACATCCCCTCACCCTCACCCTCACACCCCCTCACCCCCCTCACACCCCTCACACCCCCTCACCCTCGCACCCCCTCACCCTCCCTCAACCTCACACCCCCTCACCCCCCCTCACCCTCACCCCCCTCACCCTCACCCCCCTCACACCCCCTCACACCCTCTCATCCTCTCACCCTCACACCCCCTCACACCCCCTCACACCCTCACCCCCTCACCCCCCCTCACACCCCCTCACACCCTCACACCCCCTCACCCTCACACCCCCTCACCCTCCCTCACCCTCACACCCCTTCACCCTCCCTCACCCTCACACCCCCTCACCCCCCCTCACACCCCCTCACCCCCCTCACACCCCCTCACACCCCCTCACCCTCTCACCCTCACACCCCCTCACACCCCCTCACCCCCACACCCCCCTCACACCCCCTCACACCCCCTCACACCCTCACACCCCCTAACCCTCACACCCCCTAACCCTCACACCCCCTCACCCTCTGTGCAACCATTCAACAACTGGTTCAAATATGTTCTGTCAATGTTTCAAGTTTTATTACAAATGTAACAAAAAGATGTTAAATTTTCACTTCTGTTCTTGGATTTTCGTCACAATAAAATACTCTGAACATAATCTTCACAAAAGTTATTTACAAAGGTTTAACTATTGCCATTATAAATTACAATAACTTATTTAAGTATTAATTATTTGAAAAAATTAACAGCCATTGTTATTTGTAATATCAATACATCTAAGTCACGTAAATACAACACATATCGCATTAGAAATGCTATAGGTGTCGCATTTGCGAAAGGTATAACTATTAGCATTGTAAATGACATAGCTATTAATTTAGCTATTTTCAAAAACAAAACTGTGGTGTCCTAGCATAGATATGTTCTAGTGTTCAGGTGTGATGTAACATACTGTACACCCACCCACCACAGACGTCATGGTGTCACATGACGCTGCCAATAAATAGGGCAGAGCGCACGTGCTCGCGGCCATTCCTACTACCCTCATCTGGTGTCTGCGTGTCTATCATTGTTCTCCTAACATGCGGGCCTAGGGCCCTACACGACAACATACTACAATGGCAACGAGGTCGGGATGCAGCCCATGCGTGCCACTACCCACAGCACAACAGAAGAAAAAGGGGAAGTGAGCTACCCGCCTGCAGGGCATCCCCTGCAGCAAGGCGCAAAGCGCCGAGAAGCCGGTGGGCACGACTGAGCTCCACAGCCTGCAGCGACAGCGAGGCCCACCACACCAGCCTTGAAGGACGAGCGGACAAGAGCCCAACCGCGTCGGTCGCCACCATCCAGTGCCACCAGGAAAGAGCGGACCGCCCAGTGCCCACCTGAGACGGCCGCGAAGAAGAGACCCCCACCGGAGAGGTGCACCGGCCGGGCGGAGCCCACCCGCCACGACCGCAGCTCAGGATCTGGCCCGTCGGCCGAAGGTGAGCCGGGAGCGGGAGGTGACTCCCCCGGAAGACTGTGCACCAAAGCGGATCTCAACCGCTATAGACATTAACTCTAATGCCCAATTATAAGCAGGACCAGCGGAGCCCACCCGCGGCCTGCCCGAGTCATCCCCTGCCCCCGCCGCGTGTGTGACTGGAAGCGGTGGAGCCCAGAGTCGAGCGACGGCGTGAGGGAAAGTGCGGCCGGACCCGCAACTAACTGAAACAACGAGGGGGAGGGAGTGGAGTAGCTAACCGCCTCCCGACCCCCCTCGCAGCGTGATCCGGGCCAGCGGAGCCCACCCGCGGCCCGCCGGTAGCGCCCCCCCCCAAAGGAAGACTGAGCAGAGCCAGCGGAGCCCACCCGCGGCCTGCCGGCGGCACCCCCAGCGAGGAAAGACACTGCAGAGCCAGCGGAGCCCACCCGCGGCCTGCGAGAAGCATGGCCGGTCTCCGCCACGCAGCATGTGCCAGTTGAAGCTGCTGCGGCGGGAGACCGGGAAAGTGAAGCCTGCTGCAACGGACAATCACCAGCATTTAAATAGGCAGAGCCGGCGGAGCCTACCCGCGGCCTGCCTCGAGCGCCCCCTGTCCCGAAGAGGGACCAGAAAACAACACGGAGCTCCCCCGCCTGAGAGAAGCATCAAACCCCCCCCCCCCCCGCCCGCGTGAGGACTGCCGGAGGCTGCCACGAGCGGGGAGGGTGGAGAGGTCTGCAGAGCCTGTGGCCGCCGAGTTCAAATGTGCCCCCACAGGAATATCTAATGAAAGTGCCGGTGCACCCGGCAAGACTCAGAACAGTTGCCTCCCAGCAAACACAGCAGTGCCTAAACATCTAAAGGAATAAACTGTGCTGTCGCCTGTTCTTTCTGAACAAACCCGGCAGGACTGGGAGCATGCGCCTGTGCATTCCTGCCCCCCAAAAGTGAAATGGAAAGATTCACCGGGATGACAGTTTAAAGCAGGGTCCCAGCAGCAGCTCCAGCTCCCTGTGCACTGAGAGTGAGGGACAGGCAGTAGAGTGCACAACACAGGGAAGACAAGAGCCACCAGGCAGGCATCTGCCAAATCGGAGTCTACCGCCATTGAGTGGCCAAAAGGAAAAGTGCACCTGCATCAATAAGAAAGAAAACAAGCATTGCACAATACCAGTCAAATCAGCAGCAGCAAGGGGTAACAGACTGAGTAACGCCCACAAGGAGAATCCAATCTCACGCAGCATGTAGGTGCGCAACCACGCGGGGAAACACCCACACGCACCAGCAAGGAGTCGGCAGATGCCACTTCCAGCGCGACGTGGGAAGAGGCACGAACGCCTCACTAAGCATCCAAGCACTGACAGAACGTCTGGAGAAAACGACTGCCAAGTAATGGAAGAACGTCCAGGGAAAAGACTGCCGCGATCAGAAGACGGAGAGAGCAGTGACTCCTAGTGGCCACAGGTGTTCACCGCAGCATCAACTACTTCCGCCAACGGTCCAAAGCAGCAAGAACCCGACGTCAGGCAAGCAGCAAGTACCCGACGACAGCCAAAGCAGCAAGTACACAACGACACGCAACAGGTGTCCAAGAGCCCTGAACAGTAAGTGCGCAGGTAACGCGGCACTTGGCAACGTACAGCCACCGCAAGGAGAAGAAGAGCGCAGGTAGCGCCACCGTGCAGAACAGTTATCGCAGACGACCACAAAACGTGGCGCCTCCCAGAAGCCGATCCACAGAATGATCGCCCACCAAGTGCTGACCCGCGACGGGTCCCCAAACACAAGAAAATGGTTAAAGCACAAAGTCCGACAGGACGACCAAAGATAACCTGCCAGACATCGGCAGAAGTGGACCGCCCAACGGTCCAGGACGTTCAACCTAGACAAGGTCTACGGATGTGGACCCACGAACGTCACCAACAAGGATCAATAGAAGAGGGTTCGCGACACCAACTCTGGCTGCTGAGGAAGAAGGAGAAAGTGTCCCCGACGGGGACAAGACCAGGGGTACACATGCAGCGGGCGCGCCCTGCATGGAGGAGCCAGGTCAGTAGAGAAGACGCAAGATCGGACCAAGTGATGTCGCGAAGCTGGAAGGAAGAAAAGGAGAGATCTGAGTGGCACGTCTGCCACCGCGAAAAGGAAGGAAGAAAAGGAGAGATCTGAGTGGCACGTCTGCCACTGTGAACAGGAAGGATGAAAAGGAGAGATCTGAGTGGCACGTCTGCCACCGCGAAAAGGAAGGAAGAAAAGGAGAGATCTGAGTGGCACGTCTGCCACCGTGAACAGGAAGGATGAAAAGGAGAGATCTGAGTGGCACGTCTGCCACCGCGAAAAGGAAGGAAGAAAAGGAGAGCTCTGAGTGGCACGTCTGCCATCGAGAACAGGAAGGATGAAAAGGAGAGATCTGAGTGGCACGTCTGCCACCGTGAACAGGAAGGATGAAAAGGAGAGCTCTGAGTGGCACGTCTGCCATCGAGAACAGGAAGGATGAAAAGGAGAGATCTGAGTGGCACGTCTGCCACCACAAAAAGGAAGGAAGAAAAGGAGAGATCAGAGTGGCACGTCTGCCACTGCCAGAGTGGAAGGAAGTATATCCACGTGGCCTGTTGCCACAGTTAAGAGTGGAAGGAAGTATATCCACGTGGCCTTTTGCCACAGTTAAGAGTGGAAGGAGAAGTCAGTGCGAAGCACGTCCCCACAGTGAACCAACCAAGGAAAAGGAGAGCAGTGCAGGAAGACCTCTCACACTCCCGTAGAGAAGGAAGGCGACAAGTGCCAGGACAACGGTCCGAGGAGCACAAGGCTGGAAGAACACCAGTGGCAAAGACCAGCTGATCTGACCGACGATGTTTCCGCACACCCAGGAAAGACCACCCGTTGCCACGGAAGTCAACAACAGAAAGACTGTGAGGACAATTTGGTTGCCCAGTCGTCAACAGACTGTTTCCATCGAGCACCACAAACCGGTGCCACTGTGAACTTATGTTCCCCGCAACAGATTGAACAGCATCTGTGATTCCAAGCAGCGGCGGATAGAAAGACACTGAGGAAGCTGAACACTTTACTGCATCCTGATACATGTTAACTCCCCCACAGGTTGATTTCTGAATGTGGGTCTTTTGAAATTAAAAAAGGGAGGGGATGTAGTGTCCTAGCATAGACACGTTCTAGTGTTCAGGTGTGATGTAACATACTGTACACCCACCCACCGCAGACGTCATGGTGTCACATGCCGCTGCCAATAAATAGGGCCGAGCGCACGTGTTCGCGGCCATTCCTACTACCCTCATCTGGTGTCTGCGTGTCTATCATTGTTCTCCTAACATGCGGGCCTAGGGCCCTACACGACAACATACTACAACAAGCATTAGAAATGCAATCGAGCTCGGATTTATTTGAGTTTGAGCTAATGGCATTGTAAATGCCAATGTATTAATGCTATGTGTTATGGAGTGTGTTCATGTGGTGTGTACTGCCAGTGATCTCCTTGTGAGTGTGCGAATATTGCACCACTTGCCTGTGATGTCCTTCTTGTGAGTGTGAGAAGCTTGCACCTCTGCTGCCTGTGGTCTCCTTGTGAGTGTAAGAAGCTTGCACTGCTGCTGCCTGTGATGTCGTTCTTGTGAGTGGGAGAAGATTGCACCTCAGCTGGCTGTGGTCTCCTTGTGAGTGTATGCACTGTCATCGCTAGCCTGTAGATATGCATTGGCTTCACTAGCCTGTAGATATGCACCGTCATCGCTAGCCTGTAGATATGCACTGTCATCGCTAGCCTGTAGATATGCGCTGTCATTGCTATCCTGTAGATATGCGCTGTCGTCGCTAGCCTGTAGATATGCATTATCATCGCTAGCCTGTAGATATGCACTGTCATCACTAGCCTGTAGATATGCATTGGCTTCACTAGCCTGTAGATATGCACTGTCATTGCTAGCCTGTAGATATGCTCTGTCATCGCTAGCCTGTAGATATGCGCGGTCATCGCTAGCCTGTAGATATGCACTGTCATCACTAGCCTGTAGATATGCATTGGCTTCACTAGCCTGTAGATATGCACTGTCATCGCTAGCCTGTAGATATGCATTGGCTTCACTAGCCTGTAGATATGCGCTGTCATTGCTATCCTGTAGATATGCACTGTCATCGCTAGCCTGTAGATATGCTCTGTCATCGCTAGCCTGTAGATATGCACTGTCATCGCTAGCCTGTAGATATGCATTGGCTTCACTAGCCTGTAGATATGCACTGTCATCGCTAGCCTGTAGATATGCTCTGTCATCGCTAGCCTGTAGATATGCGCTGTCATTGCTATCCTGTAGATATGCGCTGTCGTTGCTAGCCTGTAGATATGCATTATCATCGCTAGCCTGTAGATATGCACTGTCATCGCTAGCCTGTAGATATGCTCTGTCATCGCTAGCCTGTAGATATGCACTGTCATCGCTAGCCTGTAGATATGCATTGGCTTCACTAGCCTGTAGATATGCACTGTCATCGCTAGCCTGTAGATATGCATTGTCATCGCAAGCCTGTAGATATGCACTGTCATCGCTAGCCTGTAGATATGCACTGTCATCGCAAGCCTGTAGATATGCATTGGCTTCACTAGCCTGTAGATATGCACTGTCATCGCTAGCCTGTAGATATGCACTGTCATCGCTAGCCTGTAGATACGCACTGTCATCGCTAGCCTGTAGATATGCTCTGTCATCGCTAGCCTGTAGATATGCACTGTCATCGCTAGCCTGTAGATATGCATTGGCTTCACTAGCCTGTAGATATGCACTGTCATCGCTAGCCTGTAGATATGCATTGGCTTCACTAGCCTGTAGATATGCGCTGTCATTGCTATCCTGTAGATATGCACTGTCATTGCTATCCTGTAGATATGCACTGTCATCGCTAGCCTGTAGATATGCATTGGCTTCACTAGCCTGTAGATATGCACTGTCATCGCTAGCCTGTAGATATGCACTGTCATCGCTAGCCTGTAGATATGTGTGTCATTGCTATCCTGTAGATATGCGCTGTCGTCGCTAGCCTGTAGATATGCACTGTCATCGCTAGCCTGTAGATATGCACTGTCATCGCTAGCCTGTAGATATGCACTGTCATCGCTAGCCTGTAGATATGCTCTGTCATCGCTAGCCTGTAGATATGCGCTGTCATCGCTAGCCTGTAGATATGCACTGTCATCGCAAGCCTGTAGATATGCATTGGCTTCACTAGCCTGTAGATATGCACTGTCATCGCTAGCCTGTAGATATGCATTGGCTTCACTAGCCTGTAGATAGCGCATATCTACAGGCTAGCGATGACAGCGCATATCTACAGGATAGAAATGACAGCGCATGTCATCGCTAGCCTGTAGATATGCATTATCATCGCTAGCCTGTAGATATGCACTGTCATCGCTAGCCTGTAGATATGAACTGTCATCGCTAGCCTGTAGATATGCGCTGTCATCGCTAGCCTGTAGATATGCTCTGTCATCGCTAGCCTGTAGATATGCATTGGCTTCACAAGCCTGTAGATATGCACTGTCATCGCTAGCCTGTAGATATGCTCTGTCATCGCTAGCCTGTAGATATGCACTGCCATCGCAAACCTGTAGATATGCATTGGCTTCACTAGCCTGTAGATATGCACTGTCATCGCTAGCCTGTAGATATGCATTGGCTTCACTAGCCTGTAGATATGCACTGTCATCGCTAGCCTGTAGATATGCTCTGTCATCGCTAGCCTGTAGATATGCGCTGTCATTGCTATCCTGTAGATATGCGCTGCCGTCGCTAGCCTGTAGATATGCATTATCATCGCTAGCCTGTAGATATGCACTGTCATCGCTAGCCTGTAGATATTCACTGTCATCGCTAGCCTGTAGATATGCTCTGTCATCGCTAGCCTTTAGATATGCACTGTCATCGCAAGCCTGTAGATATGCATTGGCTTCACTAGCCTGTAGATATGCATTATCATCGCTAGCCTGTAGATATGCACTGTCATCGCTAGCCTGTAGATATGCACTGTCTTCGCTAGCCTGTAGATATGCATTATCATCGCTAGCCTGTAGATATGCATTGGCTTCACAAGCCTGTAGATATGCACTGTCATCGCTAGCCTGTAGATATTCTCTGTCATCGCTAGCCTGTAGATATGCACTTTCATCGCAAGCCTGTAGATATGCATTGGCTTCACTAGCCTGTAGATATGCACTGTCATCGCTAGCCTGTAGATATGCATTGGCTTCACTAGCCTGTAGATATGCGCTGTCATTGCTAGCCTGTAGATATGCACTATCATCGCTAGCCTGTAGATATGCATTATCATCGCTAGCCTGTAGATATGCACTGTCATCGCTAGCCTGTAGATATGCACTGTCATTGCTAGCCTGTAGATATGCTCTGTCATCGCTAGCCTGTAGATATGCACTGTCATCGCTAGCCTGTAGATATGCATTGGCTTCACTAGCCTGTAGATATGCACTGTCATCGCTGTCATCGCTAGCCTGTAGATATGCATTGGCTTCACAAGCCTGTAGATATGCACTGTCACCGCTAGCCTGTAGATATGCTCTGTCATCGCTAGCCTGTAGATATGCTCTGTCATCGCTAGCCTGTAGATATGCTCTGTCGTCACTAGCCTGTAGATATGCACTGTCATCGCTAGCCTGTAGATATGCACTGTCATTGCTATGGCTTCACTAGCCTGTAGATATGCATTGGCTTCACTAGCCTGTAGATATGCACTGTCATCACTAGCCTGTAGATATGCTCTGTCATCGCTAGCCTGTAGATATGCACTGTCATCGCTAGCCTGTAGATATGCATTGGCTTCACTAGCCTGTAGATATGCACTGTCATCGCTAGCCTGTAGATATGCATTGGCTTCACTAGCCTGTAGATATGCGCTGTCATTGCTATCCTGTAGATATGCACTGTCATCACTAGCCTGTAGATATGCTCTGTCATCGCTAGCCTGTAGATATGCACTGTCATCGCTAGCCTGTAGATATGCACTGTCATCGCTAGCCTGTAGATATGCATTGGCTTCACTAGCCTGTAGATATGCACTGTCATCGCTAGCCTGTAGATATGCATTGGCTTCACTAGCCTGTAGATATGCGCTGTCATTGCTATCCTGTAGATATGCACTGTCATCACTAGCCTGTAGATATGCACTGTCATCGCTAGCCTGTAGATATGCGCTGTCATTGCTATCCTGTAGATATGCGCTGTCGTCGCTAGCCTGTAGATATGCATTATCATCGCTAGCCTGTAGATATGCACTGTCATCACTAGCCTGTAGATATGCATTGGCTTCACTAGCCTGTAGATATGCACTGTCATTGCTAGCCTGTAGATATGCTCTGTCATCGCTAGCCTGTAGATATGCCCGGTCATCGCTAGCCTGTAGATATGCACTGTCATCACTAGCCTGTAGATATGCATTGGCTTCACTAGCCTGTAGATATGCACTGTCATCGCTAGCCTGTAGATATGCATTGGCTTCACTAGCCTGTAGATATGCGCTGTCATTGCTATCCTGTAGATATGCACTGTCATCGCTAGCCTGTAGATATGCTCTGTCATCGCTAGCCTGTAGATATGCACTGTCATCGCTAGCCTGTAGATATGCATTGGCTTCACTAGCCTGTAGATATGCACTGTCATCGCTAGCCTGTAGATATGCTCTGTCATCGCTAGACTGTAGATATGCGCTGTCATTGCTATCCTGTAGATATGCGCTGTCGTTGCTAGCCTGTAGATATGCATTATCATCGCTAGCCTGTAGATATGCACTGTCATCGCTAGCCTGTAGATATGCACTGTCATCGCTAGCCTGTAGATATGCTCTGTCATCGCTAGCCTGTAGATATGCACTGTCATCGCTAGCCTGTAGATATGCATTGGCTTCACTAGCCTGTAGATATGCACTGTCATCGCTAGCCTGTAGATATGCATTGTCATCGCAAGCCTGTAGATATGCACTGTCATCGCTAGCCTGTAGATATGCACTGTCATCGCAAGCCTGTAGATATGCATTGGCTTCACTAGCCTGTAGATATGCACTGTCATCGCTAGCCTGTAGATATGCACTGTCATCGCTAGCCTGTAGATACGCACTGTCATCGCTAGCCTGTAGATATGCTCTGTCATCGCTAGCCTGTAGATATGCACTGTCATCGCTAGCCTGTAGATATGCATTGGCTTCACTAGCCTGTAGATATGCACTGTCATCGCTAGCCTGTAGATATGCATTGGCTTCACTAGCCTGTAGATATGCGCTGTCATTGCTATCCTGTAGATATGCACTGTCATTGCTATCCTGTAGATATGCACTGTCATCGCTAGCCTGTAGATATGCATTGGCTTCACTAGCTTGTAGATATGCACTGTCATCGCTAGCCTGTAGATATGCACTGTCATCGCTAGCCTGTAGATATGTGTGTCATTGCTATCCTGTAGATATGCGCTGTCGTCGCTAGCCTGTAGATATGCACTGTCATCGCTAGCCTGTAGATATGCACTGTCATCGCTAGCCTGTAGATATGCACTGTCATCGCTAGCCTGTAGATATGCTCTGTCATCGCTAGCCTGTAGATATGCGCTGTCATCGCTAGCCTGTAGATATGCACTGTCATCGCAAGCCTGTAGATATGCATTGGCTTCACTAGCCTGTAGATATGCACTGTCATCGCTAGCCTGTAGATATGCATTGGCTTCACTAGCCTGTAGATAGCGCATATCTACAGGCTAGCGATGACAGCGCATATCTACAGGATAGAAATGATAGCGCATGTCATCGCTAGCCTGTAGATATGCATTATCATCGCTAGCCTGTAGATATGCACTGTCATCGCTAGCCTGTAGATATGAACTGTCATCGCTAGCCTGTAGATATGCGCTGTCATCGCTAGCCTGTAGATATGCTCTGTCATCGCTAGCCTGTAGATATGCATTGGCTTCACAAGCCTGTAGATATGCACTGTCATCGCTAGCCTGTAGATATGCTCTGTCATCGCTAGCCTGTAGATATGCACTGCCATCGCAAACCTGTAGATATGCATTGGCTTCACTAGCCTGTAGATATGCACTGTCATCGCTAGCCTGTAGATATGCATTGGCTTCACTAGCCTGTAGATATGCACTGTCATCGCTAGCCTGTAGATATGCTCTGTCATCGCTAGCCTGTAGATATGCGCTGTCATTGCTATCCTGTAGATATGCGCTGCCGTCGCTAGCCTGTAGATATGCATTATCATCGCTAGCCTGTAGATATGCACTGTCATCGCTAGCCTGTAGATATTCACTGTCATCGCTAGCCTGTAGATATGCTCTGTCATCGCTAGCCTTTAGATATGCACTGTCATCGCAAGCCTGTAGATATGCATTGGCTTCACTAGCCTGTAGATATGCATTATCATCGCTAGCCTGTAGATATGCACTGTCATCGCTAGCCTGTAGATATGCACTGTCTTCGCTAGCCTGTAGATATGCATTATCATCGCTAGCCTGTAGATATGCATTGGCTTCACAAGCCTGTAGATATGCACTGTCATCGCTAGCCTGTAGATATGCTCTGTCATCGCTAGCCTGTAGATATGCACTTTCATCGCAAGCCTGTAGATATGCATTGGCTTCACTAGCCTGTAGATATGCACTGTCATCGCTAGCCTGTAGATATGCATTGGCTTCACTAGCCTGTAGATATGCGCTGTCATTGCTAGCCTGTAGATATGCACTATCATCGCTAGCCTGTAGATATGCATTATCATCACTAGCCTGTAGATATGCACTGTCATCGCTAGCCTGTAGATATGCACTGTCATTGCTAGCCTGTAGATATGCTCTGTCATCGCTAGCCTGTAGATATGCTCTGTCATCGCTAGCCTGTAGATATGCACTGTCATCGCTAGCCTGTAGATATGCATTGGCTTCACTAGCCTGTAGATATGCACTGTCATCGCTGTCATCGCTAGCCTGTAGATATGCATTGGCTTCACAAGCCTGTAGATATGCACTGTCACCGCTAGCCTGTAGATATGCTCTGTCATCGCTAGCCTGTAGATATGCTCTGTCATCGCTAGCCTGTAGATATGCTCTGTCGTCACTAGCCTGTAGATATGCACTGTCATCGCTAGCCTGTAGATATGCACTGTCATTGCTATGGCTTCACTAGCCTGTAGATATGCATTGGCTTCACTAGCCTGTAGATATGCACTGTCATCACTAGCCTGTAGATATGCTCTGTCATCGCTAGCCTGTAGATATGCACTGTCATCGCTAGCCTGTAGATATGCATTGGCTTCACTAGCCTGTAGATATGCACTGTCATCGCTAGCCTGTAGATATGCATTGGCTTCACTAGCCTGTAGATATGCGCTGTCATTGCTATCCTGTAGATATGCACTGTCATCACTAGCCTGTAGATATGCTCTGTCATCGCTAGCCTGTAGATATGCACTGTCATCGCTAGCCTGTAGATATGCATTGGCTTCACTAGCCTGTAGATATGCACTGTCATTGCTAGCCTGTAGATATGCTCTGTCATCGCTAGCCTGTAGATATGCGCTGTCATCGCTAGCCTGTAGATATGCACTGTCATCGCTAGCCTGTAGATATGCCCTGTCATCGCTAGCCTGTAGATATGCTCTGTCATCGCTAGCCTGTAGATATGCACTGTCATCGCTAGCCTGTAGATATGCACTGTCATCGCTAGCCTGTAGATATGCATTGGCTTCACTAGCCTGTAGATATGCACTGTCATCGCTAGCTTGTAGATATGCATTGTCATCGCAAGCCTGTAGATATGCACTGTCATCGCTAGCCTGTAGATATGCACTGTCATCTCTAGCCTGTAGATATGCTCTGTCATCACTAGCCTGTAGATATGCACTGTCATCGCTAGCCTGTAGATATGCATTGGCTTCACTAGCCTGTAGATATGCACTGTCATCGCTAGCCTGTAGATATGCTTTGTCATCGCTAGCCTGTAGATATGCGCTGTCATTGCTATCCTGTAGATATGCGCTGTCGTTGCTAGCCTGTAGATATGCATTATCATCGCTAGCCTGTAGATATGCACTGTCATCGCTAGCCTGTAGATATGCACTGTCATCGCTAGCCTGTAGATATGCATTGGCTTCACTAGCCTGTAGATATGCACCGTCATCGCTGGCCTGTAGATATGCACTGTCATTGCTATGGCTTCACTAGCCTGTAGATATGCATTGGCTTCACTAGCCTGTAGATATGCACTGTCATCGCTAGCCTGTAGATATGCATTGGCTTCACTAGCCTGTAGATATGCACTGTCATCGCTAGCCTGTAGATATGCATTGGCTTCACTAGCCTGTAGATATGCGCTGTCATTGCTATCCTGTAGATATGCACTGTCATCGCTAGCCTGTAGATATGCTCTGTCATCGCTAGCCTGTAGATATGCACTGTCATCGCTAGCCTGTAGATATGCATTGGCTTCACTAGCCTGTAGATATGCACTGTCATTGCTAGCCTGTAGATATGCTCTGTCATCGCTAGCCTGTAGATATGCGCTGTCATTGCTATCCTGTAGATATGCGCTGTCATCGCTAGCCTGTAGATAAGCATTATCATCGGTAGCCTGTAGATATGCACTGTCATCGCTAGCCTGTAGATATGCACTGTCATCACTAGCCTGTAGATATGCTCTGTCATTGCTAGCCTGTAGATATGCACTGTCATCGCTAGCCTGTAGATATGCACTGTCATCGCAAGCCTGTAGATATGCATTGGCTTCACTAGCCTGTAGATATGCACTGTCATCGCTAGCCTGTAGATATGCATTGGCTTCACTAGCCTGTAGATATGCGCTGTCATTGCTATCCTGTAGATATGCGCTGTCATCGCTAGCCTGTAGATATGCATTATCATCGCTAGCCTGTAGATATGCACTGTCATCGCTAGCCTGTAGATATGCACTGTCATCGCTATCCTGTAGATATGCTCTGTCATCGCTAGCCTGTAGATATGCACTGTCATCGCTAGCCTGTAGATATGCATTGGCTTCACTAGCCTGTAGATATGCGCTGTCATCGCTAGCCTGTAGATATGCATTGGCTTCACAAGCCTGTAGATATGCACTGTCACCGCTAGCCTGTAGATATGCTCTGTCATCGCTAGCCTGTAGATATGCACTGTCATCGCTAGCCTGTAGATATGCTCTGTCATCGCTAGCCTGTGGATATGCACTGTCATCGCTAGCCTGTAGATATGTATTAGCTTCACTAGCCTGTAGATATGCACTGTCATCGCTAGCCTGTAGATATGCTCTGTCATCGCTAGCCTGTAGATATGCGCTGTCATTGCTATCCTGTAGATATGCGCTGTCGTCGCTAGCCTGTAGATATGCATTATCATCGCTCTGTCATCGCTAGCCTGTAGATATGCACTGTCATCGCTAGCCTGTAGATATGCACTGTCATCGCAAGCCTGTAGATATGCATTGGCTTCACTAGCCTGTAGATATGCACTGTCATCGCTAGCCAGTAGATATGCATTGGCTTCACTAGCCTGTAGATATGCGCTGTCATTGCTATCCTGTAGATATGCGCTGTCATCGCTAGCCTGTAGATATGCATTATCATCGCTAGCTTGTAGATATGCACTGTCATCTCTAGCCTGTAGATATGCACTGTCATCGCTAGCCTGTAGATATGCTCTGTCATCGCTAGCCTGTAGATATGCACTGTCATCGCTAGCCTGTAGATATGCATTGGCTTCACTAGCCTGTAGATATGCACTGTCATCGCTGTCATCGCTAGCCTGTAGATATGCATTGGCTTCACAAGCCTGTAGATATGCACTGTCACCGCTAGCCTGTAGATATGCTCTGTCATCGCTAGCCTGTAGATATGCACTGTCATCGCTAGCCTGTAGATATGCTCTGTCATCGCTAGCCTGTAGATATGCTCTGTCATCGCTAGCCTGTAGATATGCATTGGCTTCACTAGCCTGTAGATATGCACTGTCATCGCTAGCCTGTAGATATGCTCTGTCATCGCTAGCCTGTAGATATGCGCTGTCATTGCTATCCTGTAGATATGCGCTGTCGTCGCTAGCCTGTACATATGCATTATCATCGCTAGCCTGTAGATATGCACTGTCATCGCTAGCCTGTAGATATGCTCTGTCATCGCTAGCCTGTAGATATGCACTGTCATCGCTAGCCTGTAGATATGCATTGGCTTCACTAGCCTGTAGATATGCACTGTCATCGCTAGCTTGTAGATATGCATTGTCATCGCAAGCCTGTAGATATGCACTGTCATCGCTAGCCTGTAGATATGCACTGTCATCGCTAGCCTGTAGATATGCACTGTCATCGCTAGCCTGTAGATATGCATTGGCTTCACTAGCCTGTAGATATGCACTGTCATCGCTAGCCTGTAGATATGCTCTGTCATCGCTAGCCTGTAGATATGCGCTGTCATTGCTATCCTGTAGATATGCGCTGTCGTCGCTAGCCTGTAGATATGCATTATCATCGCTAGCCTGTAGATATGCACTGTCATCGCTAGCCTGTAGATATGCACTGTCATTGCTAGCCTGTAGATATGCATTGGCTTCACTAGCCTGTAGATATGCACTGTCATCGCTAGCCTGTAGATATGCATTGGCTTCACTAGCCTGTAGATATGCGCTGTCATTGCTATCCTGTAGATATGCACTGTCATCGCTAGCCTGTAGATATGCTCTGTCATCGCTAGCCTGTAGATATGCACTGTCATCGCTAGCCTGTAGATATGCATTGGCTTCACTAGCCTGTAGATATGCACTGTCATTGCTAGCCTGTAGATATGCTCTGTCATCGCTAGCCTGTAGATATGCGCTGTCATTGCTATCCTGTAGATATGCGCTGTCATCGCTAGCCTGTAGATAAGCATTATCATCGGTAGCCTGTAGATATGCACTGTCATCGCTAGCCTGTAGATATGCACTGTCATCACTAGCCTGTAGATATGCTCTGTCATCGCTAGCCTGTAGATATGCACTGTCATCGCTAGCCTGTAGATATGCACTGTCATCGCAAGCCTGTAGATATACATTGGCTTCACTAGCCTGTAGATATGCACTGTCATCGCTAGCCTGTAGATATGCATTGGCTTCACTAGCCTGTAGATATGCGCTGTCATTGCTATCCTGTAGATATGCGCTGTCATCGCTAGCCTGTAGATATGCATTATCATCGCTAGCCTGTAGATATGCACTGTCATCGCTAGCCTGTAGATATGCACTGTCATTGCTATCCTGTAGATATGCTCTGTCATCGCTAGCCTGTAGATATGCACTGTCATCGCTAGCCTGTAGATATGCACTGTCATCGCTAGCCTGTAGATATGCATTGGCTTCACTTGCCTGTAGATATGCGCTGTCATCGCTAGCCTGTAGATATGCATTGGCTTCACAAGCCTGTAGATATGCACTGTCACCGCTAGCCTGTAGATATGCTCTGTCATCGCTAGCCTGTAGATATGCACTGTCATCGCTAGCCTGTAGATATGCTCTGTCATCGCTAGCCTGTAGATATGCACTGTCATCGCTAGCCTGTAGATATGTATTGGCTTCACTAGCCTGTAGATATGCACTGTCATCGCTAGCCTGTAGATATGCTCTGTCATCGCTAGCCTGTAGATATGCGCTGTCATTGCTATCCTGTAGATATGCGCTGTCATTGCTATCCTGTAGATATGCTCTGTCGTCGCTAGCCTGTAGATATGCATTATCATCGCTCTGTCATCGCTAGCCTGTAGATATGCACTGTCATCGCTAGCCTGTAGATATGCACTGTCATCGCAAGCCTGTAGATATGCATTGGCTTCACTAGCCTGTAGATATGCACTGTCATCGCTAGCCTGTAGATATGCATTGGCTTCACTAGCCTGTAGATATGCGCTGTCATTGCTATCCTGTAGATATGCGCTGTCATCGCTAGCCTGTAGATATGCATTATCATCGCTAGCTTGTAGATATGCACTGTCATCGGTAGCCTGTAGATATGCACTGTCATCGCTAGCCTGTAGATATGCTCTGTCATCGCTAGCCTGTAGATATGCACTGTCATCGCTAGCCTGTAGATATGCATTGGTTTCACTAGCCTGTAGATATGCACTGTCATCGCTGTCATCGCTAGCCTGTAGATATGCATTGGCTTCACAAGCCTGTAGATATGCACTGTCACCGCTAGCCTGTAGATATGCTCTGTCATCGCTAGCCTGTAGATATGCACTGTCATCGCTAGCCTGTAGATATGCTCTGTCATCGCTAGCCTGTAGATATGCTCTGTCATCGCTAGCCTGTAGATATGCATTGGCTTCACTAGCCTGTAGATATGCACTGTCATCGCTAGCCTGTAGATATGCTCTGTCATCGCTAGCCTGTAGATATGCGCTGTCATTGCTATCCTGTAGATATGCGCTGTCGTCGCTAGCCTGTAGATATGCATTATCATCGCTAGCCTGTAGATATGCACTGTCATCGCTAGCCTGTAGATGTGCTCTGTCATCGCTAGCCTGTAGATATGCACTGTCATCGCTAGCCTGTAGATATGCATTGGCTTCACTAGCCTGTAGATATGCACTGTCATCGCTAGCTTGTAGATATGCATTGTCATCGCAAGCCTGTAGATATGCACTGTCATCGCTAGCCTGTAGATATGCACTGTCATCGCTAGCTTGTAGATATGCACTGTCATCGCTAGCCTGTAGATATGCATTGGCTTCACTAGCCTGTAGATATGCACTGTCATCGCTAGCCTGTAGATATGCTCTGTCATCGCTAGCCTGTAGATATGCGCTGTCATTGCTATCCTGTAGATATGTGCTGTCGTCGCTAGCCTGTAGATATGCATTATCATCGCTAGCCTGTAGATATGCACTGTCATCGCTAGCCTGTAGATATGCACTGTCATCGCTAGCCTGTAGATATGCATTGGCTTCACTAGCCTGTAGATATGCATTGGCTTCACTAGCCTGTAGATATGCACCATCATCGCTAGCCTGTAGCTATGCACTGTCATCGCTAGCCTGTAGATATGCACTGTCATTGCTATGGCTTCACTAGCCTGTAGATATGCATTGGCTTCACTAGCCTGTAGATATGCACTGTCATCGCTAGCCTGTAGATATGCATTGGCTTCACAAGCCTGTAGATATGCACTGTCACCGCTAGCCTGTAGATATGCTCTGTCATCACTAGCCTGTAGATATGCACTGTCATCGCTAGCCTGTAGATATGCTCTGTCATTGCTAGCCTGTAGATATGCACTGTCATCGCTAGCCTGTAGATATGTATTGGCTTCACTAGCCTGTAGATATGCACTGTCATCGCTAGCCGGTAGATATGCTCTGTCATCGCTAGCCTGTAGATATGCGCTGTCATTGCTATGGCTTCACTAGCCTGTAGATATGCATTGGCTTCACTAGCCTGTAGATATGCACTGTCATCGCTAGCCTGTAGATATGCACTGTCATTGCTATCCTGTAGATATGCGCTGTCATCGCTAGCCTGTAGGTATGCATTATCATCGGCTTTAGTGGGTCAATTTCTGCAAAGTCATATGTAGTGGGCGGGAAGAAACGTGAATGACACAATAACGGGGTAATGCATGAAGAGGGCTCTTTAAAAACTCCTGTTAGTAAGTGTATTAAACATAAAATGTTTGTTCAAATCAGTAGGTTTTGGGTAATGGCAGTCCTAAAAAGTTAGTTACTGGCTATACAATTTCTAGAATATTTTGTGTGTGTTATCGAGGTGGGAGGCTGATGCGTTGATGGTGATCGTTTCCTGCTATGAATTTGTGTGTGTTTTTTCTTTGCAGAATGTCCTAATTGCTTCCGCTTCTCCTCTGCCCTCCAAACAAGCGTGCTCAGCCAAGTAATGCCGACCCCTGAGATTGCTGGGAACGGCTCTTTCTGAGCACTGCGCCTAATGGGCTGGTAGCAGAGTGGGACAGGATGGACGTTTTTCCTGGTTAGCAGGAAGCACATTCCGCAGGGGCATAGATAAGCATCCCCGCGCCAGACATCGAGTCCAGAAATCTCCGAGCCTTAGGCACACGCTCTGCCCGGCTGCCCCCTCCACTTCACACGGCAGTGAATCACACAGCGAGAGATAAGAACTGAGAAGGAGTCAGTGCTCGTGATGTGTGAAAAGTTCAAGCAGGACACCTCTCTTAACCATCTGGATTGCATTACACGGGCACTCTGACAGCTCCTAATTAAGATTAATCACTCTGCCGTGCTCGTTCGCGCACAGAATATGCCACATCGGGCACGCGTAAATTACTTACAGCCTATCACGTCAACGCTACTAAATACACACCATAGCGAAGACGAATCACTAGGCAGATGCCATAAAAAAATAAGGAATGTGCCAGCCGGAGCCCTTTCTGCATTTTTTTTTTCTAAATACAAAAGAGCTCGCAAGCTCCGCCCCCACACTTCGTGGTGGGCGAGGCCCGAGCCCTAAAAACAAATAAAAAATGTGTCATTTACAATACCAATAGCTCAAACTTTCCTAATGCGAGACCTATTGCATTGTAAATGCTTGTTTTAGGACTTGTGCCCTGACTGGAAGGCAGGCAAGAACCCTCGGACTCGATGCTGCAGCCCAGCTCCGTGCGCTGTGAGCTCCATTAGGAGCAGGGGCATTAGGAGTGTGAGGAGTGTCGGCCCCGATGCAGCAGCCCGAGCCTCGTACGCAGTGAGGGGCACAAGGAGCGGTCGCAGCAGTGGCAGCGCGAGTAGAGCGACCGCCACGCGGCCTGCAGCTCCACCCTTCGGCATCCACTGCATTGTGCACGCCTTCAATACCAACGACCTGGCCCGGCGGCAGCAGAAGGTAGGTGGAGCGCTGTGCAACTTACTACAGCACAAGTGCAGCCTTCCACTGACTTCTGTACTTCCTAAAGTTGAACCATCATTGTCTGTGTGCCCTGCCTGTCTACAACACCTGCTCTGTCTGTAGCAGAGAGCTATAGCGCCGTTGCGTTTTCTTACTTACTGACTGTTCTATTCTTGCTTTGAGACTGTTCTGCCCTTGTCCACTGCACACCTGGTATTTACAACTGTACTAATGTGCTGATTACCATTCTCTGCCCCTTCCTACAGTACCAGCCCTGCTCTTTGACATCCATTGCACTGCCCCTGTGTGACTCTGGGGGATAGATGGAACCAGTTTAGTTACTCATGAACTGACTGGAGCCAGTGTGCACATTTATCAGCACGGCGGTCCAGAATTCTGCCGTACACTGACCTCCATGGAATTTTGCTGGGTTTTTAGGTGACTCCGCGGAATTCTGCAGAGTAGAACTACGCAAAATCCAGCCACCCCTAATTTACCATCTGCTCTGAAAAATTGGTAAAGGTGAACGAGACCAAAGTGAGAAAAGACCCCTTCACAACCTAAAACGTTTTTTGAAATAACTATACCTGAACAGCTGTCAATAACTTTCTCTGTTATAATAACAATGACCCTCAAAAATGCCCGCTTATTTTTGTTACTGCCCATTACCTACTAACACTTGGGAAAAGTGAAATTTGGATGACAGTTGGCACACATTTGAATTACTTCCCATTCCTTTAGCCCAATTTACACAGTACACACAAAATTTCCATGTCACTAATATATGATTTAGTATCTAACACACACATCCAGGGTTTTTTAAAACACTTTTCACGTGCTATATTGACACAATTTTTAAAAACACATCTGTCTGTGGAGAATGCATGACAGATAGTATATTACATTTTGAAATTAGAAAACTATAAGCATTAATGTGTGTATGTCCTTAGCAAGTAATTATTACTACACAGCAGTTTTTCAGCTTCCATGATTTAACACTGAATAGTTGAACTACTACTTGGCATGCCTACATAGGTCATTTTGGTTTGGCATAATTCGTTTTCTTCATCCATAAGAATGGCACACCATACATTCTACCATTTCCTGGAAATTTTCAAAAAAATAATTCAGGAAATGAGAGACGCTAATTTTTGTTCAAGAAATCTACATCCTAAAGTATCCAAAAAAAGTAAAGAAATGAATGAATGTCTCCTTCAAAAAATATATTAATTCAGAATGTTCAGTGGTGTGGCCTCCTTGGAAAATATTGCATACCTCTTACGTTACTAACACAATACTAAAAGCTCCCTTACTCAACTGTTTTTTCATAATGCAAAATTAGAAAATTAGCTAGATTCTTCAACTAATCTAACTAAACTTTAAATTCATATATAAAAAATGTGAACACATCATAATAAAGCAAAATTATATTAATGTAAAAAAATCAAAAACTATTTTTACCTAAAAATGTCTTTTCTTTTCAGTGGGAGTTTGTTTTTAATTTGCTTCCGCCTCCATTAGACACTATTCCAAATGAATAATCTACAGTCCAAAGAGTAAACCATAAAAAATAGAAAGAAATGTTACCAATGTTACAAAAATAATTTGAGGTAAACCCCAACTAGAGATCATGATTCAAATGAAAGTATGTAATCCATTAAACAAAAGCACTTACTCCTGGAATTGAAAATAATTCTCCCCATCTCCATTGAAATGTAATCCAAGGATGATACTCTTAAAAAAAAAACATTTAGGGCTTCATTACAATGTTGGGCGGGGAGCCTCCGCCTGAAAGTCGAAATGTCCTAGACCGAGTTGGAACCCTTCCAACAGACTCGGTCGGTTCACAATCTGCCCGACCGATTACGATGTTCGCGGTCGCAAACTAAACCGCAAGGTTATTCGAATCGGTTCTGACTATCTCTTGGAGTATTCGTTTCAGTCGGAACCACCTCATGCACCTCTATGAACAGTGTTTCTGACTGACCAATTACGATGTCGATTTCCAACTGCCTTTCCGAGTCGACCTCTCCGACACAGAAAGGCTGTCAAAGTTACTTTGGGGGGCCCTAGCAGGGCCTCCTTCATCCTGAGGCCTCCGGTTAGGGGCCAAGGAGGTACCTAAGGGACTCACCTGTAAAACTCTGCACTGTGTAGCAGGCACAACGAGGTGCCCGTGACAGGGTGCAGGGTTTTACACAAACATCCCATTTCCCCATAAGAGCCTGTGTAGTTGGGCAGAACACAGGCTCCCTTACGGAACAATGGGACTCTTACCGAACAGTGTTCGTTGCAGAGTATTCAGTCGGGTGTAAACGCTGTCGTGAGTCGGTTGATTCGTGAATCTACGACGGTGGTGGGCCGAAAGTTTCAGTCCGACAACGTAATGAGGCCCCTAATGTAGTATAAGTAGAAAAAAATGCTCCATAAAACTGGTACAAAATACTGCAAAACAATAACAGACTCCACATGTTTCACCTAAACTAACCTTTCATACCCTTACTGTACAATAAAGTTTCCTGAGGCAACAAGTAAAAGTTGAAAAATAGGTGTCTTTCCTAACTGTAGCAACTGGACTCTTTGTCCCAAACCATGAAGCTCCACTGGACAATTCCCTTCATTGGTTTCAATGTTAATATGTGTGGGGGGCGGGCAGAAGGAAATTAAAGTTGATAAATGCTTTTAAATTCATACATTTTTTATTTACTGTTAGTTAAAACATTTAAAAACATGTTATTTATAATAGATTTTACCAAATAAACGTTTTTTTAAATGATATATAATTTTGTTTTAAAAGAATGTGTTGCGTGTCATTGATAATAATACATTAATTTAATTAAGGTTATTTGTGTTTTAAATGTTTAGATACAAATTATAAACTACTCTCACATTTATAAAAAATAAAAATTCCTAAGCACAATATCATTTTACATGATAATAAAATAAATACCCACAAAGTATAAAATAAATAAACGAAAAGAACCCCAAATTTAATACTCCCCAACCAAGGCCCGACGGCGGCAATAACCCATCCCTGAAAACTAAATCAATAGTTTCAATAAATATGTGCCCCCTCCCCCAAAAAAATATAATAACCACTGAACCCTAAAAAAATACCCAAACTGAATATACTACCTGCATGTCGCCTGCATACCCACAACACCCGTCCCTGCAAGCTAAAGGTACTTTTAAAAAAGAAATACCAAAACCCTACCAAAACACCCCTGAATCCTCACATAAAATACATCCATCTCTGAACACTAAAAAATGGTATTCCAAAGTTAATACAATACACAACTATGGTCCCTATTACCCAAATAATCAGGTAATGAAAACGATTTTGCAGTTAAATAAAAAAACAAATGAATGCCCACTCCACCCAAAAAAACAAAAAACGTCATCCATGAGTCCTCAAATAAAATAACCGTTCACTTAAGTCACATCCCTGAACCCTAAAAACATATCCCAAAATGTGTTGACTACCAAACTAACTCTTTAACACCAACAAACTGTTACTGAAAACTAAACATGTAATCTAAAAAATAAATACCTTAAACCATATAAGATCCATACTATCTCATGCACTACCCATATGTGAATCCTAAAAAAACCCTACTACCCGTATGTACTCCAAATCTTGAGCCCTAAAAATACATTACCACTCGTATGCTGAAGGTATTCTTGAGCCCTAAAAACGATTTACAAGAACGATCCACTCAACTCACCTTTGCTTACTGTGCGTAAGTTTGCATTTTTGTAAATGAAATGCTTAAATCACAAACCGGAAATTCCATTACTCCATGTTCTACTCATTACACATGAAGCATGTCTACACAGGCAAGTTTAAAGTCCACCTTCCCCTAGAACGAATATACAACATGCTTCTCACCCCAACAGGAGTATATAGTTCAGTTGCCTGAACTCTATTATACCAATCTCCAACAATTGTAATTTCCTCTTACTACAATCATATAAATTAATTGTGAGAGAGGGTTGGAATGAGTGTAATAGTCAGAATAAGGAAGTATGGTTAACATTACCAATCCTGTAGGGATCGAGAAAGGTAGACATATTTGTCTATGTGGCAGCTCTCCAAATCTCTTGTATAGAAGCCCCTTGATACTGGGCCTGATCTATCAAAGGGTTTTGCCCATTCTGTGTCTATGGGGAAATGTGTTGATACACATGGCCCACTCTGCCCATGAGCAGACATACTTCTAGTTCTTCTCCCCTAATTTCCTACTGGAGGAGCGACTTACTGGTTCCGGTAAGCCAACACAATCACTGACTTTAGCCACCAGTTTAAAGTCTGAAGGAATAGATGGTCTCCTTTGGTTGCTGGCCAAATATTAACAAACAATGTGTCAATCTGTCTGAATGGAGCACCTGTCTCAATATAAATAGAAACTGTACTCTTCATCTAGTTTATTCAAATCTTTTTCTGCTGAGTAGAAGGATCTGGACAAAGTTCCGGCAAAATAACTTCTTGTTCCAAATGAGATTTTGATATAACTTTAGGAATAAATCAAGGGCCCCATCTTAAAATGATGTCACAAATCTCAAAAGATCCTTAGATACTGATGTTTGCAACAAAATACAAAATTTCTCTTATTAGCATAGCTGTTGTTATTGCTAGTAGGAAAGAATATTTCATTGTCAACAACTCTAAGTCAAAGAAAATGTTTCAATTTCTCTAAAACCTACAACAAATTGGTTTACGTTCTGGTCTGATATTAGCTAAATCCTAAAAAGGACATGAAGCCAAAGTATCACACATTCTGATATCAGCCCAGTTCTCTATAAAGGCTTTGACGTCTGCCTCGAGGCTTTAATGTAGACAATTTGAAAACAATAGAGAAAACATCCTGATGAAATTGTAGAATGTTAAAATTTCCACAAAACAAAGGATCAACCACTTTCTTTTCACACCAGTGTTGTGGATAAGACTTCCAAATGACAAAGTAACTACTCGGTAAATGCTCATTCTTGTTGATACTCTTAACTGCAGTTTCCTCTCCCTATGAATAATCCCCAGGCACCAGACTGGATCCAGAATCTTTTTAACAGAATTTTCGCCAACTGACATGTGGCTCCGCACCGATGTTGTTCCACTCCAAAAGTGACCAGAGGGCCACGTATAAGCACCACACAGGTGCGCTAACATCAAGTGCGTTCTATGCTCCCGGTGCACCAGACACGGAGCCCAACAACAGATTGGCTTTGACCCATGTGCACATCTCTAGACGTGGGACCTCATTAAAAGAAAAAAAAGAGTTCAGTTCACAGAGCGGGGAGGATCGGTGCAAAATCTATGGTTAGACAGAGTATCTACGAGGAAAGAAATATACAAAGGTAAGCAACTTGCTCTTCTGATGGACACTTCTAACACCGGATTCCACATATTCTGAATATATAGCAAAGCAGCACCTCCCAGGTGGTGGATCTGTGAACTGTCTCAGACCAAAAAGTCCTGCAGGACCGCAAAGGCAAAGTGCCATTCTTGCAACTTCTACCCCAGCTTGCAAGGAACAAATATCATGCTGTGGGTTGACAAAGAGGTCTTGTAACACACTCGGGCGCTGTGCCAATCTTATGGCGAGAAGGAAAACTGTCTTGAGAATAGAAGCTACAATGGACAGCTGTGCAGCAGTTCAAAGGGAGAACACATTAATAATGTGAGGACCAAATTCAAGTCCCACTCAGGCATGATAAACAGTGTGGCAAATGTAACTTGTTAGTGTCTGATAGGTTGCAAAAACTGCTGCTGCCCGTAGGGCTCGGAAGATGGCCTTTATTGAGATGAGTTTGACTCGTATTAAGAGAGCACTATCAGTTGTGCCCCTTCCAGCGGCATCGATGCATTGGAGGGGTTCAAAGCAGGGCATGGCTTTGGGAGAAAATCTGGCATGGATTCAGTGCAGAACTTGTAAAAGGTTCAGAGGTTCCAGCTGGTGCCATGGGCAGACTAGCCGGATGGCTTTCCAGTTTCGAGATCCTGGTGGTTTTTTGACAAATAGAGGGAGCCAGTAGGGTGCCTAAAGACGCATGGCCTTGCCAGAGTCCTCTGTCTACTTCATTGTTGCCAATGCGTCCAGAAACTCAGATTGCCTCAAGACAGGGGTCACAAAAGGCTCTGATGGAATTCAAAAGTGAGACTGAGGCACATTAATACCTACACGCCTTTTCAGCCGTGGCGCCTAGTCGGAAAGGGAGAAGATACAATCTTACTATCTCCTGAGGCGGAAGCCGGGAGGAAAGCTGCCATTTTTTAAAAATTGTGTTAATTACTTACTCATTTCTTAACCTGCACGTTCTCCCCCTGAGCACCAGAGCACAAGAGCCATTGTGCTTAAAGAGACCCGCACAGCGGATATTAGCGCTGTTACGGGTGGAAAACAAACATTGCCGCCATCACTGCCAAAATTAGGCTACGCCCACTATCAGGAGGCCACGCCCCCAGCCTACGACATAAAAAGCGCTGAATACAAGCGTTTTTTCAGATACAATCTTACTATCTCCTGAGGCGGAAGCCGGGAGGAAAGCTGCCATTTTTAAAAAATTGTGTTAATTACTAACTCGTTTCTTAACCTGCACGTTCTCCCCCTGAGCACCAGAGCACAAGAGCCATTGTGCTTAAAGAGACCCGCACAGCGGATATTACCGCTGTTACGGGTGGAAAACAAACATTGCCGCCATCACTGCCAAAATTAGGCTACGCCCACTATCGGGAGGCCACGCCCCCAGCCTACGACATAAAAAGCGCTGAATACAAGCGTTTTTTCAGATACAATCTTACTATCTCCTGAGGCCGAAGCCGGGAGGAAAGCTGCCATTTTTTAAAAACTGTGTTAATTACTTACTCGTTTTTTAACCTGCACGTTCTCCCCCTGAGCACCAGAGCACAAGAGCCATTGTGCTTAAAGAGACCCGCACAGCGGATATTAGCGCTGTTACGGGTGGAAAACAAACATTGCCGCTATTACTGCCAAAATTAGGCAACGCCCACTATCAGGAGGCCACGCCTCCAGCCTACGACATAAAAAGCGCTGAATACAAGCGTTTTTTCAGATACAATCTTACTATCTCCTGAGGCGGAAGCCGGGAGGAAAGCTGCCATTTTTTAAAAATTGTGTTAGTTACTTACTCGTTTTTTAACCGGCATGTTCTCCCCCTGAGCACCAGAGCACAAGAGCCATTGTGCTTAAAGAGACCCACACAGCGGATATTAGCGCTGTTACGGGTGGAAAACAAACATTGCGCCATCACTGCCAAAATTAGGCTACGCCCACTATCAGGAGGCCACGCCCCCAGCCTACGACTTAAAAAGCACTGAATACAAGCGGTTTTTTCAGATACAATCTTACTATCTCCTGAGGCGGAAGCCGGGAGGAAAGCTGCCATTTTTAAAAAATTGTGTTAATTACTTACTCGTTTCTTAACCTGCACGTTCTCCCCCTGAGCACCAGAGCACAAGAGCCATTGTGCTTAAAGAGACCCGCACAGCGGATATTAGCGCTGTTACGGGTGGAAAACAAACATTGCCGCCATCACTGCCAAAATTAGGCTACGCCCACTATCAGGAGGCCACGCCCCCGTTGGCACCACCCTATGCCTATAAAACATGTGCATTCCTAGGAAGCGCAGCCTTCGGCGCGCAAACGGCGCTCCCGCTGCGCTCGTCCGCGCCGAGACCGGGCCTAGGGCCATGCCCCCTGACCAAAATCACATACATAGCAGAGGATATGTCTACTTCAGCCAGGAGATTCTAGAACTAAGACCTCACGCCATATGAAACCTGATTGATCTACATAAGGAAGGTAAGACATGTCCAACATGCTCACGAACATTCGCCTTTTCACAGATCAAAGATCTTAGCATAAACTATAACAAACCTGAAAAAACAACTTATAGAAAAACACATATGAAAGCTGGTCTCTTAAATTTTAGATCTATGGTCAAGCATAATGTTCAGACAGCCGAGCTCATTGAAAGCCAACATTTGGACCTACTGTTCGTAACCGAAACATGGGCAGACGAAGCCTCAGATACAGATCTGACTCTAGCAATCCCAGAAGGCTTCTCCATTTATAGAGCAGACAGAAAAATAAAACGAGGAGGAGGTTTAGCAATCTTAGCGAAGGAGGGACTACAGATTAAAAGTTCAGATAAAGGAAGCAGCCCAGACTGTGAAACACTATCTTTTCAAATAAAAATCACTAATAATTATACATTTAATGGTATATTAATTTACAGACCACCAAATGCTAAAACACCTCTAATTGAATTATTAAGTCCTTCTTTGGAATCCAGTGTGACATACGGTGATTATACAATTCTAGGAGATTTTAATGTACACCTAGAAAAAACATCGGACCCTAAGGTAAAGTCATCTTTAGATGAAATGGCAAATTTTGATTTAGAGCAGAAAGTATACACCGATACGCACTGCGCCGGCCACACTCTGGATTGAATTTTTACATCATGTCAGAAGTTAAATATATCTGACACGCTCTCGATTCCGTGGTCAGACCATAAGATGATCTCTTTCCAGCTAGAAAACACGCAAGATAGGGGAAGACCGGTCAAAGCCAAAAAAAACACATCATGAATGGTCCAAAATCCAGCCCCAAAAACTCATAGATACCTCATGTTCATCGTACCCTACTTTAGACGAAGACAGCAACAAAGCCTGCAAACAAATTAATATATGGTTAGAGAACGCAGTTCAACTAACTGTTCCAATTAAGCAAATCACTCTCAAAAGCAAAACCCCCTCACAGCCATGGTTATCAGGAGCTCTGAAGGAAAAAAAAAGGAATGTAGAAGAGCAGAAAAGAAATGGAGAGCTAACTATGAGGTACAGCAAAGAATGGAATACAAAACAATACTCGCGAGCTATAAAAAACTAATAACATCAGAGAAAAGTAGATATTTTGTCCAAAAAATTAATGAATCAAAAAATTCCAGCAAAACTCCTTTCTCCACTGTCAAAAAACTCTCAAAAATAGAAAATAATATGCCGGAAGAAATATCACCTGATTTTTGTAACTTCTTTGTAAATAAAGTCTCGTCAGTCTACGATTCTTTTAAAAAATACAAATCAGATAAAATTAGTCAAACAGATAAAGTCATAGCTCAAACAAAACATTTAGAGAAACAACCAGTCCAACCTACAATGTTCCAATCCACTATTCCAACAAAAGACCAAATTCAAAAGGAATTGCTTAACATTAACTCAGGCAGTCCAACAGACCCATGTCCGCCCAAAATAACGCACATTTGTTCAGAACAAAGGAGCGTTGTATTGGCAAAATTATTTGGCCAAATAATTAATACCAACACCTTTCCGGATGACTGGAAAAAAAATTCCATTAGACCACTACTAAAACCCAATCTGGATAGAGACGAACAAAGCAGTTACAGACCCATAGCCAGAATTCCTTTCGCTGCCAAAATATTGGAAAAACTCCTGAATAAACAACTATCCCGCTACCTGATTGACGGCAACTGGTTGGATGACTCTCAGTTTGGCTTCCGGGAAGCACATGGAACGGAAACTGCTCTAATAACAGCAGTAGAAGAACTCCTAAAAGTGATAGACAACGGAGCGAAGGCCGCCTTGATATTACTTGACTTATCGGCGGCCTTCGACACGGTTAGTCATGAAATTCTTTTACAACGATTAAAAACAGCAGAAATACATGACTCAACGTGTACTCTCATTGAATCCTATCTTGCCAACAGAACTTTCACAGTAGAAGTAGGAGGATCAAAATCTAAGGCCTTCTCTCTACCATGCGGAGTTCCACAGGGATCATCATCATTAAGTCCCACCCTTTTTAACCTTTATGTCACCCCACTTTCAGAAATAATAAGAAACTGTGGTTTTACCCCAATATCATACGCTGATGACACTCAGATTGTAGTGACCATCAACAAAGATATAGACGAAACAGCAGAAAAATTCCAACATTGTATGATACAGGTTAGCCGATGGATGGAAAGGAATTGTCTGAAGCTCAATGGAGACAAGAGTGAAGTGATGATAATAGGGGGTGACACAAACATCTGGTCCCCCGCATGGTGGCCCAAGGACATGGGCAGATGCCCTGGGTCATCAGAAAAAGTGAAGAATCTGGGTTTCACAATTGATATGAATTTATCATTTGAAGCTCAAGCCAACAAACTGTCATCATCACTCTGGTACATCTTAAAAATGATAAAAAAAATTATTTCCATATCTACCACAAGATTCTCGTAAAACGGTAGTTACAGCACTAGCATTAGCAAGACTGGACTATGGAAATGGTTTATATGCCGGAGCCAGGAAAAAGATTATAGATAAACTACAACGCCTACAAAATACAGCAGCTAGACTGGTTCTAGATGTACCCAGGTTTGAACCAATCAGACATAAAAATCTACATTGGTTGCCAATTGAAAAGAGGGTGAAATTTAAATCACTTTGTCTAACCTACAAGGCACTTCAGGGAAAAGGTTCACAATTTCTAAGGGACCACTTGAAACAGTATGAACCCATGAGACCTCTGAGATCGGGACAGATGAAATTAATTGCTGTTCCCAGATTTAAAAGAGCTACCTGGGGAGGGAGAAGTTTCCTGATACATGCAGCACGTACATGGAACCAACTACCTTTGAATATAAAAACCTGTCCATCTCTGGAAACCTTTAGAAAAGAAGTAAAAACATGGCTTTTTTCCGAATAAACATCAGACACTGCCATAGAGCTGGAAAGGATTTATCTTAGCGCCAAGACGCCCATGGGCAATCGCTGCGCTCTATAAATTTACAAATCAAATCAAATCAAGTCCCACTTGAATAACTTCTACTTCTTTTTTGACATACCTGATGACATAGGCGATGATAAAGATCTGCTTTATGAATCAGAGCGGGAACTGGACCTTCCTCTCGACTTCGACCGTTTATGGTTTGGAGTCTTTCAATGTTTGGCGATGTAAAGCTTCACCTCATGGTTCCTGTATGGCCTTTGAACTCATCTGAGTGCAGGCAGCACAAGCCTTGGTATACTGTTTTGACCCCAAGACCAAAGGCATACCTGTTGGCGATCTATCACAGACATTTGATTGCGACAGTCCCTACAAAGTTTAAACCCTGCTGTTTTAGGGGCTGCTTGTCAGTTGTACACTGGTATCATTTTGATAAATTGAACGAGAATTCTAGCATCTAGTGGTGCAGAAAGAAAGGAACTGACGCTATGGGTTGTGCTTATATGTGACCAGGCATGTCACTGCTGGAGCGCAAATATGTTGACGCAGACCGGCACACTACCACCTGTCAGTACTGCTGAAAAGTTTCGGGTTGCAGTTTGGTGACTTGGAAATATTCAAAAGGGGAGGTGTTCAACTGCTTTCTAGAAGCCTGAATGATCAGAGCCAAATTCTCCAAAACACTTAATTTCCTTAATCCTACCAATGAAACCGCCAGACCTTCAGCCGGAGGTAAATTAGGGGCACCTCAGACAACTCCTTCTCCGCTCTCACTCAGATCAGAAACTCAGAGCTTCAGAAATGAGGAAAAGGCACACGGTATCCACTGACGACACGGGCAAGAAAGAGCATCTACATTCTATGCATCATCTTACTTAATTGTTGAACAAAATCAGGGAAGAGAACATTTTGATGGACTGCAAACAAGTATTGGACTGGGCAATTTCACATTTGCCAAATGTTTGCAAAAACATGAGTTAACTGAGAATACCGGGATAAAGGAAATATCCTGCTCAAACGATTTGCTTGCTTGATAACTTTTATTTCGATCAAAAGACCATAAAAAGTGCATATAAAAATACATCAGCACAGACAATAAAACAATAAATAATCATAAAATCTTAAAAAGAGACTGACCCCAACCTCTTCCAGTACATTATAGGTCTAGCACTAGTGACCTCCTCTATTGGCAACATGCCAAGGTCAAATCTGAGAGGGATCAAAGGCGTGCTAGGAGGTAACCCAACTAAGGGCCCGATGTAGGTGGCCAATACCGGTCGGAAACGGCCGAATTCGGCCGTTTCCGACCAGTATTTAGCCTTTTGAGATGTGGGGGACCTTTTATTGTCCGATTCGGTATTTTACCAATTCGGTAAAATTACCGAATCGGAAAAATACAGAATCGGTAAGTTTACCGATTTTTAAAATTCGGGATGTAGGTGGGACTACTTTCAGTCCCACAGGCCCTTCAGATTCGGTATTTTAACACCCAATCCAATTGGGTGTTAAAATACCGAATCCAGGTATGCATGCACATGTGTGCATGCACACCTATGCCATGTGACAGACAGACATGCCCTTAGGGCATGTCTGTGTGCCACATGGCACACAAGCCAGTATTGGGGGTGCTAGAGGGTGTCAAAGTGACACCCCCTGCACCCTTGCAGAAATCGGTAATTACCGAATCGGTAAATACCGATTCGGTAATGCCCATTGATTCCTATGGGCTTCAATGCCCATAGGAATCAATGGGCATTACCGATTCGGTATTTACCGAATCGGTAAATACCGATTCCTTCCGATTCGGTAATTTTTTAAATATTACCTACATCTGCCCTTCTCTTTTTTACCACTTCTTAAATACCGATTCGGTATGAATCGGTATTTATGAAGTGGTAAAAAAGATTTACCTACATCAGGCCTAAGTTTCTAACGAAAGAGTGTTCCACCCTTTTGAGACTCGTAATCTGCTTGTGCCCCCAAAGTTCAGCCCCATAAGTCGCTGCTGGTCTAGCCTGCCGGCAGTATATCTCTAGGGCTGGGGGATGCCGGCCTAAAAGTAGATGCCCTGGAAACCTTACTTATGCCCCCTCTAGCTGGGATAGCTTGAGTGTGGATTTAGCGATCTGCATATTCCAACCAAAGTTCTCAGTTAACGTGACACCCAAATAAACAAATGTTTTAACCTTTTCAAGGGGAGTGCCGTGTAAAACAGGATTTGGGCGTACACACTTAGGAGGGTTAAAAATCATGAATTTAGTTTTACTTAAGTTGATTTCCAGCCCCCGAAGGTCGCAAAACTCCACAAAACCATCAAGTACTCTCTAAATGCCTGATGATGTTCTAGACAACAACAGGGTGTCGTCTGCGAACATCAGAGCGGGCACTCTACCTGTGGCTAGTTTAGGGGCATCATTGTTTTCTACTCCATTCAAGTTTTCCACAAGGCCATTTATATAGAGGCTGAATAACGTTGCTGACAAACGATTTGCCTTCTTCTTGTGAACCCCTTGAATGCAGACTGCTCATAGTCCAAGTGTACTTCTGCTAACTGAAAAATTTGATTTGCACTATTTAGTAGAGATTTCGACTTTGTGCCCCACTATTTCTTGTATTCCATATTGTCCGTTCATATGAGTACTGATTTGTTCTCAACAAGAGAAGCATAGTGAAGAAGGGAGCAACAAATTTCTCCCAGCTCCCTCCAGTTTGATAATCTCTTCCTCTCCTGAAAAGACCATTTTGCCTCAAGTCTATGGGTTCATCCAAGCTCCCAACTTATTTCGCTAGCTTACCTAGTTATTACTGTCCATTAAGGAGCAGTGAACTGTGCCCATTTTGAGAGGCGAGGAGGGTTGAACCACCCTAACATATACCGTTTGGCTTGCCTTACCAGGGTCAGTCTAGTTTCGAAATTCCTGGGAATTGGAGACAAAAACTGCATAAATTGATTGACAAACCGATTCAAATGAAACATCACCCAGGGGATTAGAAATATGGATGCTGCCAAATCCCCTGAATCTTTAACCACTTTCTGGCTATTGTCCTTTTCTTCCTCAGAAAGTTGGATACATTGCTACTCATTTTGTGCTGTCTCGTGGTTGCTAGAGACGATTCCCACATCTGTCTGGAATCTTGGCATTATGAATTTCTGATCCTGCGAAGGAACGCTCTGGCATTTTACTCAATTCATTAGGAATCTATGAGACTGCAAAACTTCCATCACCCTGCAGCTTCCCTTGATGATCTGTTCACTTGATTTTGCACGGACCAGCCAATCATCCAAAAAAGGATGCTCAACTCACACTCTCCTTGTGAAGAATGTTTACCAAAGGAGATAAAATAGTTTGTGATGACTTTGTGGTAACTTTATCCCAAAAGGAAGAAATGCAAACTGAAAATGTCGGGCTTGGATTTCTAAATTTTATACTTCTGATGACACTGAAAAAGTAGAATGTGAAGATAGGCATCTTGCAAATTAATATCCACCATGAAATCTTTTGCTGAGACCACTGCTATTACCTTCTGTAGACTTTTTTATTTTGGAATGGATAGTTTTTATCTACTGATTGCCTGTTTTAAAATCCAGAACTGGCCTGAAGGCTCATGATAATTTTCACACCAAAAATAAAAATTGAGTAAAACACTGACTGACTTCTTCCATAGGTACAGGAACGATAGGCATTTTCTGTAAAAGTGCCAGAACACCATTCATCAATGTCAACAATCTCAGCTTGTTTATTTGGAACAGGAGTAAGGATGCTTGCAGAATTTGGAGGTCTAGAATCGAACTCTATCACAAAACTCTGCAAATGATAATCCAACCCGCTGATCCCTCACATCCGATTCCCACCTTTGAAGGAAATGTTGCAGACGACCTCCCACTGGAAGCATATCCTCTTTTGAATAGTCAGGATCTTTACTGTTTCTGTCCTGGTTTGAAAGATGAGACCCATCCTCTTTCTTTCTTGGACGAAAACGTCTTCCATGTGAAGATTTGCTGCACATATTTTTTTTTTCGCTTTAACTTCTACAAGACATTTTTTCTCTGTATTGTATGTCATGCTTTCTAACTTTGAAAACTTTTGTTACTGTTAGCTCTAATTGTTCTCCACATAGTTTCTTTCCTTGAAATGGAATCTTCAATACAGTTGCTTTCTCTGCAGTCTGCTTTCCAGTCCCTGAGGCACGTGCTTCCTGACCAGGACGGAAGTCCCGCTTGCCAGTAATGGAGTTTTAATTGAGACACATGAAATGTCTGATACAAATCTGGCCTGTTGGTCCAAGTTGTTTAAAAGGTCGGAGCAGTACTCCCCTTTGTGAAAGGAGAGGACTTCTTCATGAAAGTAATTACATCAAGGCGGTGAGACAGAGCCCCCGGCTATTTTCAAAGAAAACCCCCAACACTGGGCTAAGCATCTGTGTCATTTAATAACTGTGTCCTGCTTCACCAAGCTGTACCTGATAGGTGGGGGGTGGGTGTTATCACACTGATCTACAAAACAGGAAAAATGTCTCTGCAGTCAAATTATCAGCAAATAGCATTTTTATATGAGGAACCAAAATACTTCACCAAAATTGTGTTGGCCGTTCTGGTCGAATGGGCAGCTTAAGACTCGCTGGTCCCCGTGAATCAAACTGGCTACGTCAAGAATACAGGAACAACTACAAATATCCTAATGCTTTCCCTACTAATTGATAAAGACCGGTCACACTCTCAAAATCTTCATCTCTGCTTTGTGGATTTAAGCTTCACCTCTGACGCGGTCCAGGCAATATCCTTTGATAGAAGCTCTCAGGATGGGGAATCTCTCCGATTCTTCTCAGACCCATTCAATTGCTATATACCAACACATTGACACAAGTAGACTGGGCACCAGGTCAACTTTCTCAAGGAAAATTTACACAAACGATGGCTTGAAGCAAGGATGTGTCCTTTCCCCCTTCCTGTTTAATCTGTACCTGGCTGAGCGGACTACAAATCTCAACAAAGTCAACTGGCATGCCCCTACACTGTCCGTATTTAACATCTCACATATGATGTACGCTAGCAATGTAGTTTTGATCAGTTGCAGAAAGGTTGGCCTGCAGAGACTAATTAATGGTACAGCAACATATGCGGCAAAGCATGGGCTCCAAGTTAATCCTAGCAGAACAAAAACGTTGTCAGTTACCACAAGATGAAGTCCTCCACCAATGTTTCATCCATAAGGTTCACTCTTGGTATGAGCGACAAAGTACAATTACTTGGGGGTCATCTTTGAATCAAGTGGTGCATTTGCCAGCCACCTTCACTCAATCCTAGGGAAAAACTATTCCTTAATGTCATATTTTTGATCCCTGATGAATACCAAAAGGCTTGTCGCTCCAACCTTTGCTGCAAGATATGGCTGCAGAATATGTACCCTCAACAGCATATGGAGTGGAACATGCTCACATTTCTCTTGAACAATTAGCACATTGGGTTCGATTATGATGCCGTTTAGAAAGACTCCGAATCAGAGTCAGGTTTGCCAAATCTGATTTGGAACCCTTGTTTTCGACCTAACCGTACACATTTCCCAACAACCGATTATGATGCCCGGACACCATTCGTGCTGTCCGATTCGGTTTCGAAAGGCATTCAGAAAGGCAGAGTCTTTTGGAGCCGAATCGTACAGCTCTATGGACACTGTTTCCGAGCGAGCCATTACGATGACTGTTTCTGGCAGCCGTTCTGATTGTCTGCTGGAAATGAAACAGCTGTTGGAATCGGTCTTGGGGGGCCCGTAGCATGCCCCCTTCACCAGGGGCCTTCCGAATGGGGCCCGTGGGGGTACCCATGGGACCCCCTGTTAAACCATGCACAGTGTGGCAGGCACCATGGGGTGCCCACCACAGGGTGCAAGGTTTCCCCCAACTACCCTTTTATCAATGGGAGCCTGTGTTCTCGTTCGGAACACAGGCTCCCATTGAAGTCAATGGGAGTCCAACCAAATCGTATCAGGAAGCAGCTGGATGCAACAAAAGCGCTCGGTCGGACTTCCCCAATCTGAGTCGGTCGGAAAGCATTCTGGAACCGATTTAGTCAGAATGCTTTCTTAACCACATTGTAATCGACCCCTTTATTGTCAAAGCAGTGATTGCACTTTGCTCTAGAGACAGGCTTTAACCTTTTTAAGCTAACACACTGACTGCCTACTAGACGGACAAAAATAAGAAAAGAACAATCTGCAATAACAAATTTGTCTTGTGACAGCATCTAGTTCAACTGTCCCTTTCTATGTAGGAATGTACAATTGCAACTGGCACCTCATTTAGTTAGCTTCTGATAAAGTGAGTGTAATAACACATTGTTACTTGCTAGCTCCCTTCCCACATTTGACTTTCTACCATTGCCCATCCATACATCAGGCATGTGTATGCAACAAATCCTAAGTCCATGTTCAAGTTAAATGACATTGAAGGGTAATGAGTTCAGGCCTTTCACTGTTAGTTGTTGTTCCCCGTCCTGAATGTTATCCTTTTACTGCAGCTAGACCTGCACTAGGCATTTTCAAATAACAAATGTAAGGACATCTTAAGACAAATGCTGCAGGCAGGGCCATGGGCTGCGAGACTAAAGCAGAGGGATAACGTGGTCCTTTTTATTGTGGTTTAATGATTGTGTGCTTCCTTCCTTTTAAAGTGTTTTAATTGTAAGTTTTAACTAACTGAAAAATAAAGTTATTTATTAATTCATTCATTCTTCTTTGTGGATTGAAGGAATCTTTAAATATTTTTTATATGCTCCAAATCTTTCCATTCATGGAGAATGAAATGCTTAGTTTAACAATGGGGAGGCATGGCCAAAGATGCAGCGCCTAGATAAGAGTGCAACTCGTTGTGCCTGAGAACAAACACATCCCCCCACCTTTCGCATTCTGTTACCCTGGAAACCGACGCCTAGCGCCAAGGGACGCTGTGACCTTCCACTCTAGCTGGTTGTTGTAAAGAACACAACATAAGTTCAGATTTGAGTATTGATCTGTAGTTTATTCTTCAAATAAAGTAATACGATAAACCCACATGAAGAGATCTTCAGATGCGATGCTGTAGAGTCAGGTAACCCATGTATAATGACTCAACAGCATCGAATCTGAAATAGAATAAAGAACTCAGAACATGGAACAAAGAACAAGTAAGCAATTAAAGAAACACGGATACAACATCTCCCTTCATATAAATTAACAAAAAGAAAAAAGGAATTTATACAAATAATAATCCTTAAACTTTGCAGGCATTACAATACTTCTTTTACCATCAGAAACATTTGAACTGGACTTTGAACTAGAGCTTACATTAAACTCTTCTGACAAACTATCAGAGTCTTCTTGATGATTTTCAGAATCAATTTGTGAATTACAGTTTACAACATTTTCACTATAAACATTTGAATTTTCTTGCAAAACAACACCATTGTACTCATCCCCCTCATTACAGTTATGTAAATTTGACTCCACAAAACCTGAACCTTTTTTATTAATTCCTAAATTCACTTTGTCTTCAAAACATAAAAAATAAGAATTTTCTGGATTCACAGTTTCACCTAATCTTTTCAAAATAATTTTTTTGAAATCGTTTGATTTTAATTACAGCACTTTTGTTCCACCATCCTTTGTTTTTAATCATAACGGAGGAATTAGTAACTCTCACAATTTGTTGTGGTGTAGAATATTTTGATTCACCTTTCTTAACCTTATTTGTTTTTTTTAATTATTACCCAGTCTCCGGTCACATACTCTACCATTCTTTGTGGAACTACTCTTTTATTCAATTTGTATCTTTTCTCAAAATTACTTCTAACACAATCATCTACAGATCTGACAGAACTAAGTCTTTCTATTTTCTTTAAAGACGATGAACCATTTTCAAACACAGGTTTAATATTGTCTTTTGCATCCCTACCTTTCAACAAGAAAAAAGGTGTAAAACCAGTGATTGAATGAGGATTATTTAAATAGCACCAAACGTTTTCTTTTATGTTTTTTAACATCTAGACCTGAAGATAAAGCAGTTTGTATTCCTCCTTGAAAAATGTGTTTGCTCTCTCTACTAATCCATTTGCAGACGGAAAGTACAATGGTGTTATCTCATGTTTAATATCATGCTTTCTCAAAAAATCTACTATTTTCTTTGAAACAAAATGTGTGCCATTATCAGACACCAATTTATTTGGAAAATCTTCAATGCAAAAAATCTTTTCTAAAAAATCTATCACAACATCTGTGCTTGGAAATTTAACAAAATCATATGCAATCCATTTTGAATAATAATCAGTCAAAACTATCAAATATTTAATTTCTTCACCCAAAATGTTATATGGACCTGAAAAATCTATTGCTAATTTTTCCCATACTTGGTCAGGTAATATGTTGGTTGTTGTAGCATTTTTCTTATTCTTCCAATGCTTATCAGATAATAAGCATTCTGGACATTTGTTAACAAATTGATCCACATACGAGTCCATACTTGGCCACCAGTAATGCGCTCTTAAAATTTTCTTCATACCAGACATGCCAGGATGACCCGTATGTGCTCTTTTTAAGAGACCATCAATTAGAGTCTTAGGTGGCACAAAAGATCCACATCTAGTTATAATTTCATTTTCTATACTCAGTTCTGATGAAATTTGTTGAAATGGAACCAAATGTTTCTCTAGATTCCTTAATGGTGGCCATCCATTTCTAATAAACTTTTTGACTTTATTAAGAATTTCATCATTCTTATAACCATCCACCCAATCAGATTCTGAGAAAATACCCAAAGAATTTTCTGAAGCATCTATAGCTGAAACTACAACACATTCATCATCACCGATATCTGTTTTTTCAACTCCTACATCAAGTGGAATTCTCGATAAACAATCCACTCTGAAGTTTGCACCACCAGATATGTGTTTTACCTCAAAATTGTATTCTTGCAACTTTGAAATGATTCTAACTAATCCCGAAGTTGCTTGACCAGTTCCATTTCCATTCATCAAGAACAAAAGTGGTTTATGATCTGTTAAAAGATCAAAACAACTCCCCCATAAGTAACTCTTGAACTTTTCAACCCCCCAAGAACAGGCTAAAGCCTCACTCTCTATCGTACTATAATTAGATTCAGCTTTGCTTAATGTTCTTGATATAAAGGCGATAGTGTTCTTTTTCCCATTCACAATTTGCGTTAAAACACCACCAAGCCCTACAGAGCTTGCATCTACTGTAACAATACACTTTACTCCACAAGTATATGGTTGCAATGCTGGTGCATTCTTAATCATGTCCTTGATGTTCTTGAATGCTTCTTCATGTACAGTTGACCATACAAATTTCTCGTTCTTTCTAGTCAAACATCTGAGCGGTTCAACAGCCAAAGCGTAACCATGCACAAACCGCGCATAGTATTCACTCAGCCCTAAAAAAGATCTGAGTGAATCTTTATCCACAGGTGCAGGCGCATGCATTATAGAGTCAATCAGATTCTGTTTGGGTTTAATTCCTTCTTTAGTAATTGAGTGTCCTAAATATTCTAATTCATTCACAAAAAATGTGCACTTATCTTTAGATACAGTCATCTCTCTTTTATTCAAAATACTTAAAACTGTCTCTAGTATTTTATTATGCTCATCAATTCCTTTCCCATATATGAGAATATCATCTTGAAACGCTTGTACCCCTTTGATGTCTCCAAATAACGAGTCCATTAGCTTCTGGAAAACACTAGCTGCAGAAGCTAAACCAAATGGGAGTCTCATATATTTGAAGGCACCAAAGGGTGTAACAAACGTAGTAAGTTCTCGTGACTTTTCCAACAGAAGAAGCTGATGATAGGCTGACTTCAAGTCAATGAGCGAAAAATGTGTGGAATCTCCAATGGCCATAAGCATTTATTGTATAAGTGGCAATGGGTGGAAATCCACTAAAATGTTCTTATTTAATGAGCGCAAATCTGCACATATGCGCAATTTTCCATTTTTCCTTTTTGCTAAAACAACTGCCGAAACCCATTCCGATGAGTTTGTTGGTTCGATGATCCCATCTTTACACAAACTATCCAAATGTTCTTTCAATTCCTGCCTAATACTAAGTGGTACATTTCTAAACTTATGCTTAACTGGTGATGCACCATCTTTCAATTTAATATCATGCACAACACCTTTCACATAACCAATTTTATAATAACATCTAAGTCATTTGAATTATGATGCTTGTTACATAAATCAACTGAAGCACTGGAATATCTCCTAGAATTATTGGAGTATCACTACCTAGTTTGAGCATGATACCCATCCTTCCTAAATCACGCCAGCCAATAATATCTCTCCCCTTTTTTGCCACATACACTTTTGTTGTTACTGACCTTCCCAAAAGTTCAACCAAACCAGTAAAATAACCAACCATATCAATGAGCTGTCCACCAAATGCCCTTGGATTTACATCAGTTATCAAAAGCTCATTGTTAAAAGAATTGTTGTAATACGTGTTTTCATCTAAGATAGTAATTGGCGATCCCGAGTCCACCATTACCTCTAATTTGACACCTTCTATCACAGCTTCACCCAATGGTGCTTTGAATGTGATGTCAGATTTAATTACGTTCACATTAACAACAAGATTGTTGATATCATCCTCTAAATCATCTATAGCATTTACACTTGTGTGTGACACTTTCCTACTATTAAAATTGGTTTTACATGCACTCTCAAAATGTCAAATTGTTTTACATTTACCACACTTTTTTCCATGTGCAGGACAATTTGGATTATTTCCAATGTGGTTCTTAGATCCACAACGTTAACATGCCAGATTTTTCTTGATAACAAAATTCGCTCTTCCTTTGCTGTTTTCTTGAACTTTTGTTTTGTTTGTGACAGCACATATCGCTTCAGCATTTTCAGTTCTCGATATAACTTTTGACGATACCGAAGATCTCTCAATTCCAACAGCAATATCAATGACCTCATTCAATGTTGGATTCCTGCACGCCAAAAGACGTTCTTGTACTTTTTTAGAAAAGCAGTGCAATACCAACTGGTCTCTCAAATATATGTCAAGCATTTCCCCAAAGTCACATTTTGACGCTAAGATGCGTACGTTTTAAACATAGTCTTCAATGCTTTCATCCTCTAACTGTTTTCTTTTATTAAAACTATGTCTCTCTACCATAATGTTAGGCTGTTCATGGTATCTTTTCTCTAATCTCTTAACAGCCTCTGTACAATCATCCCAAGAAATAAACTGTCCTGGAGGTGGTTCACTCTCAGGTATGCTATCAAAAATCTCTCTTCCTGCATCACCCAATAGACCATAAAGAACAGTTTTTTTTCTCTCTTTAGAATAATCTTTGCCATCTATAGCAATAAGATAGCTTTCAAAAGATTTGAACCACTGTTGCCATCTCACAGGTGGTTTTCCAGCATGTTGTAAAAAAGGATTAATTTATATGGCTGTATTTGATAAGCCATGTCTATAGTTCGACTGCAAATAGTGAAATTGTTTTCCTTACTAACTTATACCCAATTCTATAAAATGAAATTGGTTTAATTTTACCTCCTTGCAACGTAGATCATTGTTTCTGTATATTTCTTGAATTATCTTCTTTAATTTCAACACAAATTCCTGTTTTCAAATACTTCAAATCCTTACTTTGCTCTAAAATCGACAAATATCTGCTATTACTATATTTTTCAAAATGGCCGCAACGTGGGGTCACGTCTTTTGACCTCGCGTGACGACGTGCTCTTCGCACAGACAGTTAGTCCGTCTTCTTCTGTCTTCGCATCAGAGGCTCTTGACACACGTCACAAGTGCTGTTCTCCTCGAAACGCTTCACACGAGCTGCACTCACAATGCAGTCAATTTGAACCGCAACAACCAACAACGAACCAACAATCTTTTTCAATTGATTTGAGGTAAAGTAATCTTACCACAAATTTCGCGACTGCTGATAGTTCTTCAAACTGGTTGTTGTTGTTTTAAATCTTGTTGTCTGCTTCACGGTGGGCTTTTTAATTTTAAAATAAATTTCTTACTCTACATCAAGTCTCTTTGATCCCAATCCATCGTCGCCATATTTATGTTGTAAAGAACACAACATAAGTTCAGATTGGAGTATTGATCTGTAGTTTATTCTTGAAATAAAGTAATACGATAAACCCACATGAAGAGATCTTTAGATGCGATGCTGTAGAGTCAGGTAACCCATGTATAATGACTCAACAGCATCTAATCTGAAATAGAATAAAGAACTCAGAACATGGAACAAAGAATAAGTAAGCAATTAAAGAAACATGGATACAACACTGGTGCTTTAACCCTGGTGGTCGAGGCACAACTATGTGTCTCTGCAGAAAGGCAAAAACAACTTTCCAAACGGAAAACAGCTTCCATTTTGTCCAGGCAGCTTCCAGGCACTGCTACAGAGCCACCACCTGCACACCAGCATCAACTGCAACCAAAGCCTCGCAGAGGTTGTGGGAATAAATTAAAAAAAACACACCAGCCTGTGCCTTGTACTCAGCTGACCTGAAGAGAATGAGGGAAGTGACCAAGGGGGACTGTATCCTCCTGTTGCACGGGAGGAGCATGTTGTAGTTAATTTCTAGTGGAAGTTGGGCTTTAAACTTGGCAGTGGAGGGTTAATGCCACATATGTAACCAGAGGAGCAAGGAAGGGAATGAAGAATTAATGTTCTTTATCCATTCCTTTTTTATTAGGCCTGGGTGGTGAATTTTGCTCAGTTCACGGAGTTTTCTGCACTCTGCAGAGCTTGCGGAGTGCAGAAAAGTCCGGTTCGCGTTGTGCAGCTGCTGATCAAGTAGAATGAATACCCGAGCTGCAGGAGTACCAGCACAAACTGCAGTTAGCACTACACTCCGCCACTCGCGGAACTTCGCAGAGTTTTTTGTAACTTTGTGGAGTTTCGCATAGCAAACCTCAGCGAACTATTCCCAGGCCTGTTTTTTATGCAACGCTAAGTAATGACCTCCGATTTAAAAGTTCTCATAATGTAAAAACACTGATGCAACACAGGACAAAGTAAAAACATTAATGTCATGGAAGTATACCCCATGCCATATGAGGATTGCCAACATGGTGTCCCTGTCCTTGAAAAGGATCTTGCCATATTTTTTAAATAATATAGTTATAGTGACATTTTCTGGTTCCAGCTCTGGCGTCAATAAGAAAGCCTACATCTACCGCCTCAGATTTTGGGTCCACCCAAAAAATTATGAAACGCTGCCCATCAATGCCATATAGGATACTGTGTCCACAAATGAGAATAAGACTTTAGAGAATAGGAAGCATCCAGAGGAGAGACTTTCTCTTCTCATCGATCAGGGTACCCTAAGAATGGAAGGCTGTCATGGTGATCCACACCCATACCACAGCCTGGTGTTGGGATGCATTCTTTATAACTGGGGTTTTCCATTTTCATTTATAGCAAATGACAGTGGTATGTCTACAAATGTTTTTCCAAAATCTGTGCCACTTTTCCACAGAAACAAATACACCTAGTAGTGTTTTTTCGGCGGGTACAGAAAATTGAGGTTTTTTATTCTCATTTGATTTCTGCATCTGCACAGCCTATACAAGAACAGGTTACATACCTCTGGTAATACTCTTTTTGGAAGATACCTTACATAAGCGAGTAGTTCTTACCTTTTGAATCCTCTAATCGCCAAAATGAATCTGAAACATATTCTGCAATTGCTCCTGCATGCCAGCAGTTGGCAGTATTGGCATCAGTGGTGTCCCTCCTGACATCCGGGAAGTGACTTGAAGCTGCATAAAAGCGCCACTGACATCAGTTTATTAATACATTTGCACATCCTCAGACGCAGAGCAAGGGACAAATTAAGAAACGTAGTGTGTAAATTCGAACTGGGGGAACTTATGACATACCCATAGCCCACAAAACAGAGAAGCAGGTAGACAATGAAGAATCTGCGAGTATCCACCGGACAGAGCACTACCAAAGGAAAAAGTAATTTGTTTTTCTAATGAACAGTTCTATCAGCAAACTCCTCACAAATGAATTGACAACAAAGCTTCCCCTTCCACCTCCAAAGGTGGTGGCTCTGAGAAGTGAAGTTTACACTGTGAAGTCCTGTAAGATCTAAGAGGCAAATGTGCCCTCCCTGTGGCCCAGAGGCTCGATAAAGTACTACCTAGTGAAGGAATGGAGAGACACTCGTGGCAGCTTGGCAGATGTCCTATACCTGAACACCTCTAGTAAGTACTGTAGCTGGACCCAGCCCCCTTGACCTTGTTCAGGGCCGGTGGGATCAGCTGCAGAGATGGGGAGGCTGAAAATACCACCGAGAGCATTTCCCAGTGAGCCCCAAGGAGACATTCAGCATAATTTGCAGTAGCAAACTAATGGCACCTCCCACTTGGCAGAGAGGCCCTAAGCCACCTATGGGAGCATACACCACTCGTGATTGGCAACTTAATGCCAACTGAATTTGTCCATTCTGACATTTAGGAAATAGGCCAAGTTATGAAGCACCAGGAATATTCTGTAATGATCCAGCCAAGCCACACACTCAGGGTTTCTATGAAGAGGGCAGAGTGCACAGAACACAACACAGTGCTGCCTGCTACAGTACCACATGACCGTCCAGTCCTGGACTCACCTGCCCCTGGGGGAGGGCAGGAAGGCCTTGAAAGTCTGATGGATGGCACACAGCTCCAGAAAGTTGACATGGTGGTGATGATGATCCACTGGGGGACATAGGCCTCATATCCACCTTGTCCAAGCGACCTCCCCAGCTCAGACATAATGAATCCATCACTATCTTAAATCTGAATGGGGCAGGCAGAACAATCAGCTGAATGCTAGATTGTACCATCCACCAACAAAGTTATAGAACTGCCTCTTCCGAGAGGCATTCCTGGTGTTTGGCCCACTATAGGACTCCCACGTGCCACTGGGAACGAGGCACCAGTATTATACATGAGGTCAGGAGACAAAGAAGCCTCAGAACCAAGGCTTGAGCCCCAAACGTCAGTGTCTTGTGCTCGCTGCCGAGGCAGAAAAGCCTTCAAAGCAACTAAGTCCAGGATGGACTCTATAAAGGTTATCCTCTGCATCAGCTAGCGAATGTAACAAAACTGATGTTTCCATGTGGTCCAAGACAGTCTAGAGCGAACTCGCCTACAGAGACAGTGATTGAGGTAGAGCAATACACGTATTCCTGATCTGCAAAGGTAAGCCGCGACTATTAACATAACCTTTGTGGATACCAGAGTGGCACAGAAAAGGCTGAAGGACAGAATTGTCAACTGGAAGTGTTCTGACTTCACTACAAAACGGAAGTAGCTTCTGTTGGGCTACAGTATTGGCACATGTACACGTCATGCAAGGACGCTACCCCCCACCATCAGCATATTGAACTTGACCTTCCTCAGGAGTTCAGACGCCCAAGATCAAGTAATGACCTCCAACCCTGTCATTCTTGGGGACCAGCTTGTGTCAGAAGTAGCACCCTGTACCCCTGTCCACCCCAGGTAGCAATCTGGTCAGGGTTTGATGCCGCAAACCCTGATTTTAATATTGCTGTCCCCACTGGATATAAAGTGTTTAGGCATTTGGCTAGAGGGGGTGGCATTGCACTGATCCACAAAACTGCACAATAGTCACCACCACCAATTGCGAGGCCTTTCACTATAAGATGTCATTTCAGGGCCAAGACTCCTTTAATGGTCTTTTAATTTACCGTCCACCTGGTCCAAGAACCAACTTCTTGACAAGTTTAAGCTCACTCCTTGAATATAGTCTCCAATGCAAATGTTTTACGCTCCTGGGTGACTGGAATTTTCACCTGGACATGCAGGAGGACAAAGACACCAAGGAGCTCTTGGAGTCGATGTCCGAGTTGGGTCTTCCGCAACTTATTCAAGGTCCAACACATATTGCGGGACATACCTTAGACTGCATCTTTTCTAATAACCGGGCTCTCCATTGTATCCACACCCTCCCATTAACCTGGTATGACCACCTTGCTATTCTTTTTAGATATAAAACCCCTTTATGTGATGAAAATAATAAAGCCCCCATTAGGACCACTGGCAGACTTTGGCACCATATCGACCCTGCGGTATTGATAGATCACTTGGCCCAAACCCAGTCCGATCTTGAGCCAAATACTGATTCGGCACCCATAAATTATATTTCATGGATGGACGCTAATTGCCTCACCCTGGCTCCTACTGTGACCATCAACAGTAATAGGAAATTGCCCTCAGCCCCCTGGTTCTCTGAAGCCCTAAGATTGGATAAACAGGCCTGCAGAAGACAGGAAAGAGCATGGAGACAACACTATGAAGCTCTGGAAAAAGCTAAATACAAAGCCCTACTCGCAGACTTTAAAAAAAAAAAAGTAATCTCTGAAAAGAGCCAGTATTATTCCTCTCGGATTGACAAAGCTGGCCACTCCAGTAAGGAACTTTTTCAAACAGTTAAACTTTTAACATCCAATAGTAATGATGACTCAGTTAATCACAATCAAGAATTCTGTAATGTCCTTGCTCATACTTTTAGAGCCAAGGTGGACCACATTTTTAATCAATTTGCCTCCTCTAATTCTAATGAGAAGATAGGCCAGCAAGATGCTGCCAAACCTCTTCTTCTCAATTTTACCCCCACCTCAGAAAGGCAAATGGTTACCTCTATTTCTATAGCTAAATCAGGATCACCGGAAGACCTTTGCCCTCTTAAAGTTCTAAAACGTATTGGTCACTTTATAGGACCTTATATGTCCAAACTGTTTAATCAAATGCTGGCACAAGGATGCTTCCCTTCGGTTTGGAAACGGACCTGCATCCTCCCTTTGCTGAAGAAACCCAATCTTAATGTCATCGATCCAAATAACTATCGTCCTATTGCCAGAATCCTCCGACCAGCAAAGATAATAGATAAAATTATAAATAATGAACTCTCTACTTTCACCTCCAATACCGAAGTCCTAGATCATAGTCAATTTGGCTTTAGGTCTAATCATAGTACGGAAATGGCGTTAATTAAAACTACGGAAGAAATTCGTTTATCTCTTGACAGCGGTGGGTCAGCAGTTCTTATACTGCTAGACCTATACGCTGCATTTGACACGGTAGACGACAATCTTCTGGTGCAAAGGTTAAAATTGATAGGAGTCGGAGGAGCTGCTCTCTCGCTGGGCAATTTTAAATCAGCCCCTTTTACCCTGCCTTGTGGAGTCCCACAGGGTTCTTCGTTGAGCCCCACCCTTTTTAAAATGTATGTTGCGGAATTGGCCCCTCTAATCAGGAGTTTTAATCTTATTCCTACCTCCTATGCCGATGATACCCAATTGGTTATCTCGACAGTGGTCAAGGGTATCAACTTCTCCACTAAGCTTCCTGACTGTATGACTAAACTTAGTTTGTGGATGAGTGATCACTGTCTTAAATTAAATTCCACTAAAACAGAGGTGATCATGTTCAGGAATCTATTTCCTCCCTGGTCCCCAGACTGGTGGCCGAACAACCTCAGCCTCCCCACACACCGGTGACCAAAGCTAAAAATCTGGGAGTTATTACTGACGATAAATGGACTCTCAAATCACAAGTATCTAAAGTGGTGTCCTCAGCTTACTTTATGATAAAGATGCTAAGAAAAATCTGTCCTTTTATCCCGCCAAAATCTAGAAAACGGTGGTGACTTCGTTGGGTCTTCCCAAAATAGATTACTGCAATGGGCTATACATCAATATTCAAGCAACCCTACTCAGAAAACTTCAAACAGTAGAAAACGCTGCTGCAAGACTGATCCTGGATTTGCCAAAATATCAATCAGTTAGAACTGGTATTCAGGACCTTCATTGGTTGCCAGTTGCCCAAAGGGTAACATTTAAAGCCTTATGCATTGCTCACAAAGCTCTTCATAAGGAAGGCTCTACATTTCTATGGGATCTCTTTAAATGGTATACCCCGAATAGATCTTGAGGTCCTCCAACTCTCACCTGATACCTATGACCAGAATAAGAAAGGTGAATTGGGGAGGACGTAGCTTTAGTCATAACACCTCAAAAGAATTGAACTCTCTCCCTCGTTATTTGAGGGAAATACTTATGCACCTAGAGTTTAGGAAGTAACTGAAGACATGGCTTTTCTAAGCTCTTGTAGTAGTCTGAAACCTAGTAAGGACTACCGGAAGCACCAAGACACCTACGGGTATTCGAGCGCTATACAAATTGCATAGAACATAACACCCTTGGCAAGTAATAGCTGGATTTCTTTTGCCACTATTGTGTTGTATGTTTATACTTTCTTCAATATGGCCAATTGGTGTCAGTAGTCCTTTCTTTGTGTTCCTACCTTCTCAACCTCCCATAATACCTAAGAGTGTTCTATCTTGTATGTGGAGGTTCCAGCCTTGGCAGTTGATGGTCTGGTCAGCTGTGAGGTTTACTGCTCTGCTGTACTAACTTAATAAATCTATCTTAATAACCTGAAGACGTGTCCTGCTGCCTACCTAACCTACTTACATTTTGTGCTGACCAGACAAGAGGAGCAGACCAGAGAAGAAGATCCAAGAAGAACGAGCACTAGCAAGACTTCACAACCAAGAACCCACCTAACTGCGGCTAGTAACAAGAAGAAAAGCAACTAAAAACCTGCGTAACGTAAGAAAGCTTGAAGAAATTACCTGCAAAAAAAAAAGAAACAAAAATCAACAAAACAAGAGTGAGAGAAATCAGCCGCAACCTAATCCTGTGAAACGCGTGAAAATAAGTAGAAAGTAACTGTAAGTGACAGAGAAATCCAAACAGGAGATTGTGACACTGCAGCAATAATCTTGTGGTAATTAAATTGTCGAGCCTGGTAAAATCTACAGTAAAATTGGAAAGTATTAACTCTATTAATATGCCAGAATAATTTATCATGTGCTACTAGTATTGTAAACTTAACAAGTACTTGATTGGAGAAATTGGCGCAATTCATGTCAAGTAGCAAGAGTTTAACCTATTATATTGGTGAGTTTGAAGAGTACGGGTATTCAAGCGCTATACAAATTGCATATAACATAACACCCTTGGCTACTAATAGCTAGATTTCTTTTGCCACTATTGTGTTGTATGTTTATACTTTCTTCAATATGTCTAATTGGTGTCAGTAGTCCTTTCTTTGTGTTCCTACCTTCCCAACCTCCCATAATACCTAAGAGGGTTCTATCTTGTATGTAGAGGTTCCAGCCTTGGCAGTTGATGGTCTGGTCAGCTGTGAGGTTTACTGCTCTGCTGTACTAACTTACTAAATCTATCTTTTTTTTTTTTCTTTTGGGAAATCCTTTATTGTTATTTCAACCAGTTACAAATATGGGCCTACAACCACCAGGGCCGGCCGCTGATCAGTTTCATCACAACAAGTCAGTTAGGACCCGCCTCGGCAGCCCTGGAAGCGAAGGTACCACAAATTCAGTTGAAACTGGCTATCAGGCATACCAAGCAAATGACAGCATTCTAAAGGCTCCATTTTATAATATAAAAATGAAAGGATCAGGTGCCATACAATATCACAGAGTCGCATAAAGGGCGGGCAAAATAGTAGTACTTCCACAGTTAGATCGATCTCATTTAGAACAGTGGCGCTAAGGCCTACAAGTCAGGATAAACAAGCAGACAATCACAGTTCGCACCAGTTAAGCGCCTGCCCATTGATACTGATATACTATAGAAAGTATAGGCACAGATAAGGAAAAAACCAATAATAGACACAAGAGAGGACCCACTACGCTGACCCGAAAAAGGAGAAACGAAAGAAAAGGAAAGATACGAAAGAGAAAAAAAAAGGCCATAGAAACAATAAAGGCAAAACAAAAATGCCTCGCTGGGGTGTCTATCGGAAGTAGAGGTGGCCGTCGAGTCCTGAGCGACGAATCGTGGTCCGGTCCCGATCTCCTAATTCCATCTGCTGCCGACATCAATTTCCAGACCTGGGCCTCCGTAGTCACCTGAAGTGCCTCGAGGGCTGCCAGCACTAACCGCAATGACGGGCCGCACTCAGCCCGCTCCGCCGGGTCTCGCATAGCATCAGGCATAGTGGTCCCCTCGGAGAGCCGCTCTCCCCGGGGGAAGATTAGGCGGAGCAGGGATGAACCGTGAGGGGCAGATCGTCAACATGCGTTCGTGCGTGCCAAGTCTCCAACCCAAAGGCACCGGCCATGCGAACGCTAGGCCTTCGGGTCAGGGACCCCCCCCACACCGCCTCGGGCGTCACTCCTCTCCTCACCTTCGGTACGAGACCAGGCAGCAGATCGGCAGCAATGCAGTCCAAAAGATGTCGAAAGTTCCAGGGACCGGACCCTGCCGCCCTCACCGGTCCGCTGTTGTTCAACTAGGACCCGGCTGGACCAGTAATCGAGACCCCAGCTTCAAGACTGGGTTAGGCCTCAAGTCAAACCTCGACATTACTCCACTCCACAATGTCGCAAAAGTCTCGGGATTGCTCCATCGGACTGCAGATTAGTTCATAGACACTGATATAGGGCGGAATATCAGGATAGATGACAGGATCTTCGAACGAAAGACGTAGGTCGGCGGAGCCGGGAGACTATGCGGCCATCTTAGTTGCTGTCGTACCTCCTCCCAATAAATCTATCTTAATAACCTGAAGACGTGTCCTGCTGCCTATCTAACCTACTTACAACATATTGCAGCTTGCTTTGCCTCCGTCTGGCCATAACTAGTGAAAAGTGGGAATGGGTACACAAAACGGGAAGAAGTACCAGACTAAACAACCTGAAGAATCCATTGTTCGGAAGTAACTGCATACTAGCAAGATAGGCAAAGTCGAATTCTACCCCCTCCTTGTGATCTCCTTTAAGGGACTTAAAGTGGCTTGCCGGCAGCAGGTGTGAAAAGGAACATGGCGTAATGCCTCAGCAAAGGGTGTGGTACTGGACACCAGCAGTCACCTCCCACAAAAGGCTATATGTACTGCTGGATTGGCTGTTAGGGATGCCTCGATCAGTAGGCAAGGCAGTACCCCAGAACATCTGGTACTGGTGCTGTACGGTTCAACAGGCCCGGTACACAAAGGCCTCCATTTTGTAATACACATTTAAACAAGTGACTTTTTAAATGCTTTGCACGTACATGATATCATACTTAGAAAGTATTCGCCTTGCGGCACATTTCTTTGTAAGCATTTCATCATAACACTTGTACACTCTGTCCAAGGCTAAAGAACACTAAGTGCGTTGCCCCTGCTTTTTGTTGTCCAGCTAGAGACAGCTCTAAATCGAAACGACAAACAATAACATCAGCATTGCACGACAGTGTGAGTGGAACCAGGCTTTGATGATATAAACTGCCACTGAGCTAAATTCCTCAGAGGAGAACTTCTATACGGATTATCCTGGAACACTTGCCTGTTACTGAGATGCAGCCTTACTAACTCTAATCTCTATACTGAGAAGGACCGCTGCCTGTTCTACACCAGACTTTTTCCTGATACATCTTACACAGGTGTGGGAAGTTGGGCTGTCCCAAGCGCTCTGGCAGAGGGTACTCTCACTATGCTCTTGATAGTATAGGTAGTATTAGGAGTCAAGGTGCACCTGGTGCCGGATAAGGCCAAATGGAGTCAGCTGGTATCACAGAATGACTCAACAGCGGTCATCTAACAGGGAACGCAGACATGGGGTCTCAAGGCATGCCAGAAAGACCTAGAAACGCACACAATAATTGGAACATTGCCTCAATCTACTGCAGAGTCCCAATAGCCCCGCAAATTCAGCTTCCATGTCTGAATCGGATTTGAATTGGATGCCACCACAGAGGCTTTAGTGCTGACTGCTGTAGTTCCGTAGTTTGTGGGTGAGGTTCGGTGGTCCGAACCCGTTCAATGAAGGTCGTCGGAAATAGACAATTTTGGTGTCAGCAGACCGCAAATCACGAGTGCGGTATGTACGAGTGTTTTCGCATTAATCGATCAATGAGAACACTACGTATTCAGGGATTTCGTTTGAACCTTTGGGTTCCATTTTGTGTACGGCAGCCATTTTGTGTGGTTACCCTCACATAGGCCGATGACTGCGGCTGAACGAGTCTTTGGGACACGTACACCTTAGCTGACTTCTGAATGACCTGGCCGAACTGACTCCCTTGCCAGAGGCTGACCTCGTTGAGCCAGTTCCTTGCTAAGCAGCTGGTCAGATAAAGATCAAAGAGCAGGACATGCCGAAGTTTACAGTACACTGCACTCACCTTTCTATCTTGCTTCCAATCTGTTTCTGCTCCTTCCTTTGCGACATAATCACTGATTTGGGTTGAGGGTTTTATGATGGGTTTGTCCGGCCTGACCGAACAGGATAATGGAATGTGCTTGGTCATTTCTGGTGGGCTGGACAACGGAAAGTGGGATTGTCGTCATACGCTACTTTTAAAATGTCATGTTTCTATTGGTCAGTTTGTATGAACCCAATGCTAATTTGGTATGTTGCCTGAGGCTTGATTTTTGGCATAAAAGACCATGTTCCGCTCATTAAATTTGTGCAGTCTCTAGCGAACCACTCGTGTGTGCTTCGTAGACCTCTGTTCCTGGTTGCAACCAATAAACTTTGGTCTTTGACGTCATCAAGAAGTGTCCCGTGTCTCTGTTTGCCAAGGCAGGGGGACTCAAAGGCATCGGGCGTTTTCCCTGACGCCGCTGGGTTCTAAAACCCAGTCCTTCACTGCTCAACAACTCCATGGAGAGGAAAGGGAAGGACGGTATAGAATCCCATTTGCACCACTGTTTTGTGCTTGCATCAAAACTTGTCTTTTGACTCCAACTTAACCAATGATGGAGAATGGGAACAGCCTGGTGACTTCAAATGGCACTGATCCTGCATCTTGGGCACTGCAAGGCAGAGTTTAGCTACAAGCTCTCCAGAGTCCCTCAGATGGTACAGGGATTACTTGCAGCAGGCCTTGCTTGGAACCAAAGAGAGACATTGAGCCAGTTTGTGGCGGACATTTGGTCCCTACAGGCACAGAATAGCTTAAAACCTGTGGTTTTAGCTGGAGACATCCTTGCACACTATTGAAAACTGATTTTGGCAAAAATCTGTGAAACGCAGACAAAGGTTGCGAGCAGAACTCTGCACAAACAAAGCAGACAGTGCTGCTGTGTGGAAGGACTGCAGAGCCCAGAGGACAGCGGGCTACAGGAGACAGCTTGCCCCTACCCAAGCCACGGGGGGGGGGGTCTTTAAATCACCTCTTGCGTCTCCCGCTTCGCGGGAGACACTCGCTGCTGCTGCGTGGAAGGACTGCTGAGCCCAGAGGACAGCGGGGCTACAGGAGACAGCTCGCCCCTCCACCAAGCCACCGGGGTCTTTAAATCACGTCTTGCATCTCCCGCTTCGCGGGAGACACTCGCTGCTGCTGCGTGGAAGGACTGCAGATGACAGCGGGGCTACAGGAGACAGCTCGCCCCTCCCCCAAGCCACCGGGTGTCTTTAAATCACCTCTCGCGTCTCCCGCTTCACGAGAGACACTCGCTGCTGCTGCGTGGGCGGACTGCAGAGCCCAGAAGACAGTGGGGCTACAGGAGACAGCACATCCCTCCCCCAAGCCACCGGGGGTCTTTAAACCACATCTTGTGTCTCTCGCTTCACGGGAGACACTCGCTGCTGCTGCGTGGGAGGACTGCAGAGCCCAGAGGACAGCGGGGCTGCAGAGCCCAGAGGACAGCGGGGCTACAGGAGACAGCTCGCCCCTCCACCAAGCCACCGGGGGTCTTTAAATCACATCTTGCATCTCCCGCTTCGCGGGAGACACTCGCTGCTGCTGCGTGGAAGGACTGCAGAGGACAGCGGGGCTACAGGAGACAGCTTGCCCCTCCCCCAAACCACCAGAAGGTTAAATCCACGATTATCCACCCACATCGCGGGACGGCGCCGGGCAAAGGGCGGGCCGTCTGTGGCCGGAGGAGGCTGGGCTGGGCCCCCCCTCTGTCATCTGCTTCACGCCTCTACAAGTCTCCAAAGGTACTTTGTAATTACTGCCATCATCAGCTGGGCCTATTGAACTCTAACTGACTGCACCCATTGTAAACCTATTGTTATACTGTGTTTGTTCCTGTAGTGAGGCTTCTCTTGTTACCAGATTGCCATGGGAAAAAGAAAGGTTATGGAAGGTGGGGGCTACCTATAAATAAAAAAGTAAAAAAAGCCAAGAAGGTTCCCCATGCAGCAACAAACTGTGTGTTGACAAGAATAAAAGAACTAGTCAACGACTGCGAAGAGGTTCTGGGTTGCAATAGTACCAAAACTGGTTCGGGCGACTCTTGTCAACTTGATGAGGCTCTGTCTCTGGCCCTAGAAAGAGTAATCCCCTCCATGTTTACTAAACAAATTCCCCTTATGCACCTTGCGTGTAAAGATTATAGCCTAGCAGCTCCGTGTAAAGAGGGTCTCGATCCAAATCCTATTACTAATCCAGCCTCAACAGTTGATTCCCCGGGGGCCCAGACCGGGATCATGTTTTAGCCACCCAGGTACCATGTTCGAACAGGTTTGCAGCCCTTGAACATGAAATTGATGGCGTGACTGTACCATCACCGGTGGGACTTAATGATAATGATAATTTAACTGTGGAAAGTGAGCTTGGTTGTGATGTGTGTGGGTCTACAAAGAGGGAATTACTTGAAAGGATTAGAGAGTTGGTTAAGGGCATGGCATCCCTAAGAGATAGGGTCGAGGGTCTAATTGCCGGATGGGATGGCCCACCTGCAGGCCCGCCCCATTCCTCTCCCATGGGCCGAACAAGACGGTTACAAGGGCGAGAACAGAGTTCCCCAGGTGCCTACCCTCCAGTTTACCCCCTTTAGTAGGTTACCGATCACAGGGCTCCATGGGTCCAAATAAAATCCTACCTAACGTCAGAACATATGCGGATTCTGTGAGAGCTAGGGAACATAAGGGTCGACCTATGAGCCAGGCCTCCTCCAGTGCAGGCCCTCGCTGCTTGGCTCCCCTAAATTAGCCTCGAGCAAGCTAGTCACTAGCTCAAGATTACAAGCAGACCTTAAGAATTGCGACAAAAATGTTCCGACAGTTTATATTACGCAGGTACCAAGACTCGCTAGGGATGGGGGCTTTGAAAATAGTGAGTCTATTCATAATAAAGCAATACATTGGTTGAGACACACAAGGGGTTGAAGATCCATCATACGGGAGAACATGGCAATAGTGAGGAGGGTTACAATGGAAGTTTCCAAGACAAACTGCATTGAAATACAGTTTTTTAACCCTATGATTGCAGAGAATCTACTGGCATTAGAATTTAGAACATCCCCGCCTGAGCACTCCTCTATCCAGATCCAACACTTCCCGCTTTGGTGAGTGGCACGGGAGACCAGGGATTCTGGACTGAGTTCAGTCGACTGACTAGAGGGCGTTTGGCCATCTGATCCTTCCCCGGTCTCCGAGGGTTATATACCGAGAGATATTGCTGCGGGTCCTAGTCCGCCTGAGCCTGGCGGAGAAGTACTGGTGACTATATAAAATAATCCCGATCTATTGGTGAGAAACGTCGACCCTGCCAACAAAGATGTAGGGGTGTTCCAGCTCCTCTCTTGGAACATAGCAGGGTTACAAAAAAAATTAGCTCTTCCAGAATGGAATTAATTCATTGGCAAATGTGACATCTGCTTGTTCCAGGAGACGTGGAGTTTGGTCCCCCTACACATGCCTGGGTATTCCACCCACTTCATCCTGGTGATTAGTTCAGGCAGAGGACATCCTTCGGGGGGGCTTCTTGTATGGATCAGTATCGGGTTAAACTGGTCCGTATCCAAACACAATACCCCGTCTCAGGATATCTTGCATCTGACACTTAGAGGCGACAAAGACGCCGCCCACCTGGAGATCTTTAATGTCTATGCTAGAGGGCCCCCTGGTGCCCAAGCGACATCCATTCTAACAGTTCTTGACCTAGAATTGTCTGCTATCAATACTATTTTTTTAAATTTTATTTCAATTTATATAGAGCATTATCACCCCAGGGTCTCTAAGCGCTTGTACAAAAAGAAACCAGCTCTACCGAAAGCAAGTAGCAGACTTACAACACACCCCATGCTTCCCGAAAGAGTATGGTTTTTAGCATTCGGCGGAATAGCAGCAGATTTGACTCCTTGCGGAGATTGGTTGGTAGTTTATTCCATGCTGCAGGAAGCAGAGTGGAGAACGCCCGCCCGCCCAAGGTGGACAGGCGGAAACGTGGATTAACCAAGAGAGTGGCTTCAGAGGACCGCAGCACCCTACCAGGAATATAGCCAGATAGTCTGGTTTTAATGTACCTGGGCGCGTTACCATAGAGTGCCTTGTGTGTGATGCACAATCCTTTAAACAGTGCCCTCTGTCTAACAGGGAGCCAATGTAACTGACGCAGGAGAGGTGAAGCATGTGTTTTCCTAGGCTTCTTAAAAATCAGTCTCACTGCATCGTTCATTACTGTCTGAAGCCTCGCAAGTTGTCGCTGAGGCAACCCTATATACAGCGCATTGCTGTAGTCCAAACGTCCCAAAATCATAGCTGACACAGCACTTCTTAGAGTAGAAATCGACAGCAGATGAGAGATCTTGCGAAGCTGTCTCAGAAGACCAACACATGTGCCTACCACCACAGACACCTGTTTCTTCATAGACAGATTGCTGTCAATATGGATTCCCAGGCTTTTCACCATGGTTGCTGGTTCTGGCGTCCTGCCCAACTCCTTGGGCCAAAACCCATCGTTCCAAGGGCTGCCCGGGATGGTTATAGGCAGCACCTCGGTTTTATCCGGATTAATCTTCAAAGAGTTGGCGGACATCCAATTTACTGTAAACCTTAAGATGTTGTGCAGCCTGGTTTGTGCTCCTGGAGAATCCTCTATTTGGATGACGATCTGCGTGTTGTCAGCATAGTTAAAAATCTGACATTCCATCTGATTAAGGGCTGAAATCAAAGGATGCAGGTAGATGTTAAAAAGGAGCGGTGAGAGAGCCGAGCCTTGCGGCACTCCACAGGTGATGGCCGCTGATGTTGATGCTAGGTCGGACAGCTGCACCTTCTGCGATCTATCTTGCAAGAAAGAGGTAAGCCAACCTAGTGCAGGCCCCCCGATGCCCAAGTCTCTCACACGTGACAACAATTGACGATGACATATCGTGTCAAAAGCCACGGAGAGATCGAGAAGCACCAGGGCCCCAGGGATCTTCTTATCAGCTCTACACCTCAGTTCGTCTAGGATGGACACCATCACCAGCTCCGTGCTGTGATGAGCCCGGAATCCAGCCTGATTTTGCTCTAGCAGATCATTGGTCTCCAGATGCTTTGAGAGATATGTCAGCACATGCTGTTCCAAAACCTTTGCTAAAAAGGGTAATTGGGAGATGGGTCTGAAATTCTTTAAAATTTTAGTATCCGCCCCAGGCTTCTTAAGCAGTGGAATCAACCGGGCCTCCTTCAGCATAGCCGGAACTTGTCCAGTTTCCAAAGATTTATTTAGAAAATTGAGAACATCCTCTTCCATCCCTGGCATGGCTAGCTTAAAAACCCTCGGGGGGCAGGGATCCACATGGGAGCCTGATAATATTGCGGGGATCATCTTAGCAGGTGATTTCAACTGCACTTTTTAACCCCTGAGTGAAGAAAACATCCTGGGTACTGGAGAGGAGGACAACAAATAAGATATCCCAACACTCAATGTAGCACCAATAAAGAAATGGTCTCAAAGAGCCATTCAAATCAATGCCCTGACCGTAGAGCATAATCTAAGGGCAGTCAACGGCAGGACCCGCTCTGATCCCGCTGGAGCTAATACATTTAATAGGATTAGTTCTCCCTACCGCATCGATTATATATTGCTGGATCTACATTGATATGGAGGTTATCCCAAGTCTAGAAAGTGACCACAACCCCTTGTCCATGCAACTTAGAAGAAAGGAGGATAACACATCCATTGTGAGGGCTAGTACTACGTTGCTGTCAACAAGGAAGGTTGTACCATTCAACTGCAACCGACGCCTTAGGTGGCATATGATCGCAAATCAGGGTGAGACACTTGCAAACATTGGGGACCTTATTGAGCAGAGGATCCTGGATCTGGATCTACTTGATACCATCTCTGAGGATTCTAAGTTCCCTGGGCTCTACCAGGAAACGATTGGAAAGCTGGGTGAGTTCTTTCGTAAAAAAGACAATAGGGACCGGAAAGCCCAAATTCTACAATCGACCAATCTGTGGTACACTGCTTTATGCAGGAAAAAAAGACAGAACCTATCTGTGGCCCTTAGGGCAAAAGACCAGTCCAAAATTAGCCTAGCTAGAAAGATCTATTCTAGGACAATAAAACAAGCAAAGCACTTCTGGGAAGAATCACACTGGCAGGAGCTCAAATTTGCTGCACAGCTGAAGGACTCTACTTCATTTTGGGAGCTTATTAATATAAGCACGAGGCGGGGAGCAGATCAGCTTCCCAACCACATTACAGGCTGCCAATGGTTTGTCCATTTCCAGGGCTTGTATTCTGGAGGTGTAGGGAGTACATCATCTGACCAAGGGACCCAGCGGACTACCATAGTGACCCCGAAAGCTGGGGATTCATTTGGGCTTAATGAGGTGTCATCAGCCATTGCAAGCATAGCGCCAGGCAAGACGGCAGGTCCAGATGGCATCCCTGGTGATTTATTACTGCATGATCAAAGGAGGTGGGCCCTTTTTATCCTCCAGGTAATGAATCTCATTGCGAGTGGCCATCCTGTTTCCGATTCCTGGAAAGGGGCCAAGGTTGTGACCATCTACAAGAAGGGGGAGAGGGAGGACCCTGCCAACTACAGACCGATTAGTCTAATCAATGTAGTACAGAAAGTGGTAGGCAGGGTCCTCCTCACGAGGCTAAGGTTGTGGCTCAATCACTGCATTTCTGAAGCGCGCTACATATCCGTGAGGGTCTCAAGGCGCGGGGGAAGGAGGAAGGGGGGGCTGCTACTGATCGAAGAGCCAGGTCTTGAGAAGTCTTTTGAAGGTCAGCAGGTCCTGGGTCTGTCGTAGGCTGGTAGGGAGAACGTTCCAGGTCTTGGCGGCGAGGTAGGAGAAGGATCTGCCGCCGGCGGTGGCCTTCCGGATACGGGGAACGGAGGTGAGGGCGAGGCTGGCCGAGCGGAAGCTGCGGGTGGGAGTGTGGAAGCTGAGTCGGTCGTTGAAGTATGCGGGTCCGGTGTTGTGTAGTGCTTTGTGTGCGTGGATGAGGAGTTTGAAGGTGATCCTCTAGTTGACGGGGAGTGTAGGATTCTCAGATGGTGTGTGATGTGGCTGCGTCGGGGGACGTCGAGGACCAGTCGTGCCGAAGCGTTCTGGATTCATTGTAGTCGTCTCAGGAGCTTGAATGTAGTTCCTGAGTAGAGGGCGTTCCCGCAGTCGAGTCTGCTGGTGACGAGGTCCTGGGTGACGGTTTTTCTCATGTCAGGGGGGATCCATTTGAAGATCCTGCGGAGCATTCGGAGGGTGTTGAAGCAGGGCGCGGAGACGGTGTTGACTTGTTTGGTCATGGAGAGGGCGGGGTAGAGGATGACCCCCAGGTTGTGTGCGTGGTCGGTGGGTTCCGGGGCAGTGCCTAGTGATGTGGGCCACCAGGAGTCATCCCAGGCTGATGGGGTGGGTCAGAGGATGAGGACCTCCATTTTGTCTGAATTCAGCTTCAGTCTGCTGACCTTCATCCAGTCGGTGACGGCCTTCATTCCTCTGTGGAGATTGGCTTTAGTGGTGTGGGGGTCTTCTGTGAGGGAGACTATCAGCTGGGTATCGTCAGCGTAGGAGATGATGTTAAGGCTATGTTGTCGTGCGACGTGGGCGAGCGGTGCCATGTAGATATTGAACAGCGTTGGGCAGGGGTTGGATGGGGATCCGGAGTGTATAGAGTTCATGGTTTTGATGGCGTCTTCTTCGCTGACGGTGGACCAGGCGGTCAGGCGGCTGGTGCGGATGGAGATTGCTGGGGTGGTGGTCTCTGTGGTGGGTGCGGGGGTGTCGGAGTTGCAGCAGTCATGGATGTCGGTGATCTTGCGGTGGAAGAAGGTGGGCAGGGAGTCTCACAGGTCCTGTGATGGTGGAATGTCGTTGGCGGTGAAGCTGGGGTTGGAGAGTTCTTTCACTATGCTGAAGAGCTCTTTGGTGTTGTGTGCGTTATCTAGGCGGTACTTGAAGGCTGTCCTCTTGGTGGTCCTGATGAGTTGGTGGTGTCTGCGGGTAGCGTTCTTGTGGGCTGTGTGGCTGTCTGGTATTCGGTCATGGAGCCATTTCTTCTCCAGCTTCCGGCAGGTGCGCCTGGATGTGCGGAGGTCTTCGGTGAACCAGGCGGCTTTCTTGTTGGTGTGGTCGGTTGTGGAGATCTTGTGAGGGGCGAGGGCATTGGCGCAGTCGTTGATCCACTGTCTCACTTTCGTCCAGAGACCTTGTGGCCCCATTGCATGGGTCCTCCCCCTATTCCTAAAACCGATATCAAAAGCCTTGGGATCTGGCTGGACCAGGAACTCACACTGAATACCCAAGCAAGGAAAACAGCCGGAACCTGTTATGGTCTCCTCCGTACTTCCCGTAAAATCCTCCCGTTGCTCCCCTTTTAGTGCAGGAAGCTCCTAGTCCAGGGCCTTATACTGTCCAGATTGGACTACGGAAATGCCCTCTACCTCGGTGCCCCTAAGAAAGTGACAGCCAAACTCCAAGTAGTGCAAAACACCGCTGCCCTGATCCTTACGAATACCAACAATCGGTGCTCGGCCAAACCGGCCCTTAGAGCACTGCATTGGCTGCCAGTATTGGAAAGTGTTCAGTTCAAGGCTCTCTGTCTCACACACAAAATACTTCACGGTAATTCCCCCCCTGTCCTCAAAGATCTCATTGTCCCATACACCACCAACAGAACCCTTCGATCAACGAACCTCCACCTGACACTGACACCCAGGATCAAGAGGGCCCGATCTGGAGGCCGATGTTTCTCATACATCGCCTCCAAACTGTGAAACTCACTCCCTCTGGAATTGAGCGCTCAACCCAATCTCCTTCCTTTCCGCAAACTTCTGAAGACCTGGCTGTACCCGTAAACTCTCCCCTTTTGCTGTCGCTGTTTCTATCATCAGCGCTGGGACGCTTACGGGCAGCCATGCGCTCTAGAAATCTCCAAACATAAACATAAACATTTAAGGTTGATCACGGCGGTGTCGGGGTCGACAGGTGGTCTCAGGGCGAGGGTGGTAGTCAGGTGGTCCTTGGTGACCTTTTCCCAGCAGCGGCGTGACAGCTGTTGGGTACGGTGGTGTGTGGTGGGTTTCTTGAAGGTGAAGTGGACGCATCTGTGGTCGGTCCAGTGTGGTTCGGTGGTGTGGTTGAAGGAGACGTGGGGGCTTGCGGAGAAGATGGGGTCCAGCGTGTATCCGGCGGCGTGGGTCGTCACGAGCTGTTTGAGTCCAATGTTGGCGAAGTTGTCGATAAGGGCTGTGGAGTTGGCGTCATTGTTGTTTTCGAGGTGGAAGTTAAGGTCCCCGAGGAGGATTTAGTCGAGGCAAGGGCGTGGGTGCTGATGAGGTTGGCGATGGTGTCGTTGAACTGTGGTCGTGGTCTGGGTGGTCTGTAGACGAGTGTTCCTCTGAGGGTCATGTTGGGGTCGGTGTGGATCTGGAAGTGCATGTGTTCGGCAGTGGTGAGGGTGTCGTCGGTGTTGGTCGAGACTCTGAGGGTGTCTTTGTGGACGATGGCGATTCCCCCTCCAACTCCGTTGGTGCGGTCTCTGCAGGAGATCTTGTAGCCTTGTGGGATGGCTTTGGCGATGTCTGGTGCTGAGGTGACGTTCAGCCAGTTCTCCGTCAGGAAGGCGATATCGGGGGCAGTAGAATCTAGGAGGTCCCAGAGTTCAATGCCGTGCTTGCGAGCGGAGCGGGTGTTGAGGAGGATGCATCAGAGGTGGTTGGGTTCTCTGGATGGTGGTTTGGCAGGCTGGATGCTGGTGAAGCTGCAGTTCCGGCAGGTGAAGGGCCCTTGGGTGTGCTTCGGGATGTCCTGGTAGCAGGGGTGGTCTCGTCCGGTGTTGAGTGCGTAGATGGGTTCTTGAGTCGTAGTGTAGTCTGGCATTGCGGCGGGCGGGGGGGTCCAGGGGTTCTGGCGCTGGGCGCGGTCCAGGCACGGACGGGCTTGCCTTTGGTGCTTCCGCGCGGCGACCTCCATAAGAGGCGAAGTGGGAGGGAGGAGCAGCTGGGAGGCGGGAGCTGGGCGGCCAATGGGCGAGGGAAGGGACACAGAAGGCAAAAGGGGACGGGCTGCAGGGGATCAGCGGCGGGAAAGCGTGGAGCGGGGGGGCACAGAGGGCAAGGAGAGCAGGGAGCGTTAGCGGAGTAAATACAGATTACAGGGTAAAGGTGCAGAAGCACAGTCAAAAAACAACAGTGAGCAGTTAAATCCAGAAACAGTCACCAGGGGGCCACCAGCGGCGGATTCCGGGGCGGCAGCAGAGGAGGGAGACATGGGTGCACAAGAGGAGCCGTGCGGCGTGGGGAGCGACCAGAGGATAATGGAGGAGGAGAACGTCCTCACTCATTTTCAGGCAGGATTTAGGCAGGGTGTTGGCACGATGGATCAGGTCTTCAGATTTTATACAACCTATTGGAAATCTGTGATTATCGAGAAAAGCAGCCTATATTTGGCATTTATCAACTTAAGAACGGCCTAAGAGCTGGTCCCTCGTGCCAAGCTTTGGCAGGTTCTGTCTGACCTGGGCGCTCCCCATCTGATTCTAGACTTTATTAAACGCCTACATGTGGGGAATTATGCCAGAATTAGGTGGAGTTGCTAAGGTGATTTGACAGACAGGGTAGTGGTAGAGAAAGGGGTACCCCAGGGTTGCGTTTTGGCCCCGACTTTGTTCTCCCTCTTTGTTAATGGGGTGGTCGACCATTTGAGGGAGGACCCAGCCGATATCCCAACCCTGGCAGGGGAGAAATCCCCCATGTTACTTTTTGCTGACGACACCCTCTTGATTTCAAAAAGCCCAATGGGACTCCAAAAACTACTGGATCGGTTTAGTCAATTTTGTGATTCCAGGGGCCTATGTATTAACACATCTAAAACCAAGCTTATGGCACTGGTTCCATCTAAACGATTCAGGAACACCAAGTTGAATGACTCCCCATTAGAACTAGTCGCTGCTTTCGACTATCTGGGTGTACGGGTCAACAACTCGATGAAGTGGAGCTCCCACCTGTCAAAAATGCTGCTTAACCACAAACGAGTCTCGGGGGAAATTGCAAGACACTGGTGACTTTCACACAGCGGGCCAGTAGCCCCTGCCATTAAGGTGTATGAGGGAAAAGCCCTGCCTTCGTCCCTTTACGGGGCGGAACTTTGGGGATTAGAGAACACCATGGACCTAGTGAGATCAGAAAAGTTTTTTAGGGATCTGGTCTCACTTCCTCCATCGACCCCACTAGTTCCGCTCCGCCATGATTTTGGGAAACACCCAATTAATGAAATAGCTAGGCTACGCCCCCTATTATTTTGGGTGCGCCTGAGAAGGACCCCCGAATTGTCTAACTATGCTTCTGCCCTGAGAAAATTAGTCCATCTAGACACGGCCCACAAGATCACGTGGATAGTCAAATTGAAACAGCTTGTGGGGGACATTGGACTGGTGGCCGCTTGAGAAGGCCAGATTCCGCCGCCGAAACAGACAGTAAAGAAAGCATATTGGGAGTGGGTCACTGCAGAAGCCAATACAAACTCTAAGCGGGGCACTTTGATGGAGCAATTCCTAGACCATAAACCCATTGCCAAATTGGAGCCCTTTCTCGATTTTATTGAATCCCCGAGAGATAGGGCATTATACCTGAAGTTGAGGCATGGAACACTCCCACTCAATGACTTCACTGTGGGGTGGAATTCTAGGGTCGTGAAAGGTAGTAGGTGCCCCGCCTGTGCTTCTCCTACAGAATCTATTCCACACTTTCTTTTTGCCTGTCCGGCGTACAAATTCCCGAGAAGAAAATGGCTGAAACCCATATGTATCAATCTGGGAGCCAGGAACTATAGGGAGGTGTTGCGCAACTTAAAATCTGATACATCCTCCCTTAGTACAATTTGTGGGACAGCTAAGGTTCTGGGCTGTGCCTGGTTAACTAGAAGTAAGTTAATGAAGGCTAATGCTGCTAAAAACCAGGATCAATAGTAAGGTCTCCCTTTTTATCTGTGGATTTTATGATATATGAATTGTTTTTATCTTGTATAGTTTTTAAGGAATTTCTTATATTTTGTATATCTGGTTCTTAATTAATGCAAACGTGTTTTATTGATTGATTGTATGACATTGTGATACCGTTCCTTTTTAAAATTGGATTGTCTTAATTTGATGGATTTGGTTGTTTATACTTTTATGATATTTTTATATTGAATAAAGTCATACAACAACAAAGCAGAAAAAGAGGAACTGAGGTAAGTGTGCAGGGGGTGGCTCTGATATGCAGCTCTGTGTCCTCTCTCTTGGAGGTGGGACAAACCACCAAGAAGTCGGATGTCACAACATATGGCTTCACACAGACAGCACGAGAAAAGGTTACTTAACTTGCAGATAACTGTTTGTAGCTTGTAGTTCTGTCGATTCATACACTCCTGTCATCTAATGTTGGGTGTGGATGTTACAAACTGTTTTTCTTCGAAGTAAAACATTTTGTTTCAAGATAACTTGCGATTCCTTCCTAAAACCCACAATGCACCAATACAAAGAATTCACCCCAAAATGTATCAGTGGATGCGAAGCTCTGAAAAGACTGGAAATTAGCACCCAGTTAAAGTGATCGCTTGTGAGTGGCTGAGGCAGATGTGTGAAATAAGATGTTAAAAAACATTTCCAGTCCACTGCCTCTTGTCACGCATGAAAGTTCACACAGTAATGCTTTGTGAAAGTGCGTGGTGTGGATCACCTAACAGCTTTACGTAGGTTTGCAAGTGGTGTAATACACGAGAGTCCTCTTTACATCTTGTGTGTGTAGTTCTTTTCCTGCTACTGTTGGAAATTATGGAAATAGACAGTCCATGATTTGGAATGGGCAAAGAAAGTTTTGACAGGAAACGTGTGTATGTCCTCAGGAAAGCCCTTCCTTATGATCCTGGACAAAAAGCTCCCCTGCTGTTAAGGCCTGCGATTCACTAACTCTAGACAAGGAAGTGACTTGTACTAGGAATGCTACCTCCCATGAAAAATATTGCATCTGACATATGTAATGACTCAAATGGAGCACAGTAAGCTTGTGAGGTTGATTTTTGAGCACAGAGATTGAGCATACACTCTTCTGGGTGTTATGGATAAAAAAAATCCTAACACCTCAGGTGCCCAATCACATGGTTTATTTGGATGCCTGATTGCAACCGGATGTTGAGTTAGGAGTTCTGTGTGGGTGGCCAGACATTTCCAATAGCACTGGGTATTGTGGTTGCCTCACCATCATCAGAGCAATAAGAATGCTCGTCATGGACATTTGTCTCCACTTGCTAACTATAGAAGTGTTTAAAGGTAGTGGAGGAAAAGCACAAGCAAATATTTATGAGCAGTTCATACACAGTGTAGAGTGCATACAGGCAACGCGTGGGCATCATGTGCTAATTGTGGTGGGGAAACTATCCGATTGTTTGGAAGCACTGGTGCTATTCCCTTACCATCCTCTACCCTTTCCTCTGTCATTGCCTCAAGGCTGCATTTTGAGGATGTCCCTTCTGTTGCAGCTTTAGCACCCCACCTCATCGTTTTAGTGCCTAACACAAGTTCCACCAATTTGAATTTGAAAGGCCCTCATGTCTTTAGCAAGGTCCATGTACTTCTTTTATTTTCTCCATCACAATATCTACTTGTGGTCCAAACAACATTAAACAAGCATTTGCAATGCAATTGGTCGCGCCTTTGGGACCTTATATGTACTTAGCTATGCAGCACCTTAGCCTGAGTGCTGAAACATCTACTGTTCTTTAACATGGAGGGAAAGTAAGAACCAAACTGCGTGACAAGCCAGGTATGGGAACACATGGAGAAAATATTGCCTTTCAGCTGCAAATGGTATTGTCAAAAGCTCTGTTTTTAGTATAACATTGGGGCCTTCGGTGGTCATATCACTGAAAATACAAGATTTGAAAAAAATATTGTCCACGGGTGCTCGTGGGAGACAATTGCTATGGACCGGAATCTAGAGGATGCTAAAGTTATTCTGGTATTTTACTGACCTCTGCCGGTCGTTTTCTATCAAGAAAGTTAAATAGAGGCAGTTGAATAGAAAAAGTCCCTAAGCAGAAGCAGACAAGTCCTAGGGCTGATCTCCAGAGCCCACATAGTACATACATGTATATAATAATAAGTATATACTAAAGTACATACAAGAGGTCTTGAATACTCTATCTAAAAAAGGACATTGATGAAATACTGTGGGGTTTCATGGTGGAATCCACACACCTGAAGCTAGGCAGGTCTTCTCAGGTTTGCACTGGTATTCTGCTCTTGAAGGGTTGTACCTACCATCCATAACGCACAGTTGATGTTTGCCTGATTTTTCCATCCTGCATCAGTTCTTTACCATACTTGTTTACCTCGGACACGTGTCTTACCAACTGCTGCATCCTCTTCCAATGTACCGGTCATAGCTTGAGAGGAGGCCGACAGAGTTGGCTGTGCACGAGTGAGATGCTGCTTCCACCAGAACTTGCATTTCTGCCACATCAATTTTGTATCTCTCCAAATCATATAAAACAGGAAAACCATAAATTCAAATCAGGATGACTGTCTAACCTCCCCTGCAAAGATCCTCTTTCTCCCAAAGTATGAATCAAGGGGGTCACATGATATTCTTAATTGTGACAACATATTAAAATTAATAGCCTTAGTCTCAGCGCTTGCGCATCTTACAACTTATGCCTTAGAACCTGTCTAATTCAAACATGACTATTTTTCTGCGAGAAATTACCTGCACCATATAGCACAGCAAATATATTGCAGATAAGATCATTGAAAGTGGTCAGTACTGTGCAGACTGGGGGATAGAGATCAGGAAATGTAACAATGCAAACTATCCAACATTATTGATCCCTAGCACGAACATTAAGAAAAGTGATCAGCTGAGTACAATGGTAAACAGGAATCCTGGAAAAAAGAGCTAATCAGCTAAGAAGAGCAATAGCCCCAATATTTAATCCAGTAGTATCTTCAGGTATCATAATAAGTTCACTCTAAGGTCCTCATACTTGCGAACAAATTTCAAAAAGGCAAGTCCTAATGGATGACTGAGCCTGGCTTCCAACAACCCTTACAAAGGGAAAATTAGAATACAACGATTGATGGTTGAATTCTACAGCTACAATGCAATAGACAATTGCCATCTTTACATGGAATGTACACGTCCTTTCAAGAGTGTTGGAAGATCAAGAGGCAACTACTTCTTTACAGAACCTTGAAATTTTGATTTTCCAGGAAACTTGGAAAGAGGATAATACGGTCATCATTGGTTATCAAGAATTTTCCATCCACCGCTACTTGTTCGTCTTCATTTGGCAGTGCAAAAGGAAAGCATTCAATGTACATCACCTTGGATTTAGATACAAAGCATCAAGAAATCAATCTGCAATTATCATGGCTCCAATGCATAAAAATACATCTTCAAATACCAATTCTTTTATTGAACATCTATCTGAGCATCAAAGGGATCAATCATAACAACCCAGCTTACCATCTTCAGGGAACTAGTTAAAACCCTGGCTTATCAATATCCGGTGATGAGCCAAATTATCTCTGGTGACTTTAATACGTATATGGCCATAAGAAATTCTCCGGATAACTCAAACAGTGTTAGAATCCAGTTGTGCTGCATCAACAAAAAAAACTGGGTCTAATAATGCTGAGGGAAAGCCCACCAAACAACTCCATAACTGTGTCAACCTTCAAAAATTCCAAACACCACTCAATAATTGGTTACACTATTGTGTCAAAGGATGTAGTACCTGGCATCAGTGGGTGTTGCGTTGTCCGTGAGTTGAAAGCTATTGCAACCCACAGATAATAACATTGGTGCTAAATGTACATCACCAGCCGAAGTCAAATATTCTCCATCAGCTCCTAACCTGAAAAGGCTGATATGGCAAACCATATAATAGCCTGAAATAAATAGCTTTGCGGGGAAATAAATCGAATCTGTCTATCAGAAATCTCGAAAGGGAAAACCTATAGTGGAGATTTGGTCTCAATTAAGCTAGTCTTTATTAGAAAAATTCCCAGCTAAAACCATATAAAGGGGAATACCTATTACATTTACATATAATAGGTGGTATATGCATAAGCTTCGTCTGCAAAAGAAGGCTCTTAATAGAGCAACAAGAGCAGTATATGAATACGGAAGGTAAAAGGGCTTATTATGAGGACATGATCCAAGCCACATTACTCCAGTAAGACAATAATACAAAGGCTTTCTGGGGAACTAACAATAACCTGAAGAAAAGTGGTTGCATGGCAAATAGTGCCAATATTCCAGAATCCGGGAATTTTCATCTCTGGTCTGTATGAGGACCACCCTGAAATTCATACAGGGAACAAATACCCAATGGTATACTCCCATCATATCAAGTGATTTAAACTATCATCCTAAGGGAAGATAATGCAGTCACATAGAATCAACATCATTAACAGAGCTAATAAATGAGGAAATGATTATAACCACTGGAGGTAAGATCCAATGGAGCACCAGGTCCTAACGGTATACCCAACACTGTTTTTAAAGCAAATCTTGAACTGTGGGCGAGGACGATGACTCTATTATTCAAAGTTTCAACAGTGGCTTGAAGCAAAAGGCTGCATACTAGCACCATGCCTCTGACCACTTCATGGCTGACCTACCCATCCATCTGCACAACATACATGCACTTTCTTCAAATTTCGCAGGCTCTATAATATATTATACTTACAATATCCAAGGCTCGGCGGCCATCTAGGGAAACCTACCAATCCCAGACATTTCTAAAAACTAGATACCGGGGGGGAGTCCAAGGAGGTGTAGCTTGCGTGGATACCCCAACGTGTTCTTATCCAAAATCCCCTGCTATTAAAAAAAAACATTTTCCTCATATTTCTGTGTGGGAAAGATGTGGGATAACTGGGCTGACACAGATTTCCTACCACCCAGCGTTCTCCCAGGTCTCCCGATAAAAATGGTACCTCACTTGTGTGGGTGGGCCAAGAACCTGCGGCAGGGAAGGGCCCAAAATGCATTATGGAGACATCAAAATTACCTATCACAAAACAACCTGGTTTTTGCAAGGGGAGGGGAGGTGGGTTGGTACTTGCATTTTTGGTCGGGGGCTCAACGGCCATCTAGGGATATGTTGTGACCTATGTATTCTATTATCTGCCCTGTGCAACCATGATGGTCTCAAGGGTGTAGTCATGGGACGCATGGAATGCTCTTCGTGTTCCAGGCAGCTCATGACGGCGCGTTAGAGACGATCAGTGGATGAAGCAGGCTGGGTAATCCTTGCACTGTGTAGGGAGAAAATAACCTACCAACTTATACATTTCCCGGTGTACGTGTAATGCGTTTACTACCACAATTCGGTGACTATCTCCTGCTCTCCCTCACAACGAGAAAGGACCTACGTGGCCAACATTATTGATGCAGTTGCTCTTCGCCAAGGATACTCTCGGCCTAGGTTTATTGTCTAAATCGAGACACTCGAAAAGAGGTCCTGATTTAAGGTACTGTACATTTTTTGTTACCTTCATTGCTGCAGCAGATCACGCTACGGAGCTTGCGCTTTCAAGTTTCTGCTGGTCATGGATCACTGAGTCAACTGCTCGTCACTAATACAATGTGACACGCCACATGCTATGTGTCGTACGTGACGCCATCTTTAATTGGTACTTCGTTAGGTCTCATCCATTCGATACAGTTGTGAGAAAGTGGCTCTATATATACTGGACCAAAGTAAGGTACAGTGTGTATAGAGACCACCAACCCCAGAGGTATAACAGAGGTTAAAGTCAGGGCTGACCTTACTCTCAAAAGTGGTAGCTTGGTCGAGCACTAAGGCAGTACCAGAGGACAATGTAAAGCATTTGTTGTACACACTCAGTCAGCAAAAGGTTTCACACACTCAAGGACTGAACTCCAGGACAATTATTTTTATATCAAACAATATACTTGTTTTTTTTTTAGAACCAACATGTATCAAAAATATACTTTTCTCAATAATGAGTGATCTCAAGTAATGACTTTTCAGAAAGAAAATAACTTTGTAAACACAACAGGTACAGGGGTTGCCAATTCTAAACAATCTAACAATGAGCTCAATGGGTTTTTCTACAAAAAATGCAGTTGTTTACTTTGTAAATTACTTTGGTAATTCCAGGGCAAGATCCTAGATTCAGTCCTGGGGTCTAAGATAAAAACAGTTTAGTAAAAACGTTTTGGTTATTGCAATGATTTTTAAGAAATATAAAGGTATTTTAAAAGTTCACACTTAAAAACTTTTCAGCAATGTTATCCAATGGGAGAAAATTCAGTTTACAGGTAAAGTACGTTCTCGTTACTTTTGTAATCCAGTACTGGGCTCCTAGGTCCAGCACTGGGATCCCAACTTAAGACAGGTAAGTAATTAAGTTTCAGTAGTAGGTCCAATTTTTAAGGATTATTTCAAGTTTTCAAAAGTAGGCACTTAGAAGTAATTTCATAGAAAAGCAGGCCATGGATTCCTATGGAGAAAATACAGGATTACTTTTGCGGTTCAGTACTGGGCTACAAGGTACAGTTCTGGCTTCTCTCCTGATCACAGGTGAGTACTTCGGAATTCGGTATTCGGCTGATTTTATAGGAATATTTTAGAGTTTCAAAACTTCACAGTTAGAAGATTTTTCGAGTCAAACCAGTCGAGGTTATCCTATGGCAGGAAAGTGAGTTATCGGTTTCCAGGGAAGTACTCGACTGGTGAAGTTAAAGTTCTGGACATAGACTGAGGGGTCCCCCAGGGTCAGGTAGGTACAGTTGGTACACCCTAAGCGGCACAGGGGCAGCCGGGTGCAGAGGTAGTTAGGCCCAATGTTTTCCAATGGAGGGGAGGGGGCCTTCGGTTGGTGGCTGCAAGCAAGCAGGCCACACGGCTGTGGGAGCTGAGCTCCTGGTCACTTACTCAGGGCAAGTGGGGAAGTAGAGTAGGGTAGTAGTTGCACTTCCAGCGGCACTCGGGCGGCTGGGTGCAGGGTGCTTTTGAGCCGTCGGGCGCTCAATGTTATTCAATGGAAAAGGTAAAAAGGGAACAAAGGCTACAGACTCTGAGACGGTGACTCTTCAGGTGCGACCACCACTTTGAGAGGTAAGTTGGGATCTTGGAGAAGAGGTAGGTACCCCAAAGGAAGGCACAGGGGGCTGCAGGGAGCTCGGTGCAGGAGTGTATTTTGGTGTCGGGAAATCTTACCCTTGGCTGGCCGCGGTTGGAGGGGGTCTCTGGTTCTGAGGCTGCAGGCGTCGTCTGGTTCGTCGAGGAGGGTCTTGGGGCACTGGACTTCGGGTCCCAGTCGCCGGGGGATATCCTCGTGGTCTTGGTTCACTCTGGCACAGGCTGGGCTCGGCCAGGCGGGTAGGGCTGGGGCCAAGTCAGTTGTTGTCGTCCTTTTGTTAGCAGCTGCACGGCAGGTCGTTCTTCTTCTTGTTTTTCAAAACGGGATCTAAGGAGGACGGTTTAGGGAGATCCTAAATACTGAATTTAGGGGCGTTACAAGTAGGGCAAGGGCAGGGACCAATAGGTCCCTATTCTGGGGTGGGTACACCCCCTAGTCTGCTCCTCTCCTGTGGGAGGGGGCAGGAACCTAGCTGTGATTGGGCAGGGCTCCCCATCTTCAAGATGGCCGGAGCCCGGGGTCGTGCTTCACCTCGCCACCTGAGGGGTGGGGTTGGCACAGGCTGGCACACCCCCTTCCTGACATAGGGTTTCCCGCCAGAGTGGGGGTCAGAACTGGTGGGGGCCAGTTGCTGGGAACAGCAAATGGTCTGGAGAAGCTCACAGAGGCTGCAGGCCTTTGAAGCTTCCTCCTTCCCATCCTAGGGGAGGAGACCTAGCACCTCGCCCAGGATGTGTATTGTTGCAGGCCCAGAAGAGCGGAGGGCTCTCCACCCAGGGGTCCAGCAACATGTCTGCTGTGCGGCAGCCTCTCAGTCCAGACGTGGATTGTAGGTTAGGTTCCAGGGGGCATCTCTAAGATGCCCTCCAGTGCATCTTACATTAAACCTCACACTGGAATCAGTGCAGGTTTAATGTGCTGAGCAGTTTGATACCAAACTTCTCAGTCTTCAGTGAATCCATCATGGTGCTGTTGGGTTCGTAATGACGACCTCCCAGCATCATATACTCTTAAATGGCAGCACTGCACTTACAGTGCCCAGGAATGGCCTTGGGTACTCTAGGAGCACAGGGCTCATGCACCTATGCCCACACCACTGGCATGGGGCACCCAGCTAGAGGGGTGACTGATGTATGCCAGGGCAGTGGGGTTGTGGGCATGGCACACAGTGATGTGTGCCATGTCGACTCAGTTTAGTTCTGTACTTAGACACTCAGCCTGCAAAGGCAGTGTGTGGGTGTCAGGGTACAGGGCCCCTAAGGGTGGCACAATAAGTGCTGCAGCCCTTAGGGGTCTTCTCTGGCCACCATTCCCTGGGTACCTAGGGCACTATTTACTAGGGGCTGATAGGTGGCCAGAGAGGCCAATTGGGTTTTTGTTTCAACACAGATTTAGGGAAGGAACACAGGCCCTGGGCACCTGGTTGGCAGGAGCACAGGGCACACTCAGTCAAAGCACATCAGCAGTTCAGGAAAAAGTGGGGGCATACCAATGCAAGAAAGATGGCACTTTCTCACAACAGTACAGTGTGTACCAGTTGATTGCTTTAATTCAACTCTGCTTGGCTGATCATCATGTGATTCCTTACCTTGTGAATCCCCGCCCCCCAGGCTTCAGACTGGATCCGGAGAATGTTTTCGTCGACAGTACACCTGGCGCCGAAAGGTGGCATCTGTCAGCTCTGCATTCATCGTTGTGGTCGCTGGGATGACATTGCGGCAGCTACTTAGACGCCGCCCTCGTGAGCGGATGTCAGTTCTGTACACAACTTTCTACGCCAGAAGCGCAGACCCATGCAAGACACGGACCACTGGTGCGCAAAACTAGGGCCCTGAAAGGAAATCCTGAACCCTTGAAGTCAGTTTGCAGAACGAGGAGGATGGGTGGGGCGGTAAGGTACCTATAACTACTCTATGTCTCTTACCGATATATTGTTACCGAAGGTAAGTAACTTGTTCATCTGAAAGAGACAGTTATAGATTCCTTTCTTTGTGAATAGATACCACAGCAATACCAACCCCAGAGGTTCTGCGAACTAAGTTCACACCAGAAAGTCCTGGAGAACAGAAAAGCCACAAAAGCCATCTCTCCGGGCTTGGCTGTCCAGGCAGTAGTGTTTTATAAATGTGTGCAGAGATGCCCACGTCGTTGCCAGACAGATGTCGTTGACGGAGACTTACCCATCCCATAGCAGTGTTAGCTGCCGTCATCCCGATAGAATGGTCACGTAGCCCCATAGGAGGCTCCTTCTTTGCCAAAGAAAAGCAAGCTTTGATACACAAAACAACCCATCTAGAGATGGTCCGTTTGTGTACGGCCTGACCCTTTTTAGAACCCACGTAGCCAACAAAGAGATGGTCATCCACCCGGAATTGTTTTGTGGTATCCAAGTAAAGGGAAAGCGCAAGCTTTGGATCCAGACGGTGGAGCCTTTCTTCCTCCTTAGAAGGATGCGGAGGGGGAAAGAAGGTGGGCAAAGTGATGGTTTGACCAATGTGGAAAGAAGTAACCTCTTTGGGAAGAAAGGATGGACGAGTTGGAAGGACAACCTTGTCCAGATGAACAGCCATAAAAGGAGGCTTTCAATAAAGAGCATGGAGCTCACACACCCTGCGCGCAGGGGTGATGGCAACCAGAAAAGCAGTCTTGAAGGTCAGAAGCCTAAGAGGACAGTTATGTAGCAGCTCAAAGGGAGCACAGATAAGTTAGAACTAGGTTCAAGTTCCACTGGGGCATTACGAAGGCAACAGGAGGAAAAAGATGAGTAATGCCCTTAAGGAAGCGAACAGGGGACTTGAAAAGAGAAGGCTGATCAGGTAGGCTGAAAAGGTCGAGAGGTAGCCCTTTAGAGTGGCGAGAGCAGAGCCCTGCTGGGCCAAAGAAAGGAGAAACAAGAGACCCTCAGAAAGGTGATCCACATCCTTTGCTTTGCACTATGCCAAAAATGTGTTCCATCTGCAGGCATATACCGTTTTGGGGAGAGACGCCTGGCTGCCAAGATAACATCACTGTAGCCGCTCAATCTCCATGCAAGGAGGTGGAGACTGGACAGGTTCGGGTGGAGGACCGTCCCCTGCAGCTGCGACAGAAGATCCTTCCGGAGAGGCATTTGGATCAGAGGATCGATGGTCATGTGTAACAGCTCGGGATATCAAACTCTTTGTGCCCAATCCGGAGCCACCAGGATGATTTGGTCTGGTCGCGCTTGATCTTCAGCACTCTGGGCAGAAGTGGTATAGGTGGAAATGCGTATAGAAGACTGCAACTCTACTCGCAACGAAAAGCGTCGCCTAGCAAGTGCCGCCTTGGAAATTCCAACGTGCAGAATCGCTGACATTGCGCGTTCTCTTCGGTGGTGAATAACCTAACAAAGGCTCTCCCCACTGCTGAAAGAGACCTTGCGCCACCTCAGAGTTAAGACGCAATTCGTGATCCATCATGCACCTGCGGCTGAGTTAGCATCTTGACCGAGGGTCCACGACCCCACCAAGCCCCATTTGCTGCAGTACCACATGGCGGTGGTGTTGTCTGTGAACACCTGCACTACTTTACCCTAGACAGAGGGAAGGAATGCTTTGAGTGCAAGACTAATCGCCCGAAGCTCCAGAAAGTTGCTGTGGAGCCCAGACTCCGCCGGAGACCAGACTCCGCCGGAGACCAGACTCCGCCGGAGACCAGAGGCCCTTGATCTCTGCCTCTCCCACGTGGCCACCCCATCACAGAAGTGAGGCATCATTCGCCACTATTAACTTTGGTTGGGGAAGGGAGAGGGATCTGCTCTTGACCCAATCCCGGTTGGTTAGCCACCACTGCAATTGGCGTGCAGTGCACTCCGAGATCTGGAAGCAATCTGACAGGTTCCCCTGATGCTGTGCCCACTGGAACTTTAAGTCCCACTGCAGGGCCCGCATATGCCATCTGGCATGATCCACCAGCAGGATGCAGGAGGCCATCAGGCCCAGTAGCCGCAAATTCACCCTGACCGAAACCAGGGATAGAGGCAGAAAGATCGGAATCATAGCCCGAATATCCCGGACTTGCTGCTCGGGAGGATAGACCTGAAACTGCATTGTGCCCAGAACCGCTCCGATGAAGAGGAGCTTCTGAGAGGGAGTCAGGTGCGACTTCGGCACGTTGATAGAAAACCCCAGCGAATGCAGGAGGTCTGCCATAGTCTGGAGTTGGGAAACGTGGGGCGAGTCAGTCTTCATGAGCCAATCGTTGAGATGGAGGAAGACTGGGACCCCCCGATCTGTGCAGATGAGCTGCGATCACTGCCATCACCTTTGTGAACTCCCGAGGGGCACTGGTAAGGCCAAAGGGGAGCACGGTAAACTGAACCGCAAGCAGCTCCGGTGGGCCGGCAGGACGGGGATGTGAAAATAGGCTTCCTGCAAGTCTAACGCTACCATGCAGTCTTCAGAGTCGAGGGCAGAAAGGACCTGAGCTAGAGTTAACATTGTGAACTTCTCCTTTCGGAGGAAGCGGTTGACAGAGATACAAGATAGGACACAGGCATTTATCCTTCTTGGGCACCAGAAAGTAGTGGGAAAAGCAACCACAACCTACTTCTGGGGCAGGAACTCACCAAATGGCTCCCTTGACCAAGAGAGCCGTAACTTCCTATTGGCGAAGGGCCAGATGAACGTCGAAATGCGATGGTACTTAGCTGGCATTGCCTTGGGGGGGGTAGTCTCGAAGGGGAGAGAGTAGCCCCTTCAGACTATTTGCAAAACCCACCTGTCCGATATGATGGTGTGCCAGTGGGGGAGGTGATGCCGAATCCTACCGCTGACTGGCAATTGGTGGCCCTGAAGGGTCGTACTAGGAGGGTTTGGACGGGGCGGTGGTGGACAGGCCCGCTCGCTGGCCCCCAGAACAACACCGGTGGATCCCACAACCCCGGCAGCGCAGGGGTTGAACAGTTTGCACCGGCAGTGGATGGTCAACCAATCGAACACGAGAGGGCACCCCTTCTGTAGCCACGAAAGGGGTGAAAAGCAAACTGCGTACCAGTCGGTGCCGGATCCAGCGTCGGTCCGTCTCCGTGTCTATGTCGGGGTGGAGGCTGGGGTGTACTTCTGGGTGGAGGCCGGGGTCGACGCGGGATGGGGTCACAACCAGCATCGGCTGCGGACGTGGTGGAGGTGTTATGAGATCGACCAGCGCTGATCTGGATACATGCCTAGATCCAAGGGGACCCTGTGGCTCCGGGGCCAAAGCTGCTGGCATCCAAGGCCCAGGCCCCCCCAGACTTGGGGGGCCCAAAGGCATGCCGGCGGAGTTGGGCTGCCCAAAGTTGGCATGCATCGCTTGGTAGAAACTCCTAAGCTGGGCGGGGGTCGCTCTGGGTCCCGGAAAGGGAGGGAAACTTGGAGTCGACCCTTCAGGCTTCGCACGCGGGGCACCAACCGCATGCCTCGTTGCGTCGGCTGACGGACAGGGAGAAGTAGAAGAGCAACGCTGCTGCTTCGACTTACCTGAGGAGTGAGAAGACTTCGAAGAGGACTGGTGGTGGTGGCTCCACGACCCGACCCTCGACCTCCAGTGCAACCGGAACTTGAACGGCGAGGAGCGGAGTGCCAGGCCTCGAGAAGCTTTCGCGACTGCTCCTGCAAAGACTTCGGATTCATGGTCCGACAGTTGGAACATGAATTGGAGTTGTGGTCGTTTTCCAGGCAAAACAGGCACACTCAGTGCAGATCCGTTACCGACATAAACCGTTGGTAGGAGCCGCAAGCCTTGAAACTGGGCATCCCTACAGGCACCAAGAGTTGATCAAAAAAGTCAGTCAAAAAGTGACTGGAGGTACCGTTCTCTCAGGATCTGCACTGGCTAGCGCAAAAAAAGAAAGAACGGACGTCAGTGCCCGAGGGCGGCGTCTACGTAGCTGCTGCGATGTCATCCCGGCAATTCCAATGTAGAACGCGGAACTGACCGACGCCACCTTTCGTTACGCAGGGGTACTGCTGACAAAAAAATTCTTCTCCGGATCCAGTCCGACACCTAGGCGTAATTCACAAGGTAAGGAATCTATAACTAATTGTCTCTTTCGGATTTAGTAAATAGGATCCTTGCTGCACGCAATGATGATCTGCACACCTTTATGCAGATCGATCTAATTGTCATGTCACAGTGATCTGCGAATTAGTGCAGTGTCTAAGCATATTATGGTGACCTGCATACCTTTTCCAGTTCTGAAAATACTTTTTGCTTACGTTTCCTTACTCTATGGTGATCTGCACACCTCTTCTGATTATTTCGTCATTTCACAGTGATCTGCAAACTACTATACAGATTGTTGGACTGTTATTACATCAGCGGATTTAAAACTCTCCAATGAAACATGCTTGCATCAATAAATGGAATTTTAATTTTAATGTCATTGTCATACTGCAGTGATCTTTTCATCATTAGGCAGTCTGATAAAATTAAAAGTAATCTTTTTTGACTTCTGTTATTCACACCAGTATATCCTTCAACTATTTTATTGTGATTGATTTCCTTGTGATAAGATTTTTGTTTTTTTTAAAGTGCGTTTGTTACCTTTCCTTCACAATCACAGCACATTAGCATGGAAACTAGTCAAATAGTCACACCACCTCCTACATTTTTATTGGAGGGTGAGGCTCCTTCCATATAGTGGGAGGATTGGATTGCTAAGTTCGAAAACTATATTGAAGCAATTGACGGTTTGAGATTTTCCGCATCAAGGAAAAATGTGTTGCTACTGAATTGCCTAGGTAAATAAGGACATGTTTTCAAATGTTTACCTGAAGTTATGGCAGCTGATGGTCAACCAATCGAAAATCCCTATCTGGAAGCAAAAAACAGATTGGGGAACTACTATGGGAAACAGATTAACCTCGCATGCAATGACAAAGGTTATTCTTTACCACAAAAGGAAAGGGAATCAGATCAAATGGTTACACTTTTAAGGGAGTAGGCACTCAAGTGTGACTTTGGTCCCATGACAGATCAAATGATCTCTGATGAATTAAGAGTGCAGTATGAAAACAAAAGAATGCAAGAGAGACTATGGGCGGCCAGGAATCAGACTATACAGGAAACCATTTCAATTGCAAAAATAGTGGAGGAATACAACACATGTATGAGAGAGATGAAAAATCTAAAAGTTAAAAAAGAAGACGTAGTAAACGTGGTCAGCAAGAAAGAAGATTTGATGAAAAATGAGAACAGAGAGAAGCAAAGGGATGATTACAAAACAGACGTCAATCAAACTTAAAATAAAAACGTTTTGGGATAATAAAAGCAAATCCAGTGGCTGTTATAGATGTGGGAGCATGAGTCATGCTGCCGTTTTTTGGGGTTTTAATGCAAGAAAGAAGGTTGGTAGGAAATGCGGGAAGACAGGACATTTAGCAACAGTTTGCAATGATCACTCGAAAAATAGAGTTGCCTTTATAAATACATCGGTATCTTCACCTAACATTGTTCTCTGTGCAGAAAATGAACACAAAGGCAGAATGTAAAGACCTAAAACAATTTTTGTAGTGAATGAAGTACCTGTGGCTTTGATGGTTGCTCCTAGCTTAATGTTTACTACTGTAACTTACAGTATGTTCAGGGATAATTGGCCTGATGTTACGCTGTGCAATAGTGACATCCCACACAAAGGTTACAGTGGTGAAATCATATTCATTAAAGGGTTTGTAGAAGCCAGTTTTGAATAAGGGTAGGAAAGCTGTTGTAAAAATGTATGTTTCAAGTGAGGAATCAGCCATTTTGGGATGGTGCAACAACATGATTTACATGTAATTCTGGATCCCAGATCTGAAGAACAATTGTTGATTGGCCTAACAGTATTACATCCATCTTAGTTAAGTATTAGTAGTTTTTTTGGATGATTTAGGAAACTTAAAGGGTACGTTCATGAAATTAAGATGAGAGGGAGCTCAACCTATAAGACACAGGGTAAGAAAGATTCTGGTTTGCCTTTCCAAAAGAAGTGAAAAAATATTAAGTGATATGCAGAGGGAAGTTATTATTGAGCCAGCAGAAGCATCTGAGTGCCTTTCTCCCGTGGTAATCACCAAGAAGAAAGATGATAATCTTAGATTTTGTGTTGACCACAGATCATTGAACTAGAACATAATAGTGGACCATTTTTCTTTACCAACTATTGCAGAGATGGTATTGCTGATGAATGTAGTCTAATACTTTACAAAATTAGATCGGATGCCATCTTACCATCAAATTGAGTTGCATCCCAACTCTAAGAAATAAACTGCTTTGTCACCGTGGAAGGGGTCTTCCAATTCAAAAGGCTTCCTTTAGGTCTGGCGGCTGCTGCCTATGTTTTTCAGCACATGATGCATCAATTATTCAGTAAGGTTGAGAATTCACATTTTCAGGACAACATCTTAATTACTGGGACATTAGCCAAAGTCCTGGAGGTATTCAAAAAGAAAACCCCGGCACACCCAATGTTTCACATTCAATTAAATATAGTAAACTGTCCCTCAAGCAAAGAAACAAAGACGAAAAGAGATTCCTCCTATTTCAGGAAACACCGAAGAGAAGTTCAGTTAATCATTAATTAAATGATTTATTTTATAGTAACACAGAAACGCAAGGACTGGCACATAATCATTTGTTGGTACATTCATACAACTGATTTTTCTATGATATGAATGATGGTCCAGTCCTTGTTGTGAAGAACCTCGAAAACAGCCAACATGCGTTTCGTCACCACCGTGACTTTCTCATGGCTGTAAAAATAATCCTGAATCAAAAAGGTATATCTATCAGCGTGTGCTAGACCACAACACTTCTAAATACATAAAGACAGTGTGGCGGTAAAAGATAAACGGATATTCCATGAGTAAAAAACGTGCTGTCACCCAGTGCAAAAGAAAAGAAAATACTGTCCAGGTCTAAACCCACAATATATCAAATGTGACAAATGACAATGAAAGCAAACGTGCACAATGAATCCTTCAGAGGTGCACTAATGGAAGAATAAACGTGAAAAAGTAATGTAAGACAAAGATCTGTGAAAACAGAGGAGAGGAAGAGAAAACCAGAGAAAAGAAAAAGTTTCCCGATCCTTCAGTCATCAACCGAAGAAAGGAATTAATGTAAATAACCTTCAATGCTGCTCGAAAGGAGGCCGGGAATGCCATCGGCTCAACAATCACGTTCACAGGGATCCTCTTGGATCAGCATTCAAAGCTTCAACATAGTAAAAGTAAATGGTTAGGTATCAACCCAACAAGATGATCTAAATGTAATTGTAAAGAAGTTATTCCTAGAAGCATTAAAGCTCCAATTTAGATCGATTTAATGCTCACTTCTATCGTATACGCTTACTCCTTCCTTTCCTACTTGGTTTTAGAAGCAGGAGAATTGTCCTTCAGAATAATTGTTGGTGTGTGTGTGAACCTATTAGTTTAAGAAAACACATTAAAATCAAGAAATCCAGGCGGATTATAGGGGATTGGAGTTTGACCCGCCGCGGGACGAGTCACCTGTTGTACCTCTTTAAAGTGGGGTGATGATAGCAATTTGTGGAGTGCAAGCAGGACTCAGTGTGCACATATGGCTATGTAATTGTTCATTTGGGATGATATGAACGCAATTGGGGGGTGGTGGGGGGGTTGTTGTTGGGATAAAATGTCAACAGCATTATTGCTTGTTTTTATTGCGGTTTGCTGTAGTCTCCGGGTTACGGAGCTGAGCGTAATATGTGTCCTGTGATTAATAAAATCTGTTTTAAAAAAAAAAAATAAAGAACTCCATATATTTTTTCCACAATTATTTAGTTCATAAAGACACTTGCATTCAACAGCAATAATTCATTGTCACGTTGTCAAAAGATATTCAGTTATCTAGGGCACTATGATAAGACCCTATATACCAAAAAATATATAAATACAGTTAATCAATGGAATTGTGGTCACTACGACGCAGAGCTAAAAAATAACCAATACTGATGAAATATATACTACATTGGTCAGACCTCATAATTTGAAATAAACATTCATCCTGTCACAAATTAAGTGCAGAGTGCAAGCCACCTCCTTTCTTATCTGTCTTTTAAAATAGCAACATACAATCACATCGAATTAATAGTTCTATAGTTGGCCTTGCTATACTCAATCAATGTCAGCCAACTAAGGGGTATAGAACATATAATACACCACATCTAGCACAATAGGTAGTGCACATTTAAAAAGTCTTGTGGGATTACATTACACCTAAAGGCTGTCGAGGCCTATTTTGATACATGTGTTATTATTTAGTATTTTTGCACTAAAAATACTAGTGCCTCTCCCTCATCCAAACAACATTTGTCTAAATCAGATTCATATATGACACGCTGTACGTTTTGTAAAACTCTTTAACTAGTTGTCATTCAGGCACCCAAAACACCAAAAGCAGCCGAAACGAATTTCCATAACGGAGCAGTACATTATCGCCCCCAACTTCACAAAATGCTTATAAACATGATAAATCAAATTCTTACAGAGAGACAACATTATGCCAAAACCTAAGATATGTTTTACAGGAGTTCTGGCTCGGTGTCAGTCAGACACCCAAACCACCAGTAGCAGCCTATATCCTTGATGTATGCAGACGATAATACCAGTACCCCAAAAGAAATAAAATATATATATATATATATATATATATATGTCCAAGAGGTCGTCGTATTTCACTCTGCCTTCCACGCAGAACAACGAAGAGAGCGAGACCACAAGTTAAGTGCAGTTTCTCAGTGCAATTTATTTCGTGCCAAAGTTACAGCCTGCAATTCCGCCATGACGCGTTTCACCTCGAGAGAGGCTTGTTCACATAGCGTGTCATGAACACAAATGAGGGTTTATAAAGTGCTAATGCGTAATTCATGTCAGATGTGCAGATTACATTTTTTTCAAATCATAGACAGTGTAGACATCCTGTGTTCAGTCAAACAAGAATAAAGGACATAGTGCCCAACGGGTTCCAATGTGCATAAATGCAATGGTAGAGTATAAACATTATTATTTTAAAATTTATATAAGTAAATAAATAAATTTCATTTCATAAATATACACATGGTTAAAAGTTATTAATCCATAGTAATTTCATTAATTTCATCAATTATACTCCATATATATACACAATTTAGTCAGTATATATAACACATATAATTTCAGGAACCCTGATTTATCACTTGTAAAAACACATGGCTCCACACAAGAGAGATAATTGCGCCCCAGTGGGCATACACAAAAAAACTGCACAAACTAAATAAAGATAATAAAGACATGCACTTCTAAGTCAACCTCTTATGGTTACTGCAGATCAGAAAGTGTTTTTAAAGTGAATAAGTGCTAATACTAGTAGTTAAAAACATGCTACAGTTAACAGCAGGTAGCAGAGTCTGATAAAAACAGATTGAGAGTCGGTTAGGGGAAATTACTGTTTACATTAAGAATAATTCTCAGCAGATATATTTTAGCTAGAGGCAGGTGTAAAGATCCCCGCTATTATTTAAACCCCCCAGGCTCTTTGTGTTAAATTCAAGAATGAACCTGGTCTCCAGAAGGCGCAGTTTTGCGTCTCGGTTACCCCCTCTTTTTAGAGGCAAGACCGAGTCCACAAGGAAATATTGCAAGCTGCTGGGGTCACTATTATGCGTGGTTTCAAAGTGTCTAGCCACTGGGTAGGCCTGATCCTTTCCGGAAATTGCCCTGAGATGTTGCAGGATGCGCTTGTGGGCAGGTGGGCGCGTACTCCCCACATATTGTAGTCCACAAGGGCATTGCAGGACATAGACAACGTATTCTGTCCTGCATGTTAATCTTTTGTTGATAATAAAGGGTTTGTCTGAAAAAGGGCGTGGGACCTGAGTTTTGTTAATCCCGTGGCGACAAGCTTTACAGGTAAGACACTTTTTGAAACCAGTAATGTGATCCATCCAGGATTTTGTGGGTTCTAGCATGTTGCTGACTAGGGCACTGGCAAGGCTAGGAGATTTGCGAAAAGTTATGCTAGGTTTGTCTGGTACCAGGTCACCTATTATAGGGTCACCTCTGACCAGATTCCAGTTCTTGTTTAGAATTTTCCTAATCTGGAAATGCTGGTTACTGTAGGTTACAATGGCTCTAGATTGAATTTGCTCATTGTTACCACATTCTGCATTGGGTTTAGTTTTAGGCATTAGTGCATCCTCCCTCGTGATTTTCCTAGTACGTCTAATGGCTCCCTCTATTAGAGTACTACTATAACCTCTTTGCAGAAACCTGGTTTTGCTAGCCTGTTGTGCCAGGTCACACTCCAAATCGGAGCTGCAAATTCTCCGCAGTCTCAGCATCTCCCCATAGGGGATGCTGCGGATCAGGTGTTGGGGATGCTGACTGCTGGCGTGTAGGACTGTATTGTCAGCAGTTATTTTTCTATGTAACCTAGTTTGCAGAGTAGCATCCCTGATATAGACCTCCACATCTAAGAAAGTGACCTTTTCTTTGTCAATGTGTGATGTGAATTCAAGGTTCAAACTGTTCATATTCAACTGTTTCACAAAATCAATAGCCTCTTCCTGCGACCCTCTCCAAATAAAAAATAGGTCATCAATATACCTTAGGTAGAGCATAACCTTATTTTGCATGGTCTCCATGTGGTCACCCATAAGGACCTGCTCCTCCCATATATATATTTTGTCAGGGGTGAAGGGGGGTTTGCATTAAAATCACTTTAATCGGATTCCAGCGTGCTTACCATTCTTTTCGATTTCATAGTTGGATGTGTTGATATATATATATATATATATATATATATATATATATATATGTATGTCAGATTTCCCAATGCATAATGTTCGGAGACCTATGCCCCCAGCTACCTGCACTAACCTTCCTCATAGCTCCATGTATCCACAGCAACTGGCTCCTACCGCCTCTGCTACCGCGACAGTCACGCTTGTTCAGGAGCTATATTTACATGACCCTGGAACAGGAAATGGTCGTTGCGGGCACCCAAGGGGAAAACAATTAGAAGAAGGGCTACTGCTTTGGTTGGCAGAGGCAGCCATCTTGTGGTGGTTGTAACCATTCTGTATTCTTGGTCATTCCTACCTAACTTGGTAATTAATGCCCTTACTATTCACCGTAAAGACCGGCAACAAAACCCGCAATTTAGCCAGTCATACCATTCTTTTTTTTAAATCCTTTTTTTAAATGAGTCCAGCAATACACCCTCCAGCAAAAGTCCTGGAGGTGTTGGACAATGCTGGTCTTACCTTAAGAAGAAATAAGTGCAAATTTGTATTGAAAGAAATAGACTATTTAGGTTATACTATTTCTGAGCAGGGGTGGAACCTAAAGAGGATCTATTGAAAGTTATACATTTGGCTGCTATTCCCACTGGCAACAACCAACCCATTTTGTTTTTGTGATTATTCGTATACTATTCTAAATGTGTCCTCAACTTTGCTGACAAAACTGTGCCACTTAGAGTTATTAAGGAAAGGTAAACCATTTTGAGTGGGGTGATATTCAGGACAGGCCATTCAGAAATATAAACAATGAGATAGTGAATGCTGGCTTTTTGACCCCATTTGAGCCAGGCAAGGAAACCTTTCTTACAGATGATGATTGTTCTCATGGCATTGGTGTTGTGCTATCTAAAGTAAAGATAGGAAAGGAAAAACTGGTAGTGTTCGCTTCAAGCACTGTCAACAGATCAGAATGTAACTATGCTGTAATTCAGAGTGAAGATTTAGCTGCAGCGTGGGGTGTTCAGTACTTTTGCACATACCTATGGGGTGCACATTTTACCTAGAGAATGGACCACAAGCCATTGGTTAAAATCTTGAGTCCAGGTCGGGCAAACAACGGTTCCTTACACTCATGTGATTTGCTGCTCGATTGCAAGAGCGTATATAGAAAATAGAACATGTAGCAGGATGGAGGAATGTGCAGGCTGACGGTTTGTCAAGGTTACCTCTTTGTAATGAGGATGAAGAATTGGAAGATCAAGAGGTTGTGTGTGTAGTGGCTATTGTTGATGATGCTTTGGAAAGTGAGTTTAGGTCTATTTCTAGAGAAGAGTGGCAGGAGGCAGCAAAGGAAGATGATGTAAATAAATAACTTGTAAGTTGCATTAGACCAGGGTGAAGCTTTGAGGGCGATTTAAAACCAGCTTTGAGGAGTTATGTCAAATTACAGGAGGAATTTAGATTTGGAGCCACCGATGATTTAGTATTAAGGGGGAGAGATACATACCTCCAAAAGGACTAAGGATGAATTATTCTTGTTAGCGCATGAAGGCAATTTAGGATAAACCATTACAAAGAAACGCCTCAAGGATACATTTTAGTGGCCCTGAATAGATGAGGATGTTAAGATTTGGGTGAAAATTGTTGATTATGCAGAGACAGCGAAAAAAAAGGCTGAAAATCAGTACACCAGGTTTGGGTTCTCTTGGAGGAAGTCAATGTGGAGCAGCTTTGGAAAGGTTTGTCTTGATTTTATTGGTCCGATGGATTTTGGATCTGGCTATATAAGGTTTGCAATGGTGCTAGATGTTCATTCAAGGTGGGTCATTGAGGAAATTCTAAGAAATATTACTTCTGACAGTGTGATCAAAAATAGAAGTTATTTTTAGAAGAGAGGGTTGTTTAGGTATGTTGGTGACAGATAATGGTAAACAACTAACATCTCATGCCATACACATTTTTTTACGAGGGAATGGGGTAAGACAAGTATGCCCGTCCCTCTATTCCTTCAAGGAAATGGTATGGTGGAACGCATGAATAGTCATTAAGGACACAATTCGAATGGCTATGCAAGGTAAACAGGATTTGCAAAGTTGTGAAGATGACATGGTCTGGGCTTACAATACTGCTGTGAATGGTGTCACAGGTGAAACCCCTGGTAAAAGAATGAGGGTCAGAGAACGCAAAATGAAATTGACACCTCAATGGTTGATTGAAAGAAAGGTGAGTAGAGAGGAAAAGAATAGTGCGAGGTTTGGAAGAAAAGAAGCAGGTGATTTAATCAAAGTCAAGTTGGGGAAAAAAAAAGAGGATGGGGTGAACAGATTTTCTGTACTAATGGAAGTGAAGGAAGAGTATGAATAGCATATAGTTTTGGAGAATGGGCAGAAGTGGAACAGAAGAGTAGCTCTCTACTGTAAAAAAAACCTGATATCGATAAATGGATGAAAGCATAATTGCATTTCCACACAGGATGCTGAAGGATGGGTGCCAAGTGATGGTGAAGGGGAAACCGGAAGTACATTGTGCACAGGGGTTTGATCAATGGTGGAATGAGTAAGAAAAGTGAATCAGCGAGCAGTGTTAGTAAGACTGAGAGGCAACCTCGGTTGCGTAGTGTACCCACTATGCTATGGGGTAGAAACTTGTTGGATAGCAGAAGTAGAACTTAATAACTCCATCTCTCATTGAGTTTTAGTCTTCTTTTTGCATATTGTTTGTAAAGTAAGGAGATATGTTGTGACCTATGTATTCTATTGCCTGCCCTTTGTAACAATGACGGTCGCAAGAGTGTTGTTGTGGGCAGCACATGACGACGCGTTAAAGACGGTTGGTGAATGAAACAGGCTGGGTTATCCTCGCACTGTGTAGGGAGAAAATAAACCTACCAACTTATACATTTCTTGATGTGTAGAAAATGTTGGTTTTCTGACAAAAGTCTGCCTGTCCCTGAAAGCTGGGAACCCTTCGTTGATACCTTTTGCAGAGAAAAAAAGAAGACTCTTTCTTCTGCAGCACTTTTTTCCCCAAAACTTTTTTTTTAAATTAGCTGTATAAATCCACAACTCCTAAGTACTTTTAGAATCGACAAGATGTTGGAAGAAAAGGATGCAAATTTGTTGTGGATACCTTAGGAGGACAAAATTTTACAGGGGCCTAAGCGCAAACTACCCCAAATAGCCAGAAAAAGGCTTCGCTCGAGGTGCCAAGCAGCGAAGAGAGCTTTTATCTGACCCCAGTACTTTAGCAAACCTCGTTTGAGAAGAACTTAGAAAATTTGATTCGACAAGTGTTTGGAGATCTTATTTATCAGAGAGCCTACATACTTTTAACCACCAGCCTTCCAGGCTTTTGGAAGCAAACAAGGCCTAGATTAAAATCCTACTAAATCGAACAACAAAGATTTGTTCTTTTATAACAGATAAGGAGGTCTTAGTGGCAAAAAAGCACGTTTGGACCGTTATTAATTAGTCTGAAAAACGTGAGATGCAAGCATATTAAGAAACTTGCCATCAATAATAAAAAAGGGATTTATTTCTTAAGATTCAATTTGGCAGATATCTACCAAAGGAAGGCATCCTAATATGGTTATAACAATGGGCAACAAACTGTTGTAGACTTTGTGGCTCCTCAAAAGAATCTCTATTACATATAGTACGTTTCTGTCCTGGTTTGCTTCAAGCATGACAAACTTTATTGAAACCTGTGTTTATTGAATCTGGAGCAAGAACTTGGATTATCTGGGTGATCCATGATATGAAATCTTCTTTCTAGTCTTGTTTGTGGGTTTTTGAAGAAAACTGCCTGCTAAACGCTTTGATTCATGTGGAATTTCCTTGCTTCCTTAGGTAGGAATTTGTCGTTAGGATAACCTAGTCCTTTTGGTTTTGCATGCATGGTTCCTCAATAGTTAATGCCTGTAGCTCACTTACTCTCCGTAGAGATGTTAAAGCTATTAAGAAGGCAGTCTTTATTGTGACGTATCTGAGTTCTGCTTTGTGCATGGGTTTGAACGGTTCTGTCATTAGCTGTGTTAGAAGCACAAGTTACTACTTGTGTAACAATATATCTGTAAGAGACATTATTTAGTGATAGATTCCTTACCTTAGAATATCCCCAGGAGTCAGACTGGATCCGGAAAGTTTTGCTAGCAATATCCCTGCGCGTCAGTAGGCGACGTCCTGCGGCTCCGCGTCCGTCGCTGGCGTCGTAAGCGCTGAGAAGACGTCACGGAGACTACTAAGGCGCCACCCATGCGCGTGGACGTCAGTTCTGTACACGACTTTCCGCGCCAGGTATGCAGAGTGTGAGAAAGTGGCTCTATACATACTGGACCAAAGTAAGGTACAGTGTGTATAGAGATCACAATCCCCAGAGGTATAACAGAGGTTAAAGTCAGGTCTGACCTTACTCTATAAAGTGGTAACTTAGTCGAGCAGTAATGCAGTACCAGAGGACAGTGTAAAGCATTTGTTGTACAAACTCAGTCAGCATAAGGTTTCACACACTCAAGGACTGAACTCCAGGCCAATTGTTCTTAAATCAAAAGATATAATTGTTTTATTTTTAAAACCAACAGGTATCAAAATATAATTTTCTCAATATGAATGATCTCAGGTAGTTACTTTTCAGAAAGGCAATAAACTTTGTAAGCACAATAGGTACAGTGGTTGCAATAGGCAACAATTCTAAACACAATTTAACAATTAACTCAATGGGGTTTTCTACATAAATGTAGTTGAATACTTTATAGATTACTTTTGGAACTCCAGGGCTGGATCCTAGATTCAGTCCCGGGACCTAACCTGAAATCAATCTAGTAAAAGCATTTTGGTTAGTGCAGTGATTTTTAAAGAATATAACTGCATTTTAAAAGTTCACACTTAGAAACCTTTCAGTAAAAATCTAGCCATGTTATTCTATGGGAGGAATTTCAGTCATAGGTAAAGAAGGTTCTCGTTACTTTTGTAATCCAGGACTAGACTCCTAGGTTCAGTACTGGGGTCTCTACCTAAGACAGGTAAGTAATTACATTTCAGTAGTTGGTACGATTTTTAAGGAATATTTGAAATTTTCAAAAGTAGACAGAAGAAATTTCACAGAAAAGCAGTCAATGGTTTCCCATGGGGAAAATCCAGGTTACTTGTAAACACGGTTAGGATTACTTTTGCGATTCAGTACTGGGCTACAAGGTACAGTACTGGCTTCTCTCGATCACAGGTGAGTACTTCAGAATTCGGTATTCGGCTGATTTTTGGTGAATATTTTAAAGTTTCAAATCTTCACACTTTTTTGAGTCAAACCAGTCAATGTTATCCTGTCGAAGGAAGTGAGCTATTGGTTTGCAAGTGAGTACTCGACCGGTGAAGTTAAGGTTCTGGGCATAGACTCACGGGTCTCCCAGGGTCGGAAAGGTACAGTAGTTACACCCACAGCGGCACAGGGGCAGCCTGGTGCAGAGAGAGTAGGCCCAATGCAATCCAAAAGTGGGGAGGGGGCCTGCTGTTGGTGGCTGCAAGCAAGCAGGCCATGTGGCTGTGGGAGCTGAGCTCCGGGTCACTTACTCAGGGGCAAGTGGGGAGGTAGAGAAGGGTAGTAGTTGTACTTCCAGCGGCACTCGGGCGGCTGGGTGCAGGGTGCTTTTGAGCCGTTGGGCGCTCAATGTTATCCAACAGTAAAAGTTAAAAAGTGAACAAAGGCTGCAGGCTCGGGGACTGAGATTCTTCAGGTGCGACCACCACTTCGAGAAGTAAGTTGAGATCTTGGAGAAGAGGTAGGTACCCCAAAGGAAGGCACAGGGGACCGTGGGGCGCCGGGTGCATGAGTGTCTTTTGGCGTCGGGAAAGCTTACCCTCAGCTGGTCGCTGTTAGAGGGGTCCCTGGTTCTGAGGCTGCAGGCGTCGTCTGGGTCATCGTGGAGGGTCTTGGGCACTGGCACGGGCTTGGCAGGTGCAGAGTGGGCTGGATTCGCGGTTCCTGGCTGGCACCAGGGGTATTGCTGTTGGAGCAGAGCCTCTGCTTATGGGAGTCCCAGTCTCTAAGAGGGTCAAGGTTGTTGTCCGCAGGAGTCGCTGGGATTTACCAGGAGCAGGTTCCAGGATCTACACGCCGGTAGGGCTGGGGCCAAGTCAGTTGGTGTTGTCCTGTTGTTAGCAGCTGCACGGCGGGTATTCTTCTTGTTTTTTTATCGGGATCTGAGGAAGGAAGGTTCAGGGAGCCCCTAAATACTAACTTTAGGGGCGTTACAGGTAGGGCAAGGGCAGGGACCAATAGGTCCATGTCCTGGGGTGGGTACACCCCCTAGCCTGCTCCTCTCCTGTGGTAGGGGGGCAGGAGCCTAGCTGTGATTGGGCAGGGCTTCCCATCTTCAAGATAGCCGGAGCCCGGGGTCGTGCTTCACCTCGCCTCCTCCACCTGAGGGGTGAGGTTGGCACACCCCCCTTCCTGACATAGGGTTTCCCGCCAGAGTGGGAGTCAGAACTGGTGGGGGCCAGTTGCTGAGTACAGCAAGTGGCCTGGGGAAGCTCACAAGGGCAGCAGGCCTTTTAAACTTCCCCCTGCCCATTCTGGGGGAAGAGACCTAGCACCTCGCCCAGGATGTGCAATGTTGCAGGCCCAGGAGAGCGGGGGGCTCTCCACCTAGGGGTCCAGACACATGTCTCCTGTGTGGCAGTCTAGGCAGCCTCTCAGACAAGACGTGGATTGTAGGTTAGGGTTCAGGGGGCATCTCTAAGATGCCCTCTGTGGTGCATTTTACATTAAATCCCACACTGGCATCAGTGTGGGTTTTATGTGCTGAGAAGTTAGATATCAAACTTGTCAGTCTTCAGTGGAGCCATTATGGTGCTGTGGAGTTCGTATCGTAATGACAACCTCCCAGCACCATATACTCTTAATGGCATCACTACACTGACAGTGCCCAGGAATGGCCCTGGGTACTGTAGGGGCACAGGACTCAGGGACCTGTGCCCACACCACTGGCATAGGGCACCCAGCTAGAGGGGTGACTGAGGTATGCCAGGGCAGTGGGTCTTGAGGGCATGGCACACCGCGATGTGTGCCTTGTCAACTCTTTGTTTAGTTCTGTACCTAAACACTCAGCCTGCAAAGGCAGTGTGTGGGTCTCAGGGTGCCGGGCCCCTAAGGGTGGCACAATAAGTGCTGCAGCCCGTAGGGGTGGAGTTCTGGACTTTTTGGTTCCGTCCAGAGGTGTCAGGGATAACACCCGAAGACCCCGGAGTTCCACCTGTCTCGGTGCACAAATAAACAGAAACACGGGCTTCTCGATGGTGGCGTCAAAGACCAAAGGTTTATTACTGCAGGGACACAGAAGTCACAGAAACTACACACGATCAGTGTCTAGGAGCCTGTTCGATTTGTACAAAAAGGGTTGCACCTTATATACTAAAATTTGAGCTTGAGGCAAATTCTTTACATGTAATACATTCCCAAACCTTTGTGTCCTAAACAATAAATATTTGGCGTTGCACAGGAATCGTCGACAATATCTGATGTCAAAACATTACGAACGAAGGGTTCCCACTTTTCCATCATAATCTCATGTCAACTTTTCATTCAAGACCCGGACCGCCTCATCGTAAATTTCGTTACCTCCCCCTAATAAAGACCTAGAAGGAAAGGAGCAGAGCCAGGTGCAGAAGATAGAAAAGCAGGATAAGGGATGTTTGTGGGTCGTAAATGGGCAAGGCTACCGGCTTTGGCCGCCTAATCATGATCAGGCCAACGAACACGAGAACCAGAATAGCAAGGCTGGCCTCGGGCAGAGGAGGCAGCCTTTGTCGAGTCATGCAGCCATGGCGTGTTCTGTTCTAAGGTGCACGTGTCACTAGAAAGGTGAATCCCAGGCTAAGCCTACGTGTCCTTAATCGAAATGAAGTGATCAGAGGTCATTGCGTATGTGAGGGCAAGAAACACAAAATGGCGGCCATGATCTAAGATGGATGCCATGGGTAGATCGGAAATGTGTTTGTAACAGGAGTACTCTTGCTCGTAGCATAGCGAAAACACCAGGATATGCTAAATGGATCATTTGCGGTTCGCTGATACCAATATTATGTATTTACGACAATGTTGAAAACATGGGTTCAAATCGTCACGGAACCTCAGACCCTCCTTTTGCCCTTACATAGGCAATTACTCGGTCTATGTCAGAGTCTAACTCTATGCTCATCAGGTCAGTGACATGCTGTTTTATCATCATCCTTTCTCGTGCCTTTTCTCCAAACGCAGGTGGTTTTCTGAAACAGGTTGCAGCACAGAGACTACACAAAGCGGGACCACACTGGATAATCAGGCAGCATGAGAATAGGAATACTAAGATGACACCAATGACCATCAGAACCTTCCATCCCCACGCTGATATCAGAGTCCACAACCACTCCAGGAAGGACCAGTTTCCCTTGTCTACATGTATAGAGTCGGAAATCTTGTGTAGCTTAGAGATCGCCTCAGACTGTTGGAGCATTATTGGGAATAAAGACACAGCAGCTCGATTGGATCATTCTGCATACCCCACCTCGATCTGCAAGTATCACGTCTAGAACCATACGGTTCTGCAACGTCATGAGTCTATCCGCCTGAAGCTCAGCTGTCAAGTTGCTAAGGGCACCAGCAGTTTCGGTAATAGTAGATTCAACTACCCGTGTTAGCTGACGTATGTTTCTACTATTGGCCATAGGCCCCCAGAACGGAAGGAAACCTTTGAAGAAGTCTCCAGCTTCCTGACCAGCGGTGTCTTCCTTGCTGAAAACACCTCTTGCTACTCTGGTCTTGTGATAGTCTGAAGAAGCAGTGTATGTTGGAGGCAACAATCGAGCAATATAACATGAACCTGAAAAGTCAGCAGGCAACCATGTATATGCTCTGTCTTGACAGATGAAGTAAGTACCCCTAGCAGTAAGGAAGGCAGGGGAAGAGTTAGACGGAAACACGTAAGTCTCAACGCACTCACTCCTCCCCAGCTGAGCTCTCGGATTCTCCCATTTCCTTGCAAACAGACCTGACCTCGGTGAGGTACGACCCAGATTGGAGTGGAGCTTTTACGCTTGCTTTCTCCCAAACTAAGGCGATACTCTGTAGAGTTCCAACTCAAATATACTCGTAATTCGTCTCTAGGGTAAGATGGAGTATTATTGACGTCCTTGATCATGTCAATAATTCCCTGGACTAAAGCTTTGTTGGCAGAGTTATATTTGGTGGAACGTGGTGGACGCGGAGGATAGGTTTCAAGGGCATAGGCAAAAATGGTCTGAAAGGCCTGAAATGATCCATTATAGCTAAAAGGCAAAACCAGGTAGGGAATGCCTTTATCCATAGTGTGGGGTATCAAGCCACACACCCAGCAGTCTGTAGTGTTGACCACCAGTTGGTGTAAGAGCTGTACGAAAGTGTTATTGATAAATTCTGAGCGCCGAGCTTGCTCATGTTCAGGAAACGAGTGAAAGGAGTGTATAGAAGAAGCAGTAGAGGTAGCAGGATCAAGGGGAGGTACTGTAGTTACTGGCATAAAAATTAAATTTATACCGAAAACGATTCCACCCACCAACGTTATTAAAACAATTAAAAATGTAATAGCACATTGCATCAGAAAACATTTGCTATGAAGAATTCTGTAAAGACTGTTTCTGCGAACATAAATCACATTTTCTCGTTGCAGCGCAGGAAGCTCCATCTTCTACAATCCGCTCGCGACCACTGATGATGTGTACGTAGATGAAAATGCCTCTATCAGCCCTGGGAGTTCCCAGAACTAACAGAAAGATCGACCTTGTGTCTGATCCCCGCAGATTCAACTAGGCACACAGCCACGACCCTACGGCTACCCAGACGGCAAGGCAATTTTAAAAACAATAAAACAATAGCAAACTTCCTGGCTGAAGGAAAAGTGTTAAAATTTCAAATGTGTAAAATAGGCAGTTTCCTGCTTTATTTGTCCATATTGCGAGATCGTAAATTGTATCTCAGTTTTGCAGGAACTGTTTGATCAGGAAACAGTGTGTTATCAGCTGAGGTTGCAAAGTTCAGTTTCACAGATGGCAATCAATCAATCAGTGACACTTGTAAAGCGCGCTACATACCCGTAGGGTCTCAAGGCGCTGGGGGGGGGGGGAGGGGGGGGGGGTTGCCGCTACTGCTCGAACAGCCAGGTCTTCAGCTTCTTCCTGAAGGAGAGGTGGTCTTGGGTCAGGCGCAGGTCGGTCGGGAGGGAGTTCCAGGTCTTGGCGGCCAGGTAGGAGAAGGACCTTCCTCCTGTAGTCGCTCTTCGGATGCAGGGGACGGCGGCGAGGGCGTGGTTGGCTGATCGGAGGTGGCGTTTGGGAGCGTAGAAGTTGACTCGGCTGTTGAGGTAGCTCGGGCCTTGGTCGTGTAGGGCTTTGTGTGCGTGGGGAGGAGGCGGAAGGTGATTCTTTTGTTGACGGGGAGCCAGTGAAGGTCTCTCAGATGTCCGGAGATGTGGCTGGTTCGTGGGATGTCGAGGATGAGTCTGGCTGAGGCGTTCTGGATCCGCTGGAGTCTCTTCTGGAGCTTGGCGGTGGTACCGGCGTAGAGGGCGTTGCCGTAGTCCAGTCGGCTGGTGACGAGGGCCTGGGTGACTGTCTTCCTGGTCTCGGTGGGGATCCACCAGAAGATCTTCCGTAGCATGCGTAGGATGTTGAAGCACGCCGAGGAGACGTTGTTGACTTGCCTGGTCATGGAGAGGGAGGAGTCCAGGAGGAAGCCCAGGTTGCGTGCATGGTCTGTCGGTTTGGGTGCGGTGCCCAGGGCGGGAGGCCACCAGGAGTCGTCCCAGGCGGAGGGTGAGGAGCCCAGGATGAGGACCTCCGTCTTGTCCGAGTTCAGTTTCTTCTGATGCAGAGGGCAAGTGTTCAGGAGTCAAAGGAGTAGTTTCAGGAGGAGAGTCAGAGTTCGATGTGTCAGTTATCAGTTCGGCATCGCTGAAAGGGACAAACTTGGGTGTTCGCTCGAACTCAGAGGCACCAATTCCCTTCTTAATCCAGTTGTCATAAGGAAGTGGCAAGGGCACACGTTTGACGTGTGTCGCATGGATCCAATGTTTGCAACCGGCCACACGAATAGCAGTTCTCGTTGCTAGCAGTACTTGGTAGGGGCCAACAAATCTGGGTTGAAGGTTCTTCGTCCTCGCAAAGTTGCGCACCACAACGTGGTCACCTGGTTTCAGCTGATGACCTGGACTCTCCGGTGGCTTTGGCAATGCATCGAAAACCTGTTGGTGAATAAGACTCAATTTAGCAGTCAAGTCGTAAAGGTAATCAATCAACATTGGATATTCCAGAGAACAACATTTCTTTGGCCTTGGCACTCCCCAAATATTAGCGGGACGGCCAAAGACAATTTCATACGGACTAAGCCCTACTCTAGAATGTACAGTCGCTCTCGTGGATAATAAAGCCAATGGAAGAGCGTCTGGCCAGGATAAACCCGTGGATGCCTGTATTTTAGCAAGTTTTAGTTTGAGGGTGCCATTGTAACCCTCAACTAAACCAGCAGACTGGGGATGGTTTGCACTGTGAAACTTTTGCCTGATCCCTAAACCGGCACACACACTCTGCATAACTTTCCCTATAAACTCACTTCCGTTATCTGACCATACAATCCGTGGCATTCCGAACCTAGGGAAATATTCCTTGAGAAGAATTTTGGCAGTTGATAGGGCAGTGTTGTCCTTTAGTGGATATGCTTTGATCCATCTGGAGAAAGCACAAACTACCACCAGGACGTACTTTAGGTTGTTGCACCGATCCATGTGAATGAAGTCTAACTGAATCACTTCAAAGGGGCAAGAGGGAGGAGCGAAGTGACCAGCAGGAGTAGGGATTCCCTTGCCAGGATTATGCATCAGGCATACCATACAATTTTTCACCACTCTCTCTGCACATTTACTAATCCCATCATTCTTCCAGACTGGAGCCAACATCTTACAGATTCCTTTAGAACTAATGTGCGCTACTCCATGTGCCATTGTCACCACTGCAAGCACATACGCATCAGGCAACATCCAACGCTGTTGTTCCGACAAGTCAATCCAACACCCACTCGAGTCCAATTTACCCGTACTCTCTTTCCATGCACGCTTTTCCTCCTCAGTCGCCTCTTTCTGAATCTCTTTCACACTTTCCAATGTGTCTTCACACATTCCAGACTCAGAAATCCATCTCGCAGATGTAGCCACATACATTCCACTCATCATATTCCTAGCTGTCTGTTTAGCGGTCTCATCAGCAAAAGCATTCCCACGACCAACATCATCCGTGATTGCTTTATGCGCACTGCATTTCACAATCGCAACTTCAGTCGGCAAGGTTAGAGATTCCAACAAGTCGTTAACTAACTGACCATGTTGGATCTTAGTCCCATGGGACGTAATGAAACCTCTTTCTTTCCACAAACGGCCAAAATTATGGGCCACTCCAAATGCGTACTGACTGTCTGTGAATACATTCACTCTCTTTCCCTTTGCTAAAACACACGCTCTTGTTAGAGCGATTAATTCTGCAGCTTGGGCAGAATTCTGACTCACTCTTGCAGTCTCCACAATCGTACTCAAAGTCGTTACTGCATAAGCAGCAGTCACATCACCATTCTCCAATTTAAAGCATGACCCATCAACATACAACGTGCCATCTGGATCTGACAATGGAGTGTCTTTTAAATCAATTCGTCCTTTTGTCTCCTCCTCGGTTCTGAAACAACAATCATGGGGTTCGGAATCACTCGACTCTTGATTAGTCGGCAACAGTGTTGCTGGATTCAATACATTGCATCTTTTAATTTGAATATGACTCGCTAGCAGTGTCAGCTCGTAGCCAGATAATCTAGCACTGGTAAGGTGTTGCGTCTTAGTTCGGTTCATGAGTGTATCCACAGCATGAGGAACCATGACCACTAGCATGTTATTCATCACCAAACCAGCAGATTGTCGAATGGAAGCCGCAGCTGCCGCTGTAGCTCTCAAACAACTAGGCAACGCTCTAGCTACCGGATCTAATGTTGATGAAAAGTACGCACAAGGGCGTTGTTTATCACCGAATCTCTGTGTCAGAACACTCAACACGCAACCTTCTCTCTCGTGAACATAGAGCGTGAATGGCTTGCTGTAATCGGGTGTACCCAATACAGGAGCTGAACATAGTGCATTTCGTAACTCAAAAAAACTCTCCTGACATTCAGCAGACCATGGCACCGGACTCGGAACATTTTTCCCAGTCAAAGCTACCAATGGTTTTGCTAAAAGAGAAAAATTTGGGATCCACTGCCTACAATAAGAGGTAATACCTAAAAAGGCACGTACTTCTCTCTGTGTGCGAGGAACACTCATCTGCGTAATTGCTTTTATTCTCTCTGGGGTCAACTTCCTTCCCTCCTTTGACAAGAGATGACCTAGGTAGGTCACTTCTTGGCAGCAGTATTGCATTTTCGAAGGTGACACCTTGTGATTCAAATTAGACAAATGATGCAATAACGAAATCGTAGCTGCTTTGCAAGTTTCCTTGTCATCGGCAGCCACTAAAAGGTCATCTACATACTGCACTAGAGCAGAACCTGGAGGAAGTACAAAAGAATCTAACTGACTTTTTAATGCTTGGCTGTAAATGGATGGGCTCTCACAATAGCCTTGTGGAGCGCGTTTAAACCTGAAGCTTCGACCTCCTAGACAGAAGCCGAAAATATCTCTGCTTTCCTCGGCTATCGGAATGCTGAAGAAAGCATTCTTCAAGTCGATGACTGAGAACCATGTAGCTGTTGCAGGAATCAATGTTAACAATGCAGTAATATCTGGAACCACAGGAAACTGCGGAACCACAATTTTATTAACCTCTCTGAGATCGATAACAAATCTATATACTGGAGGCTTTGAAGGATCAGTACGTTTCAAAATTGGTAATACAGGACTATTACAGACATTTCCTCTAGTTTCTTCAACCACCCCTTTCTTGATCAAATCTTGCACAATTAATAAAAGTGCACGTTCGCCTTCACTAGATATTCTGTATTGAGGAATTCGTGGAAATTTGACATTTGCTTTCAAAGTGACTACATATGGTGGTATTTCTAAAAGGCCTACATCGTTAGGACCAGTCGCCCAAAGAGTATCAGTGAGTGAACGCAGCTCTGGCGGGAGTGCATCCATTGACAAGTACATCGGAGAGGTTATTCGTTTACCCAACGTAAGCTGTACTCCTTCCGGAAAACAGTACAATGTCGCATATAGGCGTTTTAACAAGTCTAAACCAAGCAGATTTTCATTCCAACCTGTCGTCAAAATCAGGGGTGCTTTCAATCGACACGGTCCAACAGAAATAGACAAAGGACCCGATACAGGATTGTAAACAGGGGCGCCTGAAAAACCTACAGAAACATTTGTTAAGCCGGACAAAGGTGCGCCAGGGAGTTTCGCATGAATGATCGAACTTTTTGCGGCACCAGTATCCAACAGAAACGGTTCGACTACACCTGATGTTGCTACTGCGACATAAGGCTCACTCTGATCCACTGGAACTGATACTACTCCCTCTCTCTGTCCATGGCTGTCCTAGTACTCATTTTGTTGAAATCCCTCATCGTTTTCACAATAGTCTTCGACATGATACTGTTGCGACCTATTCTGTTGAGCAGACTGTCCATTTCGCTGATCAAAGTGATTGGAAGGGCGATCGTTCGTTTGTGGAGGCATAGCACCTCGTCCTCGACCTCTAGAATTTTGCACAAAACCACCACGACCTCTCTGAGCTGCTGCTGCGTTATTTTGTGCTAGGACTGGACACTCATTCTTATAATGACCCTCTTTCTTACAATACGCACATTGATTCCACTGGTATAGCGGTCTCTGAGAACCATAATCTGTCCTTTGATACGACCCTTGCTGTGTATTATTCTGATTCATACGAGGCGGATATGCCTGTTGCAGAAGAACTTTAGTCTTTAAATCTTTCGTTTTTTTATCTGATTTCTCTTTCTCCTCTTTATCCCTGTTTTCATAATATTGTGCAGTTGCAAGTATTTGCGCAGTTGTAGAGACAGCCCACGCACTCTCGGAATCTTTTAATTTATTGCAGAGCTCGGGTAGCAGATTGTGTACGAATTTATCGACAAACAATCTCTGTCCTCCTTCTGTGCTCATATCCTGACCACTGTGATCTACAAAAGTCTCTTCGAACCTCGTGAAAAAGTCGGAGACACTTTCGTCTTTCTTTTGCCTGCATGCGGACAACTTGTCCCAGTTAACGCGCAATGCTGGCATCAGAGTCTTCAATAAGTCAATTATCCTACCTGGAAGATTAGCAATTAGAGGTTCGGGTTTGGAACCACCTATTTGCTGACCATCTGCTGCAATGATAGCTGCCCAATCACCACCTAGAGCAACTGGATGATTCTCTTTACGAATTTTAGCCCAAATTGGTTGCGGAACTACATTCCCAAATAACATGTCAATGTCCGCTAGATTCATTACACAAGCCTCAACTGTCTGTGCTAACTCCTTATAGTATCCGGCAGGATTTTTACGCGGATCTGGCAAGGCCTGTTTCACCGCTAACACTTCAGCTCGCTTCCACGGAATGTGTATCCACACTCTCTGGAATTGCGCCGGAGCGGCTGCACTACCAAGATTCACATCAGCTTGTATAGCTTCGCGCCAAATTGGAGGAACCTCTCTCATTGGATATTGACGATTCTGCTTCGTACTACTTTTCTCTAAGTCCCTCGGTGAACGAAGTGATGGATCATTCCTATAACTTAAAATTAGTTCCATCGCTTCTTTTATATTTTGACCTACTATCATACCTGCAGCAAACTCTTTCTGAACCTTAATTAATTCTTCTAAACTCGAGTCGGAGTCATCTTCTAACTCTTCTCGCAAAAGAGAGCACATCTCGTCGAACACATATCGTTGTGTTGGTTCGTTCCACTGCATAAATGTATCCAATACATCTCTAGTACTGTATCTTCTACTCTTCGAAATCCATCTGAGAGCCGTGGAATCTAATATTCCCCGTTCCTCAGTACTTGGGAGCTGACTACGTCTTTGTACAGAGTCAGAAGTAGGAGTCTTAATTAAGGATTTATAGAAAGGAGACAGAATGTTAGAGACAGAATCAGTGATTCTTCGACGAACAGAAAGCGGAGTCATAATACTAGCAGATGTAGAAAACACAGTAGCAGTTGGAACAGTTAGTACAGGGACAGTGGGAGTATCAAGTAAGGTAGCTTGTGAAGCAGTAGGTGTAAGCAATACAGGTATAGGCAAAGAAGTCGGCAACCCAGGAAGAGGGGGTGCCGAAGGAACATTCACATTAACCACAGGAAGTACAGGAGCTTGATTTTGAGGGGCAGGAGCAGGAATACCAGGTTGTCCAGCAACCGGCAATTGAACATTCGGTACAGGCGGAGCCGTAGTACCCTGTGCATACGGTGGGGGTGACTGTAACAAGTAAGACAACAGAGGATCGTTTTCGGGGTCCTCTACTATCTTAGTTGTACTCGATGTCAAGGCAGGGTAGCACTTGTCTATCGCTAAATTACGCTCTCTAGTAGCTATCTCTATTGCCTTCTCAGACTCGTTGACTTGCAGCTGCTTAGCCGTCTGTTCTAAAGTCAACTCTTGCTCTTTCTGTTCTTTTTTCAACCTTTTAATTTCTCTCTGTTTAGATTCTTTTCGCCAGTAACCGAAAGAATCAAACATTGCCGGCCGGGCTTTCTTTTTAAACAGTTTCACTTCCAAATTGTCAAGGATTTCAGGTTCAAAACTACCATGCAGTGGCCAACTAAGGACACCGTCTTTTTCAGTGTATCGGACCCACACCTCATTATAAGATATAGGACCCACTCCAAACTTACAATAAAGATCATATAGGGGAGTTCCGATCGGAGGAACCAGACATGAGTCCTCCAAGCGGGAATCACTGTTGCAACCAAAACACGACAACATACAATTTATCCGACTTACCATTTTGTAATCCGGAACACAGAACAAACAAACACAAACACGAATGTGCACTCGAACCAAGAACTTAGGCCTACCAAAAGCGAACAAATGTATCGATACCCAAAACTGAACCAAGAGATTATCGTAACCAGAACAACCAGTGATAATCTTACGAAACCAAACCAAACCAAGAACTAAAAGGATTTTAAACAACCCTTACGAAGTAACCAATTAGCAACCACTAAATACTTAACTGAGGCACTGAAGACGTCACCAAGGAGAAACCCGTCACGTTTCGCCGTACTAAGGACTGCACTTCGGGTCCAAGACAGGGCGACGGTCAAGGCAACGGACCACTGCAGCCGTCCTGAACGGGAACCCTCGTGGAAGAGAACGTCGGGCCACTTTTGCGATATGCCGGGATCGATGAAGTGGGGCGCCTCCCTCAGGAATCTTCACACGAAGCTTCTCGAACTCTTCAGGCTTTTGGACCGGTACCGAATGACGTCGCCCCACATTGGGCGCCAATTGGAGTTCTGGACTTTTTGGTTCCGTCCAGAGGTGTCAGGGATAACACCCGAAGACCCCGGAGTTCCACCTGTCTCGGTGCACAAATAAACAGAAACATGGGCTTCTCGATGGTGGCGTCAAAGACCAAAGGTTTATTACTGCAGGGACACAGAAGTCACAGAAACTACACACGGGCAGTGTCTAGGAGCCTGTTCGATTTGTACAAAAAGGGTTGCTCCTTATATACTAAAATTTGAGCTTGAGGCAAATTCTTTACATGTAATACATTCCCAAACCTTTGTGTCCTAAACAATAAATATTTGGCGTTGCACAGGAATCGTCGACAATATCTGATGTCAAAACATTACAAACGAAGGGTTCCCACTTTTCCATCATAATCTCATGTCAACTTTTCATTCAAGACCCGGACCGCCTCATCGTAAATTTCGTTACTTCCCCCTAATAAAGGCCTAGAAGGAAAGGAGCAGAGCCAGGTGCAGAAGATAGAAAAGCAGGATAAGGGATGTTTGTGGGTCGTAAATGGGCAAGGCTACCGGCTTTGGCCGCCTAATCATGATCAGGCCAACGAACACGAGAACCAGTATAGCAAGGCTGGCCTCGGGCAGAGGAAGCAGCCTTTGTCGAGTCATGCAGCCATGGCGTGTTCTGTTCTAAGGTGCACGTGTTACTAGAAAGGTGAATCGCAGGCTAAGCCTACGTGTCCTTAATCGAAATGAAGTGATCAGAGGTCATTGCGTATGTGAGGGCAAGAAACACAAAATGGCGGCCATGATCTAAGATGGATGCCATGGGTAGATCGGAAATGTGTTTGTAACAGGAGTACTCTTGCTCGTAGCATAGCGAAAACACCAGGATATGCTAAATGGATCATTTGCGGTTCGCTGATACCAATTTTATGTATTTACGACAATGTTGAAAACACGGGTTCAAATCGTCACGGAACCTCAGGGGCCTTCTCTGGTCACCATGCCCAGGGTACCATTTTATAGGGGCTGATAGGTGGTCAGAGATGCCAATTGGGATTTAGGTCCAACACAGTTTTAGGGAAGGAACACAGGCCCTGGGCACCTGTTTGGCAGGAGCCCAGGGCACACTCAGTCAAAGCACATCAGCAGTTCAGCAAAAAGTGAGTGTAGGAAGGTGGATATCTGACTATATGGTTACCCAAACTTTCAGCCTAGTGATTTGCTGGGTTTTGACTTAGTTGGCCTGGGATCCTGCTATTCAGGGCCCCAGGCAATCTGCTCTCCCAATAAAATGGACTCCGTGTACTTTAGGTACATACCAGATTGGATATTGAGTCACCAGTGTGATCCCTTGTATAGTTTACCATAGGTGCATCCAAGGTCTACCAGGGGCTGCAGCATGTATTATCCCACCCCTGGCTGGCCATCTAAACAGACACCACAGGCTGATCAGTCAGCTTGGGTAAGGTGGTGTAATCACCCCTTACTTAGATATAGTATATCTATATCTACCTTATATATAGACACATGGTAACCTATAAGTCACTCCTATGGCAGGCCTTCACAATCCTGGAGGCAGAGTGCTTGATTGTATGTGAGAGGGTGCCCTAGCATGAGCTGAGCCCCTCCGCAGCTTTCGGAACCATCTCCTTATAGCTGTTCTATGATATAGCCATACCATATACTCTTAAGTGCATTATAATCCTTGCGGTTAATGCTAACTTTGGTTTGGCTATATCACAACATGTCGTGTACTACCCCCGCCAATTCTGGCGGCGGGGGTAGCATTCCACCCTTCTAGAGGGAAAAGACATGTATGTTACTGCTTTACCCGGTTAAAGTTAAACAGAGCCTCAGCATCACAAAATGGATGCTGCTGCCACAGACACGAGTCTGACCTCCTGCTGCTGGACGAAACTCCATAAGGGAGGCCTGGACAATAGGTTACCTGTCGAGGAAGGTGCTAGCACCTCCCCAGACAGCCTAGCCTGTAGTGTATTGGGGCAGGGTGGGTTGAATGGAAAGATGCTTTTCCAGACACTGCCTGGGGCACACAAGGTGCTCCATGCATAGCCCGGTTCAAACCAGTTGTTGGGGCACTCCAGCCGCGCTGTGCGAAACTGGACAAAGGGAAAAGGGTGTTCCCACCCCCTTCCCGGGTCCACCCATAGGAGGGACCTAGAAGGTAATCCAGCCCCTAAAAACAGTATAAAGATAGGAGCTGTGTCTAGAGACTTTAGATTATCCTGGACTGAAACTTTGAAACAGAACTCTTGGATCTTCGACGTTCTATACGGACTAGAAGACTGAAGACATCTCCCTTGTGGTCAAGGAGTGACCACCCTGTGCAAACAGGAACCACCAGTAACTTGCAGGTTTGCTTTGACGATGCTCCTGCCGGTACCCGCAGACTCAGTGACTCAGGAACTGGACTTCCAGACTTCTCCGACTCCGAACCACATCCATGGCAAAGCTGAGAACCGTGGCGGACACGAGAGACGTGGGACCGGACACCCTGGACTACTTGCATTTTGCTAACTGCTCGACTCCTGAGGTACCCTCACAGTTGTGCATTGGGGTATGAGAAGCCCCAGACCAGAGCGCCATTTGCACCGAAGCTCAGCCATCCACACTCCACGAGTGCCGCGTGGGGCCTGCTCTTGCATTTCAGCTCGACGCGTCTTCCCGGTTCCTAGCCCGCTGGCTAGTTAGCCCTCCGAAGACTTTCTTTTGAAACTACACCGCTTTCCTGGTTGCTCCAGCTTGCATGCAAAGGAGAAGCTCCCCAGACCTTCCTGGTCTGACTTGAAGCCGATCTCCACTTCCTGCATGAATTGCGGTTGCCAAGGCTAGTTGGGTCCAATCCGGATACCGACACCGCAGTCAACTAGATCCTTCGTGGGACAGCTCGAATCCAGCTCCTGGTTGTCGTCGACGCCTCCTGGTCCTCATGGCTGCAGAGACAAGCTTCGCATCTTCACCTGAAATCACTAGACATCGCCTGGTTCCTTCCTGGTCACTGGCTAGTGACCCAGACTCTGTCCCCTCTGCTTTCAGTTTCTTCACTTCTTCGATCCACCCTTGGATCCATCTGGACACTCTTCCACTGGCCGCCTGCAGCACTTCTTTTGCAGATCTCCGTTGAAAGCATCGACAAAACCCGACACGAAAAGACACCTATGCACCCGGCTTCCCTGGGTGAGGTAACTCGAGTACTCCGGTGCTCCCGTGGGTATTGACTCTTCAAGTGTCCTAGTTAAAAGGGGTTTCACCGTAGTCCACCTGGAAGTGTCCTTAATCAGTAACTTTGTATCTTCTTCATTCTCCATTTTACGTCAATGGTAACTCGCGACTGTGTTTAGACACTGCACGCGTGTCCCGTGGGTCTCCTACTTCCTAACCCTTGTCTCTCTAGTGTAGCCCCAGCGATTCCCTAGGCCCATTCACTATTTCTGAAGTGGTTCTTATACCACTTACTTAGTATATGGATTGTGAGGCCCCTAGGGCAAAACTGTATTTGTGCAACTTATCGTATGCTAATTGAGTAACTTGTTATGTACTTTGATCTCTGACCTCAAAGAATTCAGAGGGGCTGTGTTACAAATAAATACATATATATTTGATATATACCTTGTGTGGTGTCCTTTCATTTGTTATTCAAGGGATTATAATTGGTAAAACAGATTGCTTCACATGCTCTCTGAAGTTTTAGCCTAAGACTGCTGGTCCATGCTACCACTAGGATAGCTTGTCTATAAGGTTGACTTTACAACCATCAATAAGGGTCGTTTAGACTGGTGCAAGGTGCCCACTAGAATAGTGGACATCATATGCCAGGCTAACTTCTCACAGTGAGGGCATACCAATGCAAGAAAGATGGCACTTTCTCACACAACAACCTCCCCCCCCCCCAAAACGAAAGATGAGACGAACCTTGCCCTAGGGAGTCTTCATTGTCTAGGTAGAAGAACTTGGAAAGTCCATCTGCATTGGCATGGGCAGTCCCTGGTCGGAGTTCCACTTCAAAGTCCATTCCCTGTAGGGAGATGGACCATCTTAGTAGTTTGGGATTTTCCCCTTTCATTTGCATTAGCCATCTGAGAGGTCTGTGGTCAGTTTGAACCAGGAAGTGAGTTCCAAACAAGTAGGGTCTCAACTTCTTCAGGGATCAAACCACAGCAAAGGCCTCCCTCTCGATGGCACTCCAACGCTGCTCTCTGGGGAGTAGCCTCCTGCTTATAAAAGCAACAGGTTGGTCTTTGCCTTCCTCACTGATCTGGGATAGGACCCCTCCTATCCCTAGCTCAGAGGCATCAGTCTGCACTATTAACTGCTTGGAGTAGTCTGGTGCTTTTAGAATTGGTGCTGAGCACATTGCTTCTTTCAGGGTGTCAAGCCAACAGTCCAGTTTACTTTCTTGGGCATTTTCTTGGAGGTGAGTTCTGTGAGGGGAGTCACAATGGACCCATATCCCTTCACAAACCTCCTGTAGTACCCAGTCAAGCCAAGGAATGTCCTGACTTGGGTCTGGGTTGTTGGAGCTGCCCAGTCCATGATGCTCTGGATCTTGGGCTGTAAGGGTTGTACCTACCTCCACCCACAAGGTGGCCCAAGTACAGCACAGTGCCCTGCCCTATCTGGCATTTGGATGCCTTGATAGTTAGCCCTGCAGATTGTAAGGCTTGTAAAACCTTCCCAAGGTGGATCAGGTGGTCCTGCCAGGTGGAGCGAAGGACAGCAATATCATCACGATAAGCTGCACTGAAGGACTCCACCCCAGTCAGGACTTGATTCACCAACCTCTGGAAGGTAGCCGGGGCATTCTTTAACCCAAAAAGCATTACAGTAAACGGATAGTGCCCATCAGGTGTCGAGAATGCGGTTTTCACTTTTGCTCCTGGGGCCATGCCAATCTGCCAGTACCCCACAGTTAAGTCAAAGGTCCTGAGAAATTTGGCTGCCCCCAATTTGTCTATCAACTCATCTGCTCTTGGAGTGGGGTGAGCATCTGTCTTAGTGACAGATTTGAGCCCTCTATAGTCCACACAGACCCTCCTCTCTCTCTTCCCACCCTGTGGATGAGGGTTTAGGGACCAGAACCACTGGGCTACTGTTGCAAAACTTGCTTGCAGTCTGTCCCAAACGCGATATGCAAGCCCCCACATCAATTGTCGTGCAGTGCCCTCCGAGATCTGGACGTGATCGGACAGGTTGCCCTGGTGCTGTGCCCACTGGAACTTCAGGTCCCACTGCAGAGCCCGCATATGCCACCTGGCAGGTGGTACTGGTAGGATGCAGGAGGCTATCAGGCCCAGGAGCCGAAGGGTCATCCTGACAAACCCAGGATAGAGGCTGAAAGATAGGAATCATAGCCTGAATATCCCAGACTCGCTGTTCAGGAGGATAAACTCGAAACCGCGTCGAATCCAGAACCGCTCCAATGAAGGGGAGCTTCTGAGAGGGACTCAGGCGACTTCAGCACGTTGACAAGAGAACCCCAGCAAATGCAGGTCGGCCGTAGTCTTAAGGTGAGTGACAACTGCCTGGGGCGAGCCCACCTTCAACAACCAGTCATCGAGGTAGGGGAAGACTGACAGCCCAAACCTGCGCAGATGAGCTGCGACCACCGCCATCACTTTCGTGAACACCCGAGGGGCACTGGAGAGGCCGATGGGGAGTATGGCAAACTGAAAATGCTCCCGGCCTACGGTGAACCGCAGGTAATGTCGGTGGGCCAGGAGGACGGGGATGTGAAAATATGCGTCCTGCAAGTCCAACACTACCATCCAGTCAGTTGAGGGCAGCCAGGACCTGAGACAGAGTCAGCATCTTAAATTTCTCCTTCCGGAGGAAGCGATTGACGTTCCGAAGGTCAAAGATGGGGCGCAGGCCCCGGTTATCTTTCTTGGGGACAGGACAGTAGTGGGAACAACAACCACTACATACGTCCGACCCAGGAACGCACTTGATGGCCCCCTTAGTCAAGAGGGTCATGACTTCCTGCTGGAGAAGCACCAAGTAATCTCCCGACATGTGGTGGCACTGAGGTGGCATGGCTGGAGGAAAGGACTGAAAGGGAAGGGAATAACCATAGCGGATGATCTGCAACACCCACTTGTCCGATGCAATATCACGCCTGTGTGGGAGGTGGTGGCGGATCCTGCCACCCACCAGCGTGGGGTGCTCCACAAAGCTCGGATTTGGAAGGATTGGAGGTAGAAGCAGCGGGGGCGAAGTGGACTGACCCCCACACTGATTCCCAGACCCGCCCCTGCAGAGGCTGCGTCCACAGCCGTGTTGAGGCTGGTTCTGCACAGGCTTGCTGAAGGAACGTGTCTGAGCGCCCCTGCCGTGTCCACGAAAGGAACGAAAACCCAGAGTGGCTGGGCTCGTAGCTTAAAACGCTCAAGTGCACTGTCGGCCTTATCTCCAAACAGGCGAGTGCCATCAAAGGGCATGTCCATGAGCGAACTATGGACATCGGGCAAGAACCCAGTAGAAGCAGCGCTACAGTCGTAGAAATCGACCTGCACAACGAGTCAGCTGTGTCCAAACCACACCGAATGGCTAACTTGGCCGCATCCTTACCCTCAGCAACCGCTTGGGAAAGAAGCCTAAACATCCTCAGGACACTGAGGCAACACCTGAGCTACGGTATCCCATACCCCATGGGAATAGAGGCATAATAAGCAGGCAGTGCTCACCGACCGCAGACCCAAGTTGGCGGAGAACAACCGCTTACCGAACTGTTCCAGCTTCTCAGAGTCCTTATCCGGCAGAGCCGTGGGAAAAGTACTCTGCGACGTCGAGGCTTGGATAAACAGACTCTCAGGCGTTGGATGGGTGGTGAGGAAGACAGGGTCACCAGGTGCCGGGCGGTGACGCCTGACGGAAATTCTTATCCACAGGAGCCCCCGAGGCCGGCCACGACCAAGTACCCAACAGGACGTCGGCGAGGGCGTCATTGAAGGGAAACAGCGGCTCCGATGAGGTAGACGCCATCTGGAGCACCTCAGTGAGGAGGTTAGTCTTGAGGGCCACCGTGGGAAGGTCTAGGTTTAGGATCTCAGCAGCCCGACGGAGCACGATCGTGTAGGAAGCGCCCTCCTCCATCGTAGGCGGAGGATAGGAAAACCCCAGGTCAAAAGAGACATCGAGGTCGCCTACGTCCTCCAGATCATTCACCCAGTCCTGCTCGGAGTCACACTGACGGGCAAGAGGTTCCTTGGACCCCTCCAAATCATCCTCCACCTCAGTTGCAGGAGGAGCCGGCCGCGTCGGCGCAGCCAGAGCCAGTGGAGGAACGAACTGTGTCGGAAACGGCCGGGCCGGCGCGGTCTCCCAATGCGGATCCCAGGCAGGAATAAAATGGTCCTGGTACCGGGGCAAGTTCGGAACGAACGGTACCCATGGTGGAGCTGAGGGCGGCGCTGGGGCCGGAGCCAGCAGCGCCGGACCCCGTGGCTGGAGCCAAAAGCATAGGATCCTGGGACTCCCAGGCTCCAAGGGAGCTGCAGTGGCAGAACCCCTGTCCACCATGTCCGCATCCGAGGACCGACGAGGGGACGTCGGAGAGCGAACACGCTTCTTTGACTTCTTTTGTATGTCGTCGCTTACCGGAATCCGAAGGCGAAGACTTGGAGCCTGAGGAGCGACGACTGCGGCCCCACGAGCGGTCCCGGGAACAATCCCTGGACTTGGAACGGCGTTGAGATGAGTGCCGGACCTCCAGTAGCTTCCTGCTCTGCTCCCTCAAGGCCTATGGGGCCATAGCTCGACAGTCCCGAGAGTCGTGATCGGTCTACAGGCAGTAGAGGCAAACATCATGGGGGTACGCCACTGACATATTGCGACGGAAGGCCCCTCAGGACTTAAAGCCAGGCATCCCTACGTGCACCAGGAGAAAAAAGGGGGGGACAAAAGTCTCAAAAGAGTAGTCAAAAATTGACTAAGGTACGTGCTCTCTCCGGATCTGCGCTTGCTGGCGCGGAAAAAGAAAGAACTAACGTCTGCACGCATGTGTGGCGCCTAAGTAGTCTCCGTGACGTGATCTCAGGGCTTGCGACGGACGCGGAGCCGCAGGACGCCACCTACTGACGCGCAGGGTTACTGCTAGCAATACTTTCAGGATCCAGTCCGACGCCTGGGCATATTCTACGGCAAGGAATCTATCACTAACGTGTCTCTTTCAGATCTGTGCTTATGGTACAGCCTTCCTTGGGGATGGAATCCTTTTAGATCCCTCCAAGAATCTTTTGATGACTGGTGATGTGAAAAAACATTTACATGAATCTCCCCTGGTGTAGGTTACAATCACTGTCAGGTGCGCCTTGAGGCTTGAGTAGATGATCATGCGATCTAGCAAGTGCATCAGATATATGAGCACTGTTTCTTGTGTGGATATTGAATTTAGGGTATTGTTCTCCATACACCATATGATGTACCATCTCCACTTTGCTGTGTAGCATTGTCTTCTGGTTTGTTGTCTTGCCTCCTTTAGCATCTCCATTGTTTTTGCAGTAAGTTTATATGTCTGCACTCTATGTACTCAGCGCTAGGCAGCTAGCCTGAGTTTAGCTGGTTCCAGGAAAAATATTTTTTACTTCTGCATTGTGAGGTCCTTCTCTGCCTTGAATCTGATCATCTGGCCCTTGGACAGTTTGAGTAGGCTTGAGAACCAGGTTTAGCTTGCCTATTGAGGGGCTATGAGGAGTAGGTCTGTTCCTGGTTGCCTGGCTTTTCCCAGTACTGTTTGAAGCAGAGGAATTGGAGATAAAGCTTATGCAAATGTCCCTGACCAGTTTGGCGATAGGGCATTTCTTTTTGACAGGTGGTGTGGAAACCTGGAGGCAAAGAGGTGGCATTTCTTGTTCTCCATTGTTGCGTATAGGTCTAGCTCAGGTGTCCCCCAGAGGCTGAAGACCCTTTGCGGGCTCCTCTGCTTAATCTCCCATTCGTGTGAGCTGCTGTCTGTCTGCATGCTGAGCCTGTCTGCTTCTGTGTTGTCCTTTCTTGGTAGGTGAATTGTTTGCAGGTTGATTCTCCTTGAATTGGCCCATTTTCATATTTCCTGAGCTAAATTGCTTAGGGTAAATGGTTTTTGTGAGACTTGGCCCTTTCCCCAGAAATTTTTCGCTTTTTATCCCCTGTTAATTTAGAATGCCCCTATTGAAACAACACTGTATAGGCCTTGGGTGGTGGAGAATGCCCTGTGTAGTTTAAAACTAGTATTAAAATACAGGTACTTCCTACCCCTAACATGGCCGCCACAGACCACTGCTGCAGCAGCGTGGTTTAGAGGGCGCATTCTAGTAGCCAGGGGCTGGCTGGAACCCTCAGGCAATGTATCCATCTTAGCCTGCCAGCCTGCCCATAGGTAGAATGGTGGAACCACCTAGCACCTCCTGGAACCTTCTGGAACAGGTGAGGCGACACCAACTGCCATTACCAACTGTCAACTGGCACTATAAAAGGAAAGGGAGGGAACTTTCCTGGAGAGAAGCTGAGGGGAAGACCTGGGGAAGAACCTACGCAGGAGGATAGGCAGTGGGGGTCAGGGCAGGGTCTTATGATGCTGGAATGACAGGGCCTAGTGTGCTGCTTTACAAGTGTTGAGGTATCCTGTTCCCCCCCCACTGACCTAACCCCGCGGAAGGGAACCCCCAGGGACCACTTGAAGGGATTGGCTGAGAAGAACTTGGACCACCAGCCACCAGTTTATCCCCCCTTCAAGGAACAAGAAACCAAGTAACTAAACTAAGGGCGCAAGAAACATCACGCCATGAAGAAAACAAAATCATCACAGGACTTTTGAGGAATCCGCCAGGTATTGGCGCTGTGTCGCTCCCTGTGCCCCCTGACGCCACCTGGGGTTCCTGCGCTAACCTGCCGCTGCTGTGTGAGCTGACCTGTGGAACCTGCTGATCTGATTCTAACTTAAGTGAACTGTCTACTGGCTAGCGCTCTCATTCCCTAGCGCTAGCACCCTGAACTACCTGTCCGGCTGGCACTGCTCGCATTCAAATAATCTACCTGAAGAGTGCCTGCCCTGCCTACCCAGCGCTCCCCTGCTGAGCACCTGTGAGAAGCGCTGAGGTTCTGAAGACTAACATGCCCTAAGAAGCGCTGTGAGTTTGCTGTCTGCTTTCCAGCGCTGTAAACTGTGATCTGTAAAAGCTGCTGAAGGGCCCCTGAGGCGCTGTACTCCTCGAGCGCTACTGCCTGGACTGTGTCTGCGCCCCGTGTGGCGCTAGCTAAAGCGCTGTGCTGCCAGAGACCCCTGTCGAGCCTGTGAAGCGCTGTATCCGGCAACTTGTCCAGTGCTGCGTGTGCCCAGGAGCGCTGTCTCCTAGAAGCGCTATCTGCCCCCACTCACCGCCGCAGCCCAGGCTGCCCTGACCGGCGTCGTGATTTGCCCCCGGAGGCCCCCGGTGCCGAGAGAGGGCCGCCGCCGTATCGCTGAGGGCCGCGCCCGGCCCACGAGTGAGAGGAATTCCCCTTCAGTAGATTCCAGTCAGGCTGCGCTAGGCCGAAGCCGGCCGCTCCCCCGTCACGTGGTGCGGGAGATCCCTGCCGTGTCATCGCCCTGGATTGCTGGTGATTGGAGAAGGGCTGGGACGCCCTACGAGCCGAGTTGCATTGGCGGTCGCGGGCGAGCCCCCTCTCTTAGCAGCCGCTGATTGGTTCCTGGCCGGGGACCACGAAGGAGACCCCCGAGGACCGGAGCAACATCGGAGCTGTGGAGAGGCCCCGAGAAGAGCGCTGGAAAAGCGTGGGCCTCCCCTGACTAGCCGCAAACCACCGGAAGGTGCCGAGGGAGAGTCCCCAGGCCGCGTGAGGCCTACCAGAGGACCGGAGCCCTCTAAACCGGCTGCACACTGCCGCGAGTGGCCAAAGAAGGAAAGGTAACCCCCGGGGAGGAGGCCGGAAGGCCGGAGAAGGCCCGGGTTCGCCCCTCCCCCGGGGAAGATTGTTGTTGGGCCCCGTTGGCCCAGATTAACGGCGAAGTCAGCAAACCCCCAGGGAGGAGGGCGGAAGGCCCCGGAAGGCCCCTAATTCGCCCCTCCCTGGGGAAAACTGGTGACTGGCCCACGTTGGCCCTAACTAGCCCAGGAGAGTCCCCTGACCTGGACCAGGACCCCTAAACGCCGTGAGGGCATCACTTGGTGGAAGGGAGGGGAAAGAAAGTGCCTACAGGCCTACTGGGCCTTTGAACTGTGCCAGGAGTTTATTTTTAGCCCTGCTGTATTGCCTATTATTTATGCATTTTTATATAGCGCGGACTTTACCCGAAGGCGTCAGAGCGCTTCACATTAGGAACAGAAATGAAGCATAATGAGAAACATTGCAAAAGAGCAGATTACTAAAACATACGTTACTTACATAAGGTAATAGTGACAATTGTGAGCAAACAAAAACATGAGGTAGTAAAAATTGTGAGCAACCATAAATACATGAGGTAGTAAAGGTAATAGTGACAATTGTGAGCAAACAAAATGCTTGAGGTAGTAAAAATTGTGAGCAACCAAAAATACATGAGGTAGTAAAGGTAATAGTGACAATTGTGAGCAAACAAAATACTTGAGGTAGTAAAAATTGTGAACAACAAAAAATACATGAGGTAGTCAAAAGTGCACAAGAGGAAAAGTGACAAGTGTGCAGTTAAAAGAGAAAACAGAGTATAATTTGAGGTATGATACTGCAATAAGTGCTAGGCACAAGAACAGGCGTTACGTAGGCAAGGTGGCACTCGTGCAAGTATCAAAGGTAAAAACATGTGAGAGGTAGCAACCGTGTGTTACAAGGGCAAAGTGTTGTGTGCATGTTACAAAAGGGCACCGAACACAAGTACATGGAGAATACTGCAAAAAGGCAGACACTCCCACCACAGGAAAACACTGGGAAGGCACTCCCATGGTCATGGAAAGTAGTAAATATCAGTAGTGGGAAGTCTTCCTCCGAATAGCAAGAGGACGTGAATTACTTTTGGAGGTGTCTCTGGAGGAGGAGAACTTTGAGGTCCCTTTTGAAGGCCTGGGAGGAGGCGGTGGTCCGGAGCTCAGGCGGAAACGAGTTCCAGATTCTCACTGCGTTGCCTGAAAAGGATTGGGCCATTGTTCTTTCCTTCTTGAAAGTGGGAGGTTCAAGCAGTAGATTCTCTGCATTGCGTGAAGGTCTAGAGCCTCCAGAGAGTTTCAGTTTATTCACCAGGTAGCGGGGAGAGGAGGAGTGCAAGGCTTTGTGGGTGATACAAGCGGTCTTGTAGATAGCTCTAGCCTCGAAGGGAAGCCAGCGGAGGGTGGATAGCAACGGTGTGATGTGATCGCTTCTTTTGGCCCCATAGATGAAACGAGCTGCTGAATGGAAGACAGACTTAAGTGGGGACAGGTGAGATTTGGGGAGGCCAGTAAGAAGAGAATTGCAGTAGTCTAGTCTGGAGAGGACCAGCGATTGCACCAGGGTTATAAGGTCCTGCTCCGGGAAGAAGCGACGGATTCCCCAAAGAAGGCGCAGTTGGTAGCGAGCAGATTTTGCAATAGAATTGATGTGGGGAGTTAGATTGAGTTTTTTGTCTAGAATGACACCAAGAGATTTTGCGCTGTCGACAATGATGGGTTTGTTGTTTAGTAGATTCATCTGATCCATCCATGATTGAACCGGGGGAGGAGAGAGTGAGGAGGAGAAGAGGAGGAATTCAGTTTTGGAGGGATTCAAAATTAATTGATGAGATGACATCCAGTTTTGAATGGAGTCAAGAGTAGATTTTAGGATGGAGAGATCATGAGTGGAGGCAACCTTGAGGTAGAGTTGAGTGTCATCTGCATAGAGATGATAGTGAATCCCGGATTTGCTTAGGAGGTTTCCCAGTGGTTCTAAGTAGAGATTGAACAGTGTGGGTGCAAGTATAGAGCCTTGGGGAACACCTTGACCCACCGCCACAGGAGAAGAAAGAAGGAAGGATGCAAACCATTTAAGCACAGTGCCCTCCATGCCCATTCTCTGTTGAAGAATATTGAGGAGGGTGTTGTGATTAACAGTGTCGAAGGCTGCGGAGAGGTCAAGGAGAATTAGCAGACAGGACCCCCCTGAGTCGAGTATCCTCAGCGCATCATCAACCACTTGCAGTAGGGCTGTTTCAGTGCTGCAGTTTTGGATGAAGCCGGACTGACAATTGTCAAGAAGATCATTGTCCTTGATATGACGAGAGAGTTGTTTGGCTACACATCTTTCCGTTATCTTTGCAAGAAAGGGAAGGTTAGTGATGGGGCGGAAGTTGTTGAGGTCCCTCGCATCAGCAGTGGGCTTTTTAAGCAGAGGGGTGACCTGCCCAGTTTTGAAGGAGACAGGAAGGGAGCCTTGCCAGAGGGAGAGGTTGATCAGAGTGGTCCAATAGGAAAGGGAATGGGTATAGAAGTCAAAGGCAATGGCACTGGGGATAGGGTCAAGCGAATGGTTGGAGGGCTTTGTTTCGCGTATGCATTTGAGAAGGGTATCTTCAGATATGGGGTCAAAGCACTGCCAAATGGCTAAGGATTTGCGCTCCTCTGGAGGTGTAGGATGAGCAACCTGACCTACAAGTGATTTCACCTTTCCATCGAAGAAAGTAGCGAAATCCGCTGCTCTCTTTGTAGAATCCTCCACCTTGGAGGTTGGGGGAGAGCAGCTCGGATTCTTGATGAGGTCGAATAGTTTTTTGGGTCTATTTTTGGCGGAATCAAGGAGGGTTTTGAAGTGCGTCGCTTTCTCAAGGAAGATGTGCTTGTGGTATTTGGATCTTGCTGTGCGAAGCAAGGCTAAATTGTCAGTGGAAGGCAATTGCCTCCATTGCTTCTCCAGGAATCTTAGCTGCTTCCTTTCCTCATAAAGGGATTTGTTGAACCAAGGTGCTGAGGGAGTGGGCCTTATCCTTTTGCTTTTGAGTGGAGCGACGTTATTAATTTCAGCTTCAAGAACTGTGAGGCATTGGGAGGTGAGATCGTCAACAGCTATGTTCGGGTCTAGCCTTGGAAGTGAAAGCAAAGCTGATTCACAGAGGGGACCGACATCAATGTTTTTGGTATCACGGAACCAGGAGATGGCCCTCTTGGGTTGGCCAAGAGTTATAGAGTGTGAAAGTTGAAGAGAGAATGGGATGAGGTGGTGGTCAGACCAATCTACATGAATAGGGGTAGTAGTAGAAAGCATGCCTGCTTTAGAAATAACAAGGTCCAGGATTGCGCCCTTAGAGTGGGTTGGTTCAGTGCAGTGTTGGATAAGATCATTTGCCGAGAGGAAGGTGGCCAGTGAGTTCGCAGAGGAGTCTTGCGGTGCGCCCCAGTGGAGATTGAAGTCACCCACGATGGTCTGATTGTCACTTTGAGAGTATTGGTCGCTGATGAAGTCTTTGAGATCTTCTATGAACGAAGAGCTACTGCTACGAGGCGGGCGGTAAATGATATGGAATCTGAGCGGTGAACGGTGTTGCAATTGAAGCTCAAGAGAAAGGCATTCAAAGGTGTGGGAGGGGCTGCTAGGAGACGCCTTAAGTTGGAGGGCGTTTCTGAAGATGACTGCAACACCTCCCCCCGTGTTTTCAGTTCTGTCATTCCTAAATATGGAATAACCTGTGGGTAATAGGAGCTCAAATATAGAGTGAGAGGTATCTTTGAACCAGGTCTCTGTGAGGAAGAGCATGTCAAGTTTGTGAAGGGTGATGGTGACGGAGATTTCAAGTTTGTGTTTTACTGCAGATCTGCAGTTGTGAAGCATACAGCGCAGCTCTGTCAAGACTGTTTTGGTGACGGGGGCACTTGGGCTCTGAAGAGTGATCGGGATATTGTACATTTGCGGAGGTGCTCGGGAGGGTTTAGGTGGACGCTTTGTTCTGACAGAGGTGATTGTCGGAATAGTGTAGACAGTGGGGTTGCTAGGGTATGCCTGTTGAATAAGGGTGGCGCTCAAGGGCTTGTGTGAGTTAACAACGCTTGCAGACGAAGGGTTGAGCTTGGCTGTATTGGGGTGAGGGGGCGAGGTGCATCTCTGGGGAAGTTGGGGGGGGTTAGAGGTGCATGGAGGGGTGGGGATCTTAGAGCATAAAAGTGAAATGGCAGCTGTCAGCTGAGAGATGGAGGTGATCAGAGAGCCTAGCGTATTTTCCAGTGAGAAAGAGGCAGAGCACGGAAGGTTGGGTGGCTCGATTGAAATAAGGGGGGGTGGAATTGGTGGTGGACGGCAGGGAGAGGTGGGGGGACAGGGGGTGTGTTGGGGGGTGGGGTTCCCAGGTGGGGAAAGGTGGAGGTTGGGAGCGGGAGTAAATGAATTGGGGGTTAAGGGAGAGTTGTCATTGTTGGTGTTGCAAGAGGGAGAGGAATTAGGGACAAATTTAGAGGGAGAAATGTGCGGAACACGTTGGCATGGAAGGAGGAGGCCTGTGTGGCGTCATGGGAGTGTAGGAGGTTTGGGCGGAAAAGAGGTGCATTGGTTGCGGAGGTCCTGTCAGTTAGGAGAGGTAGCAGCGAGGGAACGGTCATCTGGCAGAGTGAGGGGGGTTGAGAGAAAGGGAAGTTGAGGAGGGGAAGTGGTTCTGCTGGGCCCGAGGGAGGGAGAAGGAAGGTGTTCCTAGGAGGGGAAAGGGGGTAGTGCGGCAGTACTGGAGGAGTAGGAGGGAGGAGCGAGATGCAGTGGGAATGTGGCAAACACGGGGTGAATGACGAGGGAATGAAGGGGTGGAGAGGAGGGACGGAAGGAGGGCTAAGGGGAGCATAGAGACAGTTAATTGGGGAAGAGTGTTGGAGGAGAGGTGGACTAAAGAAGGGGGTGATGGGAAGAAGTATGGGGGAGGAGAATAGATTGGAGTATCGTGATAGTGCAGATGGGACGAGGAGCGTGTTAGCTAGTGGTAAGGCTGAAGTAATGCGGGAGGGGACATACTGTGGGGGGGGAGGAATAGGAGATGAGGTAAGTTGGGGGGGGAAGGGAAAAGGGCCGACCTGCGCTTCTCGAGAGTGCAGCCAATTGGAGTGGGGTGGGGTCGGCGGAGGAGAAAGGGAGTAATGGGTGGAGCTGGAAGGAGAGTCAGGGGGAAACCCAGTTGCAGAGACGGGGAGTAAGGTGGGGAAGAGGTGGTCAAAGAGCGAGAGGCAGGAGTCTTTGCCTTGGATCATGACAGTACCGTTGTTATAGAGTGAGATAGTGAGGTAGCCATTGAAGCACCCAGAGGGGGAAATTTTTAGTTGTTTCCCATAAGGGATAGAGGAGGAGGAGACGACGTTAAGGGAATTGTAAAAACTGTTGGACCAAGAGGGGATGTCGCGAGTGAAGAAGATGAGATCGTTTTTGAGCCTCCCAAGACGACCATTGTAAAATTGATCCACAAAAAGGGAGTCCGGGAAACGTTCAATAGTGTTATGCTTAAGTCGTTTTATTGTAGCTTTAGTCTGGTCGGGAGGATAAATGATTTTGTAGCAATTGGCTCCAGTCTTAACTCGAGAGGTGGCCATGCTGGGAAGCTGAGGCGAAGGAGGGTGGGGGAGAGATGAGAGGGGTGTTGCTGGGAGAGCGGTAGTGAGGAGAAAAAAGAGGGCAAAAAGGGGGCGCATAATCCAAACGGTTATGGTGGAAAAACCGGGTTAATGTGCCGTCAGGCTGTAAAAAGGCCTAAACGATGCAGCTGGCACTACTTGCTGCGCAGCTGTCAAAAGGCCTAAACGGTGCAGCTGGCATTACTTGCTGCGCAGCTGTAAAAGTCCTAAACGGTGCAGCTGGGAATCAAAAGTGACATTAGTGAGCAATCAAAATATATGAGGTTACAAAGTACAAAGTGGCACTAGTGTTCAACCAGCATAACCAAAATATAAGAGGTAGCTGTTGGTGTAATTCATGAATAAAAAGTGAAATGGGTGCAGCTTACAGGATAGAAAGAGATGGGCGCAGCTTACACAAAGTGTATATAGATATGTGAGGTAGCGATCAGTGCAGTACAGGACTAAGAATTGAGATGGGTGCAGCTTATAATACTGTACAGTATACACATAAAAGTATAATATTAAAGATATAACGGACCAAAATACTGGTGCAAACAGAAGGCAGCATTAGTCAAAAAATGACAAAAGTGAGCAGCGAGAAATATATGAGGTAGCAATCGGTGCATTGAATACAAGTATAAGTATAATACTGCAATAAGTGGCAGACACTCGGTAGTTGAGATTAGTCTAAAGAGGCCAGTTCATAGGTATGGTCATATATTGCGCAGGACTAGTTCATGATGGCCGCCACAGAGAGAGCGAGACCACTCGAAAATGGCCGCCAGAATAGGGGAGATAGAAACGTTAGTCCTCTGTTAGTTGCTGTTGCTTTAGGAACAGGAAAGGGCAGAGTCAGTTTCTATTTGAGCAATCCCAGTTCCTATCTTGCTGGGAGGGAGTCTTATCTCTATTATGGTGGTCTTGTGTGGAGGAGTCAGGCCGGGGAGCCTCGTGGATACAGGAGGGGATTTATTGCTACAGTTTTATGGCCCCAGCCATTTTGAACAAAGGAAAAAGGAATGTGGACAAGCTGATCAGGGTGGATAAATACCTTCTTGTAGTTCTGCTCATCCAGTGCTTTGATGTTGCCAGCAAAGTGATGCATTTAACACAGACCATCATATTTCTTAAGGGTGATGTAAACGCTATCTGAGGTCCGACAATTCTGGAAAAGTCTAGTCAGCTCAGTCAAAAACTTAGCTGTGATTTCAGCTCAGTGGATATGCAGATTTTGAAGTTGAGAGAAATGCAAACCTCGAGGCTTTTGTCAGAATGTGTGCATCGATTTCTGACAGATTTGAGAGCAGGAAGGGCAGTTGAGGCTAGAACTTCATGCTCCTCTGGAGTAGCATCGATGTTTGCCAGTGCTTGCGGGTCCACTCCCAGGGACACAGTAGCACAGTAGCAGCAAGGGGTGTGAGTCCGCGGTGGTATGGAGGAAGTACCGCTTTACCTCTCATGGTCTCACGCAGCCCGGTGCAGGGTCTCCTCGCTCCTCTAGCGCCTCTCTCCTCTCAGCGCTCCGGTGCCCTCCCGTGAGTGCCAGAGGTTCTCATACACGGTGCAGCGCTCCTTTACCTCCGCATGGTATCACCCGCCCCGGCTAAGGTTCTCTTTGCTCCTCTAGCGCCTCACTCCCCGTCAGCGCTTTAGTGCCAGGACCCGTGAGTGGCAGAGGGTCTCATACACGGAGCAGCGCTGTTTTACCTCTCATGGTCTCACTCACCCCGGTGCAGGGTCTCCTCGCTCCTCTAGCGCCTCTCTCCTCTCAGCGCTCCGGTGCCCTCCCGTGAGTGGCAGAGGTTCTCATACACGGTGCAGCGCTCCTTTACCTCCGCATGGTATCACCCGCCTCGGCTAAGGTTCTTTTCGCTCCTCTAGCGCCTCACTCCCCGTCAGCGCTTTAGTGCCAGGACCCGTGAGTGGCAGAGGGTCTCATACACGGAGCAGCGCTGTTTTACCTCTCATGGTCTCACTCACCCCGGTGCAGGGTCTCCTCGCTCCTCTAGCGCCTCTCTCCTCTCAGCGCTCCGGTGCCCTCCCGTGAGTGGCAGAGGTTCTCATACACGGTGCAGCGCTCCTTTACCTCCGCATGGTATCACCCGCCTCGGCTAAGGTTCTTTTCGCTCCTCTAGCGCCTCACTCCCCGTCAGCGCTTTAGTGCCAGGACCCGTGAGTGGCAGAGGGTCTCATACACGGAGCACAGATGCGACAGTGGGTGCACACTGTCCCTTGAGACCCTATTGAGACCCTTTATATTAGAAAGGCCATGGGGGGAGATATCATATACTCAGTAGCCCCAGGAGATGTGTGAAGTGCACCGGCCAAGTGCATACATTTAATGTAATGCAGATTTTCTACAAATGTATGGGTCTCCTTGCCTGCTGAGTACTGGAATGGGAGTAATCCTCTAATGAGAAATTGATTCCTAATTGAGGTACTGGTTGTTCCCATCTGCCTTAGGCAGGTTCTAAAAGAATACTGTTGCGGGCCAAACTGTTTTATGCCTAAGAAAAGGTTGTAATTTAATCCCAGGTAATGTTCCTTTATGCTTGAAGCCTGACTTATTTTGGGATTATTGAAATGTTCGGCACTGAATAAGGAATGGTTAACCTTATCCGCTGAAATGTCATTCCGGGTTAAGGAAGGGGTTGCTTCTGCCAATTGAATGGTTTACCCTCATTTGAGGCAATGTTTATTCTTGCGTTTCTGGAAATGTTATTGCTGAGAAATGCAGGGTTTGTGCTCTAAATGAAATTCATAAGGAGTTAAGGCTGTGGTAATTTTGGAAGTGCCCTAAGAAAATGCACATATTACAATAGGCCTATTTATTACTGCCTTATTTATGGGAATGCTCTGCATAGGCCCAATGGAATGTGCAGGTCTGAGGCAGGAAAGGGTTGATCTATTATTAAATGTTTACTTCAGCTAAGAGAAAGGCTACCCTGATTGAAGGAAATTCTTACTTGATAAGATAGGTAATTCTGGCCTAATGAAATGTTTTACGTTGACTTCACAGGAAGTTCTTCATAGGCGTAAGAAGAATGATAACTCTGACCTACAGTTATTTATGATACGTCATTTATGCCTTCCTAAGTTTTACCCCTAATAGAGGAAGAGGAGCTTAATGCTGAGGCTAATAGGATGTTACACCTTTAGTGAAATGTTTTCTCATTACTTAATGCACTGCTTATCCCTACCACGGAGAGAGGTTACTGTTATGGAAATGCTCTTCGCTTACCTGAGGAAATTAAGATTGGTACTTAATGCAGTGTTGTATTCATGACCTTATAATGTATTTCTTACAGGTGATGATGAGAAACCAGGCCAAGGTCAGGCCTGTGGTTATTTAATATTTATTATTTATTCATCCAGTATTTATTGCCAAATGTTCTCACACATGTACTTTAATGGAAAGCTAATAAGCTAATTTTATGATGAATTCCTAATACCCTGATCCTGCTCTATCTTAATAAAGTTAACTTGAGTTTTTACACAAGCTCACTGGAGTGGCGTCCCTAATTGCGTGCTCATGTTTCTGGCTCAGTGGTTGCGTGTGCTGTATGGTCGCTTTACACATAAGTTTTCGAATGCCTACCCGCTCGTGCCATGCTACCCTAGGGGACTGGTGACCCCAGTTCCAACAGTTTTGTTCCTCCGTTTGTTGAGGTAAAATATTGTCATGTTATTGTCTGCCTGGATCAATGCTGTCTTCCCTCCTATGTGGGTTTGGAATGCATTTAGTGCCAGGAACACAGACTTCATCTTTAGAAAGTTGATATGTTTTATGGAGTCTGGTTCGTTCCATTGACCCCTTACCCTCAGGTTTCCTGAATGTGCTCCCCAACCCTTGTGGGACATTATCTGTTGTGATGGTCACTGAGGGAGTTTGTGATTTGAAAGGTCTGCCTAGTGTTATGTTCTTGGATGCCCACCACTGCATCTCTGTCTGAACCTTTTATGTTACAACCACTAGATCTTCCCAACTCCCTGTGGTTTGTGACCAACTGTTGAACAGCCATTCCTGTAGAGGGTGCATTCGTAGATGTGCATAGGTAATGATGGGAATGCATGATGCTATCATGCCTATGAGTTTCAGGACTGCCAACACTGTCAGAGACTGTCCCTTCTGGTAGAGGAGAGTCTACTGTTTGATAGCTTGTATAATCATTTGAGCTGATTTCAGACAGGTGTTAGCTACGTTTCTTCCCTCCTGTATGATGGGTTTTGTTCTCTTTATCTTCTTCTGGGAGCTAGTTCATTAGTTTCTTAATGCCGCCCCATTGTTGGTGGCCATACCTATTGAGGAGGGCATTGGAGTTTACAATGAGCCATTGAGTTGTTGCCTCTTTTTCCATCTTTCTCCCCACCATGTCCATTCTCTTACTTTCATTCTCTGGAGGTGGGCCAGTGGAGGAATGGACATTGCTCCTCCTTCTTGCTGTGGTAACAATAATGGAGTCAGGCACTGTGTTCCCTTGAAGGTATTTAGGGTCCCTTGCAGAGGGTTTGTATTTTTTCTCCACACTTGGGGTTACTCTGAAAATGGGGAGATCCTCTTTTTGGGTGTGGTGGTTTTGTCCTTCACGGACACTCGTCCAGCAGCTGTCTGTCAAATTTGACATTTTTCCCTCGTCAGTATCCCTGGAGTGGGATGCAAGGGTTTCTTTCCACCGCAACTGACCCTAGGTCATCATTTTCTTTTACGCTTGAGCTGCCTTTTGCACCTATTTTCGAGGCCTAGGTGAGAGGTTTTTGTTACCTTGTCTGTTCTCTCTTCTCTATGTCCTTCGCCGTCCTTTTAGCAGTACGCCTCCTGTCGGCGGCACCTTCAAGTATCTCAACGTTCGACCGTCCGTGTGAGGGCACCCCTGTTAGTCTTCGTCGCTTGAAAGGCCCAAATCCCTCAATGATACCTGCTGTTTCTGACCAGCAAGCATGGCTGCATGATGGTCCTGCCTCTGCTTTCGACAGGCCTTGAGAGTCTCGACACAAATACATTGTACGCCTTATTCTTGAAACGCCTCGCCAGGCAGAGGTTACAAACGTTGTGTGGATCACATTGTGAAAATTGGTTGAGGCAATTAGAGCAAAATTTGAAAGGGGTATTTTCTTTGGCCCCTACCGTGCCTAATTTCGGACCATCTTCATCGTCGTTGCTCCGTTGGGATCCCCTAACGGAGAAAGGAGTTCGGAGGTCTCTCTCCTTCTACGAGGTCTTCTCAATCAATGGTTCTAAAATTCCTAGTTTTTTCAGGGATTTTGTTGAAAACTTTGGGGTGTCGCTCCTTGCTTTCAGATCCAACAGCAGAAAAAGAAATCTGAAGATAGCTACCACCCGGGGCGCTGTCTGACATCACACAAGGGATGGACCTAGCACCAAATTGTGATCAACACCCCAGAGAATTAAGAAAAAAAAAAAGAAACAGACAATTCCGGACCCAACCAATAGATGGCGGAATAATACTCAGAATGTGAATCCAGAAAAGGATTCACGCTGCAAAAAAAGTAATACAACTTGAATGATTAATCCAGGCTCAAAGCATCTACCAGAGAATACTGAGCATCTTGAGAGAGAGAAAACATAAAAATGGGCCCCTTCTAGTCCTAGACATCACAAAAAATTCAACCTGAAGTGTCCTACAGGAATAAAATTGCATTCACCTTGCTTTACTGCAACTATCATTCGTGATCTACTGTCAGCCTTCTTCAGGGATTAGCCTCCACATTCTGACTACTCACCAGATGAGCTGCTGATTACTCAATTCTATTATGAGTTAAGCATGCTGAAAGACAAATCATCTTCTCTCACAGCATTGCCTTGCTTGTTCACATAAAACTTGCAGTGGTACCATTGTTTGTCTTAGATGATACATGAATCCACCTCCGGTGCCAGTTCTGTACCTGGTGGAGGAACAAACCTTGAATTACCTTGATAGAGGCACATCCCATGAATCTTGGACTTGCTAGTCGTGGCAGTACAGCCTCTGCAATTAGTGCTAAAAATGAGTGTTCCCTGCACACCCATTGTGTAATGGTTATTGGGTGCTGTCCATGGCCGCCTACTGCTACTAACAGAGGAGACCAGACTGAGCCTTTCAAAAAGGAGCCCTTCAACTACGATCCTTCAAAAGCAAAGTAAATACTTTTAAAATATTAACATATGCAGATGCCCTTTCTATCCTGAATCTGTCCTGAGTGGGCCTTCAGTGACACCCACAGGCATGTTGAGAAAAACACTGATGAATAAATAATTTTAACACATGTTTAAGGCACAACCAAAGGAGCAGGAATGGATGCCACGAGAATGTACATCAGAAGCATTTGTAGCTATTTTTTCAAAATGTAAATCATGTTATAGATGGCATATATATGTTGGAGGGAGGAACGTAATAAGTAATGTAACGTAATCTGGAACATAATGAGGGGGAGGTTCCCTGCTTTGATGCAGGTCACAGAACTCTTAGGAACCATAAAGTCAAGGATTTTAATGTGCTGCTTTTTTTTTGCAAAAGTTACAAATCATTTTTTAAGAAACAGTACCTGTGAGGGGGCGTCATCCCCGAATATTGTGTGTTTTTGGGGTGTCACCAGTCTCTTCTCAGTATATACTATAGACCATGGGGTGATAAAAATGTACTTATTAGGAGTAATTGTGGTTATACCAAAATCCTAGGATTATACACCAGCACGAATGGGAAGTTCAGCAGAACTTACCTAGATGTAAATAGAAGACATAGCAAACTATATGTGTAAACCATTTCACAACAGCGTCGACATTAATTATACAATTTGAGTGTATAGTGACATAACTTTGTAGAAGTCCTCTGGTAAATGGAAAACTGCCTTAGTGGTGCAGTCAACAGTGATTTGTGTATTTCATTATTTAAAGGGAACATATTTCTTTTAAAATGATATACCAGTTTTGCAATAGTTACATCTTCAAGCAACATAAAATAATAATGATGTTTAAAAACGTCATTGGATACTTCAGCTTTATATAAGAAACCTCATTCACTCATTATCTGCTGGATGAAAACGAAGACTTGTTTTGCTTTCATAATTAAACAAAATAGGAAGAACAGGAATGCATTTGAAAACTAGGAATCAAGTCTAGGTCAATAAGAATAAAGCAGTCGCTTTCAGGATTTTAGTTTTGGATCATTGTACAGTAATGATGGGAGGACCATCATGCAAAGTACAAACACACTGAAAATCATTGAAATAACTCTGGTTTGAACAATTACAAAACAAGGCAATATTTAAAGTACTTGAATTAAAAAAGGGCTGATAATCACAGCAAACAAAACTGAATAAACATCATATTGGCAGAATTTAAAGACCATGGTAATTGAAACTGACAACAAAGTTCTCACCAAAAGAATTTCAACAATGTGTTCAAATCAATAGAAAATATTCAAACAGCTCTCTTTTATTGCTAAATATATTTTATTTGGCAAGGCTGCCTGATAAAAGATACAGCATTCATATTTCGGCATAGCCCCATTTTTAAAGGAGACCAGTGTGTGGTGAATTAAGGCAGAAGTAGACAGCAGTGGTACCAACATATACATAGACATGTTGATAAGATATTAAAAAACCCGTTTCCGTTTAAAGTTGTCTGCATAGTTCTCTCCCCCATCCTGAGACTGTTGGTTAGCAAATCCAACTGGAAAAGATTCAGGAGTAGGAAGGAGATATGAAGAGCCTCTCTTTTCATTTCTTACAGTTGTCTAATTTAGGGAAGAAAATAGAACACAATAAAAAATTAATTATGGCTAAGAAAAATTACTTTATGGAAAAGAAAAAACAATCTTTCTCATTGTCTTAATAGCGAGACATATCATAGCTGTTATTTTTTTACTTAATTCCAACAGGAAAAGTCAGAGTACTATCTAGAAATAAATTATTTTGATCCATTACTATAAACATGATCTTTAAGCTGATTAAGTACATAGTCTACAGTACGGTTTAGCAAATGCATTATGTCCATTGTTAATGTGAAGTGAAAATTTGATTTGCACTACGGAGCATCACACGTCAGCAGAAAAGGTTACTTACCAATACCACTAGTTTTGAGCTTTAATAGTTATTAATGTACATGTTTTGAATATCCATCAATCTACCAGGACATATTCTGTTTTGGTGAAAAGGTTTTTATGGCTGTGGTAGTAGACCCAGAAGTTATCCGTACCAAGACTGAGTTACGCTGTGTATTACACCATCTTTAAATTGTTTCTGGCACTCATTGTAATGTGTGCACGTGCTAATGTCTGAATCTATCCATCATCTCAGAGCCTGCGTTCGTTATATATGAATCTCCATCTACTGCCACAGGTAGGGTAATGTGTTTTGCAGTAAGAATGCATTGTAGATTCAAATGCAAAGATGAACACAACTTCAGGACTAGAACAAGGGTGTGTATTAGCCCCCACACTATTCAATCTATTTATGGCTGAGCTCTCAGTTCAACTCAATGGGAGCAACGCGCATGCACCAAAGCTTGGTGGTCACCAGCTATCTAATCTCCTATATGCAGACGATTTAGCACTTATCAGTCGGACACCCATAGGTTTACAACGTCTGCTGGACATTACATCTCAATACTCGGATACTAACAAACTAAGCATCAACCAAGACAAAACAAAAGTCATGTGTATAAATTACCGGAAAACAAAAACAAAACATAACTGGCACTTGGCAAAATGCAAGCTTGAAGTCGTACAAGACTACAAATATCTGGGGGTTATGATCGATAGCAAAGGCAATTACAAAGTACAATTTGAGGCAATAAAAAAGAGGGGGCTTATGACAGCAGTAGCACTAAGAAACCTGAAGAACAAAACCGCGGGCCCGAGCTTCCTCCCTCTGACCAAGGTGATACAGGCCAAACTAATACCATCTATCACCTATGGAAGCGAAGCCATGAGAGGGAGGGATGCGGAAACATTAAATGGTACCATCGCCAGAGCGCTAAGAATTATATACGGGCTGCCTGGATATACATCTCCAGCGCAAATGAGGCTGGAATTTGGTATACAAAAACAGGAGCTGGACAGGAAAGGAGCCTTTGTTAAAACCTGGTTTAAGATCAAAAAAGGGCAACCAGAAACTTTAAATTTCTATTTGTGGAGAGAAGTTGAAACGAAAGTAACTTGCCCAGCCAGACTGTTCTTGGACACTGCACTGGACCAGTTGGGCTTACGGCAACTCTGGGCAACGCCTGGGACCATGGCAAGCTTCAAGAAAATCGTAAATAACACTGTTAAAAAAGAGTCAATCTTACAGGACAAAGCGGCCTTGACTGAACGTTCGCATGGCTGGCTAACTATACAATCTTATAGCAAAGCGACTCCTCAAGCTTACCTCCTCTCTAACTTCTCCAGAACCATCAAAGAGAAGTTTCTGAAATTTCGGTTAGGCCTGCTGCCGACAGCATACCACCTGCCCCCTTGGCTGCGCCCTCCAAAGCCAGCAGTGTGCCGCCTTTGTGGGGAAGGAGAGGAGGACATAGTCCACATTATAGCCATTTGCCGCGAGCTGATGCAGGAGCGCCGGCAACTACTCAGACCAATTTTCAACAAAAACCAAATACGGTCATGCAGACAAGCGGTGCTTGCAAGCTTCTCTGGCCAAGATACTCAACTAAGCTGCTGTCTGGTAAAGTTTTTAATTGCAGCTGACCTACATTTTAAAAAAAAGTGCACACAACCATAACAGTGTGTCAAGCATACAATGTCAAGTTTCTTTCTCCACACCCAAACCTCAAAGGAAACCACTGAAAGGCTAACTATACGACACACTTTGCACAAACCAACGGAAGCCGAGGTAGCACTATGCACTTTAAATCGGCGCATCCCGGTCTGTCATCGTTCTGAAGTCAAGATTTTAATAAGGGGGGTACTTTTATCTCACGGACTGCCACTGATATTCGCCGGCCGAAGTGAAGAAACAAGATTATGGACTACCGAGGCCGGGGGTGTGGATTTTCTTCCCAATCTTAACGCATGTTTTTGTTTAACTATGGCTATCAGCTTTTTTATAAAGAAAATTGAGGTTTTATTGTTTATAATAGTGGGTCAATCATTGTAATGGTTTTAATTAACTGCACAATAAATTTTTTTACTTACTTACTTACTTAAAATGCAAAGATTAGGTTTGTGCCTATTGCGGCACAATTATGTTCAGTGAACGTACTGATCGATCTTCAATTTATAGCTCCGCGCGTGTCCTGAAGAGTATCAGTATGCATGCATGCTGTGGCTTGCATCTGGGCACTTGTACTGTTTCCTCCTGGACTTACTTGTAATGTATACCCTGCTTATACAACAATGTTGTACTGACAATTGATATGACCAACCTGATTCAACAATGAGGTTTTCTTTATTTAAAATTCATTCAGAGACCAGCAGTTGCTTGGTCTTTAATTCTTTTAGGTAGTACGAATTATATGTTTGTGTTCTCTCAGGTTTGATATGGTAGTTGTGCATTCAACTTTCAACCATTTCTTTGCATGGTCCAAATGTTATACCCAGTGGTCTTGCTGTCCTCTCTGAGCTGTACCAGTTGTGTTGGTCTAGACAGACACGAGTGCTAAATCAGTTTTCAGTTCGAACACGTTCTATTGTAGCCTGGACTCTACTAATGTGTATGTCCTGTGAAACCCTGCATGTAGACTCATTGCCAGTCAGAGAATTATCAATTGAAAATGTTATTTATGGATGCTTGTATGTGAAAGTCCTTCCCATGCTGGAATGTGTCATTCCATACAACAAGGACAGAGGTGCCTCCATATTACATTTTATATGTATGGCCGACAGCAAGGGTATATACTGTTATGTTATGTTATGTTAATTAAAATTTATAAAGCGCACATACGCCCATGGGCTTCTTGGCGCTGGGAAAGAGATTAATAACACAACAAGGAAAATACCAATAACAATCACTACTCAAGGTATGCTTGTGTGAAAAGCAGGGTTTTGTAGGTCCGTCGGAAAGTAAGGAGGTCCCTACTCTGTCTAAGAGTCAGAGGCAAAGAATTCCACAAGGAGGCTGCCAAGAAGTGGAAACAACTGCCTCCCTGTCGCTTTCTCCTAAACCGGGGTACCTCCAGTAAATCTTTATGGGCTGATCGCAAATTACGCGAGGGGGTGTATCTCCCTATCAGCTGCCTTATAAACAGTGGGCCCTTGCCTTGTAAGGCCTTGAAAATAATGCACCCTGCTTTAAAAGCCGCTCTCTGGGCCACAGGTTGCCAGTGTAGTTTCTCAAGTCCTGTTTTGATAGATTCCCATTTGGGTACCTTACAGATCAGCCTGCCAGCTTGATTCTGAAGATATTGCAATCTTCTGAGTTGACCTGCAGGCAAGCCCAGATATAGGCTGTTAGAAAAGTCAATATGGGAGAGGACTAGGGCAGTGACTACTTGGATCAAAGCTGAATGAGTAAGGAGGTGTGCAATTTTTTTTATTTTTCTTAATTGGAAAAAACCTGAGGAGACCACTGTTCCGATCTGTGATTTTAGGGAAAGATCCTCATTGATGGTCACTCCCAGACTCTTTACCGAGTGCGACTTTTTGGGAGGGAGGCCCATGTCTAAAGGCCAGAAATGAGGGCCCCAACTAATCTCGCTTTTCCCAGGCAAGATTAGCTCGGTCTTTCCTGGGTTCAGTTTAAGATGGTTTGAAGACATCCACCTCTGAATGTGCAAAAAGGGGGTGGGGTCGCACACTACTCACACACCGGCAGCCATCGGCGACCCCAGAACACTGCCTATCCCTGCTGACGAGGGTTGAAAACCCGAAACACGTGTCCAGGGATGGCGAAGACAGCAAAGATAGCAAGATCGAAAGATGATGCATCGCGAACACTCTACTACAATGACCAGAGTCCTTAGGGGCAACTTCCGCCGGTGTGTGAGTAGTGTGCGACCCCACCCCCTTTTTGTAACTTAAAGCTCCCTTGAGCAGCGGGCTGACGAGCCTGGGATCCCGCACCTACGCGCCGGAGTGGTACTATACCTGGCAGATATTGGCAGCCATCGGCGACCCCAGAACACTGCCTATCCCTGCTGACGAGGGTTGAAAACCTGAAACACGTGTCCAGGGATGGCGAAGACAGCGAAGATAGCAAGATCGAAAGATGATGCATCGCGAACACTCTACTACAATAACCAGAGTCCTTAGGGGCAACTTCCGCGGGTGTGTGAGTAGTGTGCGACCCCACCCCTTTTTGTAACTTAAAGCTCCCTTGAGCAGCGGGCTGACGAGCCTGGGATCCCGCACCTACGCGCCGGAGTGGTACTATACCTGGCAGATATTGGCAGCCATCGGCGACCCCAGAACACTGCCTATCCCTGCTGACGAGGGTTGAAAACCCGAAACACGTGTCCAGGGATGGCGAAGACAGCGAAGATAGCAAGATCGAAAGATGATGCATCGCGAACACTCTACTACAATGACCAGAGTCCTTAGGGGCAACTTCCGCCGGTGTGTGAGTAGTGTGCGACCCCACCCCCTTTTTGTAACTTAAAGCTCCCTTGAGCAGCGGGCTGACGAGCCTGGGATCCCGCACCTACGCGCCGGAGTGGTACTATACCTGGCAGATATTGGCAGCCATCGGCGACCCCAGAACACTGCCTATCCCTGCTGACGAGGGTTGAAAACCCGAAACACGTGTCCAGGGATGGCGAAGACAGCGAAGATAGCAAGATCGAAAGATGATGCATCGCGAACACTCTACTACAATGACCAGAGTCCTTAGGGGCAACTTCAGCCGGTGTGTGAGTAGTGTGCGACCCCACCCCCTTTTTGTAACTTAAAGCTCCCTTGAGCAGCGGGCTGACGAGCCTGGGATCCCGCACCTGCGCGCCGGAGTGGTACTATACCTGGCAGATATTGGCAGCCATCGGCGACCCCAGAACACTGCCTATCCCTGCTGACGAGGGTTGAAAACCCGAAACACGTGTCCAGGGATGGCGAAGACAGCGAAGATAGCAAGATCGAAAGATGATGCATCGCGAACACTCTACTACAATGACCAGAGTCCTTAGGGGCAACTTCCGCCGGTGTGTGAGTAGTGTGCGACCCCACCCCCTTTTTGTACCTCTGAATGTGGGTCATAGTTGCCTGAAAATCCTCAACCGCATCGGGCGAGTTTAATGTAAAGACTAACTGTAAGTCATCTGCACAGTTGTATGTAGTTACTTAGTAATTTCTCAGTGAAAACAATAAAGGCCTCATGCACGAATTAAATAATAAAGGAGACAAAGAGGAGCCCTGGGGGACCCCGCAGAAGGAATTGATTTTAGAAGCTGTGAATGACCCTAGCCGAACAGACTGAGTGCGTTCCGATGTAAAAGAATGCAGCCAGGCCAAGGCAGAATCTCTGAGGCCGGCCTGTTTGACACGGTTGACCAGAATGGAGTAGTCAACCGCGTCGAACGCTGCAGACAGGTCAAAAAGCACTAGAGCCTGATGGAGGTTATTATCGGCATTGGACCTCAGAGTGTTCTGGACGGCCAGTATCACTGCTTCTGTAGAGTGGCAGGGCCGAAAGCCTGCCTGATTAGGTTGCAAATATTCAAAATCCTCTATGAATTTCGATAGGCAGTTGGTGACATGAGCCTCCAGGATCTTTGAGAGGTAGGGCAGGAGAGAAATTGGCTGATAGTTTGTGAGGTCAAGGGGGTCTTTACCGGGTTTTTTTGTCAGAGGGATCAATAGGGCCTGTTTAAAGCTGCGGGGGACCATTCCAGACAGGAGGGATTCGTTAAGCAATGGTAACATGCCATTAGGAATAGCATGTCCGATCTCCCTCATAATGTGCGGAGGGCACATGTCCTCAGGGGATCCTGACTTTACTCTGTTTAATAGAGCTGAGAAGGTTTTTAAGTCCATGAGAGGGAAGGAGTGAAGTGTTAATGGATTATAAAAACATTCATCCAAGGTGGTGCACACAGGAAGTTTAGATATATCTTGTTTGATAGTGAGTATCTTTTCACTGAAAAAATTATTTAAAGAGTCGCAGAGTGCTTGTGTAGGGACTACAGGAAGGGAGGTTCTATCGTCATTGCATAAGTGTTGAGATGTTTCTCTTGCTGGAGGGCCCCTTCAAGGATTGCTTTGTTCTGTAAAGGTGCTATTGGAAGCCCCTAACGTGAATAACCGGATCAAAATCTGATTAACTGTTGTGATACAATAACAGAGTGACCCAAAATTTGTGTCCCACTGTGGTTAGGCCATCAGGGAAGATAATAGTCAGCAAACACCCACATTTCCCTGTAGGCGCAGGTTTCTGCAGACAGGAGAAAGCAAGCCAGCTGACCAGTTGCTCTCACACAGTTGCTGTTAGCATGGCACTGGATCTTTTCTCATGTGAGAGTGGAGAGTGTGGCTGTACAGAGGGTGGCAAAGGGGATGGCAGGAGGCCTTTTTTTTTAGTAATACTTCGCAGGGAGGTGAACAGGAGAGTAAATATAGATGGTGATGGAGATGAGTGGCAGGAGGCCAAGTATTTTTTTTATTAATAATCTTTAGGAGGAGCAGGAATGCCATGTATGTATGGCTGACTAATTATGCCTCGTCTTTGGGGATTATGGTAAACATTAGAGCAGCTAATTTAGGAGTGGAGGGCAGGGAGAGTTGTACGTAACACGAAATTATACATGGGTAAAATGTGAATAGAGCATGTTTCCACCTTGGGGTCCTGAGTAAAGTTCAGATACCTCGAGCTTCACCCTCATTGTCCACTGGATGACAGAACCCATTGATGAAAAACATACTCCTTTATCACTGCTGCCCATCTATAATTCTATATTATATTGTTTACTCAAGTTCAAAATAACTTTATTCGGTTTTCAAGAAGAACCCATAAAAGTGCATAAAATCGATAATACAGTTTATAGTTACCATGGTCTATTTACAAACAACATGGAAAAAGAAAATTCAGTCAGTTTAATAGTTAAAAAGAAATAAAAACAAGATAAGATTAAAATCCTTAAGGTTCAATCCTAAATAGGGCACTTAAGAGGATACAGTAATACTTCTAATTCATCTTGATCAGATACAGCAATTAGTACCCTTTTCTAATAGCAATTTCGATAAAATTAGAGACCCCAGTACATATATCGGAAGTTGCTAGAGAGTGTAACTGATTAAAACTATCAATATAAAAACATGGCCTTATTTTTTTTCAACCGGGACCAAAAAAATTCTCCTAAGACCTTTATAAAGGTTGCAAAAAAGCATAAGGTACAGTGTGCTTTGGGGTACCAAGTTGTCACAAGGGCAAGGTACCAAATTGGCCGTCCACCCGGCTTGTTTCGGAAAAGCCACAAAAAAAAATGTAGGGTCAATAGACTGAATCTTGTTAGATAAAAACGAGTCTGGGTGTTTGTAGAGAACGTTGGGTACAATTGCTGTTGAGCAGGGAAAAATCAAAGAGGGCCTGCTACCTCCGGCTGAGAGCGGTGCATGTTGGCCCTAGCAGAATGCGCCTCTTATGTTTTTTTTTGCATTCTCACTGATGCTAGCTGGGCAATCAAAGTAACGTCCCAGACCTAGCTTGTGAAGATTGTCCCTGACAAATCGGAGCCATTGGATAGCTAATACACCATCAAGGCTAAGACAATCCTTGATAACCTCGCTAGTAAATGGCAGCGCTTCCACCAACGAAATTTTGGCCCATAAAAGTAACGGGCCAATATTTATACAATCTTCCACAAAGTCAAGACTGAACTCATGATGGCAAAAGTTTGTGGGGGCAACATTTGGAACCAACAGTAATCTTTTAATGAACTCATTTTTCATGATTTGCAGCTGGTTACAATTATGGTACCCACAAACACCTGCACCATATGTTGCCACCGGGACACATTTTAATTTATAAAGTGTAACAAGCTCGGTGAGTGGTTTCTGCCCTAATTTAGCTGTGAATCGGAAAAGTCCCTCAACCACCCTATCTACATTATGCATTATTGTAGTCTCAAGCAAATCCCTATTCAGCTTATTATTAAAAATGTTCCCTACATACTTAAAAATTTTCATTTTATCAATACCTTTTTGCCCCACCACGTGATTTCTAGTTTTCGTTGTATGAGGTCCACAGACCATAAAATAAGATTTCCCAAAATTAACATTTAAATCCAATGTGAACATAAAATCAGAAAATGCATCAAGTGATTTTTGGAGGCCATTTGCTGTTAGGGCCATTAAAACAGTGTCATCCGTAGGAGAGGAGCGGGACCCTGAAACTCCCAATACGTGGACAGTCAATATCTTTCTCTGCCAGGAAAGCATCAAGGCCATTGGTGTAAATTATAAAGAGAAAGATGCATCCCTGCCTAACGCCCAATGTCGAAGCAATAGGCCTAGTTTTTTCACCATTGGCACTATATCTGATACGAACAGATGTCGAGGCGTGAATAAGGGAGATTGGCCTATAGCAGGAGGGATCACAACTGTTACCTTTTTTTAACACAGGAACTACTATTGCCACCATCCAAGATGCCGGGATAGGGCCGGTCAAAACTGCTTTAAATACGTTGGTCAATAATGGAGCCCATTGGTTAGTGTTGGTTTTAAAAAGGTCTAGTGTCACTCCATCCGGGACGGGGGCTTTCATGCGGACACATTTGGCTATAGCTTCCTCAACCTCAGTTACTGAGATTGTCGCACTTAAATTACAAGCTGAGGTTGGGTTTTGGACAAGATCCTCACTGGGGACCTCACATGGGCGGCATTTTGGGTTCAAAATGGTTGTGCAGTGGGCTTCCCAGACATCACCCAGGACCAAGGTGCACAACTCCTCGTTAAATAATGGGCGGTTTATTACTTCCCAGAAACTTTTTGAGTCCTTGAGGGAACTCGCTCTTCCTAGATCGTCCTAGGCTAGTCGCTTCAGTTCCTCTGTTTTACCGTATCTTTATAAATCATCCCAGCAAGTATAATCTGAGCCCTGTCACACACTCAACAGTGGACGATCACGCACCTGCTGACTGGCCGCCCCGAAGCGCACCCAAGGACCCTTCTCCTACCGGAACTGCAGCTTTACCAGCATCCGACTCACCAAAGAACCAAACTTCCTCCGATGCATCCTTCTCAACACCCGCAGACACGCTGAACTCTGGGACCTACTTGACTCTACCTCTCCAGACGTCGCCTTCCTGACAGAGACCTGACTGAACCCCTCCTCGGTACCCGACATCGCCATAGCCATCCCGGAAGGCTACAAGATCACCAGCAAGAGAGGGGGGGTCGTGGCTAGCAGCCGGAGGGAATGGTCGCTGGTTAACGCGGCTCCCGGCCCTCGCCTGATTATCCGCCTCTATTATCAGCTAGCTGACCGGGGACTCCTCTGCAATCGGGAGGCCCCAGTCTTACTTCTAGTGCACGCCTGTAAACGGTGCTGGCCCGGTTGGAGACGCCGTGAGAGAGAGCGTACCTGCCGAAGTGCGGTCCCCTTCGCTCATAAGATGGCGCCCGCGTCGGAACTCCGGCTCGGATACTGGATGATCCTCCCTGTCTGAGAGGTGGCCGGGCCCGTAGAAGTGAAGCTTGCACCGCTGCCTTCAATCGGAGCTCAGCGGATGTTTTTCGCTGCTGCCGGAGACCCGCTTCATTGCCTGGGGACCCGGGTCAGACGGGCCGTAGGAACTGCAGGCCGCCGCTCGCCCACCGGGGCGTCATTCACGCAACCCCCCGGGTTTTTGGTCTAAACACTCCTGAGACCCCGTAACTGAATGCTTCCGCCCCTAATGCTGGCGACGGCTCTTCCGCCTTACACCCCTGAAGATCACCCGCCGTATTGAGGGGAAGCGGCCGGACTGCTAACCTGGCATTAGCTGGCAGGCTCTGGGCCTCATAGAACTGGACCCTTGGCATTCCACCTCAGCTGCGCGCCGAATCCCAGCGGAGGCTTAGACGACCCACCATATCGATAGAAGGCCAGGGTGTGACGCGGAGGAGGAGCTGGTGGTAGCCGCCCATACCCCGGGACGGCATTTACGCGACAGCCCGGTTTTTGGGCCTTGGTGTCCCAGAGGGCCCGAGACGAGATCCTTCCGCCCCGGGCCCCGACGGAGGCCCTTTCCCCCGGGCGCCTAGCGAGCCCTTCACGCACTGGGCGGATCAGGGACTAGCTTCTGGACTTTTTGCGGCTGGCTTGGAGGAATTGGGCCCGTGGCACACCGCTCTGCATGACGCAGTGAATCCGAGTGACGTTATATTACTGGCGGGTGGATCGTGCGACTCTGCTGAGTCTGTAGCCCCGGGTGCGTTTCAGAAGGCGCCGACTCCTCCACGTGGTATTATTGCTCTGGCGCTGGGATTGACTGTGGTGGCTTGGCTGGCCGAACTGGTGAAAGACGGCCACGGTCAAAGGTAGGGACTCTAAACCCTGCACAGTAAACTGCCCCGCTTTGTGCCTGCCGTTCCAGTGGCCTAGTATTGCAGTTCCGAATGGCGTCGAACAAAGGGGCCAAGCAATCGAACCAGAGGCAGATCACTAAGCACTCCTGGGGCTCCAAAGGGGACAACAGGGATGTGGCTTCCTCAGGGGAACGCAAAACTTGCGTTCCCCTCGCCGGGAGCGAAGGCTCTCACCCTAGAAGACGTCATGGAAGCGATCGCTGGGGTCCGGTCCTCCCTAGAGACTCGTATTGACTCGGTCAATATAGAAGTGACCCTATTAAGAGCGGACCTACGCAAAATGGACACAAAAGGTCAAGGATGTTGAAGTCAAAACCGCGGCCCTCATCGACGACACCTATACCCTCCAGCAACAAGTTGCCCAACTTCAGAAACAAAAGGGGGCCCTACTGGACGACTATGAAGGGAGGGCAAGACGGAACGACATTCGCATTCTGGGAGTTCCGGAGCGGATGGAGGCTCCAGCGGCAGACCTATTTGTGGAAAACCTCGTTGCGAAACACCTCTCAAGTTATTTCTCCATTGAACGGGCGCACAAGGCCCCGGGGGGAAGCCGAAGCCGGGGGCCCGTCCCATCATTGCGAGGGTCTTCAATTTTCGAGATCAAGATGCTATCCTCCAAGCGGCTCGCCCGGGCCGCCTCTACTCATGGAAAACACCCGTATCACGATGTTCCCGGACTTTACAGTGAAGGTACAGGCACGGCGCAGCAGTTTTCTGGAAGTTAAGAAAGCCCTCCGTGACAAACACATCAAGTATTCTATGCTTTTTCCTGCAAATTTGCGTGTAAAAATGGACAGAAAAGCCTGTTTCTTCCCGTCGCCAGACGAAGTGTGGAACTGGCTAGAGGGCTGGCGCCGAGTCGGAGGATCTCCGAGGGACCGTGCCGTCCCAGAAGACCGCCCACGGGGACCAATATGAGATAGAGTTCGGACAGTGTTTCGTTGGATCTGTTTCCTGTTTGCTGCTACTGCTGTGGGCGGCGGACTTCTACTCGAAAGTATCTCCGCTCCCGGGAGGCGCTTTCCTCTGGCCCTGACCGGGCTGCAATGGCTGACTAACAAGTACCTTTTCTAATATGTGGATGTTGCACTGAGATTTTTTTGTTATACACAGGTACATTAGTCACAGCACATTTAGTATCGGGCGAGAGGCATCACCGGCTCACCAGGTACCCCTTCGCGCGCTGGAACCTAGTAGGTTTTACTGACAGATGACCGCTTTCAAAAAGTGATGGAGAATCGCCGTCTTGGTTCATCCTAAGCCCATGAAGCGACAGAAACCGCTTTGAGTGTTTTTTCCTGAATCGAGGATTGAACACACTTTTTGCATTCAGACCATTATTTGTGGTCTGTAAATTACATGTGGGCAGGGCGCGCCTTAGCGTGTGCGTACCGCCCCTTGTAAATCACACGGTCCTGACGAAAACCAGATAATTTTTTTATATTGGTTGAAACATGTAGACCTAGTTTACTTTATAATTTCTTTCACATAGCACACTTGGCTATTTTTAATCTTTTTAATATATCACACCTCGAGACACCAAAGCCTTCCTAGTTAGGCAAAGGTGCCACATTGGTTTTATTAGGGTTCAGACGCGGGAATAAATTCTTAACGGAGTAGTACTGGCCCTTTTTAAGATACCTTCACACATTTATAATTAGCACATATAAAAAAGAAACAATATCCCGCTCCACTGTAGTCAGGTGTCTTAGCACACCCTATAGGCACTCGGCCTATGGGGTGGGACCCCAATGATGAAGCATGTCACCAACCAGGTTGGTGAGTGAGGGGTCTTCTTAAAGGACTACTACTGTCCAGTTAACGGTGTTGGGGCACCTTGTGCTTTCCTAGCCATACCCAATAGGAAAGAGCAAATTGCTTTTTTCCTCTCATTCAGGGGGCACTCCTTCTGTGTTATTAGTATGGTTGGGAGGGCGACAGGCACTCTGCCTAGTTGGGGTGTGGATAGTTTTGAATCCGCAGGCAGGGAAGCAGGGAGGGGGGTGGGATGAGGGGTGGGGGGGAACAGGTTTGTTTTGTTGATGTTCTAATATTCCTTTGTATCTTCAGCAGAGTCCTCTCTTGTCACATTTCCCTGCTCATTCTGGGTCCACTAATGGCGGGTTGGCTACCTTGGGTGTTATCTGGTCCCCGAGAGGACCAGAAACCTCCTGATCCTATGCCTCGTTATGTCCCAACAGTCCGGCGGCCTCTCTCCCACCTCTCCTTCCATAGATTCCACTTGATCCACCACTATGACGCAGTCCATCTCTAGAACCCTCACGATCCTGTCGTGGAATGTTAATGGGCTGGGGCACAAAATAAAAAGAAGCGTAGTCCTTCAGTATTTAAGGCGTCACTCCCCCAAAATCGTTCTGTTGCAAGAGACACACTTGGTGGGTAACACTTGTCAAGCTCTTCAGAGAGGGGGTTACAAACTACTGGTCACCGCAGGGTTCACCTCTGGGTCCTGCGGCACCGGGATTCTGGATAGAAAAAGTCTTGCACTTACTCAAAGACATGGGCTGACCCCTTGGGCCGCTTTGCGCTCGTTGAGGCCGCCTGGGAAGGGCGTCCCCTGAACATAATCTCTGCATACCTTCTGCCGACATTAGTCCGAGACTCCCTCAAGGAGCTGGGCGCTCGGATGCTGCGCCTCCCCACAGGCACACTCCTAATCGGAGGGGATTTTAATATGACAATGTGCGACGACCTGGACCGCAGACCCAAGCGCGGCTCTCATCGGTTGAGCTCGGACTTGTCAGAGGTCCCATTGTTATTAACCCATGGCTTTTGCAGATCCCAGATATCAATGATGAACGCACTGAATTTTATTTTGCTGAAAACGTCTGCTCTGTGAACTCGGCGGTCACGCTCTGGGAGGCGTACCTAGCGGTAGTAAAGGGCGAGGCACTAGCACTAGCACTTAAGATGGGTATTTACGGAATCACAAAGAGCAGATTCTTCAGGCGGAATCTGACATCATCCGCCTCGAGGCGTCCCATAACACAGGCCCCTCGGACGATACTGTTCACCGTCTACGAACCCAGCAATTGGCCTACAAAGTGCTGGCGCAGGAAAGGGCACAAGCGCGACTGCTCCACACACGACATCGCGTGTATGAGTTGGGTGACAGCGCGGGCAAAATGCTTGCATGGCTGGAGTGGCGTGATCAGGGGTCCAGATGGGTGTCGTCCATAATCAGGCCAGATGGGTCCACAGCTGTAGATCCGCAAGACATCGCGGAGGCCTTTGCCGATCATCTGGAACTCATTTACACCGCTGGCGCATGCTATACGTCAGAGGAGTCCAGGCAACTTCTGGATGAGATGCACCTCCCTGTCATCTCAGACGCTGATAGAGAGGCCCTAGACGCCAACATTACGGCAGAGGAGCTTACCACAGCGATTTAAGCCGTCAACTCCGGCAAGGCTATGGGCTATGGGCATGCCCATCGAATTCCTGAAGGGCATGTCCCAGAAATTGTCCCCCATCTTCAGAATATGTTTACAGAAAGCCGTGAAAACTGTATCCTTCCGCTTGATCAGAGACTAGCCTCCATTGGGGTCATCCTCAAGCCAAATAAATCACCCACCGACTGCGGCTCTTATCGACCGATCTCTCTGATTAGCGCGGAGGCAAAGGTCTTGGCTTAACTACTAGCAAATCGCCTCCTTCTAGTGCTTCCCTCCCTAATACATGACAACCAGTCCGGTTTCCTCCCAGGTCGTAACACAGCACTAAACCTACGGAGGATTAACAATGTTATGAGTCGCCAATCTATAAAACAGGACATGGCCATTTTATCCCTTGTTGCCACGATGGCATTCGACTCGATCGAATGGCCCTATCTCTTCGAGGTCCTGCTCAGATTTGACATCGGGCCCCATTTCATTAGCTGGGTGCGGCTCCTATACACAGACCTCTTGGGCCAAGTCCGGGTCAACAACCACACGTCTCGACGGTTTCACCTCCACAGCGGAACCAGACAAGGCTGCCCCTTGTCTCCGCTGTTGTTCGCCCTTACCCTTGAACCCCTAGCCCACTGGGTCCGTACAGATGTCTTCATCAGAGGCCTTCACTGGAACGACGATATAACGGACAAAATCTCCCTGTATGCTGACGACAAGGTTGCAATATGGCATAGGGCCAACAAGAGCATGGGTTTGACGGACATGCTCACAAAGGCAACACCCTTATGGTCATCGGAACGCCTGGGCTCCCTCTGCTTCCTCCAGGGATTCAACAAATGGGACATGATAGGGTTTTCGGAGGTGGTGGACCTTATTCAGAGGGGTAAAATACTGACCTTTAGTGCCCTCCAGACCAAATACTCCCTTGCATTGACAGAATCTTTCCGATATCTACAAATCAAACACGCCATTCTGGCCGCTATCCTAGACCTTACTTCCATACCTGAGACTTCCCCCTTGGAGGACAGGTTATTGTCAGAACCCCTCCCTGGGAAAGCCATCTCCTACACCTACCGCAAGCTCTGTAATAATCTCCCCGATCCATTCCAGTCACTGCGGATTAAATGGGAAGCGGACCTGGGTCCTTTAGATGAAGAGGAGTGATGGTCAGTCCTAATGTCCCCTAGGGAATCTGCTATCTGCCATAAGTTCAGATTGATCCAATTGAAGGTCTTATACATGTCCGCTCTCACCCTGGCCAAAATAGGAAGACGCCCTGACGTACTGTGCCTGCGGGGATGTGGCTTACCTGGCACCTTCTATCACATCTTATGGGGCTGCCCGATGATGCAACAGTTTTGGAGTGGAACGATCCGAAAAATGAGCAGTTCCTTGGGTAAGCCACTCCTCTTGTCGCCTAAGGAATGTGTCCTCAACATATGGGGGGCCAATGACTTGAATGACCAGGAACTACAGTGGGCGGCGCTGGGTTTTCTATTGGATAAACGCTCCATGAAGTGGGGCTCCCAAGACAGGCCGCTAGTGGTGGGCTGGGTGGCTGAGATGGACCGTTGCATGATTGCTGAAAAGACAGTGTACAAAATTAGAGGTTGCCCTAAGAAGTGGGACAAGAAGTGGGGACACTGGAATAAATACTGAGGTGAACTCTGTGACTCTTCAAAATCCGAGCTGGCTAGGTCCCGTGCTGGACCCGTAGGACGAATTCTACGCTAATTTACAATCTGCTTGATTTGTGTATTGATTTACATGTACTGTATTGATGGTGACTGTGTTTTGACTCTGCTTTTCTCACTAATAAAATCTTATGATAAAACAAAAAAGATCACCCGCAAGGTCCACACCAACAGAGTAGGAGGAGGAATTGCCATCGTCCACAGGAACACCCTCAAAGTCTCGACAAACACCGACGACACCCTCAGCACCGCCGAACACCTGCACTTCCAGAATCACACCGACCCCAACACCATCCTCAGAGGTACCCTCGTCTACAGACCCCCTGGACCCTGACCGCAGTTCAGCGACACCATCGCCGACTTCATCAGCACACACGCCTTCGCCTCCACAGACTACATCCTACTCAGGGACCTGAACTTCCACCTCGAGAACAACAACAATCCCAACTCCTCCAACCTGACCGACAATCTCGCCAACCTCAGACTCAGACAACTCGTCACAACACCCACCCACTCCGCCGGCCACACACTGGACCACATCTTCTCAGCTAGCACCCATGTCTTCTTCGACCACACCACCGAACTCCACTGGACCGACCACTGCTGCATCCACTTTACCTTCCGGAAACCCCCCCACACACCACCGCACCCAGCAGATGCCTCACCGCCGCTGGAGCAAAGTCACCAAGGACCAGCTAACCACCGCCCTCGCCAAGAACCCACCCACAGACCCGACCGACCCAGACGCCGCAGCCCGTAGCCTCAGAATATGGATTGATGACTGAGCCAACACCCTCGCCCCGCTCAAGAAGCCCTCTAGCACCCACAACAGCAAGAGAACCAGAGTGTTCACTGAAGACCTCCAGGCCTCCAAGCGTACCTGCCGAAAACTCGAAAAAAACTGGATCTGGGAACAAACACCAGAAAGCTACACAGCCCACGAGAATGCCACCCGCAGACACCACCACCTCATCAGATCGGCCAAAAGGACCTACTTCAAAGACCGCCTAGACAACAACGCACAGACCAGCAAAGAGCTATTCAACATCTTAAAGGTACTCGCCAACCCCAGCTCCAACACCAACGACATCCCACCATCACAAGACCTGTGCGACTCGCTGGCCACCTTTTCCATCGCAAGATCGCAGACATCCACGACAGCTTCGATGCCGTCATCACCCTAGCAACCGCTGAGACCCCCGCTCCCACGACCACCACCCGCATGCTCGCCTGGAACAACATCAACGACGAGGACACCATCAAGATCTTGAACACCATCCACTCCGGATCCCGGAAGACACCTGCCCACACCACATCTTCAACAAAGCCAGCAGCACCATCGCACCCCAAAACCCCGGAAAACCATCAACATCTCCTTCGAGACAGCAACCTTCCTGGAGAGATGGAAGCATGCAGAGATCAACGCCTTACTCAAGGACCTCAAGAACATCCGACCCATCTCCTTGCTCCAGTTCCCGGCAAAGGTCATCGAAAAGGCCGTCAACAAACAACTAGCCAGCTTTCTTGAGGAGAACAGCATCATGGACAAGTCCCAGTCCGGGTTTCGCAGCAACAAAACTGCCCTCATCGCCGCCACCGATTAAATCAGAACCCTGCTTGACAACTGAGAAAACGCGGCCCACATCCTCCTGGACTTGTCAGCCGCCTTCGATATAGTCTGCCACCGCACACTACGAACACAAACTTTAAGACGCCGGAATCAAAGAGAAGGCCCTGGACTGGACCACCTCCTTCCTCTCTGGCAGAACACAAAGCGTCCACCTCCCCCCCTTCTGCTCCAAAGCCACCGAGATCATCTGCGGTGTACCCCAAAGCTCTTCGAACAGTAGCAGAGCACCCTCCCACCCCCCCAGCACCTTGAGACCCTCACGCGTATGTAGTGCGCTTTATAAATGCTATGATTGATTGATTGGGTATGATCAATATAAAAGCTCAAAACCCTTCTTGGGGTCCAACCAATAAAGCCTCTCCTCCTCCTTCGAGGGGTGAGGAGGGGCAAATAATGTAGTGATTGTTTACTGAATGTGGAAAGGAGTCTCAACTTTAGCAAGAAGGCCGTCCATGTCGTAAACACCGGTTTGTCTGGAAAATGGTGGTGTAGTGGGAATGCACTGATGGTGCCTGAAGTTCACTCAAGTAAAGCAGAAGTAATCAGAATGAGGACGATAGTCTTCAAAGTCCATGGAAGTAGGCAGCAACCATGCATCTATTCACAGGTTGTGCACATGAGAAATGTGAAGACAAAAAATGTTGATGCACACCCTTTAAACAAGCAATGGCATAGCCAATAGTTGCCGCCTTTGGGACCTTCTAAGTGTCTAGCCATCCAACATTTGATGTTGTTGCACCAAGGATATTGTGCTGGATAACTAAACACTTATAAGGTCCCAAAAGGCAAGACCTATTGGCTATGCCAATGCTTGTTATTCTTGACTTTGATAATTTTTAAATTATTTTGTGTATGAGGAGAAAAAGGTAAGCACACAAGCTTGAAAAGATTGAAATATATATAACAAATAACATCCATATGTTATACGTACATAGGAAAAACATGTTTACCTATATTGCCCCCACAATCTTAAATTAAATGTAATAGATCCTCATTATTTTATTAGTGATAATTCCCTTCAAGTTGTATTTTATATCCTGTTTCCCTGTATTTTTTCCCTGAGGTTTCGTTTTTTTTGTATTTTACTGCTTGTTTTTTTGTATTATACAGCAATCCACTACCTCTGTGGATGAGGGTTCACTGTGTACAGTCTATAAATAGGTACAGTATATACCCTGGTCTACTCAGTTACAGAGAAACATTGGAAAATATTCAACTTATCTGGTTAAAGAGTTTAAGAAAGGGCATTATTAATGTTTTAATAGGTTGGGTAGATGGAATATCAAACTATCCGGATGGACAGAAATTCCTAATGTGGCCCTATGGCCTGCTCCATGGTGGAGCTGTAGTGGAATAGCTTCCTTTGAATAGTTCCCTTAGTTATTCAGCCCCACACATAATAGAAAGGGAGTAATTCACAAAAGGAGAAGCAACGATTTCAGATTAGAGAAGGAAGTGTTCAATATATAGTTGAATCCTTCCAATCTTAACTTCTACTCTCATTCATCAGGTAACTAATTCAGCGACTTTCCAGCCTGGTTTGCACACACAAACACTGCAGATGTAGTATCATCTCTCCCAATGTATACGCAGTGCAATCTTAATGTTTTAGGGATTTAAGAAGAGATTTGCCAATGCCCTAGTGCTCTTAGTGTGAACACCGCCACACTCCTTGCAATGCTCATTATTGCCTTTTGATCACATACTATCAGCGGTACTGATAAAATCAAGTAAACCAAATCATGTCTTCTATATTGCATGTCTGAATAAATAAAACCCAAAGAATGTCAGATCGGTGCATAGCTCAGCTAACGTATTTTGTGGAACAATCACTGCTCCAGGTCAGAAAGTTCTTTAGACTTTAGGATTTCATAGGTGTTATGTTGACTGCTTGTGGCTCCACACTTTATGAAGTAAAACATATTACATTGGTATGTTGTGAATGGTCTGCACTCAAAATGAAACCCTGAGGGGCAGCAATTAGGTGGAAATAGAGCTTGGCAGTGAATTGAACACTTTATGAAGTAAAACATATTACATTGGTATGTTGTGAATGGTCTGCACTCAAAATGAAACCCTGAGGGGCAGCAATTAGGTGGAGATAGAGCTTGGCAGTGAATTGAACACTTTATGAAGTAAAACATATTACATTGGTATGTTGTGAATGGGCTGCACTCAAAATGAAACCCTGAAGGGCAGCAATTAGGTGGAGATAGAGCTTGGCAGTGAAATAGGAATCAGATAGGATAGTGAGAGGAATTGGAACATGGAAGGAAGTTAGTAATTAGGGGATGATGGTGGGAGGAACCAAGTGTTCCTGACTGAACTGGAAATAACAGAAGGTAAAGGTGGGTGAAACTGGTGCTCTTCTGCCCTCAATGAGTCCGACACAGAATGATCTACTCTCTCTTTCTGTTCTTAGTTACTCACAAAACCCAGAGCTGAATGTGGGGGGAGTCTACCAGATAAAAACACATCTATTTCCATGAGCCAGTCATGCATCTGAGAGGGTGAGGAGCAAACCATGACACCTGTAATGACATTCCGGAGCATTAGGCCTGGCACAGGCTACATATGTGACAGCTGGGGTGAGCCTCCAGTGGTTTTGGCTTGCTGTGGACAGTATGTTGACCACAGAGCTCTGTTTTGCTTGGGGCAGTGGTTGATCATAAAATTGAGTTGGCAAGTACAGATGGCTTAAGAGGAAGTGCTTTTTAGGCAGTTAAAGACTGATAGAGATGAAATTACTGAACCTGGGTATTCTGGTGGCAGTGCTAGTGCCAAAGATGTGAAGACAGAACCTGCTGCTAAGAAAGAACAATAGTTACTTACCTGTAATCTGTGGTGCTCCAGTATTGGTGTCTTTCATAGATTCACATGCCTGAATGAGAGTAGATAGCAGTACACATTATCCTGCTCATAGACGCTCCTTGTACCATAGTGCATATGTATGTCTTACAAAAAAGAAACACATGTAAAATAAGCGTCTAAAAGAGCATAGAGGAGGAGGGAGAACAGAGGCTCACCTTATTAAAAAGATTGCCAAGCACTGCTCGTCCCACTGAAGTATCTGTATCGCGGGCAGCATCTAAGCAGTAGTGGTTAGTGAAGGTATGCTTGCTGGACCAAGTTGCTGCTCTGCAGATGTGATGGAGGCACTCAAGCAAAAAGGGCTGTCGAGGAGGAGACCGCCCTCGTAGAATGCACCCTCGGCATTGATTGCAATGGCCTTCCTGCTTGCTGATGCAGACTGATTGCTGAGGACACCCAGCGGGCTATGGTCTGTTTAGATACAGCGTATCTTTGACGTATCCTTCCGTATGCTACAAATAACTGATCTGTCTTACGCAATGTAGCAGTTCGTTGAAGATAGAATTTCAGACATCTCCTGATGTCAAGAGAATGCAAGGCCTTCTCCCCTACCGTCTGCGGATTAGGAAATAATGTTTTTAGAATCACTGGCTCATTAAAATGAAAGTCGGATGGAACTTTAGGCATGTAGCTTGGATTGGTACGAAGCACCACTGAATTTGAAGTGAACTGTAAAAACGGAGACTTGATGGTGAATGCCTGAATGTCACAGACTCTTCGTGCCGATGTCAGTGCAGGAAGAAGAGAAATCTTCCAGGAAAGGAATTCGAGATCCACTTTATGAATAGGTTGAAAGGGGTGACGCATGAGTTGGGAGAGAACCACATTCAAGTACCAGCAAGGAGGTGGGCGCCGAACAGGAGGGAACATTCGGAATAGGCCTTTGAAGAATTGCTGAATTATTCTAGTGGAGTACTAAGAATTAGAGCCATCTTGACGGAACCTGGAAATGGCTGCCAAAAACACCTTCAGTGTGGCATGAGACGAGCCAGATTTAGTCAATTGAAGAAAGAACGGTTGGATCTGTTCTGGTTTAGCATGGAGTGGATGTAAATTGGCCGTGAGACACCAGGCACAAAACCTTTTCCATTTAAGTTTGTATGCCTTAATAGTAGCAGGCGCTCTAGCATTGGCTAAAACCCCTTGACAATTCTCTGGGATATTTAGATGGGCGAATTCAACGTGCTGAGGAGCCAAGCTGCTAATTTCAAGGAAGCTGGGTCCGGATGACAAATTTGACCCCTCTGCATTGTCAGAAGATTCGGTATTGGTTGAAGTTGTATGGGATTGCACTCCGAGAGAAGTAGAATCTCAGTGAACCAATATTGGCGAGGCCACCTGGGCGCGATGAGGATGAGGCGACATGGTTGCCGTTTCATTTTCCGGATGAACCTGGGAACCAAAGGAATCGGCGGAAAGGCGTATGCATATATTGGACACCAGTTCATCGAAAGTGCATCCCCGCATGAGTCATTGTGGGGAATCCAGCTTGCAAAGTATGGGCATTTGCGGTTCTGATTTGTTGCAAATAAGTCCAGGTCGGGAGGACCCCACTTTCGAAAGAGACTGTCCAGAGTCGGTTGATGGATTTCCCATTCGTGATTGGACGTTTTAGCTCTGCTGAGAGAATCTGCTAGTGCATTGGACATTACTGGAACGTGCACTGCTGAAAGATTTATCCTGTGATCTAGAGCTCAACTCCAAATCTCCTGGGCCTGCTGAGAAAGAAGGGCCGATTTTGTGCCCCCTTGTTTTGTTTAAGTAATGCATACTTGTTGTATTGTCTGTCTTGATTAAAAATGTGGATCCGTGTATTACTGTTCGAAAGGACTTCAAGGCCAGAAAAATTGCTCTCAACTCTAGCAGATTTATGTGCCATTTCTTTTGATGCGTATTCCACTTTCCATTGACAGTCATTCCCTGTAGTGTGCCCCCCATCCTTCCAGGGAAGCATCCGTGGTGATGGTATACCTTGGCTAAGTCTCTCCTGCACTCACTCACTTATTCCAGAGACCAATCACCTGGTATTTGCAGGGACTAACCAAAGATCTGACTGCTGCTCAATAAAGTGGATCAGAGGAGATGGTGAAACTGGAGTGGAAAGTGGAACAAAGTTAAGTCTGATAGAGAGAGGACAGACCTGCAAACTTGATAGAGGGTAATAGCCTTGGTGGGCTCATTCTTATCTCTGAATATTGTAGATGTTTCTAGTCAAAAAGGATGCCACAATTTATCCAATCAGCTTTTCTTCGGTCAGCGTGGGGTGCCCAAAGATTCTGGCTATTTAGACCTGTAGACATGTTTATAACGGATTCAAATATACCAAAACAATGCAGGAAAAAAAACCTTGCACGATACACAAGTAAGTAAGTGATATTGTAAAGGTAAATGTAGTTTTCAAGTTAGTGAAACAAAAGGGCAAAGGAAATGGCTAGTGGAAAATGTATGTTATAGCTGGGTTCAGGAACGGATGTCGGAGATCGAGAAAAAACAAGTGGGCGAGAAGCTGCCAAGCCATTTCCGGTCATTATTCTCTATAAAGAAAAAACCAAGTGCAGCAACGCAATACTGACAAAGACATCGAGCTGAAAGCACTTGCCAGTCAACGCTTGGCTTCGGCGGACGGCTTCGCCCTCTGTTCCTCGAGGCCCCTTGTGCAATTTCTGTAACTCAAGCATCGGCAGTTATTTCCATAATGACTGAGCAAGTTAGCTTAACATCCACACCCCTCTCTGAAAGCAACGGCAAGGGACTGGCGTCGCTTTCAACAAAACAGAAAGCAGCTGGCCACATACACGTTTATCACGCAAGTGCACATTCACTTGTTAAAATGTTACTTTTCAGGGGACATTGCTGCGCGCGCATCCCTTGCGTGCTTAGCACGTCATCGCGTTGAAAACGAAAGTGATCGTGATGACGTGCTAAGCATGCGAGGGATGCGCGTGCAGAATTGATTGGAAAGGCAGAGTGAGGCGGGCATGCTTGTGCACATAACCGCAAGCTGGTGGGTAGCACTTTGAAAAGCCCCTTACTAAAGTCGAGTAAGCAGCGCATGCACTGCTCTAGGCTCGACCTAAAAAGGGGATGCCAATGAAATGCGAAGGTTGCAAGGAAGCTTTGCGATTTCCTCCGGACATGCCACTGGTCTGGCAGGTAGGAAATGACCAGCACACAGCATCTGAGGCCAATAAAAGTGGGTGACAAGCCTGTCAAAGATCTTGTACTGCCTCAAATAACCTGGGTACTTCATGAGCCAGCTCCAGTAGCACTGGGGGACCACTAACACTTGTTGCCTCAGGCTCAGGAACCTTAGGCTTGCTATACAGGAGATCATTCTCCTAAATAAATCAGCTGATCACAAGAGGTGCCGTCAGCTGTCAGAGCCTCTGCCTGCTGCCATAGTCCCACCAGAGTAGAGCACTCCATCTACACCTGCAAAAACTCCTCTTTGGGTGAACACCCTTCCTGCTGCCAGTTGGCTAGCTCAGGTAGGTTCCCCCAGGGTGGCAACATCCTCCCTTGTGGGTTCAGCCTCCTCCTGGACTGTAGGAATGTCAGAATTGAGGTTCTCCCGCCCCTTGCCCTTCCTCTTTTTGTCAAGCACCTGGGACATTATTCCAGGCTCCAGGTCTTCCTGACTATTCTCGTGGGTGGCCATGAACCGTGTGCTCAGGCACACCCACTCAGGCAACCCCAACATCTCCAAGTGGGACCTGAGCGCCGCCTCTTTCCAGATGGTGTGCTTTAGCCAAGCAGACAATCCAGAGGCATTGACCCTACCCTCAATGAACCTGAGCCCCCCCCTACTCAAAGTGAACCAGAGCCACTGGTAGCTTGGCAGAGAGCAGTCAGACTTAACATAGATGCAACGTGGAAAGTATTCGTGCAACACTTCAAACAGTAATGCAGTGAAAACACCAAACAAAAAGCATCTGGTACCAGGTTAGAACATAATGCAGAATTTATCAAATACAAAAAAAGACCAAAAGGAAACAAATCCAATCAGTATTCTGTCACTATTTTTGATTGTTTTCACCTTCAGGCTACAGCATATAAAATAAAGGTGCACTGCACATTTAAAATGTAAGATAAATGCAAGTTAAAGTAATCAGTAGGAAATTAATTTGTTTGCATCATGAAAAATTACTGGTTAATCCAGCAACTGCAGCTGTCTATGACTGTAACCAGACAGTAAAGGAATAGAATCATAGTTGGGGGAGGGGGTAAGGAGAGGTGGTTAACAACTTGTCTATTTATAGTGCTATGAGGTCCCAGCCTACTACTTAAAGCTCAGTGAATACACAACTCAATAATTTAACATTATAAGATGTAATTCGAATGTCAAACATTTTGCTGTGGAATGATAATGGGAATGCCACACATTAGCAATCTGAATACTTGACAGCTATGGGGCATAGAGACTCTTCGCATTGCCTAAGAGGCTATTTTTGAAGAAAGCACATAAACTGCATCCAGTACCCTTTTGCATTGAGGATGCAGAACCAGGTGGCTCTGCAACCATGTTTTCCCACAACTGTACCCCTGAAGGGGATCGCCAGTGTAAAGATAAGAGGAATAAGCGCAGGGAATTCCTGGGCACGTCAGATGACATTTCAACGCCTAGCAGACTCTGGTGACCAACCCTGATAGTAACTATCCCAGTCGGAAACAGCATGTTCTTGGGTGCAACCTCAGATATATTCAGGTTGATGACCTACACCACCAGGTCACCAGAGTGGAATCCAGCTTTAATTGCGACCTCTCAAGAAAGCGGCCAGAAACGCAAGCCATTGGACGAGGAGGTTTGGGTCTCCCTTCGGAAGGAGTGGCAGTGCTCCCTTTTGGAGGATATGGTAGTCCTTATGTCATAAGTTTATTCCATGATTACATGGGGTAAGCCAAGGCACCCGGTGCCGAGCTCGGAAGGGTACAACACATTATTAGACTTTTAAGCAATGAGAAATGCACATTTTTTTCTGAACAGTGCCATTAATTTTTGATAAAGGTAGACACAGAGCTAGGAGACCTAGCAACATTGGAGGTGAGCCCATTTGACTCGGACAAAGAAGATCTCCTGTATAAAGTAGTTGAGAAAACCTCTCATCAGTGAATGAAACTCAATGAGTCAGTTGGCCAATCTGGTGGGCCTACTAGCTTCTTAAGTCCAGGTCATCTTCCGGGGGCCATTTACTACAGAATCCTTCACAGGTAAGGCACGTAGTCTTAGCATTTATGCCTTTCAGTGGATACCAGAAGAACAAGTTACTTACCTTCGGTAACGATATATCTGTAAGAAACATTAGTTAGTATTAGATTCCTTACCTTAGAATATCCCCAGGCGTCAGTCTGGATCCGGAAACTTTTGCGTAGCAGTACCCCTGCTTGTCGGTAGGCGTCGTCTGCAGGCGTCCCCTGCGGCTCCGCGTCCGTCGTCGGGCGCCGTGATGACGTCGCTGGAGCATATAGACGCCGCCTCCGCGCGCTGATCGTCAGTTCTTTGTAAACAGCTTTTCCGCGCCAGAACACGCAGAGCCATGTGAGAACCAACACTGGTGCCATTCGAAACTAGGGCCCTGAAAGGGATGTCCTTAACCCTAGGTATCAGTTCGCAGAACGGGGAGGATGGGTGGGTTCGGTAAGGAATCTAATACTAACTAATGTTTCTTACAGATATATCGTTACCGAAGGTAAGTAACTTGTTCATCTGAAAGAAACACGTTAGTATTAGATTCCTTACCTTAGAATAGATACCCCAGCAATACCAACCCCGGTGGTGGGTCTGCGAACCAATACATTCCTACACCAGAAAGTCCAGGAGGACAGAACGGCCAAAGAAGCCATCCCTCCGGACTTGACTGTCCAGGCAGTAGTGCCTCGCAAAGGTGTGCAGCGAGGCCCACGTAGCCGCCTGGCAAATGTCCTGCAAGGGGACTCCCCGGCCCAGGGCAGTAGAAGCCGCCGTGGCCAGAGTGGAATGGGCCCTCAGCCCAACAGGAGGCTCCTTCCGAGCCAAAGAGTAGCACGCTTTGATGCACAGAACGACCCACCGAGAGATGGTCCGTTTATGTACCGCCCGTCCCTTCTTCGCACCCACGTAGCCAACAAACAGTTGGTCATCCACCCGGAACTGGCGTGTGCGATCCATATAAAATGAAAGCGCACGTTTTGGGTCCAGACGATGGAGCCGCTCTTCATCCTTTGAAGGATGCGGAGGCGGGAAGAAGGAGGGGAGGGTGATGGACTGCCCGATGTGAAAAGCAGAAACTACTTTGGGCAGGAAAGAAGGTCTAGTCCTTAGAACCACCTTGTCAGGATGAATGGACAGGAAAGGAGGTTTGACAGAAAGAGCCTGGAGCTCACTCACTCTCCTGGCAGAGGTGATGGCAACCAGGAAGGCCGTCTTCAAGGTCAGGAGACGGAGAGGACAAGAATGAAGGGGTTCAAAGGGAGCACACATCAAAAAGGTTAGAACCAGGTTCAAGTCCCACTGAGGCATCACAAACGGAACAGGAGGATACATGTGTGTGATGCCCTTCAAGAATCTCGTTACAATCGGGGACTTGAACAAAGAAGGCTGATCAGGAAGCCTTAGAAAGGCTGAAAGGGCCGAAAGGTAGCCCTTGATAGTGCCCAGAGCAGAGCCCTGCTGGGCAAGAGAGAGAAGAAAAAGAAGAACCTCGGAAAGAGGGGCAGAAAGAGGATCCACAGCCTTTGCTGTGCACCATGCCACAAACCTGTTCCACCGACAGGCGTATACCGACTTTGTGGAGGGACGCCTGGCTGCCAGAATTACATCACAGACTTCAGGAGGCAAGTCAAATGGCCTCAACTGCCGCCGCTCAATCTCCAAGCATGGAGGTGGAGACTAGACAGGTTCGGGTGGAGGACCGTCCCCTGCTGCTGCGACAGAAGGTCCTCCTGAAGGGGCAGGCGGATCGGGGGACCGACTGACATGCTGAGTAGCTCGGGATACCAGTACCTTCGAGCCCAGTCCGGAGCCACAAGGATAACTTGGGCCCGGTCGCGCCTGATCTTCTTCAGCACTCTGGGCAGAAGTGGTATAGGCGGAAAGGCGTATAACAGACCGCAACTCCACTCGCGCCGAAGGGCGTCGCCGTGCGAGTGCCGTCTTGGAAACTCCAACGCGCAGAACTGATGACATTGCGCGTTCTCTTCTGTGATGAATAAATCTAACCAAGGCTCTCCCCACTGCTGAAAGAGGCCTTGCGCCACGTCCGAGTTCAGACGCGTCCCTCACGACATCGTGCTCCGGTTGGGGAAGGGAGAGGGATCTGCCTCTGACCCAATCGCGGTCTGTAAGCCACCACTGCAGTTGTCTCGCAGTGCCCTCCGAGATCAAGACGTGGTCGGACAAGTTGCCCTGATGCTGGGCCCACTGAAACTTCAGGTCCCACTGCAGAGCCCGCATCCGCCACCGGGCGTGATGCACCAGAAGGATGCAGGAAGCCATCAGCCCCAGCAGCCGCAGTTCCGGAGGATAAACCCGAAACTGCGCCGAGTCCAGAACCGCTCCGATGAAAAGGAGCTTTTGAGAGGAACACAGGTGTGATTTCGGCACATTGATGGAGAACCCAAGGTCGTGCAAGAGGTCTGCCGTCATCTGAAGGTGGTGGACGACTGTCTGGGGCGAGCCCGCCTTCAACAACCAGTCCTCTAGGTAGGGGAAGACTGAAACCCCTAACCTGCGCAGATGGGCTGCGACCACCGCCAACACCTTTGTGAACACCCGTGGGACGCTGGTAAGGCCGAAGGGGAGCACGATAAACTGAAAGTGCTCCTGGCCTACCGTGAACCGCAGGTAACGCTGGTGGGCCGGCAGGACGGGGATGTGAAAATACGCATCCTGCAAGTCCAACGCTACCATCCAGTCTTGCGGGTCTAGAGCAGCCAAGACCTGAGCTAATGTCAACATCTTGAACTTCTCCTTCCGGAGGAAGCCGTTGACGTTCCGTAGATCCAAGATAGGACGTAGGCCCCCTTTGTCCTTCTTGGGCACCAGAAAGTAGTGGGAATAGCAACCGCGCCCTACTTCTGGCCCAGGAACGCGCTCGATGGCCCCCTTGGCCAAGAGGGCCGTAACTTCCTCCTGCAGAAGCGTCAAGTGGTCCCCCGACACACGGTGGTTCTGCGGTGGCATGGCTGGAGGAGTTGTCTCGAAGGGGAGGGAGTAGCCCCTTCGGACGAGTTGCAGCACCCACCTGTCCGATGTGATTGCGCGCCAGCGGGCGTGGTGATGGCGAACCCTGCCACCCACTGGCGTCACATGGGCCTGAAAGCACGGACTAGGAGGATTTGGAGGCAGATGATGCGGGGGGAGGTGTGGTCTGACCCCGCCGTTGACCCCGACCGCCTCCACGGCGGTTTCCACGGCCGCCACCGCGTTGAAAAGATTGTTGCGGCGCGTGGCTGGCAGCACGTGTGGGGACGCCCCTTCCTTGGCCACGAAAGGAGCGAAACGAACCCGTTTGCTGGCGCTGGGTCGAGAGACCCAAGGACTTGGCCGTGACCCTGGAGTCCTTGAAGCGCTCCAGCGCGTGGTCCGCCTTGTCACCAAACAGGCGACAGCCATCAAACGGCATATCAAGGCATTCTGGACATCTGCCGAAAAGTTGGCGGATCTCAGCCAGGCGTGGCGACGAATCGCCACCGTCGTGGACATCGCTCTGCCCAGCGAGTCGGTCGTATCAAGACCACACCGTATGGAATATTTTGCTGCATCTCGGCCCTTAGCCACAGCCTTGCCGAGCTTCGCCCGCACCTCCATGGGGCATTCTGGCAGCAGTTCCAAGACCGCAGTCCCAAACTCAGGGACGAGAAGACCTTCTTGCCATACTGGTCATACCTCTTAGATTCCCGGTCGGGCGGGGCCAACGCTCAGACCCCTCCCAACCCTCTCCGTACTCTACATCATCTCCATATTCGGAGTTAACAATGTAGACCGGCTCCTCGGGGTTCACAGGCCCCATCGGCGTCGAGCCCGGCGTCGGTCCGACTCCGCGTCCGGATTCAGGGAGGGTATGGGGACGACGCCGCCCGGAGCCGGCACAGTAGAACCGGCGCCGCGCGGGGACGGCGTCGGGGGTAATCCCGATGGAATCGGCGCCGGAGATGCCGGTAGACCAGCCGGCGTCGACCCCGAAGGCCCCTGCGGCGCCGGGGTCGGAGCCGTCGGCGGCACCGGGGCCGGAGCACCCGATGGCGTCGAGGCAGGGACACCCGAACCGCTAGGGCCCCCGGACGGTAGCACTGGGCCCGAAGGCGCTGTAAGCCCCGTCGGAGAAGTGAGCGCCCTCATGGCCATGAGGAACGCCTCAATCTCCTCAGGCGTCGCACCTTGCCCAGGGACCGGAGGGTATGGAGCAGGCCGCGCCGGCGACTCTCGCGGAGCAGCGGGGGTGGGGTCACCCGAACCCCCGGCCGCGTCGCGCGAGCGTCGGGGGGGAGTCGGGGGTACGATGACGACGCCCCGACTTCTTGTGTTTCTTACCTGAGGAGCCCGACGAATGGTGACGACTTCCGGAGCGCTCGGCACGACTCCGTGACCGCTCCCTCGAACGGTCCCTGGACCTCCGGCCGGACCGGGACCGCTCTCGACGCGGGGCCGACACCCGGAGCTCGAGTAGCTTGCGGGATCGCTCCCGTCTAGCCTTGTTAGTCAGAGCCCGGCAATCGACGCAGGCATCCACGTCGTGGTCGGGGCCCAGGCACCGGAGGCAGAGTCGGTGATGGTCCGTGAGCGACATCGTGCGGTCACAACCGTCACAATTCTTGAAACCGGGCATCCTACCAGGCACCAAAAAGATATAAGAAGTTAACAAAACTTGGTCAAAAGACCGGAGTACTGCTCTTCAGATCTGCGCTTACTGGCGCGGAAAAAAGAAGAACTGACGTCTTCGCGCGGAGGCGGCGTCGTCTATATACTCCAGCGACATCATCACGGCGCACGACGCCGACGACGGGCGCGGAGCCGCAGGGGACGCCTGCAGACGACGCCTACCGACAAGCAGGGGTACTGCTACGCAAAAGTTTCCGGATCCAGACTGACGCCTGGGGATATTCTAAGGTAAGGAATCTAATACTAACGTGTTTCTTTCAGATCAGAATTTCAGCTGTAGTTGAGCCACATCCAAGCCTCGATTGAAAGGCTATCTTCAGAGCGTAACCGGACTAGGTGATTCAATCAGATGACATTCGCTGGGGACCTTGGTGTGGAAATGCATCCACATGATGAGGTGTTGAGGAGTAGAACTGAACCTTCATATCAACTGTCTGGTGTTGCTGCTGGGCTCCTTCGCATTCATGTGCATGACGAAGAACAGAGGGTCCCGTTGTGAGCTCCTCATGATGGGCAACATACTGGTGTTTTGATACATAACGTGTTAAGGGATACTAGATACCAGATCAAGGATACCAGCAGTTATCCTAGAATGGTGGTAATTCTGCATGGATAGGAACATTTCACTGACGGCAGAATACCTACTGGGCGGTCACAAAAAAGTGGCAAACTGGAACTTCAGACATCTCAAGTACAGCAGCAATTGGAGATTGGACCTTTGGGGTTTCCGAACGCTAATGGAAAGATAAGGCCCATTTGAGAGAAGAGACATTTGCCTCTCAGCTGACTCAGGTTTCCATAATACTACAACTAGAGGCCAGAGCAGCAGGGCAAAGGTGCTGGATCCCTTTGAGCAGGACCAGATGGTAGGTGACAAACCCATTTGCCATTGCCAGAGTAGCTGTCCAGACTCAGAAGCAAGTGACCAAGTAAATCAGGTGTTACTAATTTGAAGATCACAAGTATGATTTCCAGCTATGTTAGAAATGTCTAGGGTTTCTCCAAGCCTTGTCCATCATGTTCAGGTAAAGTTGGCAGATGCGCAAAGTCTCCCATACCCAACTGGTAATGGATGGTGCCATAGAGCTTGTGATCTGGCGCATTAAAGGAGCTGTTGGAAGGTCCCAGTTATTCGCACAAAGCTGCTAGGTTAATCTGGAAAGTATCGTTTAAGAGTACAAATAAAAGACACCGATTGGCCTGACTAGGTGGTTGTCCGTGAAATGAGATTAAATCCTGTGTGGGAGAAGTTGTCCACATCTTGAAATTCCTATCAGATCTGACGGATTAGCTTACTGAACAATTAATATGCTCATATCAACCATTCTGTGGTAAATTACATGCTAAAAGAGAAGCATCCTATTGTAGGCAAGCTGGTCAGAGGAATCCTCTTAGCTTTTTCTGCATTATCCAAATATGAGATGTTAATATTGTCTTGAGACTTTTTCACTCTTGGCCGGACGAAGCGTATCTTTGCAGGAAAGTGTTGGAGCTAAGTTAACCATACTGTGCTGCTTGGAGTTCTGTCTTAGGGCTCGGACAGCCCTAGCATTGGATTACTCAAGCAGAAATGGGGTAAGGCTTTAAATTACAGGATGACAAAATCTAATACTTTATTAATGTTGTTCCTCACCTCTCTAGGTACTCCCAGGTTGTGAGTCATGAGCAGTATCAGGATGTAGGAGTGGATGACTGATTAGTTTACAGCCCTCTCCACCTCCGTGGTACATCAATTATTAATTGCCCTCCGAAAACACTTTGGGGCAGAGGGGACATTATGCCTAAATATTGCACAATGGGTACATTGGACGTCGCAAGAGGCTGTGGTGGATATTTTTGGAGCAGACTCTGCCCAAGCATCTAAGGTCTTCTTACAAGGAGGCAGAATAGAAGATACCATGAGAGTGGCGGATTGGTCTTGAAGTAAGTTACAGGGGGGTAGCTTCACTGGGGTTGAGTAGACTGAACAGGCATAATCCTCAGTCCTGACAGAGAGTATACAATTTACTGGCTATTGTGAAGAAAGATTTAAATTCTCTAAAGGATTATCCTACTCATCAAGAATATCCGATTGCTTGCATGACCTGCTGATGTGGAGAAATTCACACAATTTGTAAAGTCCAAATATACACAGCAGGTGTTTTGATTATTACCTGCTCGATGGAGACTGAGCGAATGTTTTACTGCAAATTAGGACGTTGGAACTTTTGATGGTGTGTTATGCTATGTTTATGAGACAGATTTGCAGGTGCGAAGTCTATTTTATTAGAGTACGGCTAGAAAAAGGAAAAGAGTTAACTAAGATTTGGACAACAGTTGCATCACGCGAAGAAAAAGGGAGCAATATTTTCTGGAGTGTTCGGTATTAGAAATGGAGAATGGATTGGCTAATGTGTGTCACAGATTGTTGTCCTGAAAGTTATGGTTCTTGAATAATTTACTACTTATGGCTGCTAAATTGAATACAGAAGAAAGAGAAAGTATAATCTTCACCTCGGAATACTTGACAGAACTGAAACTTTCCTACAAGACAGGTGGGAAATTTGATATTCTTTATAGGGAGTAATTTATATATTTTTTTTCCATTGTTTGATTCTTGTGTTGGAACAGGTGAATGCAAATGCTACTTACCAGTATGCATCTGTTCTTGGCATGTATATCTGTGCATAGATCGCCGCCTAGTGTTGGGTCCGGATGATTGCACATTGTTGTCCTGGAAGAGTCTTCGAAGTATCACGAGATAGGTGGCTCCTCCCCTGGACTACAGTGCGCATGGGCATCGACTCCATCCCCAGATTGTTTTTAGCCATTGTGGCCTTGAAGGAGTGAAACTCAGTGAATGATGACCATGCCATGAAATGATATGTGAACACTGCAGCTGCTACAGGCGCCGGGGAGGAGGGCGGGCGATATGAATGTCAGCAGCCCTACATGCCAAGAACAGATGCATACTGGTAAGTAACATTTGCAGTTCGAGGCATGTGGGCTGCTGAATTCATATCTGTGCATAGAATACATAGCAGTCCCTCCATTAGCGGCGGCCGCCCGTGCCAGCTGCAGCAGTTTGGAAAAGTGTCTTGAGAACAGCCTGCCCTACAGCTGCCTGCTGTTTGGAGTGCACGTCTACATAGTAATGCTTAGTAAATGTATGTGTGGTAGACCATGTGGCTGCTCTACATATGTCCTCCAAGAAAATGTTTCCAAGGAAAGCCATAGAGGCCCCCAACTTTCTGGTGGAGTGGGCTCTTGGTGGAATTGTAAGAGTGCGTTTTGCCTTTGCATAGCAGATTTGAATACATTTCACGATCCACCTAGCAATACCAGCCTTGGAAATAGGGTTACCTTTGTGATGTGGCGCAAAGGCAACAAAAAGCTGCTTAGTCTTTCGAAAATCCTTGGTCCTATCAATGTAATACATTAGGGCCCGTTTAACGTCAAGGGTGTGGAGCATCCGCTCCGCCAGTGACTCTGGATTTTGAAAGAACACCGGCAACTCAATGGTTTGGTTGATGTGGAACTGAGACACAACCTTGGGTAGAAATTTAGGGTTAGTGCAGAGCACTACCCTGTTTGAATGAACTTGGAAGAAAGGCTCTTGGATTGTGAGGGCCTGCAGCTCACTAACCCTCCGTAGCGATGTAATTGCTACTAGGAAAGCCACTTTCCATGTTAAGAACTGAAGTTCGCAAGAATGCAGTGGCTCAAAGGGAGGACCCATCAGTCTTGTAAGAACCACATTGAGGTTCCATTCCGGAGCTGGTGGAGTCCGTGGCGGAATGACTCTTTTGAGGCCTTCCAGAAATGCCTTGATGGCAGGCACTTTGAAGAGTGAAAGGTGCTGTCTATTTTGGAGGTATGCGGCCATCGCAGACAGGTGAATGCGAATGGACGTATATGCCAGATTACACTTGTATAGATGGAACAGGTAACAGATTATGTTCTGAATAGAAGCATCTAGTGGATCAATGTTGTGGTTTGCGCAATAGAGGACAAACCGCTTCCATTTTGCCGCATAACATGCTCTAGTAGTGGGCTTTCTCGCCTCCCGAATGATGTCCATGCAATTGGGAGGAAGGTAAGGTAGCCAAACTCTAGGACTTCAGGAGCCAGATCGCCAGGTTGAGCTGTTGCGGATCTGGGTGCTGAATGTCGCCATGGCTCTGCGTCAGAAGGATGGGTGTGAGATGGAGCCTTTGATGCGGTACCACAGAAAGTTCCAGAAACGTGGTGTACCATGGTTGGCGAGCCCACGTTGGAGCAACTAGGATGAGAGTCATCGAGTGCTGCCTGAGCTTGCGCGCCACCAGCGGTATCAGAGGTGCTGGGGGAAAAGCGTACGCAAATCTGTCTGACCAGTTCATCCATATCGCATTGCCCTGCGATTGCGGGTGTGGGAACCTGGCGGCGAAGCTTTGGCATTTTGCGTTCTCCTTTGTGGCGAACAGGTCGATCTCTGGATGACCCCACCTTTGGAAGTACGGTTGGTGTACTGATGGATGTATCTCCCACTCGTGCATTTGGTGGCTGTGCCTGCTGAGCAGGTCCGCCATCTGATTGTCCTTGCCTGGGAGATGTTCTGCCATGAGGAAAATGTTCCTCTGAATGGCCCACTTCCACATGCTCTGAGCCAGATGAGACAGCTGCGGAGAGTGTGTGCCCCCTGTTTCTGAATGTAGTACATGGCCGTCATGTTGTCCGTCCGGATCAACACAACCTTGTTGCACAGATGTACTTTGAATGCCTTTAAGGCCATGAAGATCGCCATCAGTTCCAGTACATTGATGTGCATCTTCCCTTGCTGTAGTGTCCATAGTCCCTGCACCGTGTATTGGAGTACATGCGCTCCCCATCCCTGGAGAGAAGCATCCGTTGTCAGGATGATCTGCGTCACAGGCTCTTGAAACGGTCGGCCCTTGCAAAGGTTTTGTGGATTCCACCAATGCAGAGAGTTGTATGCCCGACCGCTCACCAACACTAGGTCTGTCAACTGCCCGTGAGCCTGAGTCCACTGACGTGCTAAGCACTCCTGAAGCGGACGCATATGTAGCCTCGCGTGTGGGACTATGGAGATGCAGGAGGCCATCATACCGATCAACTGCATGAACACTCTTGCTGGGAGCGAGTGTTGAGGTCTGAATCTTTGGATCAGCGACTGAATGCTGTTGACTCTCACTGAATTCGGCTGCGCAGTGGCCGCCAGAGTGTTTATGGTCGCACCCAGATACTGCCGTATGTGGGCGGGCTGGAGATGGGACTTTGGGTAATTCAGTGAGAACCCCAGATCGTGCAGAAGGCGAATGGTGTGGGACACGTGGTCGGCGCACTGCTGAGCCGACTTCGCTTGAATGAGCCAGTCGTCCAGATAGGGGTAGACGTGGATGTTTTGACGTCTCAGATGCGCCGCCACCGTCGCTAGGCACTTTGTGAAGACCCTGGGCGCTGTGGTGACCCCAAAAGCCAAAACCTTGAACTGGTAGTGCTGGTCTTGAATGGTGAACCTGAGGTACTTTCTCTGTGAAGGATGCAGTGGAATGTGAAAGTACGCATCCTTGAGGTCCAGAGTCGCCAGGAAGTCCCCTTGCCGAAGCAGTGGGAGAACCTGCTGCAGCGTGAGCATATGGAAATGTTCTGACAGAATGTAAAAGTTGAGAGGTCTGAGGTCTAGGATGGGCCTGAGGGATCCGTCCTTTTTTGGAATCAGAAAGTAGAGGGAGTAAACTCCTGTACCTCTTTCCTGCGGGGGCACGAGCTCTATTGCTCCTTTTTGCAGCATGACGTTGACTTCCTGCTGCAACAAGTGCAAGTGCTCGCCGGACATAGGACGGCTCTTTGGGGGTATGTTGGGTGGAGTGGATGTGAGCTCCAGACAATAACCATATTGGATAAGAGATCTGACCCACCTGTCCGTGGTGATGGACTTCCACACGGGCAGGAACTGCTGGAGTCTCCCCCCGACCAGTGTTGTGTGGTCGGGGGCAGTGACAAGGCGTCACTGTTTGTTGGCGGTGGAGGACCTGGAGCTGTTATTACCACGTCCTCTGCCTTTGACGTTGTTGCCATGGTATCCACCCCGACCCTTGTTGGTATAGGAGGGTTGGGTGCTACTCTTATAGAATTGCGTCGACTGTGACAGTTGACCCCTTGAGGTGCCTCTATTATTGGAGCGACGAAAGGAACCACCCCGAAACTGCTGGGACTGCAAGGCACCCATAGACTTTGCAGTGTCGGTGTCCTTTTTCATTTTCTCGAGGGTGGTATCAACTTCTGGGCCAAACAGGTGGTCTGGGTTGACAGTTTGGTTCAGGATGGTAGTTTGAATGTCTGGTTTGAAACCGGATATTCTGAGCCATGCATGTCTATGCAGTAGAACGCTAGTGTTTATTGCTCTTGAGGCGGTGTCAGTCACATCCAGAGCGCACTTAATGGAAGCATTGGTGATAAGCTTCCCCTCCTGTATCAACATTTCTGCCGCTTCCTTATATTGATCTGGCAAGTGCTGTAGAAGGGTCTCTAGAGTGTCGTAGTGTGCCCTGTCGTAACGCGCAAGTAGCGCCTGTGTGTTGGATATGCGCCATATGTTGGCTGCCTGCGCAGCAACACGTTTCCCCGAAGCCTCAAATACTTTTGATTCCTTGTATGGGGGAGGAGCATCACCCGTAGTCTGTGAGTTGGCTCTTTTGCGTGCATTGGAGACAACCAAGGAATCCAGAGGCAACTGTCCTTTGATGTATGTTGGATCAGTGGGCGCTGCCTTGTACTTCTTGTCGATACGTGGGTTGATGACCCTTGCTCTGGTGGGCTCCTTGAAGACCTCTGGCGCATGTTTCAACACCCCTTTTAGCATTGGCAAAGTTCTTACAGTTTTTTCAGCGACTGAAAAGGTGTCAAAAAGAAAATCGACGTCTACAGGGTCAGCATGGAGATCGACGTCATGATTGGCTGCCGCCCTCTCAATTAGAGCATTGAAAGCTGCAGAGTCTTCTGTTGGGGAAGTTTTTGCTGAAAAAAGCCGAGGCTCCTGTCCTGAATGCGGGTCCTCAGGGTCGCCACCAGCAGACCAAGGCTCAGTCACATCCTCTGGGTCTGAGTAGACTGGGTAGGAATACTCATCCTCGTCGTTTCCATCACCCTCCTCCACATCAGAATGAGTGGGTGAAAGTTCATGGCCTTGTGGTGATACAGGCTCCATAGAGGCAGAGGCACCAGCAGAGTCCATCTTTTTCTTAAGTGGAATTTGGAAATGCTCCAATGCTGGTTCAGGGGTGATCTTCCTTTTAAGGAGAGAGAGCTTGCCTGTGTTGGCGTCGATGATCACTTCTCAACGCTCTTCTTCTGCCAGCGGTTGATGGCGCGGGCTTGGAACCACCAACGATGCCTTCGGCGTCGACGATAACTTTAAGGGCACTCCGGCCCCAGGTTTCGCTGTGAAAGCCTTCGGCGCCGTCTTAGGCGGCAACGTGAACAGAATCGGCGTTAGCGTCTTCGCCGGTTTTTGGATAGGCTTGGGCGGCACAGTGTCCTTCGGCTCGACTGCCGCGGCCCCCTCCCTAATACGCTGAAGGGACTCCGTGACCTTTTTAGTGAACGAGGCGGAGGGACGCACCGGCTCGAGAGAGTCTTCTGAAGCTGGTTTTGGGACGGCGACCAATGACGCAGTCTTCGGAGTCGACGCAGCTGCCCCCTTGGCCCTGTCGGGTGGAAGCGGGGCAGTGAGAGACTTGGGTTCGTCCTGCCGCTTCTTCGTGGCCTTCTTATGGTCGTCGACCTTCTTGGTATCGATGCGACTCTTAAGTGCGTCGACCAACTTCGGCACCGATGCAGCCGCGTCGGCCGTTTTTACATTCGGCTTCGATACCGTAGTCTTCGGGTCGGCCATTTTGGCGTGGCCCTTGAGCTCGACAGCCATCATGGATTTCTTCGGCGCCGAGGCCTCCGAAGTCTTCGACCCGACCAGTGCGACTTGCGCTTTCGGTTTCGATACATCTGGGGTCGAGACCGACGGTTTCACTTTCGGTTTCTGTACCGTGAGTGGTGCCGTATCAATGTCCGTGGCCGGGCCGGAAGGCGGAGCCGTGGGACGGGAATCAAGGCTTTGGGTAAGGCCCAAAGGCGATCCCTCGGCCTGGGCCTTAGAATGGTGGCTGGCCCCGGAGTCAGTGTGAGGAAGCTCCTCTTCCGAGCTATCCTCTACGGTGGCAAGGGCCCCGTCGTCGTCCCCTACCTCCTCGACGACTTCCTCGAAATCCTCGTCTTCCGCGTCGTAGTTTTCATCGACCTCCGACGCCGGGTTAGATTCTGTGATATCCTGGATAGTGTCGTCGCCGACATCCTCCGTATCGAAGATGTCCGTCGGAGGGGGTGCCGATCGCTGGGCCTGCAGTCTTGCAGCTCGGCGGAGCTTGAGTGTCTTTTTTGACCGGAACTTGGAGCAGGCCATACACTTGGCCTCGTCGTGGTCCGGCGACAAGCATTTATTGCACACCGGGTGCACGTCGATATGTGGGTACTTCGAGGCACACACCGGGCACCTCTTAAATGGACTTCGTTCCATGATGAAAGTAGGTTGGAGCGTCGTGTAGGCCCGTCCGCGCCGAAAGCACGCGGAAGGGCAGTGTTGGTTCGGATTCGATGAAACAAACGAACCCGAACGATAGACAATACCGACGCGAGTCCTAAAGACCTTTTGGTCTCAAGTAAAGCAAGTTAAACAACTATCGATTCCGACAGAGGGAACCGAAACACATCCGAACCCAATGGCGGAAAAAAACAATCTGGGGATGGAGTCGAAGCCCATGCGCACTGTAGTCCAGGGGAGGAGCCACCTATCTCGTGATACTTCGAAGACTCTTCCAGGACAACAATGTGCAATCATCCGGACCCAACACTAGGCGGCGATCTATACACAGATATGAATTCAGCAGCCCACATGCCTCGAACCTGTGTTTCTCTTAAGTAATTTTTTTCTGTTTCTCTTATTTGATACTTTTGCATTACTCTTGAAGTTTTAGACTTGAATGATTGTGTTTGTAATTCAGTGAATTTATGCTTTTAAAATTTAGAATAGTTCTAGTTCGCCATATAGTTGGGCACATTTAATAAGCTCAATGGGAAACATCAAACAAATTCAGTAATATAAAATCTGTTTATAGTGGGTAGACCTTCATTTTGAATACAATGTTTTGTTAGATCACATAAATGACACAATATTTTGTAGGTTTACACTTAAAAACAGCACATGAAAGTAATGATCAATTTGATTTTTTAACCCCTTCGATGCTTATGACTGAGCGGTTCCGTCAGGAGCGTCGGTTGGGCTGTGCTCATGACGGAACCGTTCCGTCATGACCACGCCCGTTCTTAAGAACATTCAGCACAGAGCGAAAATTCACGACGCGCTGATGTGGTTAAGACGAAAATAACTGTGTGCTTGTAACAAATTAAGAGACAGCTCATACCACTGATGTTAATTTGAGAGAATTATGGATTATATTTCAAATATATACTTTACCATTAGCAGTGGGTTTTGTGATGCTGATTGCAAGCTGGACTGTAAAATGGCCTGTGGCTGGTAGGTTTCTTGACTACCAGTGTAATACGAAGGCATTACTTGCAAGTAAGTATTGTAATCTCCATAAGCTGCAGTGGTAGGTACCTAAATATAGAAAGAGATATTTAAGATGTTGTATTCACAAAAGATAGCCAATGGAATATCATTTTGGAAACTTACTTGATTATAAAAGTCATCAACTCCTGGTGGAAGTGGCTGGAAAAAAATATATAATAGGTAAGGAAAAGCAATATCATCTCCTCTACACGTACATACCCACACGTTTTATTAAGTACGCTCATTGGAGACATGGAAACCATAGAATAAAAGTACCTTTATAGTGACTCAATATCTGGTCTAGGCTGAGTGTCCAGCCACCTAGTTGTGGGACCACAAACCACATTCTAAAACTGTTCATCAAAGCACAGGACACTTTGGAGCAACCACGTGGTACTAGCCCGGGGTAACACATTGGACTAGAAATAATGGATTGACGATGAAGCCATCTTTGTCCTTTCTTAAATTGCATTGACAAAACTATGCATTGCTCCTAGAGGGATGCATCAGGAACAATTGCCTACAGAATACATAAGGGGTTTATACAGATACCCTGTTCATAGGTTTGAGGTACACATGCCTAAAAAACATAAGTCTGAAGTCGTATTGGCAGAGGCAATGAGCACAGATATTTACGGAAGAGGACTGAGGAACGAAACAGAAGAAAACATACTGCAAATTTCACTTTGCAGAGTATCTATGTTGTAGAAACACAAGTTGTGCATAACTCATCTACTAATGTTTGGACTTGAAAGAACAAGTTACTTGCCTTCGGTAATGCCTTATCTGGTATAGACTATATCTAGTCGCAGATTACTTACCTTTTGAATTTCCCCAGGTATCAGAAGATTTTTCGTTACAAGCAGTCTTGCGTACCAGTAGGTGGAGTCGACTCGCTCTGCAACCATTTTTGTCCGTGCCAGAAGTGATGTTGCTGTACCTATACAGGCACCACCCAGGAGCACGGACATAAGTTACTTTTCACAACTTTCAACACCAGAAACACAGAGCCATGAGGGACACTGACCACTTGTGCATCAAAACTAGGGCCTTGAAAGGAGTCATCCCTGTCCCTACGAATCCGTTTGCAGAGCAGGCAGGATGGCGGGTGGGGTGTCGTAAGGAATCTGAGGCTAGACATAGCTTTTACAAGATAAGGCGTTACCAAAGGTAAGTATCTTGTCAATCTGATAGAGACTTCTAGATGCAGATTTCGTACCTTTTGAATGAACACCCAAGCTATACCATCCTGTCTGCAAGCTAATTTTAAACGAGAAATCCTATAGGACTAAATGGGCAAAGTGCCCATCCCTGCGTACTTGACTGTTCAGATAGTAAAGTTTCACGGTGCATTAGTATGCAGCAAACACACAATGCAGATGGCGAAATTGTTTTTCTTCGGTCCTTTAGTAATTTTCTTCTCATGAAAAGGTACATCAATGAATGAGAGATACATCCCAGTAGCCAACATGTTTCGTCCATACAGGACTTCTTCAGGGCTACAGGAAATACATACAACATATAAGCCAATTTTTACAATATATACATACAGTTGAAACAGATCACATACTCAAAAAAGATGTTGCCATGATGAATCAGACTCCAAGCAGGCCACCATCTTAGTTCCCATGTATTGATAACAGTGCATAAGGTAAATAGTAATCTATAGTATTCTACTTTGTGGAAGCTTGATTCTACATGACTTGTATAGAAAATACTTGACAAATCTTCATAAAGTACATAGGTAAACAAATTTCAATTCATGCTCAGGAAAGGGCTACTGTCCTTTAGTTATTCCGAACAGACAATAATATAACATTTACATTTTTCAATTTTTCTTATCAACTCATAATAAAGAAATGTTACATTGGGCATACTTTTAAATAACGCATGAGAATTGCAAGTTCCTTAATATGTGCTGGCATTAAAAACAACCAATTTTAGTCCATTCATACAGTACAGGAATTCTGTAAAAACCAAATAAGTATTATAAGGCCATATTTATCAGTCATGGAGTTACAATGTACAAGAATGAGAATCAGCAAAAAAAAGAGAAAAGCAATAACATTGACACGCTCATATTTATCAAAATTTAAACATGTGCTGTTTCACTGTGCTACTCGACTTGCTATATTATGTGAATATCAATGTAGAAATGTTAGAATAAGGCAGCTCCAAAAAGCAAAATTGAAATCACAGTCTGTCGACTAATGCAATATTGAGTAATTTTAGAACGGATGTCTTCGATCAGCTAAATGATACCACATAAGTGGTCTCATAAACATATCGCTATTATTCGATGGAACTCATTATTGCCATTCAATCTAAATGTTACTGTTTGGAGACTGCAAATCCATCTTGCCTCTGCTTGTCTTAAAGCTACATCTCTGTTGCCTCCACTATCATGAATTGCAACATACTCTATTGCATGGAACCAGATTTTCTTGTCATTTGGATGATCTTTGTGTATATGTACAGCCACTGGATATTTTGCATCATTGTTTTTGATGGCCCTCACATGTTCCTGTATTCTCAGTTTGAGGCTTTGTATTCTGCTGTGAACATAAGCTTTTTTGCCGGAGCAACCAATTGCATACACAACAAAAGTAGTATTACAATTTATGAAGGCATCAATAGTATTCTTTTTGGACTTCTTGTATTTGAGTCTCGTCAACTTGATAAGTCTCAAGTTACAAACACAACAGGTACCACATATATAGAAGCCTTTAGGTCTTTCTGGTAATCAAGTCTTATTTCTGCTGACTTTGTTGACAGGAAATGAACGATAACGCCTGTGTCCCAAAAACTGCTCATGTCTCATTAAATGATTACATACATTAATTTGACACCTGGATATGACTCGTAGGTTTTTTTTAAATGTCTCCTGACTCACTTTTTTCACTTACTCCTTAACTTTCATGTATTTAGTAAGTCTCTTAGTGAGGTGTAATAGCAATATGTTTATGAAATCATTTATGCGGAATGATTTAGCAGATAAAAGACATCTGTTCTAAAGTTACTCAATATTGTATTAGTCGGCAGACTGAATTAAATTTTGCTATTTGGAGATGCCTTACTCTAACATTTCGACATCGATTATGTTCACATATTATAGCAAGTTGAGTAGCACAGTGAAATAGCACATGTTTAAATTTTGATAAATAAGGTTTTGATAAATAAGGAGTGTGTCAATGTTTTTGCTTCTCTCTTTTGTTTTCTAATTCTTGTTCTTGTACACTGTGACTCTATTACTATCTACTTATTTTTTTTTTTTTTAATATATATTAACGAAATCGTGCTGTCAGGGACGTGGCCATCAAGGATACGGTCCTCCAGTGGGGATGACTGGGGAATATCAGTCCCAGGGGGAAAGGCGGAGGATAAGGCATGCCGAACCTGCATATACCGAAAATACTCCTTATCATCAAGCTGATACTCCAGTTTCAGGGCTTCGAAGGACTTCAGTGCCCCTGGCCCAGAGATCCTCCACCTTACTAATCCCAATCATATCCCACCTATCGAACCCTTTCGTCTGCCACAGGTTGCCCAGTCGATCAGAATCATACAAAGGAGTCATACGCGTCAATTTGCCACTCCAGCCCGTAGCCACAGTCGCATCCTTCCAGGCACGCACCGCACACTTCGTAGGACCAGTGAGGAGACGGATCGGTGACTTCGAGTACAAAGCTCTATTAAAGTTGCCACCGGGCAGTAGGAATTTGTCCAGGGCAAAAGGGGCGGGTTCCGATGAATATTTTACGTGGTTAATTGCACTTAAATGCGAGGCCCAGTAATATCGTTTGACATCTGGTAAAGCGATACCGCCATCGTACCAGGGGAGTGTAAGTTTAGACAATGCGATACGGGCACGCCCGTCCCAAATCAATTGCCGCTGTAGGCTTTCAATCTCACGGAAATAGCGAGCGGGGACAGGGTCGAAGAAATTCTGCAGCGCATAGAGAAATCTAGGGAGCGACATCATTTTAAAAAGCGCCGCTCGGCCCAGCGGGGACAAGGGCAATTCACGCCACCGCCTCACATCCTGCTTAAGGCGACGGAGGGGAGCGTAGAGATTCCGATCATATCGCACCGCGGGAACCATGGAGACATAGATCCCAAAATATTTGAAACCATCATCTGCCACCTGAATTGGAAACCTATGGGGCAGCGGTGGCAACACCCCCGCTATGACAAACACAGGACTTGGTCCAATTGATAACCAATCCGGAGTTCTTTCCAAATGATGTGAGAACGTCGAAGAGCACGTTCAGAGATTTCTGGGGGGAAGTGAAATAAAGAAGGATGTCGTCAGCGTAGAGCGAGACGCGATATTCCAAATCCGGCGCCCACCGGATCCCTTTAATCGAGGGTTCCCATCGGAGCCACGCCGCAAGGGGCTCGAGCGCCAGCGCAAACAGAAGTGGGGAAAGCGGACACCCCTGACGGGTGCCGCGTCCCAATGGAAATGGGCCGGAGCTTCTGCCATTCACCACAACTTGAGCCAGTGGTTGCTCATACAGGAGCTTCACCCACGCGATAAAGTTAGGGCTAAAGCCAAATTTGGAAAGGGCCGCCCACAGATATGGCCATTCAATGGTGTCGAAAGCCATTGTAGCGTCCAGGGAGGCCACCACCGCTGGCTCAGAAAGAGTTGCAGCTCTCGCGAGAACACCGTGGAGTCTACGTAGATTAAGGGCCGTGTTCCGACGGGGTATGAAGCCGGATTGATCCGGATGAATCAGGGCACAGATTACAGTCAACAACCGATTGGCCAGGACCTTGGCAAGGATTTTGGGTTCCGCGTTCAGTAAGGAAATGGGGCGGTAGGAGGTGCAGCGGTCACGAGGCTTGCCATCCTTATGAATGACCACTATGGTGGCCAGGCGCTGTTCAAGCGGAAGGACTCCAGCCTCAAATGCGTCCAGAAACATGGTCCGCAAGTGGGCGGCCATCTTGTCCGGACGAAGTTTGTAAAGCTCGATAGGTAAACCATTAGGCCCCATCGCCTTACCCGAGCGCAAGGATCTGATGGCGAGGGCGATCTCGTCCACCGTAAAGGGAGTTTCCAAAGCCAGTCCCTCCTCTTCCGAGACACAAGGAAGAGCAATATCACGCAACAGTAAACGGGAGTCGGCCTCATCACGATCACTCACTGGGGTATAAACCTTTTGGAAATGGTCCACGAAACAATCAACAATCTCACCGGGGTCAGACACACATTCACAAGACTCATGGGTAATAACGGGTACCACACGATTCATTCTTTCAGCCTTATCCAGCCACGCAAGGAGTTTGCTAGCCTTGTCACCCACATCATACAAACGGCCCAGCTGGTTCGCACGCATCACCCTAGCAGCGTCAGTCACACAAGCTTTATAATCTGCCTGCTTCAGTGCCAGAGTGTGTAGGAGCGCAGGCGTGTCATCCCCACCCAGCTCACTTTCGAGTGCAGTGATCTCAGTCTCAAGGGCCAGCACGACCTCCCTCCTAGTTTTCCGTTGAGCTGCAATAAGAGACAGTGCGGATCCCCGTATGACAGTTTTAAAGGCCTCCCAGAGAACCGTAGGGGAGGACACCGAACCCACATTCTCATCGAAATAGCAATCGATAGCCTTCACCAAATCTGAGCGGAGACGGGGGTTCCGAAAGTGCCAGGGCGGGACAGGGGGAACTCTGTTACCAGGAAGACCACCCACAGAGACCACGATCAGCAAAGGGGAATGGTCTGAAATACCCCGGGGGAGGTGACGAACTTCCCGCACCAAGGATAGGGTAGAGGTCAGCATGAAAAAGTAGTCTATCCTCGAGAGGCTGCCATGTGCACCAGAGTGAAAAGTATACTGCGTCTGGGTGGGGTGCAGCGAACGCCAGACGTCCACCAGGCCAAAAGTTTCAGCCATGTCAGTGAGCCACATCTGGGACTGCGGCAGAATTCTAGGGGGCAGCCGATCATAGTCACCGGACATCACAGAGTTAAAATACCCACCCATAATCAGTAGACCATCAGAGAGACCAAGAAGAGTCTTGCCAAGATCAGCATATGTGGTTGCCTGCAGCCCCGGGGGAATATATACAGCCACTATCACAATCAGCTTCCCCTCCCACCTACCAGAGACAGCCGCATAGCGCCCCCGATCATCAAGGGTGACATCATCAATCTCAAGGGCCAAGGAGGATTTAACCATTATACCCACACCCCGGGAGCCGGACGTAAAACCAGCATGGGCAACCAACCGGTAGCCTCGACGGTCAAGAGCTTTACAGGCATTACCAATCAAATGGGTTTCTTGAAGTAACAACATCAGGGGCATGACGCCTTATGAATTGCAACACAATGCCACGTTTAATTCTGTCACCCAAACCATTGACGTTCCAAGAAAGAACCTTTATCTCACCCCCCCATCCCAAGAAGTTTGACCCAACCCAACCCCCCCCCCCGCCCCCCGCCCCCAGAACCTCAGGTCAAGGATGTGCGCAATCAAGAATGTACCATGAAAAGAGAAAAACAAGAAACACACAACACAACCAAGTCCCCACCAACCACCCCCCAACCATGAACCCGTTACAACGCCCCCCACCCTGCACCCCTGCTGACTAAAGAGCCACCCCAAACTGCAGTGTGATTGTCGCCCCATCTGATCTACACAAAGAAACCCCCAAGGAGGAAGGGAGTAACTATCCCAACCCGCCCCACCACGGGCATAAACAGAAAGCATACGATAAAAGTGACTCTGTGGAGTTCATAATCCAAAACCGGACCTCAGGGGCCCCAATTCAGTCCTGGGCCGTTGCACCACCGTCCGTGCCTCCGGGGCCTCCGCCCTCGGTGTCATCCTTTGGCAGCGAGTCCAACCAGTCACTGGCACTGTCTGGTTGATCGAAGAAGTAGGCATGTTCCCTGTATTCAATCCGCAGGCGAGCGGGAAACAACATAGCATATTTTAGTCCCAAATCCCTCAAGCGCCGCTTTACTCCAAGGAATCCAGAACGTTGCCGTTGCACTTGAGGAGTGAAGTCAGGATAGATCGAGACAGAGTTATTATCGAACTTCAACGGGCCGTGCTTGCGGGCGGCCTGAAGTATGGCGTCTCTGTCTCGAAAGTGAAACAGCCTAGCAATGATAGGCCTCGGGGGTCCACCCGGCTTTACCTGCCCACCCGGGAAGCGATAAGCACGCTCGACCGCAAAAAACTTGCTGAGGCCTGCGGGAGCGAGTTTAGCGACAATTATCTCCTCAACCAGTAGATCGATCGAGGCAGCTCCATTGTCCTCCGGCACTCCGACTAGGCGAATGTTGTTCCGCCGGGCCCTATTGTCGTAGTCCTCCATGCGTTTGGCCAACAGGTCTTGTGAGGAACGTAGATTCCCAATCTCCGACTGCGCTTCCGCCATGTCTGTCACCAAACTCGATGCCTTTAGGTCCAGCGCCTTGACCCTCTCGTTTGTCTTGGCCAGGTCGGCACGAATAAGAGTAACATCAACCGCCACCGTGTCAATCTTCGACACGATGGCCTCATACTGCTGACTCATATCGGCCTTGAGTCCCGCAATGGCGGCCAGCAGGTCCTGAAGGGACACTTCCGAGGAGGTCGCCATGTCCGTCTTCGGGTCTTCCAAGCCACGGCTGGCAGCACTGGGGGAACCTCTCGGTTGCGTATAGCGGTCGATCACGTTGGACTGGACCGACCCCCCACGAGTGTTGGTCTTCCTGCGCTTCTCCAGCTCAGGTTTCGTCGCCATGTTGAATTCAGCACCCCACGGGGACAGCCCGGGTGCAAATGAAAGTCGGCGATCCTCGACCCCAAAAGTCTGGTTTCGCAAGAAAATGTCACGGGCCACTGAGCCGGCACTGCGAGAAAGCGTGTTGCCAGCGAGAACAGCAAACCAGGATGAAAGAGCAGGTCACAGGGAGTCAGGACACGAGAGGGCCAGAAACTGAAAGTGAAAGTGGCACACCATCGGTGAAGCAAATGCCAGGCAGCCGTTGTTGCATTACTGCTCGGCCATCCAAGGCAACAGAGACCCCGGTCCCGTCCGGGGTTAGGCCAGGAAGTTAAAGACGATGTAAAAATGGTCCCCGAAGTCCGATCCCGGACCAAAAAGGATCGACAGCATCAGTAAGAGTAGTGCTTCAAAAGCCTGTCGAAGTGACCAGGATAACTGAAGGATAAATCAAGAAGGGCGGTGCGGGTCTCGGGAGCTCTCTGCTCACGCGACCATCTTGGATGCCCGCGTAGCTCCTCCCCCCACTTATTTGGTTTGTAAAGAATTCCTGTACAGTATGAATTTACTAAATTGGATGTTTTTAATGCCAGCACACATTAAGGAACTGGGGATTCTCATGTATAATTTAAAGGTACGCCCAAGGACAAAGATAAGAAAGTGCTTCACGACAGCCTTGAAGCAGGCGACCCAGTCCGGATCGCAGGCCAAAAGGCGGCAACCAAAAACCCTAATTTCCAATGGCAGGTCACCGTTTAACATATAAGGTGACGCCGGCCAATGGAAATGAGGGGCGGAGCTTGAACCCCTCCACTGAAACTCCTCATTAGCAATAAATCTCGCCAAGCGAGCTGCGCATGTGCGCAACAACCCTAGGCGAGACCTAAAAAAGGAAAGGAATCTGTGGCTAGAAATCTATCAGATTGTGCAATTTGCATTCTCAAATGTTTGTTTGATCTTTAATGGGAGGTGTGCCCCAAATGGCTCCTATGTCAATTAAAAACCCACTTTTAGATCATCATTCTATGATGTCCCTATCTTTCTTGATTCTAGAGTCATGTGCAAGTATCCACAATGGGAACAAATTGCAACACAGAGCTGTTTAAGGACTGGGTGTACTATTGAATCCCTTGCAGAGTTGATAAATTCTGCCAAATCATTAATTTTCTGACAAGAAAATCCTTCTTGCCTTCCCCATGTGGGAGCAATGAGTTTCAATGAAGCCTCATTGACTTTCTTCATTACCTGCGGTATGAAAGGAAAATGCTACTTACCAGTATCCATCTGTTCTTGGCATGTAGAGCTGTAGAGTCGGATACTGGTGCATAGATCGCCATCTGGTGTTGGGCTAAGATGTTTGCACTTTGTTTTTGTCTTGGAAGTCTTTGGCTCCTCCTTAGGACAATAGTGCGCATGGGCATAGACTCCATCGCCATATTGTTTTGCCATGGAGGGTTATGATGGAGTTAGTAAGATATAGAAAAGGATGTCCATGTGTAATGTGTCTAAGTAAGATAGTACTGGAACAGATAGAGGTATCCGTGGAGGCGGAAGGGCGTATACGAATCTACACCTCTACATGCCAAGAACAGATGCATACTGGTAAGTAGCATTTACGTTCGACGCATATGAGCTGTAGAGCGTATACTTGTGCATAGACTATACAGCAGTTACCCTGTTAGCGGTGGCTACCTATACCTGTTGCATGGTGGAATCCCAAGTTGTGAAGCAGCTTGTGTACGTGTTGCACACAGCTACTGTGTGACTTGGCTTTTATGAGCCAGTTGTCCAGATAAGGGAAGACATGAATGAGCTGTCTTTGTAAGTGGGCCGCAACTACTGCAAGATACTTGGTGAAGACTCTGTGTGCTGTAGTCACCCCGAATGGGAGGGCTTTAAATTGGCCATGTACCACAAACCTGAGATATTTCCTGCAGAGGGATATGAAAGTAGGCGTCCTTTAAATCCGGAGTGGAGAGAAAGTCGCCCTGTTGAAGCAGAGGGAGTACCTGTTAAGAGTGACCATGTGAAAGTGATCCGACTGAATGTAGAGGTTTAGCAGTCTGAGGTCCAATATGGGCCTGAGAGAGCCGTCCATTATTGGAATTAGGAAATGAAGGGAATAAACCCCTGTGCCTTGATGAGGCAAGGGGACTGGTTCTAGAGCATGTTTTTGTAATAGAGAGAGAACCTCTTGTTTGAGAAGTGTCAGATGTTCCGAGGACATTGGACGTTGTCTGGGAGGAATATTTGGGTGAGTAGAGGCGAGTTACAGGCAATACCCATACTGGATAATTTGTCTTTACCGACTTGTCTGTTGTGATTGAATTCCAGACAGGTAGGAACTGTGAGAGACGTCCTCCGACAGGAGTGGGATGATCGGAGGAAGTGCAGGGAAGTAATTTGTTTGGTGGTAGGGGAGTTGCGGTTATTGTTGCCGCAAGCTCTTCCCTTACCATTGTTGTCTCTGTAGCCTCCGCAAAAGTATCCTTTGGAGGACGTTTGAGTGGGTCTTTTAAAGGAAGAAGAGGGATGTTCTGAGCCAATGGTTTTGGAGCCAGCCCTATAGACGGAGCAGCAAAAATAACCTTTAGGGGAAGGGAATTTTAAGGCCCCCATGGACTTAGCAGTGTCCATTTCTTTTTTCACATTTTCTAAAGATGTGTCAACTGAGAGCCCGAAAAGATGCTCTTGATCAAAGGGCTGATTAACAATAGGAGATTGCATCTCTTGTTTGAATCCGGAGACTCCGAGTCAAGCGTGCCTGTGCAACAAGACGCTAGTGTTAATAGCACGAAATGCAGTATCAGCCGCATCTAGTGCACATTTAATTGAGGTGTTTGTGATCAATTAACCCTCTTGTATAAGGTCATTGGCTTTTTGTTTGTACTGGTCAGGAAGGTGTTGCATGTGGAGGAGTGTGGCTCAATGATTAGAGCGGCAGACCCTGATGTAGAGGTCTAGCCCGGGACCAGGGTTCAATTCCCCGCCTCGGCGGGTCTTGGGCTCAAAAATTCCACAGACCTGATAATTCTCGCCTCGGTGCCTATTCCAATCATGGATTCAGAAAAGGGGGTGGTGATGAACAGAGTGTCTGAATTAAGCAGACCACTCTTACCCAGTCCAAAGATCAGGGCTTGATCCATCACCGTTATTTATCTCACTGCACCATCCCAGCTCAGAACCTGGCTATATGCAAATCAGACTGTCCCTGGCCCAGTGCATCATGGGAACAGGGCAGACTAAACTACCAAGCCAATTCTTCACCAGAAAGGAGACAAGCTACCGGGGACCGGTTTCTGGCATTTCAGCCTTCTTCGGCCCGGCTTGCTTGAATCCTGATGGTGCAGTGAGAAAGGGACTCATGTCTGAGTATACCCTGCCACACCTATAGTGGCCAAAAACGATTCAGAAAAGGGGGTGGTGATGAACAGAGTGTCTGAATTAAGCAGACCACTCTTACCCAGTCCAAAGATCAGGGCTTGATCCATCACCGTTATTTATCTCACTGCACCATCCCAGCTCAGAACCTGGCTATATGCAAATCAGACTGTCCCTGGCCCAGTGCATCATGGGAACAGGGCAGACTAAACTACCAAGCCAATTCTTCACCAGAAAGGAGACAAGCTACCGGGGACCGGTTTCTGGCATTTCAGCCTTCTTCGGCCCGGCTTGCTTGAATCCTGATGGTGCAGTGAGAAAGGGACTCATGTCTGAGTATACCCTGCCACACCTATAGTGGCCAAAAACGATTCAGAAAAGGGGGTGGTGATGAACAGAGTGTCTGAATTAAGCAGACCACTCTTACCCAGTCCAGAGACTCTGTCCCTCACCACCCATTGTTGTAAATATTTTTGTCCACCCTAAGCGTGGAAGGGTATTCTCAGATGTGAGACCCTTGCTCATTGCACCATCAGGATTCAAGCAAACCGGGCCGAAGACGGCTGTAATGCCAGAAACCGGTCCCCGGGAGCTTGTTTCCTTCCCAGTGTAAGAATTGACTTTTGTAGTTTGGTTTGCCCTGTTCCCATCATGCACTGGGACAGGAACAGACTAATTTGCATACAGCCAGGTTCTGAAACTGGGATGGTGCAGTGAGCTAAAAAACGGTGTTGGATCTAGCCCTGATCTCTTGACTGGGTGAGAGCTTTCTGCTTAATTCAGAGACTCTGTCCCTCACCACCCCTTGTTGTAAATATTCCAATCATGGAGTCCCACTCTGCAACTCTGGGCAATAGCTTGCTTAACCTCCATAACGGCCCCCACAACGCTAAGGATGCCTGGCCTCCACCTTGGGGGTGCCCAGGAGTGGACGCCTCACAGGGAAAGCCAGGATGGGTTCCACAGCGGTATTCGTACAAGCGCCTTGAGACCCTTGCGGGTGAGTACTGAGCTATACAAGTATCAATTTACATTTTACAATTTACATTTTTACATGTGCTTTTCAAGCTCATCATAGTGAGCCCTGTCGTACCTGGCCAATAAAGCTTGGGCATTGGCAGTAAGCCAATGATTTGCAGCCTGTGACGCAATAAGTTTACCAGATGCGTCTATTAGTTTGGACTCCTTATCAGGAGGGGGAGTGTCGACTGTACTCTGTGAGTTTGCCCTCTCGGTGCATTAGACACCACAAGAGAATCCAAAGGGACCTGACATTTATTGTAAACTGGGTCACTGGGAGCTACCTTATACTTTCTGTCTACCATGGTGCTGAGAATCCTGGCTCTGACAGGGTCCTTAAAAACTTCTGGAGCATGTTTCAGCATGCCCTTTAACATTGGCAGGGTATGCGTGGACTTTTGCGAGGGTGCAAAGGTTTCAAGTAAAAAATCTTCCTCTAAGGGATCAGAATGTAACTGTACTCTGTGGTAAAGGGCAGCCCTATTGATTAGTTGCGCAAACCCAATATGGTCATCTGGTGGTGATGGCCTAGATGGAAAGAGGTCGGGGTCATTATGTGGGTCGGGATCTGTGTTGTAGTCATCCCAAGGGTCTACATTGTGTGGGAGGATATGTGCATCATCATCCCTACCTGGATCTATATTCCCACCCCCATCAGTATGATCATCCTCATCTAGTATTTGAGGTGAAAAGGTATGTGGTGGGGAGTGTTGTGGAGAAAGGAAAATGCTACTTACCAGTGTGCATCTGTTCTTGGCATGTAGGGCTGCAGAACCACACACTATTGCATTAGATCACCATCTGGTGGTGGGCCCGGATGATTACACTTTGTTGTTGTCTTGGAAGAGTCTTTTGTCTGTTGGATGACTCCTCCCTTAGATCGTAGTGCGCATGGGCATTGACTCCATCTTCAGATTGTTTTCGCCATTGGGAAAAGGATGGAGTTGTAGGATTACAGATAAAGATGACCATGTGTTGTGTATCTAAATAAGATAATACTGGAACAGATACAGGTAGCCGGCGAGGCGGGTGGGCGCGTGTTGTTCTGCAGCCCTACATGACAAGAACGGATGCATACTGGTAAGTAGCATTTTCCGTTCGAGGCATGTGGGCTGCAGACCACACACTATTGCATAGATTGCACAGCAGTTTCTCCCTTAGCGGCGACCACCCGCATCTGTGGCAGTAGTTTGAAATAATGTTTTGAATACAGCCTGGCCCACACTTGCTTGTTGTTTTGCCTGCACATCTACACAGTAGTGTTTTGTAAATGTGTGCGGAGTAGACCATGTAGCTGCTTTACAGATGTCATCTAATGGTATATTTCCTAGGAATGCCATAGATGCCGCTAACTTACGGGTAGAATGAGCCCTAGGGGGAATGGATAGAGTGCGTTTTGCTTTTTGGTAACAAATTTGAATGCACTTAACAATCCATCCTGCAATGCCTGATTTTGAAATAGGATTGCCCTTATGTGGCGGAGAAAAGGACACCAACAGTTGTTTAGTTTTACTAAATGGTTTTGTCCTATCAATGTAGTAGTGAAGCGCTCTTTTTACATCTAATGTATTTAGAGCTCTTTGCGCAACTGTTTGCGGATGGGGAAAAAATACTGGCAACTCGATAGATTGGTTGAGATGGAACGGTGAAATGACCTTTAGCAGAAACGTTGGATTTGTCTTAAAAACCACTATATTGTGATGAAGTTGTATAAATGGTTCTAGAATTGTTAATGCCTGGATCTCATTTGCTTTTATGAGGTAACAGCTACTAAAAAAAGCAACTTTCCATGTAAGAAACTGTAATTCACACTTATGTAATGGTTCAAAAGGAGGACCCATAAGTCTGGCGAGAACAATATTTAAATGTCATACCGGAGAGGGTGGTATTCTGGGAGGAATTATTCTTTTGAGTCCTTCCATAAACGCTTTGATCGCAGGTACTCTAAATAATGACAAATGTGGTCTGTTTTGAAGATATGCTGCTATAGCAGCAAGATTGATTGAGGAGTATGCCAAGTTAGATCTTTGCAGATGTAACAGGTAGCATATGATGTTTTGTATGGAAACATCTAAGGGGTTGTTGATGTTATTTGTGCAATATACAACAAACCTTTTCCACTTTGCTGCATAACATGCTCCAGTGGTAGGTCGTCTTGCTTCTTTTATGACATTCATGCAATCAGGTGGTAAATTTAGGTATCTGGCAGCGAAGCTTGGGCATTTGGAGTTGTGGTGTGTAGCAAACCGATCTATCTCTGGTTGACCCCACTTTTGAAAAAATGGCTGAACTTGATGATGAAGTTCCTATTCGTGTATCTGTTGTCTGACGACTTAACAGATCTGCAACTTGATTGTGAACTCCTGGTAGATGTTCTGCTAACAGAAAAATGTTCTGAGGAATAGCCCACCTCCATATGCTCTGCGCCAGCCGGGAGAGCTGTAGGAGAGTGTTCCTCCTTGTTTTTGAATGTAGTACATTGCTCTCATATTGTCCGTCCGGACTAGAACAGCTTTGTATGATAGGTAATGCTGAAACGATTTTAGAGCTAGAAAAATCGCTAGTAACTCCAGATGATTTATGTGGAGTAGTTTTTGTTACATTGTCCATGTACCCAGTACTATGTGTCTTTGTCAATGTGCTCCCCATCCTGAGAGAGATGCGTCTGTGGTTAGTATCATTTGTGGAACAGGTTCTATAAACGGCCGGACCTTGGTGTTCCACCATTGCAGAGAGCGATATGTCCGGTCGTCTACCACCACCAGATCGGTTATTTGTTGCGGAGCCTGATTCCACTGACTTGCCAAGCACTCTTGTATGGGGCGCATTTGTAGTCTTGCGTATGAAATGCAAGATGCCATCATTCCTATTAGTTGCATGAACACTCGAGCTGGTAGTGAGTGTTGTGGCTGGAATCTTTCGATAAGATCCTACATACTTTGTATCCTTGTTGGGTTGGGATACGCTTTTGCCATGGCGGTATCTATTGTGGCACCTAGATACTGCTGAGACAGGGATGGTTGGAGATGTGACTTCTTTTGATTTACTGTGAATCCCAGTTTGTTTAGCAGGCATATCGTTTGATGCGTGTGCTGTACACATTGGTTGTATGACTTGGATTTTATTAACCAGTCGTCCAGATATGGGAAGACATGAATATTGTCCCTTCTTAAGTGTGCTGCTACTACTACTGCTATACACTTTGTGAACACTCGAGTTGCTGTAGTTACTCCGAAAGGGAGTACCTTGAATTGGTAGTGCTGACCTTCTAGTATGAACAGTAGGTACTTTCTGTGCGATTGATGGATGGGAATGTGGAAGTAGGCGTCCTTGAGATCTAATGTGGCAAGGAAGTCGCCTTTCTTTAGCAACGGTAGAACCTGTTGTAGTGTGACCATATGAAAGTGGTCTGATTGTATGTACAGGTTTAGGGGCCTTAGATCTAAAATAGGTCTGAGGGACCCGTCCTTTTTGGGTATGAGAAAGTATAGAGAATAAACTCCTGTGTTAAGATGTTGTTTTGGGACTGGTTCTATTGCAGTACAGATGCCACCTCTTGTCTTAGTAGTAGGAGGTGTTCTTGTGACATGGGACGCTGCCTGGGTGGTATTGTTGGAGGAGTGGAAGTGAGCTCCAGGCAATAACCTGACTGAATTATTTGTCTTACCCACCTGTCTGTGGTGATGGAGTTCCAGATAGGTAGGAACTGTTGTAACCTCTCCCCGACAGCAGTGGAATGGTCTGGGGAGATTGAAGGGAAGTCACTGTTTGAGAGTAGAGGGATTGCAATTGTTGCTTCCTCTACCTCTGCTCTTATTGTTGTTTCCTCTATACCCTCCTCTATAATATCCCTTACTAGGCGAAGTTTGGCGGGGCGTTTTGTAAGAAGAGGAGGTATTGTCAGGTTGGAAACCCCTAGAGGCGCCCCTATATGAGGAGCGATGAAAGGAAGGTCTATGGGCTTGCGTTTGTAAAGCTCCCATGGATTTTGCCGTATCTGTATCTTTCTTCATCTTTGTTAGTGCACTATCGGATGTTCGCCCGAAAAGGTGTTGCTGGTCAAATGGTTGGTTTAAAATACTGGCTTGTACTTCTGGTTTGAAGCCAGAGATGCGTAGCCATAAATGGCTACGCAACAGTACCCCTGTATTTATTGCTCTAGAGGCTGTGTCTGCAGTGTCTAGTGCACAGCGTATGGAGGTATTTGTAATAATCTTGCCTTCCTGTATTAGGTCAGAAGCCCTGGTTTTATATTGTTCTGGCAAGTGGTGCATGAGTGACTCTAAACTCATCATAATGAGCTCTAACATATTTTGCTAACAAAGCTTGAGTGTTAGCAATCCTCCAGACGTTGGCTGCTTGTGAGATGGTGCGTTTTCCTGAAGCATCTAAAAGCTTAGACTCTTTGTCAGAGGGTGGAGCATCCCCTGTTTGCAAGTTAGCCCTTTTTCTCGCATTTGACACTACTAGTGAGTCCAATGGCAACTCTCCTTTAATGTATGCTGGATCAGTTGGAGCAGCTTTGTACTTTTTTTCTAGTCTGGGGTTAATTACCCTGGCTCTGACTGAGTCTTTAAATATTTCGGGTGCATGTCTTACCACTCCACTAAGTATTGGAAGTGGGGTTGTGGTCTTATGTGACGACAGTAGTGTGTCCATTAGGAAGGCTTCTTCCACTGGATCTGTGTGCAAATCTACTCCGTGGAAAGTGGCTGCTCTATGAATGAGATGTGTAAACCCATTAGTGTCATCTGGGGGAGATGGTCTAGACGGATATGCATCATCTTGTGGCAGATCTGGTGCATTATAATCTTCCCAGGGGTCACCTGATGGCCCAGGAATATCATCTGGGTCATTAATGTCGTCTATGTAATGTTCACTCTCTACCTGCTGTGAGTTTTGATCCTCATCTTGTGGTATAAGACTTTGTGTACTAGATGGTGAATGTACAGGATTATTTCTACTTCTGGTGAAGGAATACTTATGGGGTAGTTTGAGCATGCTTTTTTTAGAGGAACTGGTGGTGGTTTAGGATAGTCCCTTTTTCTCTTTTCAGGCACTGTAGTGATATGTCCAGTCTTTGGATTAATTTGAAGAGTCTTTTGCTTTGGGTCAGGTTTGAAAAGCTCTTCTACTGGAAAATCCTTTTTCGGCGTTGATTTATCTGGTTTGGTGCCGAAATGCTTATCTTTTACAGTGTCTATTGTCTTTGGAGCAGGTTTTGGTTCCGAAGACTTATCTTGTTTTTTCTTAGGATCCGTGCTCTTTGGATCCAAAATTTTTGTTCCTGGGGTACGTTTGGACTTATCTACCCTCGGAGCCGAAGTATGTTTCGGTACCACAACAGTCTTCGGGTCCACTTTTTTCAGAACCGGAGTGGTCTTTGGTTCAGTAGCTTTGGGAACCTCTTTCGGTGCCGAACTTGCGATCGGCTCGACCGCTTTTGGTACCGATGGATGCTTTGGTGCCGGTGTTAATTTTGGCTTAAGGACCTTCTGCTTTTCGGGACCGACAGACTGACTCGAGCAGACTGGAGGCTTTCTTATATTCTTCACTGCCGAGCCAGAAGGTGGGGCATCGGAAGATTTTGGTTGGTGTGCGCATGGACCCGAAGGTGGAGGTGGAACCGAAGCCTGACCCGGTATGGTGGGGTGAACAGGGTCGACGCTAGTACTCACGACCTGTTGACCAGCTGGAAGATCGTAGTCTTCGGATTGATCCTCGGCTCCAGAAGCTGAATCCTCTGCTTCGGAAGAGACGTTTTCTTGCTGCTGTTCTTCGGCTTCTACTTCGATTGGAGCCTAGTCTAGGATGAGGTCTGGTGTCGATTAAGGTGACTGCGCCATTACTCTTCGAGCTCGATGGTTCCTGATGGTTTTCTTGGACCGGAACGAAGCGCAGGCCTCACAGTCTAGACTCTTGTGCTCTGGAGATAAGCACAGATCGCAAACCTCATGAAGATCGGTGTGAGGGAATTTGTGTCCACACCGAGGGCACTTCTTGAAGGGTGTTCTTTCCATGAGCCAAAGGCCCAATGGCGCAGTTGGGCCCGATGGCCCAGACGAACGCTGGAATCGAGAAGTGAAGCCTTTCTTCGACGCGGGTAACCGGAATCACTGTCGAAGACGATGCCGATGGTATTAGGATTGATTTATGAATTAGAAAATAGATCGGTAACGGGACCAAACGAACAAGTTACTTACCTTCGGTAACAATATATCTGTAAGAAACATTAGTTAGTATTAGATTCCTTACCTTAGAATAACCCTAGGCGTCAGTCTGGATCCGGAAACTTTTGCGTAGCAGTACCCCTGTGCGTCGGTAGGCGTCGTCGGCAGGCGTCCCCTGCGGCTCCGCGTCCGTCGTTGGCGTTGTGCGCCGTGATGACGTCGCTGGAGTTTATAGACGCCGCCTCCGCGCGCTGACGTCAGTTCTTTGCACACAGCTTTTCCGCGCCAGAACACGCAGAGCCACGTGAGAACCAACACTGGTGCATTTGAAACTAGGGCCCTGAAAGGGATGTCCTTAACCCTAGGTATCAGTTCGCAGAACGGGGAGGATGGGTGGGTCGGTAAGGAATCTAATACCAACTAATGTTTCTTACAGATATATCGTTACCGAAGGTAAGTAACTTGTTCATCTGAAAGAAACATGTTAGTATTAGATTCCTTACCTTAGAATAGATACCCCAGCAATACCAACCCCGGTGGTGGGTCTGCGAACCAATACATTCCTACACCAGAAAGTCCTGGAGGACAGAACGGCCAAAGAAGCCATCCCTCCGGACTTGACTGTCCAGGCAGTAGTGCCTCGCAAAGGTGTGCAGCGAGGCCCACGTAGCCGCCTGGCAAATGTCCTGCAAGGGGACTCTCCGGCCCAGGGCAGTAGTAGCCGCCGTGGCCCGAGTGGAATGGGCCCTCAGCCCAACAGGAGGCTCCTTCCGAGCCAAAGAGTAGCACGCTTTGATGCACAGAACGACCCACCGAGAGATGGTCCGTTTATGTACCGCCCGTCCCTTCTTCGCACCCACGTAGCCAGCAAACAGTTGGCCATCCACCCGGAACTGGCGTGTGCGATCCATATAAAATGAGAGCGCACGTTTTGGGTCCAGACGATGGAGCCGCTCTTCATCCTTCGAAGGATGCGGAGGCGGGAAGAAGGAAGGGAGGGTGATGGACTGCCCGATGTGAAAAGCAGAGACAACTTTGGGCAGGAAAGAAGGCCTAGTTCTCAGAACCACCTTATCTGGATGAATGGACATGAAAGGAGGTTTGACAGAAAGAGCCTGGAGCTCACTCACCCTCCTGGCAGAGGTGATGGCAACCAGGAAGGCCGTCTTTAAAGTCAGGAGACGGAGAGGACAAGAATGAAGCGGCTCAAAGGGAGCACACATCAAGAATGTTAGAACCAGGTTCAAGTCCCACTGAGGCATCACAAACGGAACAGGTGGATACATGTGTGTGATGCCCTTCAAGAATCTCGTTACAATGGGGGACTTGAACAAAGAAGGTTGATCAGGCAGCCTCAGAAAGGCCGAAAGGGCAGAAAGGTAGCCCTTGATAGTGCCCAGAGCAGAGCCCTGCTGGGCAAGAGAAAGAAGGAAGAGAAGAACCTCAGAAAGAGGGGCAGAGAGAGGATCCACAGCCTTTGCTGTGCACCATGCCACAAACTTGTTCCACCGACAGGCGTATACCGATTTCGTGGAGGAACGCCTGGCTGCCAGAATCACATCACAGACTTCAGGAGGCAAGTCAAATGGCCTCAACTGCCGCCGCTCAATCTCCACGCATGGAGGTGGAGGCTGGACAGGTTCGGGTGGAGGACCGTCCCCTGTTGCTGCGACAGAAGGTCCTCCTGAAGGGGCAGGCGGATCGGGGGACCGACTGACATGCTGAGTAGCTCGGGATACCAGTACCTTCGAGCCCAGTCCGGAGCCACAAGGATGACTTGGGCCCGGTCGCGCCTGATCTTCTTCAGCACTCTGGGCAGAAGTGGTATAGGCGGAAAGGCGTATAACAGACCGCAACTCCACTCGCGCCGAAAGGCGTCGCCGTGCGAGTGCCGTCTTGGAAACTCCAACGCGCAGAACTGATGACATTGCGCGTTCTCTTCTGTGACGAATAGATCTAACCAAGGCTCTCCCCATTGCCGAAAGAGGCCTTGCGCCACATCCGAGTTCAGACGCCATTCGTGATCCATCGAGCACCGACGGCTGAGTTTGTCCGCCCTGGCGCTCAGAGAACCTGCCAGGTGTTGAACCGTCAGAGTCAAGCCCTGACGTTCCAGCCATTGCCAGAGGCGCAGAGCCTCCTGGCAAAGGGTCCACGACCCCACCCCGCCCTGTTTGTTGCAGTACCACATGGCGGTGGTGTTGTCCGTGAACACCTGCACTACACTCCCGTTGACAAAGGGGAGGAACGCTTTCAGTGCCAAACGAATCGCCCGCAGCTCCAGCAGGTTTATATGGAGCCGGGACTCCGCCGGAGACCAGATGCCTCTGATCTCTGCCTCTCCCAGGTGGCCTCCCCAGCCCTGGAGGGACGCGTCCGTCACAACAACGTGCTCCGGTTGGGGAAGGGAGAGGGATCTGCCTCTGACCCAATCGCGGTCCATAAGCCACCACTGCAGTTGTCTTGCAGTGCCCTCTGAGATCATGACATGGGCGGACAGGTTGCCCTGATGCTGGGCCCACTGAAACTTCAGGTCCCACTGCAGAGCCCGCATCCGCCACCGGGCGTGATGCACCAGAAGGATGCAGGAAGCCATCAGCCCCAGCAGCCGCAGCGTCAACCTGACCGAAACCCGGGATAACGGCTGAAAGATGGGAATCAAAGCCTGTATATCCTGGACTCGCCGTTCCGGAGGATAGACCCGAAACTGCGCCGAGTCGAGAACCGCTCCGATGAAAAGGAGCTTTTGAGAGGGACACCGGTGTGATTTCGGCACATTGATGGAGAACCCCAGTTCGTGCAGGAGGTCTGCCGTCATCTGAAGGTGGTGGACGACTGTCTGGGGCGAGCCCGCCTTCAACAACCAGTCGTCTAGATAGGGGAAGACTGAAACCCCCAATCTGCGCAGATGAGCTGCGACCACCGCCATCACCTTGGTGAAAACCCGTGGGGCGCTGGTAAGGCCGAAGGGGAGCACGATAAACTGAAAATGCTCGAGGCCTACCGTGAACCGCAGGTAACGCCGGTGGGCCGGCAGGACGGGGATGTGAAAATACGCATCCTGCAAGTCCAACGCTACCATCCAGTCTTGCGGGTCAGAGCAGCCAAGACCTGAGCTAAAGTCAACATCCTGAACTTCTTCTTCCGGAGGAAGCCGTTGACGTTCCTTAGATCCAAGATAGGACGTAGGCCCCATTTGTCCTTATTGGGTACCAGAAAGTAGTGGGAATAGCAACCACGTCCTACTTCTGGCCCAGGAACACGCTCGATGGCCCCCTTGGCCAAGAGGGCCCTAACTTCCTCCCTCAGAAGTGCCAAGTGGTCCCCTGACACACGGTGGTTCTGCGGTGGCATGGCTGGAGGAGTTGTCTCGAAGGGGAGGGAGTAGCCCCTTCGGACGAGCTGCAGCACCCACCTGTCCGATGTTATTGTGCGCCAGTGGGAGAGGTGATGGCGAACCCTGCCTCCCACCGGTGTCACATGGGCCTGAAAGCTCGGACTAGGAGGATTTAGTGGCAGATGCTGCGGGGGAGGTGTGGCCTGACCTCGCCGCTGTCCCCGACCGCCACCACGGCGGTTTCCACGGCCGCCACCGCGTTGATAAGACTGTTGCGGCGCGTGGCTGGCAGCACGTGTGGGACCACCCCTTCCTTGGCCACGAAAGGAGCGAAACAAACCCATTTGCTGGCGCTGGGTCGAGAGACCTAAGGACTTGGCCGTGACCCTGGAGTCCTTGAAGCGCTCCAGCGCGTGGTCCGCTTTGTCGCCAAACAGGCGACTGCCATCAAACGGCATGTCCATCAATGCATTCTGGACATCAGGCGAGAAGTTGGCGGATCTCAGCCAGGCGTGGCGACGAATCGCCACCGTCGTGGACATCGCTCTGCCCAGCGAGTCGGTCGTATCAAGACCACACCTGATGGAATATCTTGCTGCGTCTCGGCCTTCAATCATAGCCTTGCCGAGCTTAGCCCGTACCTCCGGGGGGCATTCAGGCAGCAGGTCCGCGACCGTGTCCCACAGAGAGTGGGTGTAACGGCCCATGAGGCACGCGGTGTTGCAAGACCGCAGTCCCACACTCAGGGACAAGAAGACCTTTTTGCCATACTGGTCGTACCTCTTTGATTCCCTGTCGGGCGGGGCCGACGGGAATGCGGTCTGGGAGGTGGAGGCCTGGATCACCAGACTCTCAGGGGTGGGGTGGGTGGACAGAAACTTGGGGTCGTCCGCACACGGGCGGTGGCGTCTGGCCACGTTCCTATCAACAGGCGAACCTGAAGCGGGCCTGGACCACGTGCCCAAAAGAACGTCCGTTAAGGCCTCGTTAAACGGCAGCAGTGGCTCCTGTGGGCATGACTGCGGTTTGAGGACCTCGGTGAGGATGTTAGTCCTCACGGCCGCGACGGGGAGCTCAAGGTGTAAGGCCTTGGCAGCCCTCATCAACACCACTGAATAGGCAGCCCCCTCCTCCGTAGCCACGGTAGGAGGCGAGACAAAGCCAGGGTTGGGGGAGTCATCCAGACCACTGGCGTCACCCAAGTCACCTGTCCAGTCCATGTCATACTGACACTCGCGTGTCAGAGGGTCCTCAGACCCCTCCCACCCCTCTTCGTATTCTACATCCTCACCATACTCGGAGTCAACAATGTAGACCGGCTCCTCGGGGTTCACAGGCCCCATCGGCGCCGGGCCCGGCGTCGATCGGCGCCGGTCCGACTCCGCGTCTGGATTCGGAGAGGGAATGGGGACGGCGCCGCCCGGCGCTGGGGAACCGGCGCCGCGCGGGGGCGGCGCCAGGGTTTGCCCCGATGGAATCGGCGCCGGAGAGGCCGGTTGACCAGCCGGCGTCGACCCCGAGGGCCCCTGCGGCGCCGGGATCGGAGCCGTCGGCGGCGCCGGGGCGGGAGCACCCGACGGCGTCGAGGCAGGGTCACCCGAGCCGCTAGGGCCCCCAGACGGGTTCACAGGGCCCGAAGGCGCCGCGGAACCCGCCGGAGGAGAAAGAGCCCTCATGGCCACGAGGAACGCCTCTATCTCCTCGGGGGACGCGCCTTGCCCAGGGACCGCAGGGTATGGAGCAGGCCGCGTCGGCGACTCACGCGGAGCCGCGGGGGTGGGGCCACCTGAACCCCCGGCCGCCTCGTGCGAGCATCGGGGGGAGTCGGGGGTACGAGGACGACGCCCCGACTTTTTGTGCTTCCTACCTGAGGAACCAGAAGAATGGTGACGACTCCCGGAGCGCCTGTGACGGCTCCGCGACCGCTCCCTCGATCTCCGGCCGGACCGGGACCGCTCTCGAATCGGGGCCGACACCCGGAGCTCGAGCAGCTTGCGGGACCACTCCCGCCTAGCTTTATTAGTCAAGGCCCGGCAGTCGACGCAGGCGTCCACGTCGTGGTCGGGGCCCAGGCACCGGAGGCAGAGTCGGTGATGATCCGTGACCGACATCGTCCGGTCACAGTCGTCACAGTTCTTAAAACTGGGCATCCTACCGGCACCGTAGAAGATTCAGAGATCAAAAAAGATCAAAAAACTTGGTCAAAGACCGGAGTACTGCTCTTCGGATCTGCGCTAACTGGCGTGGAAAAAAGAAGAACTGACGTCAGCGCGCGGAGGCGGCATCTATATACTCCAGCGACGTCATCACGGCGCACGACGCCAATGACGGACGCGGAGCCGCAGGGGACGCCTGAAGACGACGCCTACCGACGCGCAGGGGTACTGCTACGCAAAAGTTTCCGGATCCAGACTGACGCCTGGGGTTATTCTAAGGTAAGGAATCTAATACTAACGTGTTTCTTTCAGATGATGAACACATCTGAGCCCGATGCACAAAAAAACAATCTGAAGATGGAGTTGATGCCCATGCACACTACGAACTAAGGGAGGAGTCGTCCAACAGACAAAAGACTCTTACAAGACAACAATGTGTAATCATAACCATATTTAAACATAGCCCATGCAGTCCAAATACAGGCATGGCTACTTCCACTTGTTCGAAAAAGCCACGACGATTTCTTGGCAAACTCAGCTTCAGCACTCAGGGACATCCCCTTGCTTGAATATTGATTTGTCCTAGAAATCATGGAGTTTTCAAAGAACTACCATTCCCTTGGGGTTCTTTGGTGACGTTATGATGTCAGACTTTAGATGTGGAGAAGTGTGGCTCAGGGGTTAGAGGCAGCAGACCCGGAAGCTGAGATCGGTCCTGGACCAGGGTTCAATTCCCCGCCTCGGCGGGTCTTGGGCTCAAAAATTCCACGGACTCGATAATTCTCGTTCCGGTGCCTACTCGACTCACGGGTTCACACTCTGCGACTCTGGGCAATAGCTTACTTAATCTCCACTACGGCCCCTCGCGGCGGGATGCCTGGCTTTCACCTTGTGGATACCCTGCTGGGGTTATCTCACAGGGGAATACCAGGACGGGTTCCCAAGGCAAGCGCATTGATGCCTTCGGGTGATACGTGCGCTATATAAATCGCAATACATTTACATTTACATCAAACTAGGCACCTTCAAGGTATAAATATGCCTATACTTGCGCTAGCAAACACACGGTGGTTCGGAGCAGCTCGATTATCTACTTGCCCGACGCAGCTCGCTACAGCAAGTGCCGAAGGAAGCCGACCCTCCAGCTGACGCACTGGCAGAGAGGCTGCCTTTCTCTTGCTGAGAATCCAGCTCCAGTGTTTCCAAGCTCCCCTTGCGGGCTGATGGGAAATCGAGTCCGAGACAGATACCGGACCGCCTTCATTCTAAACCAAGGTACGGAGTGGATTAGACCCCAAGAGAAATCTTAGATAGATTCTTGGCAAAGAAACTAAACCTATGCTACACCTCACTTACTTCTTCCCTCGTGCTAGACTTAGGTTAGGCACATTGGGGTAGGCGTATTTTTGAAGCACCAGTTGCGTACTTTTAGCCTTTGTTATTTTTGTATTTATTTTATGGCTAAGAAACCATACCATGCTTTTACAGTATTCTTTTATAATGCTATTCTCGCTGTACGCATTATACTTTGCAACCTGCATTACAATTGTAGCAGTTCATTTATTTTGCATGAGAAAGAAGACTTCAATAAATCCTTTTATTGAAAACCCCAGTCTCTATTTCTCTGCACCTCTGATGAAACGAAGCATGCACGATTGACTGAGTAAAATATCTATCTATTGTTTCCACGACTCTGAAGATACGTTTTTATCTTGTGGAAGCAAAGTGGTCATGTTTATGCAGTTGTCAAACTAATCTCCTCTTGTTTATTTGAGAAAGTTTCTAGTGACCTCTGAGCTAGCTGGCACTCACAATTAAGTCTAATATATTCGATAGAGACATAGTCGACATAAGTCCCACGTCAAATCTATAGGATATGTTATTCCAATGCGCAGAGCCTATTGGGAATATAGGATTACACTACACTTAGGTTTGGGTTTTGAAAGAGGGGTTTTGGTACTCACGGACCTCTGAGCCGGAGTGATTGTCTACTCTTCGATGTCGGCCTCGGAGACAGAGATGTCTTCTTCACCTTGTTGCTCGGGCTGGACATTGGGATCTGCCCCGAAGATGTCCGGTATCGAGCTGCTTCCGCGAAACATTTCGGGACGTCGAGCCAGATGGTCACAGATGGTTTTCTTCGACTTGAAGGATGCACAGGCGTTGCAGTTTCTGTCTTCGTGCTCCGGGGAGAGGCGGAGATTACATACCTTGTGCAAATCCATGTGTGGGAACTTAGCACCACAACCGGGGCATTTTTGTAAAGGAGTCCTTTCCATTGGCTGCAGGCGTGGTCGGAGCAGAAAGGCCCAACAGCCCGCGTTGAAAAACGAGGTCGAGGAGTTTATCTTGAAGATGCGCGTCAAAAGGGAAACGCGATCGAGACAATACCATTGAGTGAAGAGGGATTGAGGGTCGAAGGTCGGTTCGAAACCAACACTGACCAGGAGCGTAGCAAATCACACCCAAACCTGATAATGGCAAAACTATCTAGTGATGGAGTCGATGCCCATGCACACTACCGTCCTAGGGAGGAGCCACCTACCTCTTGACTACAAAGACTTCTTCCAAGACCAAAACAAAGTGCAAACATCTGAGCCCAACACCAGATGGCGATCTATGCACAAGTATATGATATACAGCTCATATGCCTTGAACAGTAGGATAGGAAGTCCACAAGAAAATATATTATACCAGTCACTGAATACTCCTTGCGCTGTACTTATTCGGATTCTTGTTTCCTTCTTCTTGTAAATAGATGTGCCCATTTGTGGCCACCTTTATCTAAAAACAATGATCCATTTACCACTTGAATGTCGGTTTGATTATTCCAACTTGGTTTATCTGCAAGATCATTTCTAACCCCTGGAATCTGTTACACAAGATGGGCAAGTTTCCTTTTTCTTTTTATATACATGGTAAATAGATGAAACCCTCAACCAATTCCACCTGTTTCCACTGGTTTTACATCAGCCTGACCAGATCTAAAAAAAAAAAAAAAAAAAAAGTGGAATGCAGGCAGAATTTCCTGCTGCACAATAGTTTTTTTGTCCCATCCTGTGAGGCTAGCATGGAATGAGACATTTTTGTTCCATCCAGCTCCGTCAGGGGCTGAACAATGTAATCTCCTACCACTAATTGCATTAAGTTAGCTATATTTTCTGACCCTACCAGAGCATCAAAGTAGATTGCTTAGAAGAAAAGCTGGTGTGTGATGCCCTCCTTGTAGAGTTACAGCCAGAACCAGCAGACAGGTGCTATAAACAATCTTCGATGTGAGGAATTAGTTTTGAGAAACATTTTCGGGGTCTAGGCAATGTGGTTACCTTAATGCAATTATAATTAAGGTAAATGAATAGACCGACCCCTCAGTGGTCCTACTTGCAACTGTGCTTTGCTTTCTTTTTCTCACCTGCAGAGCAATGCTAATTCCTCAGGTTTCGAAGATTAGCCTGGATTTTTCGCCAAAGCCTTCTCCCTTGAAATTGCCCACTTCCATACTTGTAAACCTTTCACAACAATTTCTGGGAGTTGTCTTCTTTTCTATTTCTGGAAACAATTGATGTATTGGTCTGTTCTAGGCACAATTTCCAATGAAGAGGTTGATATGTTACTGAGGATCATCTCAGCACAATTAGAAACAGATCATGTCCAACAAACTGGTTCTCCTGTGCGCATCCACCCATTAAGGGATACATTGTAATGCTCACCAGTTGGTTGTTGTCTGCTACTGTTCTGCACTGTAACAGTTGCTTAGTGATTCATTACTAGGGATGCCTTTGTATCTTTAAATAATCAAAACTCCATCTTTCCACGAGTTCATGTGTACCTTGCACTGGACAAAATCATGCAAATATATTTGCCTGCATTGTTTCTGAGGGATACTGAGTTCACTGAGCATATTTCTTATCTTTCAATTATCCCACACTACAATCTGTGATGTCTTCCAATTCTTTTCATGGTTTGCATTGTTTCTGAGGGATACTGAGTTCACTGAGCATATTTCTTATCTTTCAATTATCCCACACTACAATCTGTGATGTCTTCTAATTCTTTTCGTGGAGTCCAGGGTTCATAATGCAGGCAGCATGCCACACTGCCCTTGACAGTGTGAATACAGTGCCACTTCATACAGTCGTGTCAGTTTCTAAACTTCCCAGCCAGGTGGGTGTCAAATGATCAGAGCACCGTCAAAGAAGGAAAGCAGTTAACAAAAAGTTGGAAGCAAAAATTAAAAAAAAAATGTTAGAGGCAGGAATGGACTGGGGACGCAAACCGGCCCTGGCAACTGAGTCTGGCCGGATGCCGGGAGCAGCGGGGTTGGCTGGGTTAGGGGGGAGGGGGGAAGGGGGAGGGGAGGGGTGTGGAAAACACTGCAGTTGTTTTTGTTGCAAGGGGCCAATATTGCAGGTCACAGGTAACAAAAACAGTCCCCCGAGGGTCCAAAACCAGCCTCCACCCTGGCGGCCCACCGGGGAAACGCCTGGTGCCAGCCACAGCCAGTCTGGCCCTGCGTAGAGGGAACAAAGAAGCCATCTGCACAACTTTTCTCGATGGTACGTATCCTTTGTTTTTAAAGGACACTATTTTGACTTCTGCATATATGTTCTCACAGAGAACTTTCCTTTAGAGAGCTATTAACAAGACCGCCACTGGGATCACAGCTGTAATCTACTGTAAGGCTGACAAGCATAGAGGGCAGAAGAAGGCCAGACAGTTGATAAGCCTGAGGTTGGCTTTTACATGGTTCATGAGGCACGTATGATGGACAAGACCATAGTGGAGGAAAGTCCTATCACCCTTACCCGGGACAACATGGGATGGTGGACGAGGGAGTCACTGATTAAGTGGTTGTTGATGATAATATGTTATGTGTATTTGTAAAGCACACCTTTACCTGTAAGGGTATACTAAGCAGTTGTGTGTGCTAACCCCGTCTAGCTGGCTGTTGGACCTGCACCTTTTTGCATGGTCACCCCCAAAAACATTTTGCCTTTGCCCTCCACTTTTTGTTGAATTTGTTGTTGCTCATCTTATAACTCTGTGCAATTTACCACTACTAAATTTTGCTAAAGTGCTTGTGCTCTGTCATTTAAGCATGGTAATATTAGCTTCTACCAAATTGGCATATTTAATTTCTTTTATGTTCCTAGTAAAGAGATATTATATGAACCCAGGGCCTGCAAATTAAATGCTACTAATGGGCTTGCAGCACTGATTAAGCCACCCACTTAAGTCATTCTTTAAACGCGTCTCAGGCTTGGCATTGCAGATACTGTGTGTGCAGCGAAAACTGCCATTTCAACCTGGCAAAATAAACTTTTTGTACAATCCTTCCTTTCTAATACATATGTCACCCACAGGGTAGGTACTAGATGGCTCAGAGGGCTGGGTGAAATGCACTTAAAACGCAGGAATATGTACTTTCAAGTTTTACATGTCCTGATAGTGAAAAACTCAAATTCGTTTTTCACTACTGCAAGGCCTATCTCTCTCATAGCATAACTTTGGAGTCAACACATTACATTGTAGGACTGTAATTTCCAAATGGTATGAGATACCCCTTCAAGTTTGGTGTCTCTGGATTCGCAATTGAAAATCCTAACATATGGATAAGTCGGATTTAAAACTTCAATTCTGAAAATGACACTTTTAGAAAGTTGGCATTTTCCAACTTAGCCACTTGGTACCTGCAGTCGGTCTCTGATCACATAACTAGGGTTAGTTGGCAGTTGGGCTTTGTGTATTCTCCCTAGACAGCCACATACAATGGGAGCTTAGGTGTGACTGAGTGGGGGATCACTGGCAGGCTAGGAGGGAGGAGCTGGGGCCAGCCTCCCTTACAACTGAATAGGCTTTGTCATGTTTCCACACAAAGTGCTGCATACGCCCTATAGAATGTCAGGAGCCAGGTCAGGGAAGGTAGGGCATCTGTGTATTATAAAGGGATGCCTCTAGAAGCTTCTCCCCAATTCAAAGGCAGACTGTGAGTAAACGAAGAACCTCAGACACCACCACTTCAGTACACTTCTGGACCTGTGTATATTCTTCCAGGAATTACTACTGCGCTGATGACAGACTGCCACTCTGCTGTACTGCTGCTCGGAAGGGACTGCCCTCTTGCCTGGGTGAGAAGGACTCTACCTGCATCTCTTGAACCCAGAACAATGAAACCTCCGGGACATAACAGGCTTCCAACTACCTTGCACATGGACTCTGCCATCCACGAGTCTACCCTGCCAAGCATTGCCATCCCAGTCCTGGACCCCTGAAGTGGGCCTAAGGTGCACGCTAGAGGAACCAACGTATCTTCTTTGCTGAGCACACATCTCTGAGCAGAACCAACACATCCCCTATGTGGAGTGGTGTGGCTCACTGGTTAGAGGCAGCAGACCCGGAAGCAGAAGTCGGCCCATGACCAGGGTTCAATTCCCGACGCAGCAGGGTCGTGGACCAAGGTCAGCGGACTCGATAATTCTCGCCTCGGTGGCTACTCTAACCAGGGGTCCCACTCGGCAACTCTGGGCATTAGCTTGCCTAATCGCCACAATGGCCCCATCAACGCCGGGGATGCCTGGCTCCACCTTGGGGACTCCCAGTAGGGACCATCCCACAGGGAAAGCCAGGACGGGTTCCCCAGCGGTATACAGTGCCAGGACGCCGGCTGGCAACAGTGCGCTTTACAAGTAATACATTACATTACTCAGCAGCGCATCCACAAGCAGAACAGTTGCATCTCTGTAGCTGCATGGAATGGACCTGTCGCAGACATGCATTGCCTTCGCAGTCCTCTGAACCAATGCATCACCCCAATAGATGGCGCATCCACAGCCCAGGTCCTTACATCTCTCTTCGACGGCAGCCTCGACGACGGGTTCTGCATCGTGGCCTCGCAACGCTTCAGAACAGATGCATCAACCGCTGAACGGTACATTCCTGATGCCAGACTTCGCATCACAAGCCTCGTCGACAGAACCCTCAAAGATGTGCAACAGGACCTCGCATCACAGCCTCGCCACATGTTGGAACCAACACATCGCTTCAGCTGTGTGGCACACTTTCAACGCGGATTTGCACAATTCTCCGCAACCACGATTTAAGGTACCCTGTTCAGGGGTCCTAACTGGGTCCCGGTAGCCAGCCCACATTGCGGTCAGCTTGAACTTGTAACTTGCCTCTGGTCCGGCATGACTACATATTCTCAGCTGGTGCTTTGTGCTATCTGGCACGATTTCCACTAAAAGCATTCAATTTCAACAACTCCGGTTCTACTAACTGGTATTTTGTCATTTTGGTCTGGTTTTATTTATTAAAAACAACTTAATTTTTCTAAATCGGTTATGGGCTACTTTTGTGGTGTGTTTTCACTGCTTTACTGTTTGAAGTATTGCACAAATACTTTACACATTGCCTCAAAGTTAAGCCTGAATGCTCTGTTCCAAGCTACCAGGGGGTGGAGCACAGGTTCATTTGGGGTTTGCTTGTGCCTTACTCGGACTATGATTGTAGTTGCTCTATGACCAGGGCTAACAACCCAGTCAACACAATTTCTGACAGTTGGTTAACATAAAAGCCAGGTCTTCTGCTTCTGGCAGAATTCAAGGGAGGAGAAGGTGGCTCCGATGTGAAGTGGGATTTCGTTCAACCCTTTCGAAGTGATGTAAGAGCACGCCCATCCTCCTGATCTTGTTCTGGTTAGGAGTTGGATGATGATGATGACTATGCAACCGTGTGTTTAGTTAAATTCTTGGGTGCTGTAGTCAATGATTTTGTGCGAGATCTAGGTACTAGATGTAGGATGTAAAGAGGACCTAGTTAAATCCTGGGGATATATATTTTTTTTAGAAGTAGCAGAAAAATAAGCAAATTCTGCTAGTGAAGTTGCTTTAGCAGGCACATTTTACTTTGAAAGGTTGAATTCAGTAAATATGTGCAATGCATACAACCATTTTTTTTAACAAGATTTATCCCTTTTTGGAGTGCATGGAGTGCTGGTGCTCTTCACAGACTCCTACCCTAAAGAGGATGCAAGCTTAGAGGGAGAGAGTTCCCTCTTTCTATCCAATTTTTAGTGGAAAAGGCTTGAAAATATTCAAGTCTTTAGCAATGCCATACAGATGCAGGCCGTTCAGACATTTCTTAGGGGCGGGTGCAGTTACCAGTGTAAAGCTACAGTTGCAGAACTGGGGTGGTGGAGTGAGCTAAAATATGATGATGGATTAAACCCAGATCAGTTGACTGGGGGTGAGGGTTTGATTTGCTCCAACGCTCCGTCCATCATCCCCTTTGGTATCACTTTGTTCGCCCTAAGTTGGCATGGTATGCCCAGACGTGGGTCCCTTGCTCACTTTGCCACTGGATTCAAGCTAGTCTGGCTGATGATGGCTGATTAGACAGAAACCGGTCCCAGGATGCTTGTTTCCGGTCCAGGGAAGACAGTATTGGACTGTTCCCATGAGGCTCAGGGTCGGACTGATTTGCAGATGGCCATGTCTGAACTGGGGTGGTGGAGTGTGCTAAAGAATGATGATGGATTAAACCCAGATTACTTGACTGGGGGTGAGTGTTTGATTTGCTCCAACGCTCCTTCCATCATCCCCTTTGGTATCAAATGATGCAACAAGAGCTTAAGAGAAATGTTTTCTATTTTGCTGGTTCAATCATAATGAAGAAAGGGGGATGTTCCCAAGGACCAAAACCTTATAAAGAACTCCTCAAACGGTAGCAGGCTACAACTGATTTTGGAGAAGAGACCCATGGAAAAATAAGAAGTAAATATCCAAACATATACAGCAGAGGTACTGAACATGAGAGCTTTAAACAATGTTTCCTGCACCCACGTTGGGTAGATTTCTGAGCTATGCTGGCCTCTAGGGGGAGTGGCGTGCTGGGTACATTCACATCTTTGGCAGATGTTTGTACAATGTATAATTAGGATAATGTACAACTACAAAATTGCCTAAAAGCAGATTAATATAGTTTACTGTTACATATAAAATTACCAGGGAATCCAGACTAATAGGGTCTGAATACATTAATGATCCAAAGCTGCTATGTCAGAAATAAACTAGGATGTTTAATTGGACACTGTTAGAAAGGACGGATAAGGCATAATCAGTTGTTTTGTTGTTTATTTCTGCAGTTTTCTTCTATAGAATTAAGGAAGTCTGGAAACGTTCTGGTGATACAGCAGCAAAACCCAACATGGCTTTAGCCATAAAAAGTTTGAGCTGAGACTCATGAATCTCAGCCATGTACACTACAGATAAATGGATAAATTTTCAGGATAATAAATAAAGGCACCGTAAAAGAAAGGAATCAAATCTACAATTGCAATTCATAATACGACACAACCAAGCAGCTGCAAAGGACATTTTACAAAATATTTTTAAACGCTAAAAGCAAAGAATCCATTTAGAAGCAGTAAGATCGAAGGAAAGTTAACATAATTGCCTACCTCTTTGCCTGTGTTTTGATGCTCATACTGCTGTTCTTGAGAGCCATCATACGTTGATGGAAACTGTGAATACCACTGCTGTGCTCCTTCCTGAAATAAAATATCTGCATCTTAAAATATAAACCAAATCGCTCTGTGACCCTATTCTGGTTTCTCCCTTTAAGGGCCCTTAATATTAGTCAGTGGTAGCAGTTTCCTTTGAGGGGGATTCTGTCGTGGTCTATTCCATGTGGTCATGATGTTCCTATACATCAAATTACCTGGTGCAATACGAGGCCTAATTTTACTGAGCAGTCATCATCTGGCCCTCTCCTACGGCACAGTGGAGCATGACACTGCACTATGCAGCCCTCTGAGCCTGGTGAGTCCACTCACATCTTCCTAAACTTCCCTCCCCTAAACACAGATCCTCAGGCACATGATTCTAGAAGGAGATCATGCCAATTTACAAAACTAACCAGTACCTTTATATAAGCCTAGGTATCAGAAACAATTTGTTCAGGATAGTTACTTTTTTATAGAAATATTTTAGAGTTCAAGAAGTCGACAGTTCAATTTCTGGAGACTGAAATGTTATACTAAGGGAGGAAAAGTCAATGCAGCATATAGCTGGGGAATTCGTTTTCAACACTGTCAAGCACAAGTTCTAAAATGGCTTCCCGGTCCAGTTGCACTGGTGGTTTGAACGTACTAGCAAAGGGGCATATCTGCTGATGCAGGTATGCCCTAACATGTCTTAGAGCTGTAAGGGTTGCTGTAGGGGTGACTTACAAGTACTACATGCAGTGTTAGAAGGCTGGGCACACAGGGATGTGTGTTGGTCATGATTTCATGTGTGTCTGCACCAAAACACTCCGCCTGCGATAGCAGCCCTGAATGAGTTAGATGAGGGGTCCCTTAGGGTGGCACAATTTGTGCTGACGCCTTTGGGGAACCCTCTTTAGAACCTCAGGTACTAGCTACCCGGGCTACCACCTACTAGGGACTTATAGAGGATGCTAAAGGTATTGCCAATTGGGGGAACAATTGTACATTTGTAGGGAAAGAACACTGGCACTGGGAACCTGGTTAGCAGTAACCCAGTACACTTAAGTCAAATTGCACCAAATACCAGGCAAAAAGTGGGGGGAGGGTCCTGCAAAATGAGAAAAAAAAGCTACTTACCCAGTATGCATCTGTTCTTGGCATGTAGAACTGTAGAGTCACATGCTGTGCTTAGCTCGCCATCTAGTGTTGGTTCCAGATGTTTGCACTTTGTTTTTCTTCACAGAAATCTTTCCAGTCACAAGGTAGGTGACTCCTCCTTTCGGTGCTAGTGCGCATGGGTATTGACTCAATTGTTAGACTGTTTGCCGCAGAGGGTGATAATGGAGGTATGCATGTACAAAAGATGTGACTGCAACAGGTCCCATGCGGGTGGGCGCATGGGACTCTACAGCTCTACATGCCAAGAACAGATGCATACTGGGTAAGCAGCATTTTACGCTTGAGGCAGGTGAGCTGTAGATCACATGCTGTGCACAGGCTAAAAAGCAGGTATCTTCCAAAGTGGTGGTTAACCTGTAGCTGTCGCGGTGGTTTGAAAGAGTGTACGTAAAACTGCTTGGCCCACACTAGCTTGCAGTCTTGTTAACACCTCTACACAATAGTGTTTTGTGTATATGTGAGGTGTAGACCATGTTGCAGCTTTGCAGATATCATCTATGGATACATTTCCTAGAACTGCCACGGAAGCCCATAGTTTACGAGTGGAGTGCGCTCAAGGGGGGGAATTGTTAAAGTTGTTTTTGCTATTGCATAACATATCTGAATGCATTTGACTATCCACCTTGCAATGCCTGATTTTGATATTGGATTGCCTTTATGCAGTGGAAATAAGCAACAAATAGATGTTATGGTTTGCAAAAAGGTTTTGTCCTTTCTATATAGTAAAGAATTGCTCTGTTCAAGTGTGTAAAGCACATTCTGCCACAGAATCTGGTTGAGAAAAGAACACAGGCAACTCAACAGATTGGTTGATGTGAAAGGCAGAAATGACTTTTGGTAAAAGGTTTGGATTGGTCCGAAGAACCACTTTCTTTTGATGTATTTGTAAGAATATTTCTTCTATGATTAGTGCCTGGATCTCACCCACTCTCCTCAGAGAAGTGATAGCTATGAGGAAAGTTCCCTTCCAAGTAAGAAATTGTATTTGCTTTTGTGAGAAGAATATTAAGATTCCACAGTGGAGCAGGTGGAAGTCTCGGAGGAATGATTCTTTTAAGCCCTTCAATGAATGCTTTGATGACAGGCATTCTAAAAAGAGAAGGTTGTTGTCTGTTTTGTAGGTAAGCAGCTATTGCAGAAAGATGTAAGCGCATGGAAGAATATGCCTAATTGGAATATTTTAGATGTAGTAAATAGCAGATATTTTGAACTGAAGCGGCCAGTGGATATATGTGAATTTTATTGCAGTATGTCACAAAACGCTTACACTTTGCTGCATAGCATGCTCTGGTAGTAAGACGTCTAGCCTCCACGATAATGTTCATGTAGTCTGGCGGAAGACTGAGGTAATCAAACTCTAAGATTTCAGGTGCCAAATCGCAAGGCTGAGATGGCTGGGATCTGGGCATCAGATCTCTCCATTGCTCTGAGTCAGCAGATTGTGAGTGAGGTGTAGTTTTTGGTGAGGAACTACTGAGCGCTCCAATAGAGTTGTGAACCAGGGTTGTCCGGCCCATGTAGGAGCAACAAGGATTAATGTCAGGGGCGCCTGTCTGAGCTTCCGAACAACTAATAGAATGAGTGGGAGAGGTGGAAAAGCATAAGCAAATATTCCTGACCAATTAATCCATAGTGCATTGCCCTTGGACAATGGGTGTGGATGTCTGCTTGAGAAGTTTGGGCCTTTTGCGTTTAGGTTTGTGTGAACAAATCTATGTCTGGAAATCCCCACATTTTGAAGAATGGGAGGAGAACTTGAGGGTGGAGTTCCCATTTGTGGGTCTGTTGTCTTTGACGACTGAGCAAATCTGCAATCCGTTTGTTTATTCCTGGAAGGTGTTCTGCAAGGAGAAACATTCTGTGATGTATGGCCCTTGCCAGATGGTTGGTGCTAGTTGTGACAGCTGGAGAATGTCCTTCCCCTGTTTTTGTATGTAGTACATTGCTGCCATGTTGTCTGTACGGATTAGGACAGCTTTATTTACTAGATGAACTTGACACGCTTTGAGCGCTAGAAAAATTGCTAGCAGTTCTAGATGATTTATGTGAAGCTGCTTTTGTTGCAAGCTCCACATGAACTGGATTGTATGTGTTTGGAGAGGAGCTCCTCAACCAGTGAGTGATGCGTCTGCTGTTAGCACTATCTGTGGAACTGGGTCGATGAAGGGCTGCGCTTTTGAAAGGTTTTGTATATTCCACCACTGCAGAGAGCAATAGGTGCCGCTGTGCACCAACACTGGATCTGATAGCAGACCCTGACCCTGGTTCCACGGAAGTGCTAAGCACTCCTGAAGGAGACGCATGTGTAGTCCTGCGTAAGGGACTAATAGTATGCAAGACGTCATCATCCCCAGTAACTGCATGAACACTTGAGCTGGCAATGAGTGTTGAGGTTGGAACTGGCAAAGTAGAGTCTGCATGTTGCAGATTCTGGCCGGATTGGGATAGGCCAAAGCCTTTTGTGTGTCTATTGTGGCTACCAGATACGCTGATGTGTTGGATGGCTGTAGATGGACTTTAGACAGATTCACTGTGAACCCAAGATCGTGGAGACCTGCACTGTTTTGAGAGTGTGATGGAGACAGCTTTTTGTGCGAATTGGCTTTTATGAGCCAATCGTCCAGGTATGGGAAGACGTGAATATGTTGTCTTCGAAGATGAGCTGAGACTACTGCTAAACACTTGGTGAAAACTCTGGGTGCGGTAGTTACTCCAAATGGGAGAAACCTTGAAATGATAATGTTGTCCTACTACTACAAACCTTAGGTACTGGCAATGAGCAGGATGTACTGGGATATGGAAATAGGCTTCCTTTAAGTCCAGAGTGGACAGCAAGTCGCCTTGTTGAAGGAGCAGAAGTACTTGTTGTAGAGTGACCATGTGAAAGTGATCTGATTGAATATATAAATTGCAAAAAACATAGTTGATGGACAGAATGTAGAACAATGTCTCACATTCACCCCAGTACAAGGATCTGGTCCTACATCCATCGTTTTTTTGCATTCCACACCACCCTGGGTTAGACACTGGCTATATGCAAATCAGCTCTGACCCTGTGCCTCATGGGAACAGTCCAGTCCGAACTACCAAGCCATGTCTTTCCCAGACCGGAATCAAGCATCCAAGGACCGGTTTCTGGCTATCAGCCTTCATCAGCCTGGATAGCTTGACTCCAGTGGCGTGGAGAGCCTGGGACTCACGTCGGAGTATACCCAGCACACTCAGGGTGAAAATTGAAAAAAACACAGTTGATGGACAGAATGTAGAACAATGTCACACATTCACCCCAGTACAAGGATGTGGGCCTAAATCCATCGTTTTTTTGCATATATAGACTGAGTTCTCTGAGGTCCAGTATAGGCCGGAGAGACCTGTCCTTTTAGGGAATTAAGAAGTATAGGGATTATACTCGGGTTCCTTGATGTTTTGATGGGGCTGGCTCTATTGCTCCTTTTTCTAACAGAGATTGAACATTTTTTTTTTTTTTTTTAGAAGGCGTAGATGTTCCTGTGACATTGCATGTGATCTTAGAAGAATGTTTGGGGGGTGTCTGTAAGTTCCCAGCAGTAACCATATTGGATAATTTGTAGAACCCATTTCTTTGAGGTGATGGTGTTGAGAGAGACGTCCCCCAGTAGGAGTGGAATGATCAGAGGGTAGTGGAAGGAAGTCACTGTTTGTTATTAACAGGGGAAGTGCGTGTGGAGTTGCCTCTTCCCTTACCATTGTTTCCTCTAAAACCTCCTCTAAAATATCCTCTTGATGAGGGAGATTGGTTGTTGCCCTTGTAAGAGGAGGAGGGATTTTCAGTGGTAATAGTTTTGAAACCACCCCTGTAAAAGGAGCAGCAAAAGGAACCTCTACTAGCAGGTAATTGTAAAGCTCCCATGTGTAGGAAACTGGCTCCATATATACTACACAAAAATGAGGTAAAGTGTGTATAGAGTCCAGGTGACCCCAGAGATAGGCAGAGGTTAAAGTTTGATAGAAACTTACTCTCTATTTGTGGTAGAGTGGTCGAGCAGTAAGGCAGTATCAGAGAACAGTGTTAAGCATTTGATGTACACACTCAGCAAATGAATTCACACACTCAAGAACTGAACTTTAGGCCAATTCTTTTTAGATTCTTTTCAGTAATAAGTTGCTGAATATAGTTTGAAAATGCAATGGAAATTGTACTTTGTTTGATTTACAGGGGATGCAGTAGGATGCAACACTTAGCAAATACAGTACATTGAATTGAACAGGCTTTTTAAGTAGATTACAGGTAAGTTACTTCTTACGTTACTTTTCTAACTCAGTGCTGGATACCTAGATTCAGCACTGGGACATTTTCTGCAACAGGTAAGTAAATAAGTTATGGTTATTTGTGCGATTTTTAAAGAATATTTTTAGATTTCAAAACTCCATACTTCGAAACTTTTTGGAAGAAAATTGTCAATGTTATCCTATGGAGGAAAACAGGTTATTGGTTCACATGTAAGTAATCAACTGTGGGAGTTAAGGTTCTGGGGTTAGAATCAGAGCCCCTTACCCCCCCCCCCCCCCAGGGTCAGTGATGCACTCTTGTTACACCCTCAGTGACGGCCAGGTGCAGAGTTTTGAGGCCCAATGTTATCCAATGGGGGATAAGGGGCCTTCGGTTGGTGGCTGCTGGCAAGCAGGCCACTGGGTTGTGGCAGCAAAGCTCCTAGGGTTAAGGTCAGGGCAAATGGGGAAACAAAGTAGCACAAAAGGTGCACCCTCAGCGGCACTGGGGCAGCCAGGTGCAGAATGCTGTTTTGACATAGGGCGCCCCGTTTTCTATGGAGAACCTCCGGTTTGCATAAGCACTGCAGACAGGGAGACTAAGGACTTCTGGGAGCGACCACCACTTGGAGAGGTAAGTTGGGAGTTAAGGGTTGGTTAGGCACCGTCGGTTTGGTCACACAAGGCCGTGGGGCGTTGGGTGCAGGGGTGTGCACCTTTTGGGGTCGGCGCTCCTGGTCGCGGTTATGGGGGCCTTCTGGATTTAGGCTGCAGGCGTTTGCTGGAGGCTTGATGCAGGTCAGGGGTCGCCGGATCACGGGTCGCCGGATCTCGGGTCAGGATCTCCGTGGTGACCTCCTCGCAGTGTATTCCACTCTAGCTTGGGCCGGGTTCGGTGGGTGAAGAGTGGGCTGGATTCGCGGTCTCTGGTTGCTGTCAAAGTTTGCAGTTGAACAAATCTGGTATTCACAGGAGAAGCAGTCTTTGGAAGTGAAGGCAGGCAGGTCCTCTGGGGTTTTCGAGGTTGCTGGCTGTAGGACACACCAGGATTTTGCAGGAGCAGGTTTGAGGGGAGACAGGCCTGTAGGGCTGGGGCCAAGTCAGTGGGCGCCTTCCTCATGTTAGCTAGCTGCACAGCTGTTTGGTCCTTCTTTTCTTATTGTCCTTTCTGGATCTGAGGAAGCAAGGTTCAGGTTGACCCTAAATACTAGATTTAGGGGCGTTAGAGGTAGGTAAGGTCAGGGACCAATGGGTCCCTTTCCTGGTGGGTACACCCCGTATCGTGCCACCCTCGCTTGGGAGGGGGGGAAGGAGCCGGTCCCTGGTTGGTTGGGTCCCCCCATCCTCAAGATGGCGGGGACTCAGAGTTGTTCACCTCGCCTCCCCCACCTGAGGGGTGGTGTTGGCAGAGGTGGTCACACCTCTTTCCCTCACTTGTTTTTCCCACCAGCGCTCCCGCCCAAAGTGGGGGGTAGAACCAGTGGGGACCAGTTGCTAAAAGCAGCCAATGGTCACAAAGGCCTTTGAAGCTTCCCCATCGTGAACCCTGTCCATCCTGGGGAGGAGGCTTGGCACCCCGTCCCAGGATGTGCATTGTTTCAAGCCCACGAGAGCAGCAGGCTCTCGACCCAGGGGTCCAGAAACAGGTCTGTTGGTGGCAGCATAAGCAGCCACTCAGTCAGTTCACCAGAAGGAGTACAGGGCTCATGCACCTGTACCATAAGCTCTGGTATAGTGCACCCTGCCAGAGGGGTGACTGATCTATGCCAGGGTGGTGGTTTGTGGGCATGGCACACAGAGATGTGTGCCATGTCGACTCTTCACTTTGTTCTGCCTCAGGACACGCAGCCTACAAAGGCAGTGTGTGTCAGGGTACAAGACCTGTAAGGGTAGCACAATAAGTGCTGCAGACCTTAGAGGTCTTCTCCAGTCACAGTGCCCTGGGTACCTGTGGTACCATTTACCAGGGGCTGACATGTGGCCACAGATGCCAATTGGGTTTAGGCTTCAATGCAATTTTACGGAAGGAACATAGGCCCTGCCTACCTGATTAGCAGGAGCCCAGGGCCCACTCAGTCAAAGAACATCAGCAATTCAGCATAAAGTGGGGGCATACCATGCAAGAAAGAGGGCACTTTCTCACACCATGGACTTGCGACCTCAGAGTCCTTTTTCATTTTCTCCAGTGGGGTGTCAACCGCTGGACCAAATAGGTGTTCTTTCTCAAAAGGTTGATTAAGAATGGAGGCCTGGATCTCAGGTTTGAAACCTGGCATTCTTAACTATGCCTATCTGCGTAGCAACACGCTGGTGTTCACTGAACGTGCTGCTGTGTCTGCTGCATCCACTCCACATTTGATGGAGGTATTGGTAATGAGTTTTCCTTCCTGTATTCAATAATTTGCCTTTGATTTATGCTCATCAGGCAGATATTGGACACGTTTTTCCAACTCATCATAATAAGCTCTACCATATCTGGCTAGCAAAACCTGAGCATTGGCAATACGCCAGTGATTAGCTGCCTGAGAAGCTACCCTTTTACCAGAGGCATCAATTAACTTAGACTCTTTATCAGGAAGAGGGGCCTCACCAGTTTGTGAATTTGCTTTTTTACAAGCATTAGACCACTAAAGAATCTAAGGGCAGCTGACCTTTAATGTAAGCAGGGTCGGTAGGTGCTGGTTTATATTTCTTCTCAACCCTGGCCTGACAAGGTCTTTGAAACCCACAACTGCATGCTTAGCATTCCCTTAAACATTGGTGTGCGTTGTTTCTTGAGTGGCGCTTAAGGTCTCAAATAAGAAGTTCTCCTCTAAAGTCTCTTTATGTAATTCCACCCCGTGATAGTGAGCAGCCCTATTAAAAAGCTCAATAGAACCTATATTGTCATCAGGAGGTGATGGCCTAGATGAATACAAATCAGGGTCAGTTTCTGTATGTGCATCAGTATTCTAATCCTCCCATGCGTTAACATCTTGTAGCCTGTTGTTAAGGGGGGGTAGGTGAGGATTAGTAAGTGAGGAGGTGGAATATAAGGTGGTGATGGGTTTGTGCCCATATTCCTTTTCTTTAGAGGCATATGATGCTCATCCTGATGTGCCAATTCTCTTTTTTTCCAGGTAATTTGGTATGAATGTGTCCAGTATCTTGGTTGATAACCAGTTTCATTTTGTTTTGGATCCGGAGGTGGAACATTGGACCGAAACTCTTTTGTTAGAGTCTTTTTCTCTTTAGTTGTAGTTTTCGGTGTCAAAGGTTTCGGGTCTGAAGTCTTCGGTACCGAAGATTTAGGCTTGGACGAAGATGGAGGATGGACATGCTTGGTTTTCGGCGCCGAGAATTTCGGTTCGGTGCCACTAGGGGACCAACTCGATATCCGAGCCGGAAGGTTTTTCTTTGTGTTTCGGCACCGGGCCCGAGTGCTTGAAACGTTTTCTTGGTGCCGACCTTGTCCTGCAGGCAGAGGAAGTACCAGAGCCTTTTTAGGCTTTGTCTGGTGGGTCAAGGGGGTATCTGTATTCACGGTACGCTGACCCGGTTTAACTTGCTCCTCTTCTTCCATGTCGGAGTCGGCTTCGGACACGGTGATATGTTCTTCTTCCTCTATTCTTGGAACGGGGCCGCCTTGCTGTGGCATCTTGTGACGTCGAGCCCGACGCTGATGGAGCATCTTCTTTGATCAAAGCGATCGGCACGCCTCGCAGTCTTTCTCATTGTGTTCTGGGGACAAACAGAGATTGCACACTTTGTGCAGGTTGGTGTGTGGAAACTTAGCGCGACACCCAGGACAGAGCTTGAATGGAGTCCGTTCCATCGACTGCTAGCGAGCAGGCGTTAGTAGGCCCAACAGCTCCCCACAGATTTTCCGATCGAAGATTATTGGTTCGAAACGATACGTGAGGAATGGGAAAAAGCGGTCGAGAAAAAATACTGTTGAGGGTAGTGGATTGCGCGTCGAAGGGAACACGACAAACAGTGCTGAACGGGAGAGCAGCAATTCACATCCAAACCCGATGCTGGAAAAAAACATTTTAACAATGGAGTTGATGCCCATGCGCACTATCACTGAAGGAGGTGTTACCTACCTCGTGATTGGAAAGACTTCTTCGAAGAAAAACCAAAGTGCAAACATCCGGACCCAACACTAGATGGCGAGCTATGCACAGCATGTGATCTACAGCTCAGCTGCCTCAAACAAACAGTTTCCTACAGTATGAAAATATGCTACTACTGAAGAGTAATACCCAACAATGATTTAAATGCATACCTGTGTGTAATTGCCATACTGTTGACTGTAATAGTTTTCCAAAGCAGCTTGTGAAGTGGAACCTGGAGGGACTGCGGTATCAAACGTGTTGCCTATAATTTTGGTATGATGTTCAGCATTGTGGTTCCTTAATGAAGCTGCTGCAGAAAAAGAAGCAAGCATAAACTAGTCCATGAAAATGGAAACATTCATTTGTATTTTTCTATTCATGAATTTTATACCAGATTATCACAAATAGGCTACACAAAATGTATGCAAACAGTGCTTCAGGAAATAAACAGTAGGTGATAATAGTTTGGAAGAAATAGTGATTAGCAGGACAATATAAAAGAAAAAATGTGTTAGGTATTAACTTCAAAGTTAGGCAGAGATTACAAATACATCAGTTAACATACACTTCACATAAGAATACAAGAGTGACCATTCAGTGTTTGAGGCAATACTCCAGGACTTCGTAGAAATATATAGTGACTCCCCAAACCTAGAAATATATAGTGATTTCCCAAACCCAAGACATCGTTTGAGACCCACCTTGCATTTAAGTGTGTTCCTCTCCTCTACTCTCCCCCCTTGGAGGGGACGCAGACCCACCATAGCAATGGGCTACAACAGAGCCTGATTTTCTCACAATGTGAAACAAAGTCATTATGAAGATTTGATCATAAATTGGACTGCACTCCATAGCCTGAAAAGTGCTGATGTATTGGATACCAGTTAAAGGGCTTCTGTATTGAAGCAGATTCTGACATGTGAATATCCCCAGTTTGTTTTTTGCTTTTGAACCTCAGGTGTTTGCACCTCTGCTGTGAGTGAGTCTACTTAATTGAGTCTCTCCCACTGTAAGCTTCTGTTTACAATGAATCTGAGATGCAGCTGTCCGAGCTCACCATTTCAAATGGAAAGGGGCGACCATTCGGTCCCCCCGAACGTATGGGGGAGTACCACGAGCCCCCCGGGAAGCCATCTTGGGCGGGAGGCGAGTCTCGGCTGGTATGCCCGAAGCGGCGTAGCCGGGGCGCGCTTTTTCCCGCCCTGGAGTGGGCTGGCCTAGACACTGACGCGGCCGACCACGCCCTTTGGGGCAGGCAGGGGCGGGTTTACGCCCGCCCTGAAGACGGATAAAAGGAGCAACAAGCCAAGAAAGCATCCTCTTGTTCCTGTGCTCTGAAGCTGCACCTCCTCGCTACACGTGAGCTCGAGACGGAACGAAGAGCCAATTTTGAGCGTGGTAATCTTTCTTTTTTGTCTTACAGATACTCTGTCTGAGAATGCCTAAGAAAGTCGGAAAGCGAGTTACTACCGATCAGATGCTCCGTATGCTCATGAAAGAAGTAACTGATTTGAAGAAGCAGATGGCGGCTAAAGACGGGGAAGGGGGACCGAAACGACCTTTGGCGGGAGCAGCTCCCGGAGGAAAAGGCAAGAGGCCCAGAAGGGGGGCATCTGGGGGGGACATCCTGGTTCCCGATACCCCACTCGAGGAGCCAACTCCGGTGCCGAAGGAGGGGAATCCGATTCCCGTGGTGGTCACTCCCGTGTCCGGTGAGGACATGCCGCCTGAGTTAGCAGCACAATTGGCAGCGTGGTTGGGGAAAGATTGCGAGGGCGCCACGGCTGACGACGCACGGGTGTTGATGAAGCATGATCGGTGAGCAGTAATTGGAAGATCCCTATGGGTGGGCGTCACCCATTACGGATGGGAGCGCTCGAGGGAGGTGGCCATTGGCCCCTCAACGGGGAGGCGGTCCCTTCTAAGGATGGGCCGCCGAAAGGAAAGGAAAGGCGGTCAAGGCCCCTTCCTGGGTAGGAGGGGCTACAGCCCCCTCCTGGGGAATTTCCCGGGGCCTGGACATCTGCGACGGCAGATGTGGTAAGTTGTGTGGGGTTTGGGAGGGGGTCTACGCTACCTTCTAGATACCTCACACGAGTCCTCGGACGACCTTTAAATGGCGTCGAGTTTATTGGGGCCCCCGTCAAGTCAAGGGAAATTGGTAAATGCACTTGAGGTACACCTCTGTGCGGTCGCCCCTCACAAGTGGGGGGGATATGTCTGGTTTAGGGATCTTGACACCGGTTACGACCTTGCCGTTGGCCCTTAAACGTTAGGATGTACAATTTCAAGTCAAACGTTTTGTAGGATGTTAGTTCGGCTAGGAGAACCTTTGTATTAGAGAATATGTTAAGGTTAGCCAAACATCGCAATGTGGAAATGAAATTGTACATTAATATGAAACTGTTATTTTAATGTTTTATTTTGTTTCATATTTTAATAAATACAGCCGGGAGGGTCACTCCCTCCCGTCTTCCAAAAGTTCAGAACCGTTTCCGGTATCCCATTCTTGGGGATTGTGTTGAGAGGGGGTGGCGGGTATCTCAGCCATATAAGATCAACTTTGGTTGGCAGGTGGAGTAAAGGACTCACAGATGTCTCGTCAAGCATCAGCATAAGTATACTGACCGGGCAAAAAGACTTGCTCTCTAACCTTTTCGAGCATCTGCGCCCAGGCAGCACATGACAGTTAACATCCAGAATAAATTGGTTGTGGCCTACTAAGGCATTATAATTCAATTGGTAGCCCAAAAAGAAGTGTTCACTTTCATCTATATATATAAAAACGAATGTATGTTTGTCTGTTTGTCCTTTATGCATTACTACACCATTCATCCGATCGCCATGAAACTGTGGGAAGTTGTTGAGTACACTCCCGCGAAGGTTTCTGGCAAAAATAAATAAATAAATAAATATCGCGCCCCCGGCCCCCCAGGGCCCTCATAATCTTTCCAATACTGAACGTTTACAGTTTCCGGTGCGACCCGCTTTTGCAATGACCGTCAACAAAGCACAAGGACAATCGCTGCAAGTGTGTGGACTACATTTGGAGAATCCGTGCTTCTCACATGCACAATTGTATGTGGCCTGCTCACGCGTCGGAAAACCTTCTGATTTATTCTTGTACGCAACGTTTACAGTTTCCGGTGCGACTCGCTTTGGCAATGACCATCAACAAAGCACAAGGACAATCGCTGCGAGTGTGTGGACTAGATTTGGAGAATCAGTGCTTCTCACATGGACAACTGTATGTGGCCAGCTCACGCGTCGGAAAACCTTCAGATTTATTCGTGTACGCACTAGACGGAAAAACAAAACCAAAAACGTGTATCCACAAGCACTCTAATAAATAAACAGATTTAAAACAACACTTTAAAATGTTTTCCATATTAAAATGAACAAGTTTCAATAAAAATGACACAATGTAAATTGAATGTTATCATAACAAATTTCCTTTCTTCTGAGATCGCAGCAACGCGCAACGGGTAAGCAAGTTTTGTATAAAGTCTACAACCTAAACTAGAACCTTTGACTGGCAAGAGACCAGGAAAGTCATTGACATGTCTCTTCCTATCAAATATTCAGAAATGCATATTCAATCTACTTTTTACTCCATTAGCACTTATAAAACTTGGCATATTTTCGTGTGCCAGCCTTAATGGAATTCTTGTTTTGAACTAACCTGCTAGGCCAGTCGATTACTTGACCGGATGTTCAAACCTGCCCCAAGAACAATAGCACCATTCAACAAAAGGCACATGGCTGAACTTTCAATACATCTATTTAGTTGTATCTCTCTGACAAGCTCTGCCAATAGGTTTCTATATGGGACAAAAGGAAGGCAGGTAAGCCTTGGTCTCCAATCACCACAGTTTTTCTTCTTGGAAGCCAGAGTGAAGAACTTAGAATTGCGTGTGCTGAGCTTGGCATAGAGGGTAGGATCTCTCCCAGGTTTCCTTCAAGCTATCATCTTGATTATTCTCAGGAAAACGTACCGGGAGTTTGAAATCCAAAGGGCTGCTCTCTGGAAGTTCCGGCTAAGGGTGGAAGGGATGATGAGGCATCTCTCTATTTTGTCTCCCACCATCTCAACTGTTCATTTTCAATTATTAACACCCATTCAGGGAAGAACATTTGATAAGAGGAGCAACAGGATAAGGTCTGGACTGTTGAGAGTGGGTGAAAACACTCTAGACTTACACTCCTGTTGGATTCTGTGTCCAGAGATAGAAACTGTCCCTCCGATTGACTCTCGGGGCCATCAGAGGACAGACTTGAGGACTAGTCCTGGTTGTGGGTGCCGTAGGAGTGGAAACCAGAAACCCTTCTGCTAGAGACACAGACACCCTGGCAAACTGATGAAGGATGTGGGCGCTAAGGAAGTAGAGTGGTCTGCCTTCAGGAATGTGGGGCGCTGCAGCATGAAGACACTTGTTCAGGAGGCTACCAAGTGCATTACAGGCGGGCAGGTCCAGACTCCAACAGCCAGCTGCTGCATGCCAGGTGACTGCAGAGTGCTAGCAGGTGCCGAAAGCAGACAAATATGTAGCAATCTGTAAACTGGGCACCAACATATATGAATTTCAGATAGGAGCATAAAAGCAGTATTTCAACTGTCCCCAGCCGGATACCACAGAAATTCCATAACTGTGACCCAGGGTTTCCAAAATATCTCCAGGTGAGATTACGACCCCTCTCTGTTGTGTGAACAGTAACTTAACTAGGCAGCCCATGTGCTGGAGGACTCCCTAGTTGACTGGACAGCAAGCCTACGAAACCCACAGCTGAGGTTGGGGATAAGGGTTCACCAAGGTATCCTTCTTGCCCGGAATCCCACAGGCCTGTGGGAGGTAGCTATGTGGAGCGCAGGGCTCCCCTAAGCATAAAGAGCACTGCCCGCAGTTGCTTACTCTCCACACAGACTTTAGGAGCAGCACACAATGCCGGTACAGGAGGACCTGTGAGGAAATGACTGATGGGCAACCAGTGAGCATGAGAATTAAAGAAAAAGAAAAAAAAAATCAAGAAAGGGGCTAAGATGTGGCCAGACCACTGCATCAAAGGCGAGTCATAGAGAAACACAGTCACAGGGACATCCTGAAGGAAAGAGTACCTCTCAAAGTCCTGAACTGAGTCTGGGGGACTGCCAGGAGGAGTGTAGCCCCCCTACCACCACCCCAAGTGCTCATACATAAAACATGCATTGGCATAGCCTTTAGGTCTCGCCTCTGGGACCTTATAAGTGTTTTGCTAGAGGTGTTTGGAAGTTTGGTAAGAGATGCAATTTAGCAAAAAGGAATATGAAAAAGGAAACCAGGAAAGTGTGATGGGGGAGGGAGGGAGAAGCAAAGGGATGAGAGACAGTGAGACAAAGAAAAACAGATGGCGAGAAGAAGGGAGTAGGGGGATAAATATAAAATGGGTTTGGTAAACATATAACAACTTTTTAGTGGTTGCAAACCCCTTTATAGATGAGGAAAAATTAAGGGAGAGGATCGATGTGGGGATATATCGGAGCTACTGACTTTGGTACTGGGGAACCAGGATCGAATCACAGCGTCCGCTCAAAAGCCTGTGATTCTGGGCAAATCACTTAATCTCTCAATGCCAAAAAATTAAAAGTGAATGTGGCCTTGTGTAATGTAACTGGTACTCATGCAAAGTGCTCCAAAACGTTTGGGTCGAGTTTGTGTTTTATAAAGCTACAAAAAACTAGGAAGCTTTAAAAATAAAAAATAAACGAACTTGTTAATAATTTCCTTCCTGTGACTCCTGCACATTTTCTTGGATTGCTAAGTTTGTGGAGCTGGTTAGCTCCGTTTCTTTACTGGTGTGAGTGGCTAATAGTGCTTACAAAGAACCACTTCTGGTGGACATGATCCGCGCTGGGGTGGGACGCATCAGCAGCGAGGATCCCTGGAGAGCATCTTCTGAGAAGAGAAGGTGTTTGGGTCACAGTAATGTTTGTCACATGTGCTAACATCAAACATGTGAACCCTGCAGATGTGGAGAGGGGGTGTTGGCATCACCTCTGAAAAACATTTTATAAAGCATCGCCTATGCGATGCCTGGGTGCTCCCAAACGTGGAGAAGTGTGGCTCAGGGGTTAGAGGCGGCAGACCCGGAAGCGGAGCTCGGCCCATGACCAGGGTTCAATTCCCCGCCTCGGCGGGTCTTGGGCTAAAAATTCCACGGACTCGATAATTCTCGCTCCGGTGCCTTCTCGACTCACGGGTTCACACTCTGTGACTCTGGGCAATAGCTTGCTTAATCTCCACAACGGCCCCTCGCGGCGGGATGCCTGGCTTTCACCTTGTGGATACCCTGCCGGGGCTATCTCACAGGGGAATACTAGGACGGGTTCCCTAAGCAAGCGCCGGGACACCCACTGCGGGTAGCTGTGCGCTATATAAGCTCAAATACATTTATTGAATGTCATTTGTTGCTGTGATGTTTTGAGGGGAATGAATGAGCCAAATGCTGGAGCTGCATTCGGTCTGCCCATAGAGAAAATGGATCAGTGGGAGACCAGCAAAAACATTTTTGTAAGGGATGAGGAGCAGCAGGAGAGATGTGCTGATACCTCAGCCTATGGCAGTGTTTTTTCATATGGGGAAAAAGTGCATTCTGCACACTGCCATTTTTCTGCAGTGTGCACCTCCATTTAGGAGCAGAGGTGGTGATTTGTTTGAAGAAATGATCACAGTTCTCACACCTTTTTTTAAATCGAGCATTCAAGACCTCATATATATACTTTAGTATATACTTATATGTGTATGTACTTTGGGGGCCCTAGGACTTGTCTACTTCCGCTTAGCGACTTTTTTTCTGTTCAACTGCCTCTAATTAACTGTCTTGACAGAAAACGGCCAGAAGAGTTCAGTAAAATACCAGATTTGCTTTCTGCTGAGGGACTTTCTTTTCGGAAATTTTTCTGGCAACTGCCTCTATTTAACTTTCTTGATAGACAGTAAAATATCAGAATCACTTTAGCCTTCTCTTGATTCCAGTCCATAGAAATGGTCTTCCGTGAGCACCCATAGACAATAATATATTTTTTTTAATCTTGTATTTTCAGTGATCTGACCACGGAAGGCCCTGATTTTATAATAAAAACAGAGCTTTGGACTATACCATTTCCTGCTGAATGGCAATATTTCTCTCCTTGTGCTCCCATACCTGGCGTGTCAAGTATTTTGGTGCTTACTTTCCATGTTAAAGAACAGTAGGTGTTTCAGCACCAAAGCTAATGTGCTGCATAGCTAGATGCATAAAAGGTCCAAAAGGCAAGACCGATTGCATTGCAAATACTTATTAACTAAATTATGCTTACAATAGTTATTCTATGGAACTCTTAGAAAATGGAAGGCTCTCAGTTTAGGGCATTAGTCCCAGCATTTTTTTTATCATTTCATTTAATGTTAATTTTCTCTTTAAAAATGAACTAATTTTCTTCACCTTTATGATCAAACTGAAAATAAAAGTCAATTCTCTTAGACTTGGTCAGAAGGGGCAATGGATATGGTGTGTGTGTGGAGTATGGTGTGTGTGTCGAGTGTGGGGTGTGTGTGGGGTGTGGGGTGTGTGTGGGGTGTGTGGGGTGTGTGGGGTGTGTGGGGAGTGTGGGGAGTGTGGGGAGTGTGGGGAGTGTGGGGAGTGTGGGGAGTGTGGGGTGTGTGGGGAGTGTGGGGAGTGTGGGGAGTGTGGGGTGTGTGTGTGTGTGTGTGTGTGTGTGTGTGTGTGTGTGTGTGGTAATTGTTCTTTTTGCATGTGTGTAGACCGCAGCACCTCCCCATGTAAGCCTTGGACCCTTATACATCACTTGGGTTTAAATCTGTTTTATTGAAACCAAATATCTGACATTAGATACACAATGATTCAATTTCTAACTGCCATTTTATCAGACCACTCTGTTTATGTTTTAATCAAATCCTATCCCCGCCCCTCCACCCTCCCCCCATTATGGGTATATAAACAAGATAACATCCACTACAGTAAAGAAAGAAAAAATCTGGGACAACTCTGCATTTCAGTGGAAGCTCGTACTCAGAATGCTCCCACCCAGGAGTTCTCAGTTTGTGGCGTAAGGCGGGAGAAGCCGAACGTATTTAGGACCGGTAAGTTTAGTAAATTCTTGTGATAGTAAACGGAGAAACGGCGTCTATAATTCCTGATATGCATCATCCTGATGCGTCAAAGACGAGGAGAGTCATTCCATTCCCAAAATGTGCCCAAGCCTAATTAACCAATTTAGTCTAGTCAGGATCTTCCCCGTTCCCCATAGTGCTAATATTGATTGGTGCGCTGCCCCCATGCCAACACTATGTTTCTACCTCATCTAGAGTGTAATGGGTAAGTGAGTGGATTAGGGAGACCAAGTACTGTGAAGGTGGGAACCTATGCAATTGGGTGTCAAAGTCTGTATTAATGTGTGTAAACACCTCTTCCCAGAATTGCGACATCCGGGGACACTCCCAAAGTATGTGTAGCAATGTCCCTTGTGCATCACATCCACTCCAGCACCTGTCACATATAATCCAAGTTGAGCAGGGACAAGGGTCTGTAAGACCCACATAAGGACGGGTTCTTGCCAGGCTTGGGAAGAAGTATGATAACCGCTTCGCAGAGCGTAGACTGCAGGGTCTGTGCTTTCGCATATACCTCAATTAGACGTGGCGCAAACAAATCTTTGTAGGCGTTGTAGACTTCCCCCGTAAAGCCGTCTAGCCCGGGGACGGAGGAGACACGAAGGGATTCAATGGCACCAAGTACATCAGCCTCGGAGATCGGCTCAGCCAAAAAATCCAGCATATACTTTGAGGTATACCAGGGCAATTTCATATAGATAATCTTCCTGCGCCGTGGGATCCTGTCCTACTTTAGAAGTGTATAAAGAAGTGAAGTATGCAAGGAATTCTTCACAAATTTCCGCAGTGCCATGGGGTAACTTATCAGTGGAGGAACGAAGCTCGGTGATGTGGGCTTTACTCTATGGAGGACGAAGGAGCTGTATCAGTGCCGAACCCGGGCGCTCTCCTTTGCCATAGCACCGTGCGGTTTGATATTTTCCTAGAAAGAGGATCTCACGATCCTCTTCATCTCTATATTCCGTGAGGAGAGCCAATCATTTCCCCTTCACGTCTAAGCCGGGGGATCGCAGCGCTGTATTGTCCGCGAGGCCATGCTCCAGGCACACTATCATAGTGCGGAGAGCTTTAAGTACCGCAGAATGTTTAGCTACGCAAACACCCCTGATGTATGCCTTAAATCCGTCCCATAGGACTGCTCATTTGTCCACGGAACCAGTGTTGATGGTAAAGTAATCCTCAATGGCCTCTCTCACCTCAGCATTGAATAACTCGTCACCAAGGTCGCAACAAGGGAAGCGCCACTGTCTATTATCAGTCAGGTCGTGGAATCCGAAGGAGGAGCTTAACCGGGGAGTGATAGGAGTACGTTCTCGGGAGCATCACAAGGGAACGATACCAACCGGAGATTCCAGGGGAAAGGAGCCAATAGTCTATTCTAGTCCAGGTGTTGTAGTGGCCTGCGTAATGCGCAAAGTCAGTGTGGGAGGGATTGCACCTGCGTCAGATGTCAATTAGAGAGAACTGGTCGCAAAGGTCCTGGAGAGCATGGCGAGCAAATGGCTTACTGCCATGCGCTTTAGCAGTGCTATCCAGTTCGGGGTCAAAGAGTAGATTAAAGTCTCCACCCATCAGAATTAAAATGGGATCTAACTTTGAAAGCTGGGCATGTAGCGCATGAAAAATTCTGGGGAATCAGTGTTCGGGGGATACACACAGATCAACGCAACACCATAGCCCATAAGTGTCCCCACCACAATTGTGTATCTACCTTCACTATCATGGATGAAGGAGTGACAACTAAAGAGAACCCTCTTATGGATAAGGATGGCTGTGCCCCTGGCATAAATGCTAAAGTTGGCGAAATATCTATAGGCACCCCAACCTGAGGCGAAGCTGACCGCAATTCTTGTAGAAAGGCAATATCGGCATTGTGTCGGAGCAGATAGTGAACCACCTGTTGTCTCTTATGATTATCATTGAGCTCCCGGACATTCCAGGACATCAAGGATAAGCTAGAGGGGCCATCAATATTTCCAAGCTGTGCCATCTAGGAGATGTGGTACATATGAGCGTTGCAAGCACCAACCTGGTATGTCGTACTGTGACAGTGAACAAAGTAAATAGTAAAATACAATTGCTATGGCATGACAGTGAACCCAACCCCCCCACCTAACCTCACTACAGAAAAGGGGAGGCAAAACCCCAACAAGTAATAAAGCATAGAGTACCAATCAACTTCACATTGGAACGAAAACGCCCTGAAACGGTACGTCCGTGGGAACAAAAAAACAAAAAACAAGGTATACACCATGGGGGTGGTAACGCCACGTCAGCCTAGCAGCTATTTGAAACAGATCAAAAATTATGAGTATTATTATCCCCCATTAACACGGCAATAAGATAAAAGAACCACTCAGCAGAGTCAACCAGTTCCAGAGCCGGAGAAAAGTTCCACGCTTGCTTCAGAGCCACTGTGGGGGAGAGGGTCTACTCCCGCCCAACGCCGCCTGTTTGTTGTTCTGTTTATAAGCGTGGCAAATGTCCTGCACGTCGCTAGGATTCTCAAAGATGCGGGCCCGGCTTTCAATGTCAAATCGTAGTCTGGCAGGGTATAACATACCGTATTTAAAACTCAAGTTCCTGAGGGTGGCCGTAGCCCCATTTTACTTGCAATGGGCCTCCTGCAGCATGATGGTGAACTATGGGAAAATAAGCAAGTTTTGAGCACTGCCATATAGTGTCTCCACGTTCCCTAGCGCGGCATAATGCAGTGTCACGATCCCGAAAGTTCATGATGCATCCAATGATAGGGTGCGGGGGGCCGCCTGGGTTGGACCGCGGCCCCAGGGAACAATGAGCGCGCTCCACTACAAGCCCAGGGGTGAAGGACTACTCTCTGACCTGTTTGGTAAGGAGAGACTCAACAAAGAGGTCGAGGCGGACCGTTACAGTGGTCTCCGGCACTCCTAGGATGCATATGTTGTTGCGCCGGCTGCACTTATCAAGGTCCTCGTTTTTAATGGCCACCTCTTTGAGGATGCGTTCCACCTGTTTCAGCCGTTTAATGGACGGAGATGTGCCATCTTCTATATCCGAGATACAGGCCTCGGCTACGTCCAGGCTTCTGTCATGGACTTGGATTTTTGCCCCCAAGGTTGCCAGGTTCTTGTCAGGGGTGTCGAACCGCCCATCTAGAGCACGGAAGCCCGCTCTCATCTCTTGAAGCAGGGAGGTTGAAGGGGTGGAAGAACAGTCCAGCCCCTGGCAGTCATTCGCCATGGTGGAGCTGTCGTCAGTTGCCCTCTCCATTAGTTTCTCAAAGAGCAGGGTTTTCTGCTTGGATTCCTTGCGGCCCATGCCGCAGCCCAGCAGGGGGAGGGGGATGTTGGCGGGGAATATGCCAGGGAACGTAGCACCTTTATAATAGCAGGTGGGAAGAGCCATAGATGTCTGAAGAGCAAATGCAACGTGCAGGTCTTCCGGTAAGTTGCTCGAGGTCAGGTCTTGGGTAGGGTCGCAGATAGACGATAGGGCCTTCATTGGGGAGTGCAGCGGACCAGACAAGATCAGCGACAGGTGTAGGTGGTAGTGTCCCGTATGCCAACGCGCTTCAACGAGACTCCGACAGCTGAAAATGAGGGTAATGAGGCCCCACGCAGGGGCGGACGGGAGACTATGGAGTAGAAGATATGGTGTACTGCCAGTGAGATACGGTCCCCGGCCACCAGGAGGAAGGAGTGCACTCAAGCGATGGGGCCGGTGTTTACTCCACAGCCGGTTCCTTGAAGCGGGAGGAGGGCGGGTACACAGGGCGGGTACACAATCCAGGTGGCCGCAGGTTGCGTTGTGGAGGCCGTGTTGCAGCGGGGACACGCCAGGAGCAATCCAAGCGCAGGGAGATGGGATGGGCGGCAGCGTGTACGGTGCCCCTGAGGCAGCCAAGAGCGGCCTTACACCACCGGTCCGAAATGTGGATCAAATGAGGGGAGAGCAAGGAAGTGGCTCAAACCCGCACTCTGTCGACTCACCACTGCTGGTTGTCCCCGCCACTCACCAGGTGCTGCTGCTGCACGTTGCTCCTCTTCCGCCTCAGATCTACTGCAGCTCAGGACGCTGACGCAGGCCATTCCTCTCCGAGCCCGCAGAGCCCCAGTTCACCGTCACAGAGGCACCGTTCCGTCTACCAGGCGGCTTGACATGTACAGCAGCATCTCCGCCACTTTTGCTGCGCCGGCTCTGACAAGTTTGCTGCAGATATTACGAGGGATGAAGCAACATAGCTCACTCGGCTGGTGGAGCTTCAATGCCGTGAGGCCATCTTGGTCGGCAGCTTGGCCACACCCGCAAGCACCTGTCACTTAGTTCTGGTTTCATCCGTGTAATTTTTCAAGAGTTAGATACCAATTTGAGATTATTATTGTTGCCTTCTCAGTACTTGCCATATTTGATGCCTTGAGTCATACTCCGTAAAAGACATCCAGCCATTCCTTCGAGGAGAGCTGTCTGCCCACCTAAGCTGCGAAGGCGTTTAAGTCATCCCCCCCCACACTTCCCCTGCCTCCCTCCCCCAACCCTCTCCCAGAAATCCCATATAATTCTATAATCAAACCCCGGTCTGTGGCTTTGCGAATTAGCTATGTCTTGAATGAGGTTAAAGGACGTTGAGCTGCTTTTCTTACTAAGGGCTGCTAAACCAGTGCCTTATCTGTGTTTAACTATATCGCTCTACCTCAAGTGCAGTCTGGTCTCCTTGTAAGGCATCATGGGGTATGAGGCCATCAGCATCGAAAAAATGGTTGATGGAACTGCAATCTGGTCCCTGCCATGCTTTGGACCCACTGAGTCCTGGGTTGTGGGTGGAGGAGTGAGTCCCAGGGCTCGAAAAATCCAGAAAATGGTACTAGTACTGCAGGTCTAGTACCTTGAAAAATCTCCTCGACCTAACTGCAACCTACTTGATCTCCGTCTCTGAAAGCTGAGCAAATGTGACAAGATAAGATTTAAAGGCATCTTTATTGCTCATTCACTTTGTGAGCAATAAAAATGCTTTTAAATCTTATCTTGTCACATTTGCACCTTTTTCAGACACCGAGGACAAAAGTTTGTTTGTCTTCCTACTCGTCAGAAAGGGTGATTAAGACCTAAAAACACCTCGCCCTCATTAAATTAAGCTCCCAAATGTGAGCGGTCAAGTGGAATTTTCGGAGTGGTGTTGGTGGTGGGGGGAGAATGTCGGGGCTTTGGAGGTGTCTACTGTGTACCAGGCCTGCAACGTAGGGGATGTACTCAATGACAGGTGGAGATTGGTGAGACAGTGGGAACGTATCCAAAATAGGATCTTCCACAGGACTGTGCCCGCTAGAGCATTATCCATAAAGACCAACTGCTTCTCAGACTCTGGCCTCGACCACTCCAATAAGTACCTAAGCTGGGCTGCTAAGAAATGCGTTACTTACCTGTAACAGCAGTTATCCAGTATTGGTGTCTTTCATAGATTCACATGCCTGAATCATTCCCCGTCGCCGAGACGGGAGCCTCCGATACATAAAAAAGTAATGTCCTAAGGACATACATAGAGAACATAGGCCGAAGGGCCTCCCCTTTGGGGCCTTTCCACGTCCTTATGTAAAAAGGACCGAACTCTCATCGTTAGCCAATCAGCTCCGACCTCCCTCTAGAACCTTCCCGGGAGGAGCCTCCGTCCCTCAGATTTTCGTACGCACCCAGCTAGGGTGTCACAATCTAGACATAGAGGTACGTGAGTCCTTACCGGGGAGGCGGGAGGGTTGCATGTGAATCTATGAAAGACACCAATACTGGATAACTGCTGTTACAGGTAAGTAACGCATTTCTTATCCAGTATTTGGGTGTCTTTCATAGATTCACATGCCTGAATCAGAGTAGCCAGCAGTTATACATGCATAGTGGTAAAGCACATTCTCATCTCCAGCAGATCTGCATAATTTACAGACAACATGAGAGAAACATGGTAATATACAGTCATGCATATAGCAGAAAACCCATGAAGAATGTGCATACCTGGATGGCGGGACGAGGTAAGGCTCACCTTATTGGAAGAGATGGCGTAGCACCGCTTGTCCCACTGCAGCATCCTTCTGCAGTTCGATGTCCAGGCAGTAATGCCTGGAAAAGGTGTGCGGGGACTTCCAGGTCGCCGCTCGGCAAATGTCTAGGACCGTCACTCCAGCGAAGAGCGCCGCCGACGCGGACCTCGCCCTGGTAGAGTGGGCAGCCACTCGGTCCGTTAGAGGCCGTCCGGCCTGATCATGGCAAAACGCAATCGCTGATGAAATCCAGCGGGAGATGCTCTGTTTTGTTAGGGGCAAACCCATTCGCGGGTTGCTGTAGGCTACAAACAGTTGAGAAGACTTTCTGACCTCTTTGGTTCTGTCCAAGTAGAATTTGAGACATCTTTTAAGGTCCAAGGAATGCAGCGCCCTTTCTGCCGCTGTGGAAGGGTTCGCAAAAAAGGACTTGAGGACAATTGGTTCGTTCAGATGAAAGTCTGAAGGCACTTTAGGTATGAATTTAGGGTTGGGCCTGAGTATCACTCGGTCGTGCCTGAATTGGAGATACGGTTCCTGAATAGACAGCGCCTGAAGTTCGCTGACCCTCCTGGCTGACGTCAGGGCGAGCAGGAGTGCCGTTTTCCAGGAGAGATGCTTGAGAGAGGCCCGGTGTATGGGCTCGAATGGGTGTTTCATGAGTTGGTTGAGCACCAAGTTCAACTGCCAGGTTGGAGGGACTTTCCGAGGCCTCGGAAAGGATCTGTAGAGCCCCTTCAGAAATTGCTTTATCAGCCGACTGGACCATAGTGAAGGCCCTGATGAGGTCCTGGTGAATCTAGAAATCGCAGCCAGATGAACCTTAATGGAGGCGTGAGCCAGCCCCGATTGAGCCAGGCGGAGGAGGTACGGTAGCAGCTGCACTGGGGTAACCCGTAGAGGGTGTAAGCCCTGTTCCGAACACCACAAGCAGAACCTCTTCCACTTCAGCGAGTATGTCTTGTTCGTAATGCCCGCCCTCGCTTTGGCTAGGACGGCCCTGCAGTCCTGCGGGATCTCTAGGTCTCCGAACTCTCGGTGCTCAGGAGCCAGGCCGATAATTTGAGCGAGCGGAGGTTCGGGTGGTGTACCTGGCCTCCGGACATCGTTAAGAGGTTCGGGTGTTGTCGCAGGTGAATCGGGGGCCTGATGGAGAGGCGAAGCAGGTCCGAGAACCAGTGTTGTCTCGGCCAGTACGGAGCAATCAGGATCAGGGTGCACGGCTCCGTCCTCATCTTCCGGAGGAGCCTCGGTATCATCGGGAACGGAGGAAAAGCGTACGCAAACACGCTGAACCAGCCGATGGAAAAAGCATTTCCCAACGACCCCTGTTGGGGATGCCAGCTTGCGTAGCTTGGGCATTTGGCGTTCCCTGCCGTCGCGAAGAGATCGATCTTCGGGGCCCCCCATTGCGAGAAGAGGTGGGCCACTGTGTCGCCGTGCAGCTCCCATTCGTGGGAGAGAGAGGTCTGTCTGCTGAGGGCGTCCGCGATGGTATTGTCCTTCCCGGGAACGTACTCCGCCTTGAGGGAGAGCCCGTGTGCCACCAACCAGTTCCAGATTTTCTGCGAGTCTTTAGACAGAGAGATCGCGTTCCCCCTTGTTTGTTCAGGTAGTGCATCGTCGTGGTGTTGTCCGTTTTGACGAGCACCGGGGAAGTTCCGATACGTGGCAGGAATGCCTGCAGAGCCAGATACACAGCCCTCAGTTCCAAGAGGTTGATGTGTAGTAGTTTCTCTTGGGCCTCCATTTGCCGCTGACTCGAAGGTCCAATAGAACAGCGCCCCAGCCTTCCAGGGAGGCATCTGTCGTGATGACCAGAGGTGCCGGCGGCAGGAGGAACTGCAAGCCGGCCGTCAGGTGTTTCCGCCTTCTCCACCACAGAAGGGCCTTTGTGATGGCCGGTGTGATCTTGGAACGTCCTCGAACGAGCCGGAACTCTGTTTCCATTGCCTCGCCAGAGCCTCCTGCAGGGGACGCATGCGGAGCCTGCAGTGCGGTATGAGGAGAATGCAGGAGGACATCATCCCTAGCAGGGAGGTGAATGTCCTGACTTTGATGCGAGATTTCTTGGCCGCCGCCGCGGCCAGAGACAGTATTTTGTTGGTCCTGTCCTCCGAGGGGAAGGCCTTTGCGCAATCCGTGTCTAAGGTAGCCCCTAGGAAGGTGACCCTCGTTGATGGAGTAGTGCAGGATTTTTTGAGGTTGATCGTCAGACCCAGCTGTTGAAAAAGTGCGCTGCAAGCGTTGGAGGAAGCGGTCGCGCCCCCCGGAGAAGGCGCCTTCACCAGCCAGTCGTCCAGGTAGGGGAATACCTGGTGACCTCTTTGCCGCAGGAAGGCTGCCACCGGTGCCAAGCACTTTGTGAAGATACGTGGCGCGGATTTGAGGCCGAATGGCAAGACCTTGAACTGATAATGTCTGCCTGCTACCTCGAACCGCAGGAACCTCCTGTGCCTTGTGAGGATGGGGATATGGTAGTAGGTGTCCTGTAAGTCCAGGGAGACCATGGAATCTCCCCTCTCCAGCGCTCCCAGGATCTCCTGTAACGTTACCATCCGGAAGGACTGACTCCGAAGGAAGGCGTTGAGCGCCCGGAGGTCCAGGATTGGTCTCCACTTGTCTCCTTTTTTGTTGGACCAGGAAGAAGTGGGAATAAAATCCCGTCCCCTTCTGGGACGCTGGGACCCTCTCGATGGCTCCTTTTACCAACATGGCGGAGACTTCCTTGAGAAGGAGGTGCAGGTGTTTGTGAGCACGCTTCAGCGGAGGTGTGTTGGGAGGGGTGTTGATAATTTCGAGGGAATGTCCAAATTGAATTATCTGTAGTACCCACCGATCCGTAGTGATTTTTCGCCAATTGGGGAGGAAGTGGGTCAGTTTTCCTCCAATTTGAAAGGATTGAGACGGTGGTGGGACTGGCTGGAGTAAATGGTCACTGGCGGCCGCCAGCGCCCTTCTTGGCGGATTTGCCTCTGAAGGATGACCTCCCATAGGACGACTGTCGGTTCTGTTGTTTGTGCTGGGGCTGGTTCCTGTTGCTGTAGGAGTAGGACGACCTATTTTGGTAGGAACCTCTGTAGGAATACTGGCCTCTGGAGCGGCCACCCCGAAAGGACTGGTTCCGGGACTGGAGGGAGCCCAGCGCCCTCGCCGTGTCGGTATCCTTCTTATTGGCCTGGAGTGCTTCGTCTATCTTTTCCCCAAAAAGAAACTGACCATCGAATGGCATGTCCAGCACCTTAGATTGGACCTCTTGTCGAAAGGACGTTGCCTTGAGCCAGCCCTGGTGTCGGAGCACGGCAGCCCCGGCCAACTGGCGGAATCCAGTCATGGCTGCGTCGATGGCGCAGTCGATGATCTCTGCAGCTGAGTTTTGTCCTTCCGCTAGGAGAGCTTTCTCCTCGTCCTGGACCGTGGCTGGCAGGTCTTGCAGGTAGGGGGCAATGTCTTCCCATAGCTGGCGGTTGTAGCGCCCTAGCAGGGCGATGGAATTTGCCACCTTGATGGTCATGGCGGACGTGGTAGAGAACCGCTTGCCAATGGTGTCCAATTTTCTGCCTTCCTTGTCCGGGGGTGCGGACAGTGGCGAGGATGGGTTGCGGGATTGTTTTTGGGCCGCCTGAGTCACCACCGAATCTGGTTTGGGGTGGCCGGTAAGGCAGGCCGGCGCGGTAAGCGGGGCCTTATATTTTTTGTCCAGGCGCGGAACAACCGCAGGCACCGAGGCAGGCGTAAGCATCAACTTCTTGCCTTGTTCCCACAGAAAGTCTATAACTGGAATAGACTTGGCCGACTTCTGGCTGTGCTCCTTGAAATCATGGAGGAAGCATTCCGCTTCCGTGGATTCCACCGCCATGTGAAACCTCTTAGCCGCCCTGTCCACTAGCCTGTGGAACCCCCCAACGTCCGTCGCTTCAGTTTGGCGCGGTTGTGGGGATGCCGGGGTTGACGAATGCTGGGATGACGCAGCATCGGCGTCGTCATTTCTCTGGTCCGAGTCGACGTCTTGCACTTCACCTTCCTCCAAGTCCGCCGCCTCCTCCTCATCCTCAGAGGAGTCCTCTACCTGAGGCTGGGGCCGAGCACGAGGTTGGGGTTGGCTCCGAGGCCGGGCCTGGAGAGCGGAAGGACGCGAGGCAGACGGCTGCGCTTGGGTGACCGGTGCCTGGGTTCCGCTGTCGGCATCCGGGAATCTTTGCTTATAGTCCTGCACTAGGCAGCGCAAATCGTTGACCAGGGATACGGGCAGACAGATCATCGGGGTGGTTTCCGTGCGGACACTTGAGTGTACGGAACGTTTCTGATACATGACTTCCTCCTGGTCCTCGTGAATGTCCGATAGGGAGGTGGCCGGCTCGGGCTGGTTCTCCTCCTCGGAATCCTCACTCTGCAGAGCTACCTGCTCCTGATCGGGTGGCAACCCCTTCGTTGGGGGAACCGAGGAAGGTGGAATCGAGTGAATGGAGACCTCGACCGATCTGGATTCCTTCCAAGATGGCGCCGGGGTCCCTTCCGACGACGTGCGTGAAGATGGCGCGCCCGCCGCCTGGGTTGGCGACTTGAACGATTCCGATATTGTCGTTGGCACCAAAGTCTTCGGGGACAATTCAACCGTCGACTTACTGGTGGTAGAGCCTTCAACTTGAGATTTTTTCGGTGAAGGCGGACCCTTTGAACTTGACTGTGACTGTTTAGGTGAAGATTTTTCGGTTTGAGATTTCTTCGGTGAAGGCGGACCTTTCGAACTTGACTTAGACGAACTTGACTTAGACCTTTTGGGCGACGATGACTCAGGGGACACCGTCGATGATCCTGTTTTCGTCTTGGACGAAGACTTCAGAGGAATGGTAGAGGAGACCGGTGCGCCTGAGGACGCAGTGGTGGTCGTTGTGGCCGTCGCGGAGGGCGATGAGGCCATAGTGGTCGACACCGTGGTCGAGACCGAGGTGGTCCGCTTAGTAGATGGAGCGGGTTTCTTGAACCTTTGATCGTCTCGAACAGACACGGAGGAGGTGGTGGAACGTGCCTCCGAAGGTTTCCTGTGCGCCTTCTTGGGAGGGGTGTCTGTCTCTCCAGGGGACTGTGCCCTGGGTCTCTTCTTGGAGACTTTGGAGGACACGGAGACACTACTCTCGGAAGAATCCAGAGTGTCTCGGTCCTTAAGCCTGTCGAGCCATTCGAGAAGGCGAGCCTCTCTTTCCTTTACAGTCTTCTTTGGGAAGGCTCTACACACCCTACACTTGTCAGAGACGTGGTCAGGGTACAGGCAATACAAGCACAGATCGTGCTTATCCTCCGCTTGGATCCGCTTCTTGCCGCAGGAGGAACAGGCCCTGAGAAGGGCTTTCTTTTGCGAGTCTGCCATGGATGAAGCCTTTTTATCGGATTCGGACATGGGAGACGGCAGTCGAAGATAAGTATCCTTTGAACCAAGGTACTTCCAGAGAAGTTTGTACTTCGAATCCAAAAACCTGAAGAGCTCAGGTTGGAGACTCCCTAGCACAACGTGCGGTAGAAAATCTGAGGGACGGAGGCTCCTCCCGGGAAGGTTCTAGAGGGAGGTCGGAGCTGATTGGCTAACGATGAGAGTTCGGTCCTTTTTACATAAGGACGTGGAAAGGCCCCAAAGGGGAGGCCCTTCGGCCTATGTTCTCTATGTATGTCCTTAGGACATTACTTTTTTATGTACCGGAGGCTCCCGTCTCGGCGACGGGGAATGATTCAGGCATGTGAATCTATGAAAGACACCCAAATACTGGATAAGTAGTACTTAAGCAAGCACAGGACACCCAAACCTCCCCTCGACGTAGGCTCACAGCTGACGTCCCGACTCATTCTGGGCTGCTTACCCGCCTGGACAAATTGCTGCAGCTGCCCCTGCAACTGTGATCTCATTTCCTTAGTGGGTTGCTGTGGGAGGGTCTGAAATAGATATAAGATTTTGGGGAGTACTGTCAGTTTTACAGCCTCAATCCTCCCAAGCTAAGACAGCAGGTACAGTTTCCAAAGTGACAAATCCGTCTTCACCCTCTGAAATGGGTCTTTATAATTCAGTCCAGATACCTCCTCTATTGTTGGAGCAATCTGTAGGCCCAGATAGGAAATAGCACGTGAGGCCCATTTAATGGGAAATGCCTCCGATATATTCTCCTGGGTTTCAAGGGTGACTGTAAGGTCTAGCGCCTGGGATTTAGAGATATTTATATGGACTCCTGAGACCTCCCCAAATTGTTGTGCTCCCTCAAAAAAGCTCAAGAGCGCAATCCAGGTTCCTCTAGTGCAACCAGTACATCATCTGCATAGAGCATGATTAGGTGCTCTTCACCACCAAAGCTCACTCCCTTACCCCTGGGTTATCCCTCACCTTCTGCGCAAATGGCTCCATATAGAGAGCAAACCGAAGGGGAGGACAAGGGACATGTCTGGCGAGTGCTCAGCCTGATAGGAAATAGTTTTGAACTGTGCCTATTCACCTTGACAGAGGCCACTGGAGAATCATAACCGCTCAGCACCCAAGCTCAAAACCTCCTGCGCAATCCGAAGTGAGCTAGCGTCTCCATGAGGTATGACCAGTGGACCCGGTCAAAGGTATTCTCTGCATCTATAGAAAGAAGCAGGGTTTCCCCCCTCTTTCAAGTGACCTTATCTATTAAATGTAGGACCCTTTTAGTGTTGTCGGCACACTGCCTGGACGGGATAAACCCTGTTTGATCTGGCTGTGTTTCTTTCCCCGGCTTAGCTATAACCGGAATGGATGCCTCAGACATGGATGATGGGACAGTGCCTGGGCCCTCAATTAAGTTAACGACTGTGGTAAGAATCAGAGCCAATTCCCTACAAAAGGTTTTTATAAAAGGCCACCGAGAGACCATCCAGTCCCAGGTACTTGCGAATTGTAAATCGGGATATCGCTGATATAACCTCCCCTATCCCAATGGGGGCATCTAGAGCCTCTGCTTGCTTCTTTCATTAGGCTTGTAACCTTGGGTCCCTCCAAGTAGCGCTGGATGTTAGGAAAGGGCAGTCTTGAGAGTCGTGGAGGGCTGTGTAGTAGGATCTAAACTAACCTGCTAAAATTCATCACCAGCAACTGAGGTACCATCTGCTTCTTTCAGGGCATTTATCGCAGTGGATTGTCTATGACCGTTGAGTCTATTTGCTAATATCCTGCCACACTTGTTGCCCCGAAGTAGAAAGAGTGCTTAAGGCGTAGGAGGGCATATTCCCCATTATCTACGTCGATTCTCGTTAGTTGGTTTCTAGTTGCTTTGAACTGCCTGCATATGAGCCCCTGTACAATGATGGATACGTTCCAGCTCTCTTACTTGCCGTTGGAGCTGGGTGTGTTTTTTGTGTCTTATCTGGTTGTCTCCCGCCGAGATGGCAATAAACTCTCCCCTTATGACTGCGTTCAGTGCCTCCCATACTGTAGCTGGTTTCACTTCGGGGGTATCATTGATTTGCATATCATTTTCAATGGGCACTCTAATCTGCTCCACAACTTCCTTTTCATTAAGCAGGGTTTCCCTTAATCTCCACAATCGTGATCTATCTCCCACCCTAGGTAGAGCCAACGCCATAGAAACGGCAGAGTGATCTGACAGGGCCAGTGGTTCTATCCGTATCATCCATAGGATGTCTAGTTCCAGTCGGGTCACCAGGAGATAGTCCAATCTCGCAAAAGATTTATGCACCATGTGAGAAAAAGATGTAGTGTCTTGTGTCTGGATGCTTAAACCTCCATAAATCATGCAATCCCAGTTTCTGTAACCACTGTGCCCCTCTGTTCCGAACGATCCAGCATGTTGTGAATCACCAGATTAAGATCTCCCTCAAGTATCACCCCTGGTCTTTTGTGGACAAAATATCTGCTATTGCACTTGGAAATAATTTTTCCTGTCCCTCGTTTGGGGCATAGAAGGAAGCCACCACCAGTACCTGTGTTCCTACATGCACATGATACCACAAAAGACAGCCCTTAATTTCTGCTATTTTCCCTGAAAATGTACACGCGACGAGTATAACTAGCCTTACGTGTCAGAGAGAAAACTGTTGGGGAAAGGCCATGGTACTCGACCCTATGTCAATCTCTGGAGAGCAAGTGCGTTTCTTGAAGTAGGCAGACGTATGCTTATGACTTTAAGGTAGGAGATAATGGCCCTTCTCTGCACCGGGTAATTGAGTCCTTTCACGTTGAGAGTTAACACTTTCAGCCCTTCCACAATGTCCAAATGACCCTACATGTAGTGTTGTCAAAAACTAAAGACAACCTAAGCACCCGGAATTGTTCGCCCCAAAATAACCAAAGAACAGTAAGTGTCCCCGAAATGCGGGAAGAGCCACCAGCACGGGCCCTAGTCCAGTGGGAAACAAATGTAGCCAGGAGACGTAGCCATCACTCTCTGGGTTCGGCCTCACCCTCCCAAGCCTCCAGCCCCCCCCCTCCTTCAGAGCTTTTCCAGCTGGGCTCTTCTCGCCAATGCAATGCTCTCCGTGCCCTGCCTGGAGACTCCCCGCTCAAGAGCAACTCTTCTCCATTGCAAATACACAGAAGCTGATTCTCTGAATCAGCTTTCTCCTCATTTGGGGTGTCAATCTGCAGCAATGTGCATGCCTTCATCGAGGAACATAGAAGATGAATTTAGTCCTGCCAAGGTCAGCCAGAAGGGGTGGCCCCAGGAGTATGGGATTTCTCAAAAAGACGGTAACCAGCCGAAACTCCATCTCCTCTTAAGAAGTGTGGAGGCGGCCAGGTCTGGAACAGCGGTACCTGGTTACCTCAGAAGGACACTTGAGGGGTTGCCATGGCTTCTCTTAAGATTCTTTCCTTTAGAGGGAAGCTGTGTACATATGTTAAAATGTCCGCTGGCTGTGCCTGCCCTGGGCCGCCACTCCCTACTCTATGTGTCTTGTCTAGACAGATCTCGTTTGCTGGAGTCCTCCTATATCTGTGCAAACAGTTCTGAGACATACTTCTCCACATCTCCTTTTTCCGCACCACGATGGACTCCTAATTTTTTATTTTGAAAGTTTTGTATAGGGCGAACATCAGAGCGCTTTACAGGGCAAATACGGGTGATTAACAGAAACATAAAAATACGATGAATTAAGCAAATACATTCCTAGTAAATATAAGCGACTAGCACATCTAATCCAAATATTAGGTCTCAAGCGATTTTCGAGATCCTCTGTGCGGGCCTGTAAGTCCAGATGTTACTCATTGAGTCGAATGACTTCCTGCTGCAATTGTTTGCAATTGTTTGATCTCTTCGTCTCTGGCAGTCCCTTGGGTGTCAAGGGTGTCCACTCGATCCCCGATCTCATTCACATCCTTTCTGATTGCCTGCATCTCGCCTGGGAGATCTTTTTTGAGCTGTTGTAGGTCGTAGGAGGAGAAGGAATATGCTACTTACCAGTATGCATCTGTTCTTGGCATAGATGGCTGCAGAGTGGTACATTATGAATAGATCGCCATCTGGTGTTGGGCTCGGATGATTGCACTTTGTTTTTCTCTTGGAGAGTCTTTTGTATGTTGGTGACTCCTCCCTTAGTTGGTAGTGCGCATGGGCATCTGCTCCATCCTTAGATTGTTTTGCCATAGTAGGGTTAGATGGAGTAGTATAGTAGAATACAGATAAGAGTGCCCATGTAAGTGTATCTAAATAAGATAATGTTGGAACAGACAGGTTTCCGGGGAGGCTGGGAGGGCATGTACCACTCTGCAGCCCTCTATGCCAAGAACAGATGCATACTGGTAAGTAGCATATTCCGTTCGAGGCATATGGGCTGCAGATGGTACATTATGAATAGACTATACAGCAGTTCTCTCCCTAGCGGTGGTCGCCCGTGTCTGTTGCAACTGTCTGAAACAATGTTTTTAATACTGCTTGTCCCACTCTAGCTTGTTGTGTTGTGTGCACATCTACACAATAGTGTTTTGTGAAAGTGTGCGGTGTAACCCAGGTAGCTGCTTTGCATATGTCATCTAGTGGAATGTTTCCCAGAAATGCCATAGATGCTCCTAGTTTACGTGTAGAGTGAGCTCTAGGAGGAACAGTTAATGTTCTCTTTGCCTTTAAGTAACATATTTGAATGCATTTTACAATCCATCTGGCAATGCCCGCTTTGGAGATGGGATTGCCTTTATGTGTGGGAGAAAACGCAACAAATAGCTGTTTTGTCTTTCTGAAAGTTTGTGTTCTCTCTATATAGTACAATATGGCCCTCCTAACATCCAGTGTATGTAGGGCTCTTTCCGCTACTGTTTGTGGTTTTGGAAAGAAAACCGGTAATTCCACTGACTGATTGATGTGGAATGCTGAGATAACCTTTGGTAAGAATTTTGGGTTTGTTCTAAGAACCACTTTATTTTGGTGTAGCTGCATAAATGGTTCTTGAATCGTAAAAGCCTGCAGTTCACTTACTCTTCTAAGTGACGTGATAGCTATGAGGAAGGCCACCTTCCATGTGAGGAATTGTATTTCACACCTATGCATAGGTTCAAAGGGTGGCCCCATTAGTCTGGTAAGCACTATGTTGAGATTCCAGACTGGGGAAGGTGGTCTTCTTGGTGGAATGACTCTTTTGAGTCCTTCCATGAAAGCTTTAATTGCTGGTACTTTAAACAGTGACAGGTGTTGCCTGTTTTGTAGGTACGCCGCTATGGCTGCTAGATGAACCCTAATAGAGGTATATGCTAGATTACATTGCTGTAAGTGTAATAAATAGCAAATGATTTGTTTAGTGGATGCGTCCAGAGGGTTGATGTGCTTACTGTTACAGTGTATAGCAAACCTCTTCCATTTTGCTGCATAGCATGCTCTGGTGGTAGGACGTCTTGCCTGTTTAATGATTTCCATGCATTCTGGTGGTAAATCTAAATACCCAAACTCTATGACCTCAGGAGCCAGATCGCTAGGTTCAGTTGTTTGGGATCTGGGTGCATTATTTCTCCATGGTTCTGTGTAAGATGCATGGGTAATAACCTTAGCTTTTGATGTGGTACTTGTGAGAGTTGTAGCAGCGTGGTGAACCACGGCTGTCTTGCCCACGTGGGTGCCACTAGTATCATTGTCATTGAGTGTTGCTGCAGTTTCCTCACCAGTAATGGAATTAGTGGTAGAGGAGGGAACGCGTAAGCAAATTTGTTGGACCAATTTATCCACAGTGCATTGCCCTGTGACCTTTGGTGTGGGTACCTGGATGCGAATTGTTTGCATTTTGCGTTCTGATGATTTGCAAACAGATCTATCTCTGGTTGCCCCCATTTTTGGAAGAATGGTTGTAGTATTTGGTCGTGCAGTTCCCATTCGTGAACTTGTTCTGACTGTCTGCTTAGGATGTCTGCTATTTGATTTTGAATTCCTGGTAGGTGTTCCGCTAACAGGTAGATTTTTTGAGGAATGGCCCATCTCCGTATGTCCTGTGCTAGTTTGGACAGTTGGAGAGAGTGTGTCCCCCCCTGTTTTTGAATATAATACATTGCAGTCATGTTGTCTGTTCTGATCAGGACTGCCTTGTTTGTTATTTGCATTTGGAAAGCTTTTAGTGCTAGAAATATTGCTAATAGTTCTAGGTAGTTGATGTGCAGTTTCTTTTGCTGCGCACTCCACTTCCCCTGTACTGTGTATTTGTCCATATGCGCTCCCCATCCGGAGAGCGATGCGTTCGCTGTTATTATTACTTGTGGAATTGGCTCTAGGAACGACCGTCCTTTGGAAATGTTTTCTGTGTTCCACCACTTCAGAGAGCGATACGTCCGGTCGTTTACCAACACCAGATCTGTAATCTGACCTTGAGCCTGATTCCACTGTGTCGCTAGACACTCTTGTAGTGGGCGCATTTGTAGTCTGGCATGTGGTATTAGCAGTATGCAAGAGGACATCATGCCTAATAGTTGCATAAACACTCGTGCTGGTAGTGAGTGTTGTGGTTGAAATCTTTGTATTAACCCGACCATTGTCTGTACTCTGATTGGGTTGGGGTATGCTATTGCCTTTTCTGTGTCTACTGTAGCCCCCAGGTATTGCTGGATCTGGTTTGGTTGCAGGTGTGATTTTTTGTAGTTCACCGTAAACCCTAGGTGGTGCAGCAGTTGAATTGTCTTCTGTGTGTTGTGAAGACATTCTTCCTTTGATTTGGCCTTTATTAGCCAATCGTCCAAGTATGGGAAGACATGTATTTGTTGTCTTCTTAGGTGCGCTGCCACCACAGCTAGGCATTTTGTGAAAACTCTCGGTGCTGTTGTAACACCGAACGGAAGGACCTTGAACTGGTAGTGTTGTCCTTCTAACACAAACCTTAGGTATTTTCTGTGGGCTTTGTGAATTGGGATATGAAAGTAAGCGTCTTTTAGATCCAGTGTAGAAAGAAAGTCCCCTTTCTTCAGTAAAGGGAGTACTTGTTGGAGCGTGACCATGTGGAAGTGTTCCGAATTTATGTAAGCATTGAGAGGTCTGAGGTCTAATATTGGTCGTAGGGACCCGTCCTTTTTGGGGATCAGGAAGTATAGAGAGTATACTCCTGTTCCTTGTTGATCCTTTGGGACCTTCTCTATTGCATGCTTTTGTAGAAGTGCTAGCACTTCTTCTCTTAACAATGTCAGATGATCCTGACTCATTGGGCGCTGTTTGGGGGGGATGTTTGGTGGGGTAGCTGTGAGTTCTAGGCAATAACCATGTTGGATAATTTGTCTCACCCACTTGTCTGACGTGATGTTTTCCCAGACAGGTAGGAACTGTGATAGACGTCCCCCGACCGGTGTTATGTGGTCTGGGGGGAGATCTATGAAGTCACTGTTTTGGTGTTGAGGCGTTGCGGTTGTTATTATTTCCGCGGCCTCTACCCTTATTGTTGTTACCTCTGTAATTACCTCTTGAATTACCTCTGGGTGATGTTGGTGTGAAAGATGTGGATTGCTGATTTGTTCCTGTGTTTTTTGAGCCCCCTCTATAGGTGGATCTACGAAAGGAACCTCTGTGCGTTGGCTGTTGCAATGCTCCCATTGACTTGGCCGTTTCTGTATCTTTCTTCATCTTTTCTAATGTCTCGTCTGTACTTGAACCAAACAATGTCTTCTGATCAAATGGTCTGTTCAGTAGGGCTGTTTGAACTTCTTGTTTGAATCCTGAGATTCTGAGCCATGCGTGCCTTCTTAGCATGACACTAGTGTTAATAGACCTTGCTGCAGTGTCTGCTGCGTCTAATGCACACTTAATGGAAGTATTGGTTATTATTTTACCTTCCTGTATTAATTGGTCTGCCTTCTTCTGATGTTCTTTTGGAAGATGTGTGAGAAGTTTTTCTAACTCATCGTAATGTGCCCTGTCGTAACGTGCGAGTAATGCTTGTGTATTAGCTATACGCCAGCTATTCGCTGCCTGTGATGCTACTCTCTTGCCTGATGCATCTATTAACTTCGACTCTTTATCTGGTGGAGGAGCCTCTCCTGTAGATAATGAGTTTGCTCTTTTACGAGCGTTTGAGACCACCAGCGAGCCTAGAGGTACATGCCCTCTAATAAATATTGGGTCCTTTGGAGCCGCTTTGTATTTTTTATCGATTCTTGGGTTTAACACCCTGGCTCTCACTGGGTTTTCGAATATTTCTTCTGTGTGAGTGAGAAGACCCTTTAGCATAGGAAGAGTACCTGATGTTCTCTGTGCACTAGGTAGAGTCTCTAACAAGAAATCCTCTATCTGAGGTTCTGTGTGCATATCTAGTTTGTGATATTTTGCTGCCCTATTAATGAGCTGCACAAAACCTGTGTTATCATCAGGTGGTGAAGGCTTTGAGGGGTATAGCTCTGGGTCGTTGTCCTCATCTGACCCTACATCGTAATTTTCCCATGGATCTTCCTCATCTGGGATAGATTCGTCATCCCCTTGAGGTTCTCCCTCCCCTATATCACTGTCTACATCTGACTGAGGTGTAGCTGGTCTTGGTGTGGAGGGTGTAGGAATATGTGGCCTATTGTGAGGAATAGGAGAAGAGGGTGTGTCTCTAGGACGAGGAGAAGCAGGAGGAGTTATGTTCGTCCCCATTGTTCTCTTTTTTGAAGGAAGAGGTTTATCTTCTGACTGTTCACTCTTTCTCTTCTTCGTGACCACTTTCCCAGTTTGTGGGTCAATAAACAAGATCTTTTGCTTGGGATCTGTTTGTTGCTCTTGAATCGGTACCGAGGGTCCTGGTTCCGAGAGCTGTTTTTGTTTTCGATCTTCAGATCTTTCTGTTTTCGACACCGAGTGTCTGCTCGATTCCGACTTTTTGGGTATCGAGTGTCTTTTGGGCGATACATCATATTTCTTTTTCGACATGGAATGTTTCGATACCGAGCTCTCCTTTGTATGCAGCCTCGGTGTCGAAGTCGATGACGCCCTTTTCTCGGATCCGACGTGGTGGGATTCCGAGTGTTTCGGTTTCAGTTTCGGTTTCGTTGCCGGGCCCGAAGGCGGGGCGTCGGAAACTTTTTTCAGCGATTTGACCGGGCCCGAGGGCGGGGTCGTTACCGCACGGGGTCGGTTTTTCGGTAAGGGGACGTCGTCACTCACGGTTTGTTGCTCGAAGAGTTCTTCAACCTCCGACTGGTCCCCTTCCGACCCCGACTGGTCCTCTTCTTCCTCGATTTGTTCGTCTCCGAACAGCTCCGGGATTGCCTCCGCCTACATTCTGGAAGCCTCGTGTCTTCGAGCTCGACGATTTCTAATCGTTAGCTTGGAGGAGAATGCTGCGCAGGCTTCGCAGTCCCTGGATTCGTGTTCAGGCGATAGACAGAGGTTGCACACCTCGTGTAGGTCCTTCTGTGGGAACTTAGCACCACACGATGGACATTTTTTGAATGGAGTCCTTTCCATGGACTCCGGGCTTGACTGCGTCGAGAAAGGTCTCCTGTTCCTCGACGTAGATCCAAGTTTTTCTCTTCTATTTTGAATTTGTAACGCGTCGGAATGGAAAAGAACGCGTTCGCTAACAATACCGTCGAATTGGAAAGGGAATACGCGCCGAAAAATCACTTTCTTCTGAAGTTGATCTGGAGCGTCTCGATCTTCATCCGAACCCGATGGCGGAAAAAAACAATCTAAGGATGGAGCAGATGCCCATGCGCACTACCAACTAAGGGAGGAGTCACCAACATACAAAAGACTCTCCAAGAGAAAAACAAAGTGCAATCATCCGAGCCCAACACCAGATGGCGATCTATTCATAATGTACCATCTGCAGCCCATATGCCTCGAACCAATGATTTCAAGTACGGTCGAGTGACCGGTGACTCTGCATTTACTCCTGAGGATGAGATGTTAAACTCGTCATTTTCAGTGTGTCTCCCTCCAGCGAAACTACTTGCTTTGAGAACATCTCCTTGAGTGTGCCCTCCTTTTTTGGTGCGACCCGACGCCATCAGGGTTGAGTCGTCCTTCCTCCAGGTGCATATGCTCCTATCGCTCTCTCAGACGCCGGTTTCTCCGAGTAAGGAGGCGCTCTATCTTTGAGCATTACTTCCGCTGTTAGTGTTGGTGGTCCTCCTATGCTCAGGCCTGTCCCGAACCTCTCAAGTTGCCTCTTGGATCCCTGCTGTAATTCCGCCTTTACCTATGGGGATTGTTGGTGTTGAGGCCACCTGGGTTCCGCATCGGTTCTCAGGCCCTGCGTCCCAATGCCCACAGCCTTACAACGTGCCTTCCAGCTTCTTAGTGCCCTTTCAGGTATCTCCTAGCTCTGTTGTATGTCCCCGCATCTTTCTTTCACCACTTCCTCAGCTCTCGGGCCTCGCCGCAACATCCGCGCCCGGAGGTCTGCTTATTTCCGCGCATGCTTCCGCTGTATTTGCTCTTCACTGCTTTGCTCGGGGCCTTCCCCTCCAGCCTCCACAGTTTACCGCTCTTAATCGGAGCTTCAGGGCCCCCTCTACCGTGATCTGCTACCTAAACAAATGTCTCTCGGGGCCCATGCGGTCGCTGATTACTCCCAGGGACTTCGCTCTGCCTCTGTCCCACTCCACCAATATTCTGCAGCTGCCCCACGCTCTGGGATCTAGGCACTAGTACCGACTAGTTCCCTAGGCTCCACAAACGGGTCCCAGCCCCCAACTCCCAGTATTTTTTACCTGGGGCGATGATTACAATTGGTGCCAGGGATTCCGGCTACTTCAACACTCCTCCACTCCCAATGTCTAGGGCGCCAGTCCGCTGCTCCTCCCTGCCGCTGCGTGCGTTGCCCCCTCTCCTGTCGGGTCTTGAGGCCAGCCGCTCTTTACTCCCGCTCTGTGGATGTCCAGTTGGCGCAATGATCGCCAGCCTCTGCCACGCTTCTCTTCCCACCGGGAGCTGGGCCTCTACTCTTGAGGTGGCTTAGAGCACGAGTTGTGAAGCGGAAATCCGCCCCTTTCTTGCATGTGAGCCGCCGACTTTGTTCCCAGCTCCGCTCAGCCCAGCTCCGCAGGCCCGCTCAGATTTCTCGAGGGCCAGTAAAACTGTGTCCCGGGTTCAACTCAGACCAGAAAGGGGGCAATTTTGATTCCTGGTTCCCTCCGTCACTCCCCACTGTAATTTCACTGCCTATGTTGATGCTCATAAGGGTGCTGTGCGGCCACAGGACGGAGAGACAGAGTTTCACGTCCTACTCGGTCACCATCTTGGCTACACCATAATGAAGGCCCAGTAACTTCTGATTACCCTGCGAACCTACCACCCAGACTCCTCACAGCCGTCGAGAGAACTTGGAATCTTTGCAAATATACCAATAGATATCAAAATCCAGGTGCTATAGTATTTTTACAAGACCAGCTTACGCCAAAGTAATAAACGGTCAAATTAGTGGAGGTTACCTGGGCACATCTTTAATGAGTGAACAACACAATAAGAATTCAAAATACACACCTCTGGTTTAAAAAGGAAGCTACTTGCCTGAGGAGGCAAGCAGAACTCATCAACTTAGAGTAACTGTATAAGGAACAACAAAGGGTTCTGAATAGATGTGAATCAATGGTATTACAAAATGCTGCCCAATAATTTAGACACCTTAGAAGTGATACAAATTACGAAATGATGGGTGGTGCATGCCACTGGCAGTAACTTGGGACATTATGAATGACTAGGGGAAAATGTACCTCTCAAAGTTATTATTATTAGAACAGTTGTAGAGGAGTACACACAGGCATCTTCCTCCTGAGTTCTATAAGTGATCTGGCTTTGCCTCATGACCCGGCATACCAAGTTAGTGGGTCTGGCCCTTGCTTCCAGGTACTGCTGTAGTAGGCAGTGGTACTGCCTTTGAGCCAATAAACCACAACAAGGAATCACTAGGCTGGTTAATAGAAACACCTAAAAACAAATCTAGCTCCCCCTCCCCTGGCATTGAAGAGGACAAGACAACAGGATTCATATACTTGCAAAGTGGAGACTGTGCCTACACTGGTCAGAGTGCAGCACTTGCAAGTTTAAAGGGTGCGACAGCACAAAACAGATGCCAATAGAGTTCCACAATTGAACAAAAAGTGGGCATGAAGCAGGGGGCAGGACGCAGACAGGCACTTTTCTTACATTGATGGGCAGATCCTTCCCATCCCCTTATACAATGGTAGGCAATTTCAGGGATTGTAGTGGCAAAACCTCCTGTGAAAAGGCCAGGGGGTTGGAGTGAGAATAGAGAACTCTCACCCCTGCAGCACAATGACAACCAGTGTATGAAGAAGAGGGAATGAGACTCATGAAAGAAGAGAGTATTCATATGGGCTCAATGGAAGTTTAAAAGACAACGTGGGGAATAACTGCAAACCCTTAAAATCCAAGCGGCACAAAGTGAAGGTAAGTATAGGAAGCTGGTTGTTTATATAGTGGACCAAAAAGAGGTACACTGTATAAAGAGTCCAGGAAAACCCCAAATGAATTACAGAGGCACACATGACTCCCCAAATGCTCTCTTTTGTGGTAGTGGTGGCGAGCCCATCTCACCCTGACCATCTGAGGGAAAGGAGGGGTACATCTTTAGCACAAGCATTTTAAGTACAAAATTCCTACTTTATGTTGTCCTTCCATCAAATTTGATGGGAAAACCATATTTATTTTTATATTTACCCATGGATGATGGTGGTGTGTGCACAAATAGGGGTTCTGATAGTCTACATTGATACAGCAAAACATGCAAACAATGTTATTTAATTCTACAGGTTTGCATGTTGTCTCAAAAGGTCTCCCCAACATTTCTAAAAATCTCTGTACAAAAACAGACTTTGATTTTAAAACTTCAAACTCTCAACTTTCCTTTTAATTTCAAATGGCTTATTTTCCGACTACAGCCCACCTTAAATCACATGCATGTTGGTCTTAATTCAATCGATTGTTCTCTGAAAATTGCCCACACCTTATTTCAAAGATCACAAACTCTCCTTTAAAAGTTAGATCCTGCATCCTAAAAATACCAAATCTTCTGTAGCTCATCTAATATCACTGCTGACCAATACATAACATTCCCATATCTCCTCTCCTACTAAAGATCACACCTAATTCCTACTAATGTAATTTACCAGTTAGAGTAAAGGTATGGCATAGTTCCTGTAGAGCTCAAAACTTATTCCAAGCAATGTGCTATATACTGCAATTATGATACAATTAATAACCCACACTAAAACCAATACCTTAACACTTAGCAGTCAGACAGGCGATTAAAGTTCATACAGTCTGCTTAATAATTCACTTTTACTGCTTGACACTCCTACACTCCATGAGACAAAAGTGCTGAGGGTCATATCTAATACTGAGTACTATACAAGTCCACAGTAATAAAGCATTCATCACCAACTTAACAGGTACAGGGTAACTGAAGAGATCTGTCACATATCACCTGCCAATGGAGGAATCTGCTTTAGTCAAACACTACAGGTCCCGACTACCAATACACTACGGACACTTCTTGACAATTCACAATAATGATCAGTTATGGGATGATATTAACAAAGCCCATCCCAGCAGATCTCTCCACCACTTCTCCCTTTAGCCTATGCCTTCTCAGGACCATAAGATTTAAACTAAATATCTCAGAATGAACACCCCAGTACAGGAACCAGCTAAGTGGACTATGAACATAAAAAATAGGGACCTGCAGAGCCGTCGAAAAGTGTGAGTGTACTGAAAACCATAAACTGTGCACCAATCTCTCACACTGCTAAGCGCTGCATCCCATATCATAACTGTACCTCAGTGGTCCTAACACACAACATTGAAATACTTCCCACACAGGATCAAAACAAAAACATCACACTTCCAACCAAATACCCTTCACAGTGTAAAGAGCTACCCAAGATGGCAAGCGTTTCAGCGCCCCACACAAAGGTTGTAAGCGCTATAAGAATGTTGCAATACAATGTGAAACATGCTGAAACTAATGATATCCAAAATACAGGACATGAAGGATAAATTGGAAAGTTAGGATTGGGAGATCATGTGAATTTGCCCAGAAATATAAAATTTGGGCACATTCGAATTTGGACACATCTACTCAACATAGGGAACATTAGTTTAGAAATAAGTTTAAGGAAAAAAAATTACAAGGCAGAGAAAGATTGCCCTTATTCTGTTTTGTGTGCATAAAGTAGAATATCTTCAGCAAATATAAATATCAAACGTAAGTCATTGACAACCAAGGGAGTAGATGGAAAAAAAATATGAACAACAATGTTAGATAAGCATAATGTCAGATAAAGTTGCTAAAGGATCGTAAAGAGCTGATAATCTTTATTCCTACACGTTAATGCACAAAAGTAACTGCAAAAAGTAGAATCACAAAAGTGATATATAAAATATTTCCTTTAAAAAAGTATTTCAAACATGGTTTTGGATGTGAAAATGAAATAATAGGTAAAAGGAATTGTATGACAGTGAAGGTAAATTAATGAAAAAGTTGAAATAGAACCTGGCAGGGGAATCATCTCTTGACTGTACATCAAATGGCACCAATTTATTTCTGCATGGCTGTGAAACGTTATTAGCCAAACCAATCTATTGAGACTATCTAGCTACAATGGAAGTAATTTTTCTAGATGCATTTTCTGTTTCAAGGTGTACATCACTTTGATCACCGACTACATTACCACTTGGTGTCCCAGAGGGTTGAATCACAGCCCTATCGCTATCCTAAATCTCTCAGGATCAATATTTCCACTTTTGGTTTTTCGTACAATTTCTACACATAATGCAGAAATTATATTCTATTTTCAGATTTTACCCCTGCTCTTCAAAATACGGTTTCTGAGTGTTTCACTGTCAATCACCAGTGGTTGGCACAACTCTTATGTTGAACTCTCCTGCAATGGAATTATACATGTCCCTACTACAACTGCATCCACATCACAAACACACAATGTCCACTCACACTCTCATCCTAAATCCATCAGCTAGAGTCTTTGATTAAATCTTTAATACTATTATGTGCTCATAGTTCCTCACAACACACACAGCTACTTCATTATTATTAATTGATTTGGTTTCTCATCTTTTTCCCTCAGGTGGGCCATCTTATTTAAACAGAATGCTGTCATTTTCGTAGCCCCCCTCAAACTTGTCAATGAGCAGGTACATATCTGTTTTTAGTGATCTCTAAAGGTAGTTGTCCTGGCTATTACGAGAATAATAGCCATTCTTTGCACTGAACAAAAGCATGATACTGATGCTCAACAAGTTTGCTATCAAAAGGTCAACTGTGTACAACTTAAAGTATATTGAAGGCTTCTATAATGTTGAAATTTGATTTCCACGTGGGAAATTGCTGCATTAGTCATCTGGACAAATAGGAGACCTTCACATCAGTAATTTGTTGGTGGCATAGAGTCCAGAGGATGCCCTTGGAATCTTTAAGTCAATAGCATTGAGGCTGGGACTCCCATTTGTGACATTAACCAGTCTTAAGGACATATGTGAATAGTGTCATGTCATTAAACAGTTAATGGGTTGCAACGACTTGGACACAAGCTTTGAAAGGAACACTGGGCTGCCCTCCACACTACTGAAACTGCCCAGTCTTGTGTCTAATCTCATTACCTCTGACCACCATAACAATCTATTGTCTGTCCAAAAACTCCTAGACATTTCAGCTGTGTTTAAGAGCTTCACTCTGTTCTCTACCTTTTTCACTTTTGATATCAAGCACAAAGCACTTACTTGGTTCAATTCTAATTTTTCTAGATGAATTTTCTGTTTCAAGGTGTACATCACTCTGATCACCGACTACATTACCACTTGGTGTCCCAGAGAGTTGAATCACAGCCCTATCGCTATCCTAAATATCTCAGGATCAATATTTCCACTTTTGGGTTTTCGTACAATTTCTACACATAATGCAGAAATTATATTCTATTTTCAGATTTTACCCCTGCTCTTCAAAATACGGTTTCTGAGTGTCTCACTGTCAATCACCAGTGGCTGGCACAACTCTTATGTTGAACTCTCCTGCAATGGAATTATACATGTCCCTACTACAACTGCATCCACATCACAAACACACAATGTCCACTCACACTCTCATCCTAAATCCATCAGCTAGAGTCTTTGATTAAATCTTTAATACTATTATGTGCTCATAGTTCCTCACAACACACACAGCTACTTCTGCTGGTTACCAAATGGTATCAGCAAAATCTGCTTTACAATCACCTTTCATAACATATTGATCTACACACTAGTCTTAAGAAAAGTGGACTACCTGAACAGTTTACTAGTAGGGCCCCCTCCCCATTAATTTTTCTGATGGATAAATTAATACATCTAGCCATCATGACTCTCTATAATTAAGCCTTAGATTTTCAGGGGTCCAGGTTCAGTCTTGTCACCAAAAGTAATATTGCTAATATGTTGTTCGGGTGTCACCTTAGTCCTTTTATAATGCCTTGGTGTCACACAACAGCAGGATTTCACGATCAATCCTTTTGAGCTTGAAAAGCAGCATTTTAATTGCGCACATTGCTCGTTCGTACTAGAACCACCCACCACTCTGCATGCCAGAAATTCCAGCATAGCTAGGCTCCCTGTGACCCTTAAGGCTAGGCTGGGCTGGTCAATTGTCGCTCTCTCCCCCGTCACGCCAGTGACATTTGGTTATCACCGTCTACCCATGCATCTTGTTCTTAACTGAGACTTGGGTCAAAGGTTCCTCTAATCAGGATATTAGCTTGGCGACCCCCCCAGGCTATCGATTTGTGGGATTAAACCGGGAGGGCACAAAAGTGGAAGGGGGATTGCTGTTATTCTGCACTCGCATCTCAAGATTACTAGTAGGAAGATCACTAAGTTAGGCCTTATGGAAGTCATGTATTTTACTATTGCGGATTCCTCCATCATCATCCTTGCGGGTGTTTTGGTGTATAATCCCCCCTAGCAGCCTACCTGCTTCACTCACTTCATTTATTGATATGATTGCAGATCTTTCTCTCAAGCACCCGCACTTTACGGTTCTGGGAGATTTTAACCTCCACTTAGATGAAGCCACTTGCAATCAGGCGAATAACTTCCGAGACTCCATGCTCGGTTTGAACCGGATTCAGCTGGTGCAGGGCCCTACACATTTAGCTGGCCACACTCTTGACCTTGTTTTCTCTGATCATCCTGGCTTAACCACTCTCCCTTACATCCCTCTCACCTGGTCGGATCATTATTTGATTCCGCTTGAGCTGACTTTGCCACTTCCATCGGTCTCTTCAGTTCTAGGTAGGGATATTGGGAGAAAATGGTATAAGGTCACTTGTGTGGCCTTAGAACCCATCTTTCCTAAATTAATAGGGCAGCCCTCACATGATTTGAATGTAGACGTAGCAAAGTTCAACAACTCCTTTTCTTCCGCTATTGATCTTGTTGCCCCATTACTACCATTAGCTTCTTTAAGGTCAATACCATCTGCACCCTGGTTTTCCCAGCCATTACGTGAGGAAAGGAGCCTATGTAAAAAATTAGAACGTACTTGGCGATCAACGTATGACGAGTCTGCGAAAGCCATCTACAAATTGGCTCTAAGGAACTTCCACAAATTAAAACGGGCCACCATGAGGGATTTCTTTGCAGAAAACATTAAGACAGCCGAAAATTCAGCTAAAACCTAATTCAACATCATTAAGGAATTTTCTAAACCACCTGCCTTGCCAACCTTTATTGCTCCATTGTGACGGGCTCTCTGACTTTTTTCATGATAACATCATTAATATTTCATCCACCTTCAAGCATGACGGGCCGCTGCCCCTGCCTGACTCTAAAGTCATGCAGGAGGAGACTTTTGTCGAGTTTAAAGAGTTATCTATGGAGTCTGCTTTGACTTTATTAGATCAGTGGAAATCTGGATCTCCTCTTGACCCGGCCCCAGCACAGGTTCTAAGTAGCCTTGCCTCTTTGGTGATCAGCCCACTTCTTACTATCTCGAATACCTCTCTACTTACAGGCCAATTTCCTTCTCTCTGGAAGCAAGCTATGCTGATCCCAATAATTAGAAGACTGATGCTGATCCATCATTGTTCAGCAACTATCGGCCTATTTCCCTTCTCCCCAAGCCAGCAAAAATTCTCGAGAAAGTGGTGCAGGAGCAACTGACCGACTATTTAGAATCCAAACAATTGTTGCATGACTCTCATCCAGGTTTTAGACCAGGCTTCAGCACTGAGACGGCTCTGCTCGAGGTGTCTGAGTCCATCCGAGAGCACGTGGATGCGGGCGAGGAGGCCATGTTGGTTCTCCTCTACCTATCCGCGGCTTTCGCTACTGTATTGCATGACATACTACTGGACCGCCTGCACAACATTGAAATTGGGGGAACTGTATTGGCCTGGGTCAGATCCTTTCTAACTGATAGATCCCAGCAGGTCTTTCTTCAACCTTTTGTTTCTGAAGGAAAACCTTTGCTCTGCGGTGTTCCGCAGTGCTCCACACTCTGCCCTGTTTTTCAATATATACCTCACTCCTTTGGCAAATGTGGTTGAATCCTGGGGGGTCAGAGTGATCTCCTACGCTTTTGACACTCAGCTCGTCTTTTCGTTTAGAGATCACTCTGACGGCAGTTTGACCAATTTTCGTCACTGCCTTTCCAACATCTCCACTTGGATAACTTCTAATGAACTCAAATTTAATACGGACAAGACGGAAGTCCCCATTATCCACCACATTATGGTGGCCGCCTGAGTTCAATCCTCCTCCGATTCCAGTTCAAGCTGCTCGTAATTTGGGTTTTCAATTTCACAATACTTTATCGTGTAAATCCCATATCAACAAAGTCACTGCAGCCTGCTTCGGCAAACTTCGCATGATCAGGAAAATCTTTCCTTATCTTCCTCTTGATTCACGCAGGACCGTCATACATGCCTTAATCACCTCACATCTTGACGATTCAAATAGCTTGTATGTCGGTGCCCCTGCCTACCTGATCAATCGGCTGCAGATCGTGCAGAATGCGGCTGCTAGGCTGATTGGTAACATCCCTTACCGCCATTCGATCACTCCATACCTGAGGAAGCTGCACTGACTGCCAGTGACTCGGCGTATTCAATTTACTGCACTGGTTCTTGCATTTAGGGCCCTCAAGGGCCTTGGTCCTGTTTATCTGAGAAATAGGCTTAAACCTGTCCGCTCGACTAGAGCTCTCAGATCTAACAACCTTTGCCTCCTTGTCACTCCGCGTTTTTGCCGGTCCAGAATGCGGGGCAGAGCGTTTGCTGTAGGGACCGCTAAACTCTGGCTGTTTTCCAGTATCTAGCCGCTATCTTCCCTCTCTAGCCTGCTGTCTGCAGCGCCGGGCCACCCCCGTCGGGGGTAGCCGAGCACTTTATAAGCTTCAAAATAAATAAATAAATAAGTTGTCCTTTAATGTAAGTGGAATCATTTGGGGCGTGTTTATACTTTATCAATGCGAGGATTGAGAATTCTAGTCCTGATAGGGTCCTTGAAGATGTCTGGTGCATGTTTAATGACACCTTTGAGCATGGGCAATGTATGTATTGACCTTTCTGACTGGGTAAAAGTATCTACCAGGAAGTCTTTCTCCATGGGGTCTGAATGCATTTGTACGCCATGATATTGGGCAGCCCTATCAATAAGCTACGTAAACCCTATGTTGTCATCAGGGGGAGATGGCTGTGTTGGGTATGCCTCTGGATCAGGAAGGGGTGGAAGATCTGCAGGATCATTGTAATCTGCTCATGTGTCCTGTGTTATAGTAGTGTCATCATCAGGGTTATCTAAAGGGTCATTATGTCCACCCCGTCCCCTAGGTCATAATCATCCTGGGGTAGTGTTGAGTGTGGAGAGAGTCTAGGAGTGTAGGGGAGACTAATCAGGAGATAAAGACTTAGTAGGAAGAACAGGAGAAGAGAGTTGTAGGGGTGAAGTTGCAATGTCTCTTTTCTTTACAGGCACACCAGGAGAGTGTGAGGTGTTGAATTTCCTCTTGTATGTGGGGAGACTGACAATATGGCCTGTTTTCAGGTCCACATGCAATGTCTTTTGTTTCAGATCGATAGGATCTGGTTGAAACAGTTTACCTGGTTGGCGTCTCCTTTCGGTACCGGGTTTTTCGATTCCGAACGTGGTTTTGATTTGTGCTCTGGAGCCTTTGAGGAATATGTTACTTACCAGTATGCATCTGTTCTTGGCATGTAGGGCTGCTGACATCCATATCCGTGCATATCTGTGCATAGATCGCCGCCTAGTGTTGGGTCCGAATGATTGCACATTGTTGTCCTGGAAGAGTCTTCGAAGTATCACGAGATAGGTGGCTCCTCCCCTGGACTACAGTGCGCATGGGCATCCTCTCCATCTTCAGATTGTTTTTCGCCATTGTGGCAGAGATGGAGTGTAATACAGTAAGTGATGACCATGCCTGAGAATGATTCTGAGTGCTACAGCTGCGACAGGCACCGGGGAGGAGGGTGGGCGATATGAATGTCAGCAGCCCTACATACCAAGAACAGATGCATACTGGTAAGTAGCATATTCCGTTCGAGGCATGTGGGCTGCTGAATTCATATCTGTGCATAGAATAAATAGCAGTTACCTCCTTAGCGGTGGTTGCCCGTGCCAGTTGCAGCAGTCTGAAAAAGGGTTTTGAGAATAGCCTGTCCTACAGCAGCTTGCTGTTTGGAGTGTACATCTACGCAGTAGTATTTGGTAAATGTATGTATGGTGGTCCATGTGGCTGCTCTACATATATCCTCTAGGGGAATGTTACCTAGGAAAGCCATGGATGTCCCTAACTTGCGTGTGAAATGCGCTCTTCGGGGAACTGTTAATGTGCGTTTAGCTTTTTGATAACAGATCTGTATGCACTTAACAATCCATCTGGCTATACCGGATTTGGAAATGGGGTTGCCTTTGTGTTGTGGGGAGAAGGCAACAAACAGTTGCTTAGTTTTCCTGAAATCCTTTGTCCTGTCAACGTAATACAGGAGAGCTCTTTTAACATCTAAAGTGTGCAGTGCTCGTTCTGCCACTGAATCAGGATTTGGGAAGAAAACTGGGAGCTCTATGGTTTGGTTAATGTGGAACTGCGACACCACCTTAGGCATGAATGTAGGGTTGGTACGCAGCACTACCCTATTAGTATGAACCTGCATGAAAGGCTCTTGAATAGTTAGTGCTTGAAGCTCACTAACTCTTCTTAGCGATGTGATTGCCACTAGAAAGGCCACTTTCTAAATCTGATTTTTGGCAAGATGGCCGACGCTGGATTGCGGTGAGCAGTCGCATTCATCCCCTCTCCAGCCTTAAGGATTCCAGACGCATGATATCAAGATGCTGAATACCCTGAATGGTTCCTGAATGGACATTGAATGCTGGCTCTAAGCTGCTTGGCGTACTTGGTACGAGACCTGCCATAAAATACGTTGAGAGGTGTTTCCTGGCCATCATCTGGCTTAAGAAAGGTGCTTGGGGCCTGATGAGCGCGTTCGGGCTCAAGAAGAAACAGCAGGCACAAGCGATCAGGATGCCCGCAAGGACTCCGAAGCAAGAAGGGGAAAAAGAAAAAACGATTTCGGGAGGAGCGTCTGTGAGCACCGAGGATCTGATCAAACCCCCTCGTAACCTTGGTGCCATTCCAAAGACAGGAATTCCAGCCGGGGGGAAAAAGAAAACTGAGCAGAAATCCAAAGCGGCTCCTATTGTGCAAGATACTACCGCAGCACAACGAGTGGCGATAACTAATAAAGCGGGGAGAAACGGCGAAAAGCAGAAAGGTAAAGAGTCGACGCTGCGACAGCCTACCGTAACAGAGGCTTTCTCGCCGAAAATACTCTCGCAACACATTGAGGAGACGGGACAGCGGCATCAGCGGAGGTGGTAAAGGCGGCGAGAATCAAGATTTTCGGGAGAGCGTCCTAGAGGACGCTGTGGAAGCAGAGGCTGAGGTTGCTAGGCAACGCCGCAGACCAGACACGGTGATTGAGCCTGAGCATGACTCACCCGCGGAGATTCCTGTTACAGACCCGACAGAACAGGCAAACCAGACGCTACGGTCAGAAGTCAGAGACCTCAACCCTACTTCCACGGTGAAATGCAGAGCCAAAACTGGTGGGGGCTCGGGCCAGGGTGAGTTTGAATTTGGTAACGCTGACATGTTGGGAGCCTTGATGCTAGTAGAAGAGGAAATGAACTCAGCAAAGGGAGAGGGGGAATCTTCTAAAACATGGGGTAGTACCCTTAGCCTCATAAGCAAAGATGGAGTGGGTGAGGGAGCGGAAAAGGCTGAAGGAGGATCTGCTGAGGGAGACTGTTTTTATTCCCTTAATGAGGAATCTGAGCTAGAGCAAACAAGTGTGGGGAGCTCAGAGGGGTCCTCTGGCTCTGAGTCTAGCACGGACAAAGATACTACCCAGAAAAAGAAATCGCTAAAGTTAACCAGACAGCTTTCGGGGGGTCTTGAGAGGACCCAAAGAAGATTAGCCTGGGACTACTCAGCAACCTCACAGTCGTACCGGGAGGAGGATGGCAACAATTCAGAAATCCCATCTGGGGGTTCAACGCAACAGATTCCTGTAGAGCTCCTGTTTAATACCCTTAAACAAATGCAAACGGAGGCCAGGGCTGAAAGCCGGAGAGCAAGGCAAGATGCCAAAAAAATCCAGAACACAATGAGAAAAATGAATAAACTATATGATGAACTGGCAGAAAGGGTAACTGAAGTGGAAGAACGGACAGGCAAGTTGGAAGATGACGTGGGGAACTTCAAGACCTTTAAGACGGACCAGGAAAAACTCTCAGAAGATTTTCAGTGGAAACTGGAAGATTTTGAGAATCGACAGCGAAGGAATAACATTAGACTCCTGGGTGTGGCAGAGGGGATTGAAGGGCAGGACACGAGACGATTTGTAGTGAATATGTTGAAGGGGGCGTTCCCAGAGTCAGAATGGCAATGGGAGAAAGAGATTCAACGGGCACACAGATATCCCTTCACAGTGAAGCAGGGAGTAAGAAAGGATGGGCAGGGCTCCTTTCCCAGAGCGATCCTAGTAAATGTGGGGAATTTCTTGCTAAGGGAGGAAATTATCGCTAAGGCTAGACCTGATAGTAAGAGAACATTTGAAGGTACTTCATTCTTCGCTAGGCCTGATTTTTGCCATGTAACGGTAGAGAGAAGGTGGAGGCTTAGACAGCTGATTGCACCATTACAGGCATTAGGGTCAGAAGCATATCTACCCTTCCCTGCTAAGCTGAAGGTGGTGACAAAAGGGGAAACAAGAATGTTTAATTCAGAAATTAAAGCGCAGCAGTTTCTTGAAGAACTGAGAAACAGGAAAGGGGGCTAAAATGCTGAAAATACTGTATATGGTGGATTGAAACTGATGTATAGAACTGTCTAGTGAAAATGGTTGATTCAGGGAGTATTTCAGCTTGTGATTATATAGGTTGAGGGGGGATGCGATTGGCGCAATTCAAAAGCGGCCACACATAGGTCATTTTTGACCTATTTGCCAGTAAAGGGGGAGGGTGGTGGTGGGAGGGGAGGTGAGGGGTGGTGGGTGGGGGGGGGGGGGGGGGGGGAGGGCACAAATCTTTGGTATTCATGGTTTGATTCAGCACATTGTTACATGGTGTAGGTTTAGAGATATATGGTACACAAAAACAGTAGGTTTTCGCATAAGAAAGTTGTGGCATTACGATGACATGTAAAATTGCTTCTATTAATATTTGTGGAATCAATGAGGTTAACAAGAGATTGAGAGTGGCGGCCTTGTTAAAATCTTTAAAGCTGGATTTGGTATGTCTACAAGAGACACACATAGAAGGAACAAGAGCATATCCATTGGAACTACTTGGGTTTAAAGTTTTAGCAAATACTAGACAAGGGACAAAAACAAGAGGAGTTGCAGTGTTGGGCAGAAATAGTGATACAGTAGTAAGAAGAAAGAAGGAGGATCAATGGGGGAGGTGGGTGATTCTTGAAATTTGTTTTAAAGGGGAGATGTTAACATTGGTAACAATTTACGGCTCTACTGAGGATGATCCAGATGTCCTGCAATACTTGGATGTTGAACTGGCTCAATGGCCAGAGCCTATTGTATGTTGCGGGGATTTAAATATCCATGTGCCGGATAGCTCTTTCTTGCAGATAGGAGGAAAGTACGTGGGGAGGAAAAAGAAAGTGTATAAGGCTTTGGTAGATCTGGTGTTTCAGAACTCCCTGGCGGACCCATGGGTCAAGCTGCACCCACAATTAGATGGCAGCACATTCTTTTCAGCCCCACATAGAACCCTGGTCAGGTTAGATTATTTTTTAATTTCTAGATCACTAATTCAGGGCTCGCAAATAGAGAAGCAGCCTCGGATAGTGTCAGATCATAGCCCGTTGATATTAACCTTGAAAATGGGTCAGGAACAAAATAGTAGAACACAGTGGACTCTTAAAAGAGCTTTATTAAAAGACCCCACCTATAGAGAACATATGGAGGAATGGATTAAATTCTTTTGGGAGATTAACAGAGAAACTGCACCACCAGGTGTTGTGTGGGATGCTTTTAAGGCTGGGATACGGGGAGAGACTACAAGTTTTGTTTTAGCAAGGCAGAAGAAAGAGAGAGCAAGATTGGAGGAAGTAAGATTGAAATTGATAAAAGAGGAAGAAGAATCGGCCTCTGCTATATTACAGAATCGCCCATTAGAAATACACTTATTCAGAATTATAGCACTAAAAGCGGAAGCCATAGAAGGCATTGCCGAGAAAGCTGCAAAGAATTACCTGACTAAGAAAGAGAATGCATATGAACTGAGCGAAAGGGTAGGGCATATTTTGGCCGTACGCACTAGACAGAGATTGGCTACATCAGACATCAAAGAGATTAAGGACCAGCAGGGTAATTTAGTAGGAGAGGCTGATTTAGTTAGAGAAGTATTTAGGAATTACTATACCGTCCTGTATACTCCCGAGAAGGAAAGAAATACTGACGACATTGCAAGATACCTTAGAGAAATTGTTCCCACTAATTTGTCTGATGAAGGAAGTGAAGTTTTAGAAGCCGCACTACATGTGGATGAACTTAATGTCGCATTGAGCAGTTTACCATCGGGTAAGGCAGCGGGCCGGATCAGATTCCTGTAGAGTTTTATAAAGTATTTAAAGACTCACTGATGGTGGATATGTTTAACATCATGGTTATGGCACAAAAAGGGGAGTCGATCCCCGAATCATGGGGGGGCGGTTATTATTGTAATTTTGAAAAAAGGGAAGGATCCAACAGCCACGGGGTCTTATAGGCCGATAACATTGATGAACGCTGATGTTAAAGTATATTCTAAAATATTAGCCACAAGGTTGTCAGGGATTATTGAGAACTTGGTAAGTCCAGCACAACATGGATTTATTCCCGGCAAAGGGACAACGCAGCATATTAGGACGGTTGTTACAATGTTTGATGCGGCAGGTGTCCTGGGAGACCCTATGGCAGCGCTCTATTTAGACGCTGAAAAGGCATTCGACAGGGTCTCCTGGGATTACTTATGGCAGACTATGAGGTGGTGTGGTATTGGAGAAGGATTTATTGGGGCTATACAGGCTTTATATAATGAACCTACGACTAAAATCAGAGTTAAAAGAGGGTACTCGGCAGCAGTTAAAATTGGGAGAGGGACGAGGCAAGGGTGCCCCTCATCCCCACTGTTGTTTGCACTGTATCTAGAGCCACTCCTGCGTAGGTTCGAATTCAATCCACTTATTTCTCTCATGAGTGTGAATGGCTGTGTGGTTAAAACAGTTGCCTACGCTGATGACGTGGCAATACTTACCCCAGCTCCTCTTTTGTCAATCAGAGAGGTGGAAGCCGAAGCAGAGTTGTTTGGACAGGTCTCCGGATATAGTCTCAATAAATCTAAGACGCAGATTGTAGAAAATGCCCACTCTAGCTGCAATGACTTACGGGTGGTTACCACTGCAGTTTATTTAGGGGTGGCTATTTCATCAGATTTAGATAAAGTTGTAGAAAATATTATCTCCCCCCTAATATCTAGGGTAAAGTCTGATCTGGAAAGACTGAATAACCTACACCTATCCTTGGTAGGCACTACTAATATTATTAAAATGTTAATCCTGCCCAAGTTTCTTTATTTATTTAGATCTATCCCACTATTCTTTGAAATTAAATGGTTTAACTCATTAGAGATTATTTTGAATAGATTTATTTGGGCGCAGGGTAAGACCAGGAGGGCTTATAGACTTATGTCTTTACCAAGAGAGAGAGGGGGGTGGGGGCTACCTGATTTTAGAATGTATTATTTTGCCGCTGCTCTACAATATATGCAGGGGTTAATAGGTGGGGGTGGTAATGAGCAAAAAGTGACAACTATGTCCACAGAAGTCTATGCTGCCGTTTTAGGAGAGGAAGCAGAAAACTGCTTCTTAAATTGCACGGAATATGGGTACTATAAGAGGACCAGATTTAAAACTCTTAACGCAGCAGTTAGGATTTGGAATGCTTTTCTAAAAAAAACAGGTCTTGGAAGATATAACAGATATACCAGACTGTATAAGAATAGGTCATTCCCGGCGGCAGTCTTCGCTGATGGTACAATGGCTAGATGGGCTGAAAGGGGAATAGTACAGATCGGCGATTTGAGGGATTCGGAAGGGATAGCACAGTTTACAGACCTTACGGTGAAATATGGTATTGATAGGAGGTCGTTTTTTAAATACCTGCAGATCAGGAGCTTCCTGAGTAATAAACAAGGAGGGCCTGCAGGGTATCAAAGAAATGAAATTATGGAGAAAATACAGGTATTTGCGTATTGCACAATTAGATCTTTGTATGCATGTCTGATGAAAGGGAAAGCAGATGATATGGAAAGGTATTGTAACAAATGGGTAGATAAGTAGAGCATTCCAAATGAAATATTTCAGGAGTCACTTGAATTGGCCCGTACTGTATTGTGCTCTGCTCCCCTTCAATCCCAGCATTATAAAACTTTGTACTTATTATATTTTACCCCAGCGAGAATAGCTAAATGGGGAGGTACTACTGGTATTACCTGCCCGCGGTGTAACTCCCTGGAGGCAGATATTGTACATGTATTTGCTACTTGCCCCCAATTGCACACCCTGATTAGAAATATAGAAAGTTTTTTACATAGGTCATTAGATATTCAAATAATTCTAACCCCCTCATGGTTATTGTTGGGGATAGGCCCAGATGGGGGAAATACGCAGAGAGAATTTATCTTTGTGGCCGCTGCAGTATATAGATTGACTATAGCCAGGGCATGGCTTGATAGAAATCCACCTGTTATGCAAAATTGGCTGGCTAACTTATTAGCGGCTTATAGTCTGGAGAAACCTATATATGCTCGGAAAGGTGTGAGGGGTAAGATGCGAGGACTGAGAATCTGGGAACCTATATCCAGGTGGAAAGATAGCATGGGTCCACATTAAGACTCTTATTGTAATGCAGAGCTAAAAGTTGTACTGTATATATATAATGATTTACTTCTTTATTTTGTAACTTATGATTGATATGAAATGTCTAAATGTACAATGTGCACAGTTTGGAAAAATAAAAAGATATTTAAAAAAAAAAAGAAAGGCCACTTTCCATGTTAGAAACTGCATCTCACAAGAGTGAAGAGGTTCAAAGGGTGGTCCCATTAATCTGGTGAGAACCACGTTCAGATTCCAGACAGGAGAAGGAGGGTGTCTGGGAGGAATTACTCTTTTGAGTCTCTCCATAAAAGCTTTAATGGCTGGCACCCTGAAAAGAGAAAGATGCTGTCTGTTTTGAAGATAAGCTGCCATTGCAGCCAAATGTATCCTAATGGAACTGTATGCCAGATTGCATCTGTATAGATGTAGCAAATAACAGATGTTTTGCGTGGACGCATCCAGCGGATTTATGTCATTATTGGAACAGTAAATGACAAATCGCTTCCATTTGGCCGCATAGCATGCCCTGGTAGTAGGTCTCCTTGCCTCCTTGGTGATGTTCATACAGTCAGGGGGTAAGTTGAGGTAGCCAAACTCTATGTCCTCAGGAGCCATATTGCAAGGCTCAGCTGTTTCGGATCTGGGTGCTGAATGTCTCCATGGCTCTGAGTGAGGAGACTGGGAGTGAGGCGCAGTCGTTGGTGGGGTACCACTGAAAGTTCTAGGAACGTGGTGTACCACGCCTGCCTTGCCCACGTTGGAGCAACCAGGATGAGCGTCATGGAGTGTTGTCGCAGTTTGCGTGCCACTAGCGGGATGAGCGGTGCTGGAGGAAAAGCGTACGCAAATCTTCCTGACCAGTTCATCCATATCGCATTGCCCTGAGACTGCGGGTGTGGGAACCTGGCGGCGAAAGTTTGGCATTTTGCGTTTTCCTGTGTGGCGAATAGGTCTATCTCTGGATGACCCCACTGCTGGAAATATGGTTGGAGCACCATGGGGTGTATCTCCCACTCGTGCATCTGATGGCTGTGCCTGCTGAGCAGGTCCGCCATCTGCTTGTCCTTGCCCGGGAGATGTTTCGCCATGAGGAACATGTTCCTCTGAATGGCCCACTTCCACATGCTCTGGGCTAGATGAGACAATTGTGGAGAGTGTGTGCCTCCCTGCTTCTGGATGTAATACATGGCAGTCATGTTGTCCGTCCAGATCAGCACGACTCTGTTGCACAAATGCAACTTGAATGCCTTCATTGCCATGAAGATTGCCATCAGCTCCAACAGGTTGATATGCATCTTTTGCTGCTGCGTCGTCCATAGTCCCTGCACGGTATAATGGAGGACATGCGCTTCCCAGCCCTGGAGAGATGCGTCCGTTGTCAGCACTATTTGTGGGACAGGCTCTTGGAACGGTCGTCCCCTGCAAAAGTTTTGTGTGTTCCACCAATGCAGCGAGTTGTATGCACGACCGGTCACCAACACTAGGTCTTTTAGATGTCCATGAGCCTGGTTCCACTGTCGTGCTAAGCACTCTTGAAGGGGACGCATGTGTAGCCTCGCGTGCGGGACTATGAAGATGCAGGAGGCCATCATACCTATCAGCTGCATAAATACCTGCGCTGGGAGTGAGTGCTGGGGCCTGAACTTCTGAATCAGCAATTGCCTGCTGTTGACTCTGGCAGCGTTGGGCTGCGCTGTCGCTGACAGAGTGTTTATTGTCGCACCTAGGTACTGTTGCACATGTGCGGGTTGAAGGTGTGATTTTGGGTAGTTTAGTGAAAATCCTAGACTGTGTAGGAGGTGAATTGTGCGGGACATGTGGCTGGCACACTGCTGGGCTGACTTCGCTTGGACAAGCCAGTCGTCCAGATAAGGATAGACATGGATGTGTTGTCTCTGAAGGTGCGCAGCCACTGTCCCCAAGCACTTGGTGAACACCCTGGGGGCAGTAGTGACTCAGAAAGGCAGGACCTTGAACTGGTAATGATGGTGGTTGACGGTGAACCTGAGATATTTCCTGTGACCTGGGTGAATGGGAATGTGGAAATATGCATCCTTTAGGTCTAGGGTTGCTAGGAAGTCCCCCTGACTGAGCAATGGCAGAACTTGCTGTAGAGTCAGCATGTGAAAATGTTCTGACAAGATGTACTGGTTCAGGGGTCTGAGGTCTAGAATGGGCCGGAGAGACCCATCCTTCTTTGGGATTAAGAAGTACAGTGAGTACACCCCTGTACCCTGCTGTTCTAAAGGCACGAGTTCTATGGCTCTTTTTTGAAGCATGCAGATTACTTCTTGCTGCAATAAGTGCATGTGCTCTGCGGACATAGGACGGTGCCTTGGGGGTATGTTGGGAGGAGTGGAGGTTAGTTCCAGACAATAGCCGTATTGGATAAGTTGTCTCACCCACCTGTCTGTGGTAATGCCTTCCCAGACTGGCGGCAGGAACTGCTGGAGTCTTCCCCCGACCGGTGTTATATGGTCTGGGGGCAGTGACAAGGCGTCACTGTTTATTGGTGGCGGAGGATCTGGCATTATTATTTCCACGTCCTCTGCCTTTGGTGCTGTTCCCACGATATCCACCCCTGTTATTCTTGTTATAGGTGGGTTGCGTGCTCCCCTTGTTGTATTGGGCTTGCTGCAATGCTTGACCTCTAGAGGCTCCCCTGTTACTGGAGCGACGAAAGGAACCGCCCCTGAACTGTTGTGACTGCAGAGCCTCCATGGATTTAGCTGTCTCAGTGTCTTTTTTAATCTTTTCAAGGGTCGTGTCTACATCAGGACCAAAGAGAAAGTCAGGGTTAACCGGCTGTTTGAGCAAAGTTGTTTGGATCTCTGGTTTAAAATCAGAGATGCGGAGCCAGGCATGCCGTCTCAGCATCACACTAGTGTTGATGGCCCTAGCTGCAGTGTCTGCTGCTTCCAGTGCACACTTGATGGATGCATTTGAAATTAACTTTCCTTCCTGTATCAGCATTTCTGCTCCCTCCTTATAAGCATCAGGCAGGTGTTGTAGGAGCTGCTCTAGCGTGTCGTAGTGAGCCCTATCATATCTAGCTAATAGGGCCTGTGTATTTGAGATCCTCCAAATATTAGCCGCTTGAGCCGCTACACGTTTGCCAGAAGCTTCCAAGATTTTGGATTCTTTGTCCGGAGGAGGAGCATCACCACTCGTTTGAGAGTTTGCTCTCTTGCGAGAATTAGCCACTACTAGGGAGTCCAATGGGAGCTGGCCTTTAATGTACGTAGGGTCCACAGGCGCAGGCCGGTATTTCCTTTCAATCCTTGGGTTTACAACCCTTGCGGTCTCCTTGAAAATGTCAGTAGCATGTTTAAGGACACCCTTTAGCATAGGCAATGTCTTTACTGATCTCTCTCAGGTTGAGAAGGTATCAAACAGAAAGTCTTCCTCCACTGGGTCAGCGTGCATTTCCACGTCATGGTTATTGGGTGCCCTTTCAATCAATGCATTAAACGCCGCTGTGTCTTCAGTAGGCGAGGTCCTGACAGTATATGACTGAGTATCAGGCGTGGTGTGAGGGTCAACAGGGTCAGTCCAGGGTGGAGGTTCCTCCTGATCTGCGTCAGCAGGATAAGTAAATTCATCCTCATGGTATCCCTCCCCCACATCCTCATTGGTGCGTGTGGGAGAATAGGCATAGTGTTGTGCATATGACTCCACAGGTTCAAAGAGAACAGGTGAGGTGGCAGAATCCCTTTTCCTTTTGAGAGGGGTTTTGTATGACTCCAAAGGATGTTCTGGAGCGATTTTCCGTTTGTGGATGGTGAGTCTGCCAGAATCAGAGTCGATGAAGAGCTTCGACTGATTGTCATATGAGGGTGCCTGGAACACCACCTCCTCCTGAATGGACTGAGACCTGGAAAGTACCGACACCTTCTTGGACGTCTCGGTACTCTTCTGTGGCTCAAACGCTTTGGGTCGAGCGGTTGGGGGCAGTCCGTATTTAATTGGTGGAGGAAGCACTGGAGACGAACCAACCTTTTTTGAGGGTGGCGTTGTCTTCGATCCGACTGACTTAGATGAATCACCAGCTTGCATGCGGCTTTGCGTCGACTCGAGCTCCTGGTGCGCAGCAGGCACGGTCTTTTGCTTCGACGCGATATGCTCTTTCGGGTCGGGTTTGTTCTTCGACTCGAAGGCCTTGCTTGACATTGGCTTGGAGGCTGTAATCTTTGGTTCGACAGTCTTTTTAGCCTTGAGTCCCATGCCAGTGTCGCCATGTTTGGACGTCAAAGCGACGTGCTTGACCGTAGAGACAGGCTTCGACGCCCCCTTGTGACCCCGAAGGGTCGATGACACTTGTAGACTTGGAGCCGACGATTCCGAGGCAGTCGATCCGAGAACTGTCTGTTTCGATTTTGGTGGATCGACCGATGGCTTCTTAGAAGTATTCGACGCGGGGCTGTAGAATGTGGATTAAGATTTGGCTAAGGCCTTCCGGGGATGCCTCGACCTGAGCCGTAGAGAGTACAGTGTCAGTATTGGGCACCGCGACTGCGGGTGGGCCTTGCTCATCGCTTGAGTCGTCATCGACGGCTCCGATGGCCTCTGCGTCGTCTCCTACCTAGACGACGTCTTCTTCATGGACGTAGTCTTCTTCTTCGTCCACATCGAAGTTAGAGTCTTGCTCCGAAGCAGGGTCCGGCTGCTGGTCAGGAACCTCTTCATTGACGCCTTCATCGTCATCGAAGATGTTCTCCGAGTAAGGCGTCGTTTTCTGCGCCGACTGTCGTGCGGTGTGTCGAAGTCGAAGCGTCTTCTTAGACCGGAACTTGGAACAGGCCATACAGCTGGCCTCGTCGTGGTCCGGAGATAAACATTTATTGCACACTGGGTGCACATCAATGTGAGGGTATTTGGAGTTGCAGATGGGGCATCTCTTGAAGGGGCTCCGGTTCCATCGTCGATCGTTGTTGGGGCCTTTGGTGTCGAAAAGGCAAACGGCCTTCGACGTCCTGTTCGAAGAACTGGATCAAGTACAGGCACCGAACGAGAGACAATACCTTTTGGCCTTGCGAAAAGTGTTTTATATCGATTCCGAACTTGAGTCAAGAAAGTGGAAAAAAACAATCTGAAGATGGAGAGGATGCCCATGCGCACTGTAGTCCAGGTGAGAAGCCACCTATCTCGTGATACTTCGAAGATAACAATGTGCAATCATCCGGACCCAAAACTAGGCGGCGATCTATGCACAGATATGCACAGATATGAATTCAGCAGCCCACATACCTCGAACAGGGGTGCTTTGCTCTTTCGGCTTTGACGGATTCGAAGGTTTTCGGGGTTTGTTTGAATCCAAGGTCTTCTGGTCTTTTGGTGCCGAAGAGCTTGACGCCGAGGCCTTTTCGGAGGTAACAGGAGTTAAGATTATTATTATTATTATTATTTACTGTTTTATAACGCGCTCCATTACTACCAGAGTATCCTGGCGCGAAAAAGAGAAACAAGCAAGTGGCCAGCTAAAGAAAAAATATCACTAATAAGCTGTTCTAAAAAGATGAGTTTTTAGTGCTTTCTTAAATGAAACAAAATTTTCAGTCGATCTCAGGGAGAGGGGAAGGGCGTTCCAGGTCCTAGCTGCGACAACAGCAAGGGAGTAGCCTCCTAGTCGTACTCGCTGGAAGCGGGGCACACTCAAGAGATTACAGCCGGCTGAACGTAGCGGCCGTGTGGGGACATAGCGGCTGAATCTTTTTCTTAGATAGGATGGTCCCATGTCATGGACTGCCTTAAATGCCAAAGTGAGGATCTTAAAAGTTATCCTTTGAGCGATCGGCAGCCAATGAAGTTCCTTTAGGTGTACTCGCACGCTTTCTCTGCTTGGAATGTTATACAGCAGACGTGCTGTCGCATTTTGGATAGTCTGCAGTCGGGCAACTAAGAAAGCTGGAGTGCCGCTAAAAAGAGAGTTGGCATAGTCGAGCCTAGATAAAATTAAAGCTCTAGCTACCGACTCTCTAGCTGATGATGGCAGATACGGGAAGAACTTTCTCTTGGCTTTTAGAGAGCCGAAGCACACAGCAGTAAGTTTTTTTATGTGTGCCTCGAATCTCAGATCCTCTCCAAACCAGACTCCCAAATTCTTGGCAGCGATAGTAACTGAGCCTGGCTGGGGAAAATCCGACGGCCACAAGAGGTCTCTGAAATTGGATGGGAATTGGCCATACAGCAAAATTTCTGTCTTGTCTTCGTTGCACTTCAGCTGTGCAGCTGCAAGGCACGAACGGACAACCTCTGTGTTAGTTACTGCGTCCTTCCAGGTAAATAAAAGCTGCGTATCATCTGCGTACGCTATGATTTTTGCTCCCATTTGTTCGGCCAGCACAATGAGGGGGGTAAGATAAACATTAAAAAGTAGGGGACTCAATGTGGAGCCTTGAGGAACCCCGGTAGTGAGGGGCCTGACCGCAGATGAAAAAGGTGGGATCCAGACCTGCTGAGACCTGTCCGATAAAAAAGATTCTACCCATTTCAATGCTGAGCCCACCACACCAATCTCCGCAAGGCGGGTTAGAAGGAGCGAATGAGGGACAGTATCGAACGCGGCAGAGAGGTCTAATAAAATCAGAGCCGCTCTGCCGCCACTGTCCAGACACTCCCTAATGGCCTCAGTAATCTCCACCAGCGCCGACTCAGTGCTATAAGCTGCACGGAAGCCAGACTGGGCAGGATGTCAGAGCTCCGAGGTTTCCACAAAGGCATTAAGCTGGGCCAAAGCGAGTTTCTCCCCAATTTTTGCCATAGCTGGTAGTAGAGATATGGGTCTGTAATTACTAGGCACAGTAGGATCTGCACCCACCTTTTTTAACAAAGGAAGCAGCTTAGCCTGTTTCCATTCGTTGGGAACCCTGGCTGATGTAAAAGATAGACCCATTAATTGAGAAACCTCAGGTGCCACTGCTTCTGCCACTTCAGCCAACTGGCTGGGCAAATATCACCAGGGGCACCCGATTTTAACGATTTGATTGCCACTAAGGTGTCCTCCACCGAAGGTGGGACAAAGTTCTCCATGGTGTGTGTGGGTTCAACATTAGATCCGACCCTATCCTCATTCCAGTTCCCCCCACCAATAGCTCTGAGGCTTTGTTGGATTTTGGCAATTTTAGTCAAGAAAAAGGAGGAAAGGCTTTCGCACCATTCCGTAGAGGGCTTGATAGAAATTTGTTCAGCACAAGGTGAAAGGAAACTTTTTACAATAGAAAAGATCTCGCGGCTATTGTTATTCGCCTTCTCAATTCTTCTGGCAAAATATTCAGTTTTGGCCAGCTTGATATTGGCATAATATTCCCGCTGAGCAGAGCGGTAAGCTGCCTTTGCTTGTGGGCAATAGGCCACCCTCCAAGCTCGCTCCAGTTTTTTACAGACTAATTTACCAGCTCGAAGATGGGGCGAATACCATGGTTGTGAAGGAGTCATCCTGCTTTTGCCGGGGTCGGTCGCCTTTGAAGACACAGACAGGGCTGCTCGAATCCACCTATCAAATCTCCACAGCAGAATCTAAATCTCCTCCCAACTGGGGCCTATTCTGATCCAGCCAAGCATAAAAATTGCCTACGTTGATTTTTGGGGGGCGTGTATTCAGGTAGACTTTAGGTGAGTCTTTTGAGGCTGACCAGGAAAATCTAATAAGCTGGTGATCAGTCCAAGTGAGTATTTGGGGGGCTTCAACCTTCAATGAAAAGTTAGAACAGATGACGTCCAAGGTGTGACCACCCGAATGAGTAGGGTAGGAAACCCATTGGGTAAGAGAGGCCAGATCAAAGGAGTCAGATAGGAGCTTACTTTCCTGACGTTCCTGACAATCTACATGAATGTTTAAATCACCGAGCAGCAAGAAACAAGAGAATCTTACTGCTCTAGGGACAAGAGTTTCCAAGAGAGATTTAAGGAATCGTCCCGCGGGGCCGGGAGGGCAGTAAATAAGGGAGCCACCCAGAGTGAAATGAGGGGACACAACTAACGAGAAGTTCATAAGCTCGCCGTCCTCGAGATCATCTGAATCTTCCACATTAAGCTCCCAAGACTCTCTAAAAATGATTGCTAACCCGCCACCTCTACCACTAGCCCTATCCTTCCTACGGATCTTGAACCCTCTTGGAATGGCTAGTTCGATGTCAGGGGCACTCGAACCATCCAACCAAGTTTCCGTAATAAATAGCAGGTCCAGAGAACCTTCTTCCAACAAAGAAAAGGTTTCTAAGGCATGTTTACACATTGATCGTGCATTTATTAGGGCTGCTGAAATAGAGGCTACATCAAAGTTGGATGTAGGCGCAGTAGAGTTCTTGATACCGCATGCAAAACCGCAGGCCGGGCAAGAGCTGAGCCTAACAGGGTCAATAGTAGCACATGGCATACCTTTAATTAATGGTGGGCGTAAGGATATCAGAGACGAACGTGTATAACTAATATTAGTTATAGTCGTGGTCTGGGCCTGTTTGCCAGTCCGTCCAGCGTCCGCCAAGTCCGAGGCGCGGACGGGCGCAGACGGGCTGACCTTTGGCTTACCTTCGGCGCGCCTAAGGCGCGCCTGCCATGCGCGACCGCTGCGCGCTGATGGAGGCATGCTAATTTTATGCCGAGTCCTCTCTCCGCCAGCTAGAACGCTGCCACCAGTTCTGCTGGGGAGAAGGACTACTCCTAAGATGGCCGCCCGCCCTCGCCACGACCGGAGCACCAATCGCGCTGAAAGGGGCCCGGAGAGGCGTGTAAGAGACTGCCGAGTGAGTCTGAGCACCCACGCGGTGTTCCTGTATAACAAAAATTTAGGCAGAGTGAGAATAGAAATAAAATGGAAAATACGATCTTTCCGATAAAAGTTCGAACACACAGTATTAAAATCACCACTGTTCGATAATGTTATGGCCACAAACTAAGCAGAGGGCCCAGGGAGCTGCCACCACCCCAAACACACCGCAGAGACTGCTAGGCTCAATTGAATTTATGCCGAGTCCTCTCTCCGCCAGCTAGAACGCTGCCACCAGTTCTGCTGGGGAGAAGGACTACTCCTAAGATGGCCGCCCGCCCTCGCCACGACCGGAGCACCAGTCGCGCTGAAAGGGGCCCAGAGAGGCGTGTAAGAGACTGCCGAGTGAGTCTGAGCACCCACGCGGTGTTCCTGTATAACAAAAAGGTTAGGCAGAGTGAGAATAGAAATAAAATGGAAAATCCGATCTTTCCGATAAAAGTTCGAACACACAGTATTAAAATCACCACTGTTCGATAATGTTATGGCCACAAACTAAGCAGAGGGCCCAGGGAGCTGCCACCACCCCAAACACACCGCAAAGACTGCTAGGCTCAATTGAATTTCTGCCGAGTCCTCTCTCCGCCAGCTAGAACGCTGCCACCAGTTCTGCTGGGGAGAAGGACTACTCCTAAGATGGCCGCCCGCCCTCGCCACAACCGGAGCACCAGTCGCGCTGAAAGGGGCCCGGAGAGGCGTGTAAGAGACTGCCGAGTGAGTCTGAGCACCCACGCGGTGTTCCTGTATAACAAAAAAGGTTAGGCAGAGTAAGAATAGAAATAAAATGGAAAATACGATCTTTCCGATAAAAATTCGAACACACAGTATTAAAATCACCACTGTTCGATAATGTTATGGCCACAAACTAAGCAGAGGGCCCAGGGAGCTGCCACCACCCCAAACACACCGCAAAGACTGCTAGGTTCAATTGAATTTATGCCGAGTCCTCTCTCCGCCAGCTAGAACGCTGCCACCAGTTCTGCTGGGGAGAAGGACTACTCCTAAGATGGCCGCCCGCCCTCGCCACGACCGGAGCACCAGTCGCGCTGAAAGGGGCCCAGAGAGGTGTGTAAGAGACTGCCGAGTGAGTCTGAGCACCCACGCGGTGTTCCTGTATAACAAAAAGGTTAGGCAGAGTGAGAATAGAAATAAAATGGAAAATACGATCTTTCCGATAAAAGTTCGAACACACCGTATTAAAATCACCACTGTTCGATAATGTTATGGCCACAAACTAAGCAGAGGGCCCAGGGAGCTGCCACCACCCCAAACATTCCCGATTTCTGTAACAACTGTGTTTTTTGGGCACCGATAGGGGGCTTGCTCGGTCCCGAGCTGCCAGAAGGCTTTTCCTTTGTATTCGGACCCTGACCTGGAGACTGGGCTTCTGTATTTTTTTTTGGTCGAGACTCAGGCCTTCAGGAGAAGTTTTGACCGGAGCCTTCTTTTTCTCGGGAGGGGCAGGGGCAGTTGCACTCACTCGTTGACCTGGAGTGATGTGGTCATGGAGTCGTATTCATCAGCTTCAGACACGATGTCGAGCTCCTACGAATTCTCTGCCTCTGGAACGTCAGGGTCTTCATCGAAGATGTCTTCGGGCACCAGTGCAGATCGTTGCACCATAATGTGTCGTCGATCCCAGGAATCACAGATAAAAGTCTTTTTGGATCGAAAAGACGTGCAGGCTTGGTAATCTTTTTCCTCATGTTCTGTCGAGAGACACGGATTGCAGACCTTGTAGTGGTCGCTGTGTGGAAATATAGCTCCACACTAGGGGCATTTTTTAAATGGAGTTCTTTCCATTAGGCATAGGCCTGAATGGCGTCAATATGCCCAGCGACCCACGTCGACGACCGGAACAGAGTACTTCAGAGTTAGCACGTCGAATGGCACGCGAACGAAAACAATACCGTCAAATTGTGATGGTTTACTTGACGAAAAAGGTTTGGGAACACGGTACCGAACGGGAGCACCGAATTTACATCAGAATCAGATGGCGGAAAAAAAACTATCTGAGGATGGAGTTGATGCCCATGCGCACTATCGTCCATGGGAGGAGTCACCTATCTCGTTACTACAAAGACTTCTTCCAAAACAACAACAAACTGCAATCATGCAGGCCCAACACCAGATGGCGATCTATGCAAAAGTATAAATTCTGCAGCTCATATTCTTCGAACATACAGCTAGGGAGCAACTGAGTACTATACATTAACAGAGCAAGCTGAGCGGTAATATGAGATTGTTTAAAATTGAAATATATTCCAGTCATATTTACCATTTTAAACACAGGAGACCTGTGATTTACCCAGAACCACAAGATATTTAGTCAAGTGCTGTAACCAGGATTAGAACCAAGGTCCCCCATGTTTTAAAGTTTGCATCTTAGCCAACAGACCATGTCTTCTTGTGTTTTGTTGTGGATCTACACTGGCCAGTCTTCTTGCTGTGAAGTAGGAGTATAGGAATTGACATTCAACTGGTGGAATTGGGGCAAGCTGACAATTCTAGAACACTGTAAAGTTTTGTGATCTTCATCTTCTGGATACATTTTTAAAAACTATATTTTGTATGATATTTTTTAATTGTGCACCAAAATTTGATTTTGTAAGATTTTCGCATTCTGCTAAATTATCACTGTTTGTTTTTTTTAAAAATCAGTTTAGGTACGTTTGGAAAAATGTCCTAGAATTGTTGGACTTTAAGTTAACATTGCCACTTACTGATAACAACCAAACTATCATTCAAAAAAATAATCTGAAAATAACACACATTACAGAATTGTTTAGTGGATAATAAGGCATCTAGCAGCACCTCCTGTTATGAAGGACTGGGCCTTTGAGCCCAAAACATCTGCCTCAGGGTCAGTTTGCCATTCAACCACAAATCTGCTCTTCAGACCCCAATTTGACTGGGCAACACTCAACTGATTCTGTATTATCATCTGAACAGATCAGGAAAAACAGCTCTTAAAGGGAATGCTGCATAACATGGTCACTGCTGTACAAAACCTATAAATGATCAACCAGTGGTGTTAATTTGGAGTACACAATATTATAAACGCAACAGACAAGTCACAACAAATGAAATGTTCAATTTCAATGCTTACTTGGTAGACTTGTGTTGGTTAGCACACTTGACAAGTTCAGGAATGGATTAGTACTAAGTCTGAAATCTTTTGGCGGCTCTCCAAGTAGTGAACCCTGTAAAGGTATAACATTCTTTGATCACACGGTTACATACAAAACTAAGAGGACACAAAAGGCTGTGGCTAGTTTGCAAATAATTAATAGTGACATTGTTTTTGAGTTACTTGCATTCACAAATTAACGATGTAAGAACAAGGCGTGAAAGTATTTTCAGTGTTGTTTTTCTCACACATGCCTCCGCAAGGTTCACAGTAGTGCAACTTGAGAAGGCAGTTGTAAAGAAAGACATAATGCATCTCCTATTACTCTCTTAACATTCTGCAAAAAAACACGTTAGGAATTCTTTTATACGACACCCCAGAAAAACCAATCTGAACATGGGCATCGAAAGACAGCTGAGTTGGAAGATTGCCAAGGGCCATAATGCACCTCTAGCCACCTGCCCCACGGTGACACTTCAATACCTTTGCAGACATACCCCTGCAACCCCTCCGCCCTCCGTAAAAGATTTAAAGGAAATCTGGCTTAGGTGTGGCACCCCATCTTCCAGGTCATCAGTTTCATGTTTCCCAAAGCAGTGGAGCTTGACATGGTAACCAATGTATTTAGGAATTGTCTAGCCACCTAACGGCTTCCTAAACACTTTTCAACAAGTTCCCTCCTGAAATATAGGAATATCAATTCTGAGATATCGGAAAAACTAATTTTAGCCGTAAATCTGATTTAATAAATATCAGAAGGATGCGATTTACAAGGGTCTCATATGTGTTGGATTGTCAAACAACCTTCACACAGTGAGTGCTTGCAATGGGTGGGTATGAATGAGACCAAAACTAATACAGAGGGGGGGGTGTGTTTAGACTTGGTCTTCGATGTGTGTTAACATAAAGAGACTGAATTATGATGATATGTGGGATTAGACAGATCATAGAACAATCCAGAACAATCGGTGTTCTTTTCGGGTGAGTCCCCAAAAATGTCTTTGTGAAGCTAAAATTCCCTGTCCTTGTCAGGTTTCTGTCCGGTCATATGTGCTTTATCACCCAAGAGCTCAACATTCATTGAAGCCCAATGGGGTCCCCCGGTTTAATGACTTGCCACATGGGCTCTGCTGTCAATGGTGCATCCTAAGTATACCCCTCTTTATTAGAGTGACTATTTCTATTTGCTAGGGCTAAGTATGCACTGATAGTGGTGGCAATATAATTCTTAGTCTAGGGCACAGCCATTTGTATCTGTACTCCAAGTGAAATCTTTTAATTGAGTGTTCTTGCCCTTCATGACGTCAGAGATATATGGTGGGTGGGTGGGTGGATCTGATAAGAGTAAGGTTTCACATGTGCCTGGATAAGTAAATGATGGGCCTCACTAATTTACGTGGGTGTACTGCTCAAGACAGTGGCCACCTTCATGCTGGGCTGCCAATCTGCATTTTGGACATTGGGTTGGCAGGCACCTAAATACCTCTTGTTTCCCCTCTCCTGAATACTGGTCTCCATTTTGGGGTGGAAGAATAGATCGAGGGGGATAGAGGGACAGTGGCAGTGTTCCAGAGTCCGCTGGCGGTACGGCTCGCAGCTACCCTTTTAACTTGGAATTTTTTACCTGGGGCACTGTACCTTTCTAAAATCGAAGTGTGAGGGGCTTGGGGGCTTTTTGACATCCTTCCTGCGCTCGATTGCTGGTCTTCCCGCCTTGGTCCGGCGCGGTGATTCACCGTTGCGTAGAGGGAGGGGAAGACCGAGCGAGGCACTTCCGGCTGGGGCGGGCAGCGCTCTAGTTGTTGGGCGAACTCGCATTTAAATTCGGCATGCCTCTGCGGCCGCGCAGCGGATGCGCGCAGCTGCCGCGCCAAAGGCAAGCCCGTCTGCGCCCATCTGCGGCCGACTGGGGCTAGGGGCCAGAACCCCTGCTGGAATTGATTTGGTCATCTATTATAGCGCTCAGACACTTTGCAGATTCTGCCCAATTATGGAGGAGAAGTGTAAGCATAGTTTAAACACAGTGAGTAATAATTGGCATTGTAACCACTGCAAGTTTAGGAAGGGATAGGAAGGGAGGTCCCCTACTCAGGCTATCTCTGATCAACTGTAGGTCTATGAGGAAGCATAGAATCGAGATATACGACCAATTGATGGAGGTACAAGCGGCTGTTCTATTTGTCACTGAGCCATGGTTAGATAAGAATTCTGCCCCTGATATTTTGAAGGCACTTTCCAGGGGGTAAGGGATGTGAGAGTGGACAGACTGTCTGGTAGAGGAGGGGGCATTGCTATCATATATAAACATCACATCCAGTGCTCTCTCGAGCCAGCTGACATTGATGACAGCGAAGCAGGTCTCTTCACGCTTAGAACAGCCACTAACTATGTTATTAAAGGTCAACGGTGGAAAAAAGAATCTGAAGATGGCGTCCAAAGGTGGGAGCTTCAGGGGGAAGCGTGCCGACGTCACAGGAAAGACACCAAATGGTGGGACGTCGACACCCATCAGTGCTAGGGAAAAAAAAAAAACTTCCGGACCCAACCACTAGACCGCGGAATAATGCACAGCAAAGTGATTCCAGAAAGATTCACACTGCAAAACATACACATAATCAAACACTCTATACATATGTTGCAACTTATTTTTTTGTATGTAGCATGCCCACCACTTAATTCCCATTAATTCTGTCCCTTTTCTAGTTCAGATGAGTACCCTCACTAATTTCCGATGCTTCCCTGGGCATCCCCCTTGATTATTACACAAATTGTTATGTGGTAGCACAGTAGTCCATACTGCTCACCCACTCAGCCATGGGAGGCCCTTTCCAATTTCTTTTTCAACAACTAGAATGTCCATTGCCACCAGCAGTCTGATGCACTGCGAGCCTCCCATTCACCCATCACGCCCAGTATTGCCATCTTTCGCTCAGGCAAAACTTGCTGTCTCGCCACCTGAGTCAGCACATCACAGATAGGCTTCCAGTACTGTTGTATTATAGGGCATGTCCATATTATGTGGCAGAACTTCTCAAGCTCTCACTTGCATCTTAAGCAGTGTGGATCCAGGTCTTGATTTATTTTATTGAGCTTAGTAGAGCAGGAAAAAAACGATATCGAATATGCTACTTACCAGTATGCATCTGTTCTTGGCATGTAGGGCTGCTGACATTCATATCTGTGCATAGATCGCCGCCTAGTGTTTGGTCCGGATGATCGCACATTGTTGTCCTGGAAGAGTCTTCGAAGTATCACGAGATAGGTGGCTCCTCCCCTGGACTACAGTGCGCATGGGCATCGACTCCATCCTCAGATTGTTTTTAGCCATTGTGGCCAAGATGGAGTGAAACTAAGTGAATGATGACCATGCTAGAAGTATATGTGAATTCTGCAGCTGCTACAGGCGCCGGGGAGGAGGGCGGGCGATATGAATGTCAGAAGCCCTACATACCAAGAACAGATGCATACTGGTAAGTAGCATATTCGGTTTGATGCATGTGGGCTGCTGAATTCATATCTGTGCATAGAATACATAGCAGTCCCTCCATTAACGGCGGCCGCCCGTGCCAGCTGCAGCAGTTTGGAAAAGTGTTTTTAGAACAGCCTGCCCTAAACTGCCTGCTGTTTGGAGTGCACATAAAAACAAAAATGCTTTGTAAATGTGTGTGTGGTAGACCATGTGGCTGCTCTACATATGTCTTCCAAAGGAATATTTCCAGGGAAAGCCATGGAGGCCCCCAACTTTCTGGTGGAGTGGGCCCTTGGTGGAATGGTGAGAGTACGCTTGGCTTTCAGATAGCGATCTGAATACATTTAACGATCCACCTAGCTATACCAGCTTTGGAAATGGGGTTACCTTTGTGTTGTGGAGCAAAGGCAACAAAGAGTTGTTTAGTTTTCCTAAAATCCTTGGTCCTATCAATGTAATACATCAGGGCCCTCTTGACGTCAAGGGTGTGGAGCATTCTCTCCGACAATGACTCAGGATTTTGGAAGAACACAGGTAATTCAATAGTTTGGTTAATATGGAATTGAGACACTACCTTAGGAAGGAATTTAGGGTTAGTGCGAAGCACCACCCTGTTAGAATGAATTTGAATAAATGGCTCTTGGATAGTTAGTGCTTGGAGCTCACTAACTCGTCGCAGCGATGTAATCGCTATAAGGAAAGCCACTTTCCATGTCAAGAATTGAATCTCGCAGGAATGCAGTGGTTCAAAGGGAGGACCCATCAGCCGGGTGAGGACCACATTGAGGTTCCACTCCGGAGCTGGTGGAGTCCGCGGAGGAATGACTCGTTTGAGTCCTTCTAGAAAGGCTTTAATGGCAGGCACCCTGAAAAGTGAGAGGTGCTGCCTGTTCTGGAGATAAAAATGTAAATGTAAATGATAAGCGGCCATTGCGGATAGATGTATGCGAATGGAAGCATAGGCCAGATTACATTTGTACAGATGGAAAAGATAACAAATGATGTTCTGAATAGATGCATCTAGCGGGTTAATGTTGTGGTCTGCACAATAAATGACAAACCGCTTCCACTTTGCCGCATAGCATGCTCTTGTGGTGGGCTTCCTCGCCTCCCGGATGATGTATATACAGTCAGGAGGCAAGTTTAGGTAGCCAAACTCTAAGACCTCAGGAGCCAGATCGCCAGGTTGAGCTGTTGCGGATCTGGATGCTGAATGTCGCCATGGCTCTGCGTCAGAAGGCTGGGTGTGAGGCGTAGCCTTTGATGCGGTACCACGGACCGTTCCAGAATGAATATGCTACTTACCAGTATGCATCTGTTCTTGGCATCTAGGGCTGCTAACATTCATATCTTAGCATTAGATCGCCGCCTAGTGTTGGGTCCGGATGATCGCACATTGTTGTCCTGGAAGAGTCTTCGAAGTATCCTGAGATAGGTGGCTCCTCCCCTGGACTACAGTGCGCATGGGCATCGGTTCCATCCCCAGATTGTTTTTCGCCATTGTGGCAGAAGATGGAGTGAAAAGTGTAAAGGATGTCCATGCTAATGATTGAATACAATAGTATATCTGCAGCTGCGACAGGCACCGGGGAGGAGGGTGGGCGATATGAATGTTAGCAGCCCTACATGCCAAGAACAGATGCATACTGGTAAGTAGCATATTCAGTTCGAGGCATGTGGGCTGCTAAATTCATATCTTAGCATAGAATATATAGCAGTCCCTCCATCAGCGGCGGTTGCCCGTGCCAGCTGCAGAAACCTGAAAAAGTGTCTTGAGAACAGCCTGTCCTACAGCCGCTTGCTGCTTGGAATGCACATCAACACAGTAGTGTTTTGTAAAGGTATGTGGTGTAACCCACGTGGCTGCTCTGCAAATGTCCTCTAAAGGAATGTTCCCTAGGAAAGCCATGGATGCCCCCAATTTGCGTGTGGAGTGCGCCCTTGGGGGTACTGTTAAAGTGCGCTTGGCCTTTTGATAACAGATTTGAATGCACTTAACAATCCATCTGGCTATTCCTGCTTTGGAAATCGGGTTGCCTTTGTGTTGTGGTGAGAAGGCAACAAAAAGTTGTTTTGTTTTCCTAAAGTGTTGTGTCCTGTCTATGTAGTACATCAACGCCCTCCTTACGTCTAACGTATGGAGCATTCTTTCCGCCACTGTTTGTGGGTTTTGGAAGAATGCCGGCAAGTCGATAGTTTGGTTGAGATGAAATTGTGACACCACCTTCGGAAGGAATTTGGGGTTAGTACGTAGCACTACCCTATTTGGATGAATCTGAATGAATGGCTCTTGGATTGTGAGCGCCTGTAGCTCACTAACACGCCTTAGTGACGTAATAGCAATTAGGAAAGCTACTTTCCACGTTAGGAACTGTAGTTCACACGAGTGCAGTGGCTCAAATGGTGGTCCCATCAGTCTGGTGAGGACCACATTGAGGTTCCACACCGGAGCTGGCGGTGTTCTTGGGGGAATGACTCGTTTCAGACCTTCAAGGAAAGCTTTAATGGCAGGCACCCTGAAGACAGAGAGATGCTGCCTGTTTTGAAGGTAAGCTGCGATGGCGGATAGATGTATCCGAATAGAAGTGAACGCTAGCTTGCACTTGTAAAGATGTAACAGATAGCAAATGATGTTAGGGATAGATGCATCTAGCGGGTTTATGTCATTGGCTGCACAGTAAATGACAAAACGCTTCCATTTTGCGGCATAGCATGCTCTGGTTGTTGGTTTCCTCGCCTCCTTGATGATGTTCATGCATTCAGGAGGTAGGTTGAGGTATCCAAACTCTAAGACTTCAGGAGCCAAATCGCTAGGTTGAGCTGTTGCGGATCTGGATGCTGAATTTCTCCATGGTTCTGCGTCAAAAGCCTGGGCGTGAGGCGCAGTCTTTGATGCGGTACCACAGAGAATTCGAGGAACGTGGTGTACCAGGCCTGGCGCGCCCACGTTGGAGCAACTAGGATGAGTGTCATCGAGTGTTGCCTTATTTTTCTCGCCACCAGTGGTATCAGAGGTGTCGGCGGAAAAGCGTACGCAAATTTGCCTGACCAGTTCATCCATATCGCATTGCCCTGTGATTGCGGGTGTGGGAACCTGGCGGCGAAGCTTTGGCATTTTGCGTTCTCCCTTGTGGCGAACAGGTCTATCTCTGGACGACCCCACTTTTGGAAGTACGGCTGGAGTACTGATGGATGTATCTCCCACTCGTGCATTTGATGGCTGTATCTGCTGAGCAGATCCGCCATCTGATTGTCCTTCCCTGGGAGGTGTTCTGCCATGAGGAAGATGTTCCTCTGAATGGCCCACTTCCACATGCTCTGAGCCAGATGAGACAGCTGCGGTGAGTGGGTGCCCCCTGCTTTTGGATGTAGTACATCGCGGTCATGTTGTCCGTCCGGACTAACACGACTTTGTTGCACAGATGTACAATGAAGGACTTGAGCGCCATGAAGATCGCCATCAGTTCTAGATAGTTGATGTGCCTCTTCTGTTGCTGCGTCGACCATAGTCCCTGCACCGTGTAAGTGAGCAGATGAGCTCCCCATCCCTGTAGAGATGCGTCCGTTGTCAGGATAACCTGTGGCACTGGCTCCTGGAACAGTCGGCCCTTGCAAAGGTTGTGTGGAGTCCACCAATGCAGAGAGTCGTATGCCCGACTGGTAACCAACACTAGGTCTGTTAATTGTCCCTGAGCCTGTGTCCACTGATTTGCTAAGCACTCCTGGAGCGGGCGCATATGCAGCCGTGCGTGAGGGACTATGAAGATGCAGGAGGCCATCATGCCTATCAACTGCATGAACACTCTCGCTGGAAGTGAGTGTTTTGGTCTGAACTTTTGGATTAGAGACTGCATGCTGTCTATCCTGACTTGGTTTGGTTGAGCTTTGGCCGTCAGGGTGTTGATCGTCGCACCCAGAAACTGCCGGACATGTGCCGGCTGAAGATGCGACTTTGGGTAATTCAACGAGAAACCCAGGTCGTGAAGGAGGTGAATGGTAGTTGACATGTCCGCGGCGCACTGTTGTTCCGACTTGGCTTGAACGAGCCAGTCGTCCAGGTAGGGGTAGACATGGATGTTCTGCCTTCTGAGGTGCGCTGCTACTGTCGCCAGACACTTGGTAAACACCCTTGGGGCTGTGGTGACTCCGAAGGGTAGGACCTTGAACTGATAATGCTTGCCTTGGATAGTGAACCTGAGGTATTTTCTGTGGGACGGGTGTAGTGGAATGTGGAAATAAGCATCCTTGAGGTCTAAGGTTGCTAAGAAGTCTCCTTGGTTTAACAAGGGAAGAATCTGTTGCAGTGTAAGCATATGGAAATGTTCTGACAGTATATACAGATTGAGGGGACGGAGATCCAGAATTGGTCTGAGAGATCCGTCCTTCTTTGGAATAAGGAAGTACAGGGAATATACCCCCGTGCCTTCCTCCCCCACTGGCACGAGCTAGATTGCCCCTTTTTGCAGCATCGCCACCACTTCCTGCTGCAATAAGTGCAAGTGCTCTGCGGACATAGGTCTTTGCCTTGGTGGAATGTTGGGTGGAGTGGATTTTAACTCTAGACAATAACCGTACTGGATAAGTTGTCGCACCCACCTGTCTGTGGTGATGTTGATCCAGACGGGCAGGAACTGCTGTAGTCTCCCCCCGACAGGTGTTAAGTGGTCGGGGGGCAGTGACCGAGAGTCACTGTTTGCTTGGGGTAGAGGAGCGTGAGTTGTTGTTTCCTCTGCCGCGTCCTCTGGTGCTGTTTCCCCTGTAGCCCCCCTTGTTCTGTTTGGGGTACGAGGATTGTGCTCCACCTCTAGAGAATTGTGATTGCTGACCCATCTGTCCTCTGGTGACTCCACGGGCACCTGAGCGACGAAAATTATTGCCACGAAACTGTTGTGATTGTAGGGCCCCCATAGACTTAGCAGTTTCGGTGTCTTTTTTAATTTTTTCTAGGGTGGTGTCAACATCTGGACCAAACAGTCTATCAGGATTGACTGGTTGATTAAGTATCGTTGTTTGAATGTCAGGTTTAAACCCCGATATGCGGAGCCACGCCTGTCGTCTCAGCATGACGCTAGTGTTAATGGTCCTAGCGGCTGTGTCCGCGGCATCAAGTGCACACTTTATGGCCGCGTTGGAGATCAGTTGCCCTTCCTGTATAATCATTTTGGTGCCCTCTTGAAACTGCGGAGGCAGGTGTTGCACAATTTGCTCTAGGGTGTCGTAATGCGACCTATCATAACGTGCCAATAGTGCCTGTGTATTTGCAATACGCCAGAAATTGGCAGCCTGCGCAGCTACACGTTTGCCTCCTGCCTCTAGCACTTTGGACTCCTTATCCGGGGGAGGAGCTTCACCCGTTGTTTGGGAGTTGGCCCTTTTTCGGGCATTTGCGACCACCAGGGAGTCAAGCGGCAACTGTCCCCGAATGTATGCAGGATCTGCAGGTGCTGGTCTGTATTTCTTTTCAATACGTGGATTGACCACCCTCGCCCTGGTAGGCTCTTTAAAGATGTCCGCAGCATGCTTGAGGACTCCTTTGAGCATAGGCAGTGTCTTTACAGTTCTGTCTGAAACTGAAAAGTGTCGAATAGAAAGTCTTCTTCAACTGGGTCAGCATGCATGTCCACATCATGATTAGCAGCTGCCCTCTCAATGAGTGCATGGAAACCTGCAGAATCCTCTGTTGGGGATGCACGTGTACTGAAAGGCTGTGGGTCCTGCCCCACATTTTGGGTGTCTTGGTCCCCAATGTCATCATATGAATCCGGCTGTGAATCTGGTTCATTGACTGGGAAAGTGTATTGGCCATCTTCATCATAACCCTCACTTTCAGAGTGGTCGGGAGACGGAGTTGGGCTCCTTCTTGGAGGAGGCTGGATAGGTTCCATGAGGCCTGAGGCGTCTTGGGGAAACTTTTTCTTCTTTAGGGGTATGACATAGTCCACCGGCTGTGAAGTGATCCTCCTCTTGTAAAGGGTCAATTTGCCAGTGTCTGCATCGATAAAGCACTCAGAATCCTCTTCTGAGTTGAGTCCTCGACCTGAAAGTGCCCCTGCCGTCGAAGAATCCGACTTCTTTGGCGTCGATTTTGTTGAAAAGGCCTTCGGCGCCTCTTTTGGCGGCAGGAGGAAGAGGAGTTTACTCGCAGGCTTGACCGGAATGTCTATCGCCTTCTGCGGCGATGGCGCCGGCGCCGACGAAGCAGAGGCCATCTCCCTAATTCTTTGTATTGAAGAAGCGATGGGGGACGCGTCACTGACAGTGGCCTTTGGCACCGACGAGGAGGCCTTGCCTTCGGATCCGACGTCGTGTTGGCCCTTCTGAGTTTTGGACGATGATGCCGCGTCCGCCGACCCAGAGTCCTTGGACCGATGCGCAGATGCGCCAGCCTTCGATCCGTGTGACTTTGACGGCACTGCTTCCACCACGCGTCCGACAACCGAAGTCCCAGTCGGAGCTGGAGCCGTGTTGCTGGCTTTGGCGGGCTTAGCCGGCATCGCAGCGCTTGACCTGTGCGTGCCACCCTTCTTAGAGGATCCCTCCTCTGGCGCCGATTTCGACACTGTGGAATCGACAGATTTCTTCGACTTCTGTGGACCGGAGGTCGACGGAGTCGATGAAGCAGCGGACTTAGTCGTTTTCGCTGGTACGGCCGCCATCTTAGGGACGCTCGAGTCTTTAAGTTTCGGTTTCGGTTTTGGCTCGGCCATTTTAGGTGTAGTCGATACCGTAGGTTTCAGTTTCGGTTTCGATACCCTATGCGCAGCAAGTATGTCCGTGGCCGGGCCTGAAGGCGGGGCCGTGGCTTGCGCTACGGGGTCTTGGGTAAGGCCGACAGGCGATCCCGTGACCCGCTCTTTATGTCCGTAAACTTCGGGGCATAGCTCGTCCCCTGAGCTATCTTCCGCGGCCCCATAAACCTCTTCGACGTCCCCTACCTCGTCGACGTATTCAAGGCCTTGATCCACGACTCCGTCGTCGTCTTCCGGATCTGCCTCGACCTCCGTCTCGGGCGGGGAGATTTGAAGATGATGGCTCTGGTCCTCCTCTTCTCGGTCGTCGAAGATGTTTTCTGGATCCGGGGCTGCTTGTTTGGCCACAAGGCGCACCGCGCGCCGAATCGTGAGTGTCTTCTTTGACCTGAAACTCGCACAGGCCATGCAGTTGTTTTCGTTATGGTCTGGTGAAAGGCATTTGTTACAGACCGGGTGTACGTCTATATGTGGGTATTTGGACCCACAGAGCGGACAGAGTTTAAACGGACTCCGCTCCATGCTGGAAAGTCGCTGTCGAGTCGCGATGAGAAGGCCTCGATGTCCGAAGAGTGCAAATACTCCGCTGATTCCGGCTCCGAGAGACGGAAGAACTCGAGACCGCACGCAAACAATACCGACGTAAAGAATGCAAGGCCTTTTGGCCGTTTAAAGTTATGTTTTCTCGGTTCCGACAGAGACGTCGAGACCGCATCCGAACCCAATGGCGGAAAAAAACAATCTGGGGATGGAGCCGATGCCCATGCGCACTGTAGTCCAGGGGAGGAGCCACCTATCTCAGGATACTTCGAAGACTCTTCCAGGACAACAATGTGCGATCATCCGGACCCAACACTAGGCGGCGATCTAATGCCAAGATATGAATTTAGCAGCCCACATGCCTCGAGCACGTGGTGTACCATGGTTGGCAAGCCCACGTTGGAGCAACCAGGATGAGAGTCATCGAGTGCTGCCTGAGCTTGCGTGCCACCAGCGGTATCAGAGGTGCTGGGGGAAAAGCGTACGCAAATTTGCCTGACCAGTTCATCCATATCGCATTGCCCTGCGACTGTGGGTGTGGGAACCTGGCGGCGAAGCTTTGGAATTTTGCGTTCTCCCTTGTGGCGAACAGGTCTATCTCTGGATGACCCCACCTTTGGAAGTACGGTTGGAGTACTGATGGATGTATCTCCCACTCGTGCATTTGGTGGCTGTACCTGCTGAGCAGGTCCGCCATCTGATTGTCCTTGCCCGGGAGGTGTTCTGCCATGAGGAAGATGTTCCTCTGAATGGCCCACTTCCACATGCTCTGAGCCAGATGAGACAGCTGTGGAGAGTGTGTCCCTCCCTGCTTTTGAATGTAGTACATGGCCGTCATGTTGTCCGTCCGGATCAACACAACCTTGTTGCACAGATGTACTTTGAAGGCCTTTAGTGCCATGGAGATTGCCATCAGTTCCAGAACATTGATGTGCATCTTCCTTTGCTGTGGCGTCCATAGTCCCTGCACAGTGTAATGGAGTACATGAGCTCCCCATCCTTGGAGAGAAGCGTCCATTGTCAGGATGATCTGTGGCACAGGCTCCTGGAACGGTCGTCCCTTGCAAAGGTTTCGTGGATTCCACCAATGCAGAGAGTTGTATGCCTGACCGCTCACCAACACTAGGTCTTTCAACTGCCCGTGAGCCTGAGTCCACTGACGTGCTAAGCACTCCTGAAGCGGAAGCATATGTAGTCTCGCGTACGGGACTATGGAGATGCAGGAGGCCATCATGCCTATCAACTGCATGAACACTCGCGCTGGACCGAGTGTTGGGGTTTGAATCGTTGTATCAGCGATTGAATGCTGTTGACCCTCACTGAATTTGGCTGTGCTGTGGCTGCCAGAGTGTTTATCGTCGCACCCAGATACTGCCGTATGTGGGCGGGCTGGAGGTGGGACTTTGGGTAATTCAGTGAGAATCCCAGATCGTGAAGGAGGTGAATGGTGTGGGACACGTGAGCGGCACACTGCTGGGCCGACTTCGCCTGGATGAGCCAGTCGTCCAGATAAGGGTAGACGTGAATGTTCTGTCTCCTTAGGTGCGCCGCCACTGTCGCCAGGCACTTTGTAAACACCCTGGGTGCCGTGGTGACTCCGAAAGGCAAAACCTTGAACTGGTAGTGCTGGTTTTGGATGGTGAACCGGAGGTATTTTTTGTGTGACGGGGGCAGTGGAATGTGAAAATACGCATCCTTTAGGTCTAAAGTTGCGAGAAAATCCCCCTGACTGAGCGACGGGAGCACCTGCTGCAGGGTCAGCATATGGAAGTGCTCCGATAGGATGTACTGGTTGAGGGGTCTGAGGTCCAGTATGGGTCTGAGGGACCCGTCCTTTTTTGGTATCAAGAAGTACAGGGAGTAAACTCCTGTGCCTCTTTCCTGCACAGGCACGAGCTCCATTGCCCCTTTTTGCAGCATGACGAGGACCTCCTGCTGCAATAAGTGCAAATGCTTGGCGGACATAGGACGGTGTCTTGGGGGTATGTTGGGTGGAGTGGATGTTACCTCCAGACAATAACCGTACTGTACAAATTGTCTGACCCACCTGTCTGTTGTGATGGTTCTCCAGACTGGCAGGAACTGCTGAAGTCTCCCCCCGACCGGTGTTGTGTGGTCGGGGGGCAGTGACAAGGCGTCACTGTTTGCTGGTGGCAGAGGATCTGGAGGAGTTTACACGACCCCTGCCCTTGGCGCTGTTTCCACGATATCCACCTCGACTTTTGTTGGTGTATGTGGACTGTGTGTTGCCTTTGTAGTACAGCGTTGTTTGGGAGAGCTGGCCTCTGGAAACGCCTCTAGTGCTTGAGCGACGAAAAGACCCACCCCTGAACTGCTGGGACTGAAAGGCACCCATGGACTTAGCAGTTTCTGTGTCCTTCTTAATCTTTTCTAAGGTGGTGTCAACCTCTGGGCCAAACAGGTGATCTGGATTCACTGTTTGATTAAGGATGGTGGTCTGTATTTCCGGCTTAAATCCGGAGATTCTCAGCCAGGCATGTCGTCTCAGCATAACACTAGTGTTGACCGCTATGGCTGCGGTGTCAGCCACGTCCAGTGCACACTTAATCGAAGCATTAGAGATCAGCTTCCCCTCTTGAATAAGCATCTCAGCTGCCTCCTTGTATTCATCTGGCAGGTGTTGCAACAGGGTCTCCAGTGTGTCATAGTCTGCCCTGTCATACCTCGCTAGAAGCGCTTGTGTATTGGAAATGCGCCAGATATTAGCAGCTTGTGCTGCCACCCTTTTCCCTGATGCCTCAAAGACCTTAGATTCCTTGTCTGGGGGAGGAGCATCACCCGTTGTCTGAGAATTAGACCTCTTCCGGTCATTCGAGACGACCAGAGAGTCCAGAGGCAACTGTCCTTTAATGTAGGTAGGATCCGTAGGCGCTGGCTTATACTTTTTCTCAATCCCACCCATGCTCTGGTAGGCTCTTTAAAGATCTCTCCAGCATGTTTTAAGACACCTTTTAACATAGGTATAATTTTGACAGTCCTTTCTGAGACTGAAAAGGTATCAAAAAGGAAATCGACGTCAATAGGGTCAGCACGGAGCTGGACGTTGTGATTTTTAGCCACCCGTTCAATGAGGGCATTGAATGCTGCAGAATCCTCTGTAGGAGACGTCTTCACAGTATAGAGTTGAGTGTCTTGTCCGGAATGAGGATCACCTGGGTCAGCACCAGCAGCCCAGGGTTCATTGGTATCATCAGGGTCTGTATAGACAGGATAGCTGTACTCATCCTCATCATCGCCCTCCCCAGCGTCCACATCAGAGTAAGTGGGCGAGACATCTTGAGTCTGTGGGGAAATTGGTTCCACCAGGACAGGAGTGGAAGCAGAGTCCTTCTTTCTCTTTAGGGGAATGTTGTTGGACTCCATTGGTTGTTCCAGGGCAATTTGCCGCTTGTGGAGGGAAAGTCTGCCCGTTTCGGCATCAATAAAATGTTCATGTTGTTAGTCCATCGAAGATTGTCGTTGCTTCAAGGTGGACACCACCTTCGACAACTTCAGCACGGAGGACACCTTCTCGGGGACGCTAGCGACCGCTTTAGGGGTGAAAGCCTTCGGCGCCAACGTGAAGTGAATGGGCGTCGACGCCTTGTGAGGTTTCTCGACCGGCTTCGGAGGTGGAGGATCTGCTGGTCCGACCGCCGAGGCCTTCTCCCTGATACGCTGGAGGGAGTCCGTCACCTTCTTGGTGAACGCGGCGGACGGGCGCGCCGAGTCGACGGGATCCTTCGAGGCCCCACTACGAGTGGACTCTCGGGGTGCGCCGCTTTTGGCCTTGTCCTGTTGACGCGGAGTCTCGAGAACCTTCGGGTCGCCGAGTCCTTTCTTCGGGTCACCGAGTCCTTTGTTGGAGTCGACCGCCTTCGGCGCCGACTTAATCGGCTCGACCCCCTTGACGTTAGTCTTTGGCGTGGCAGACTTTGTCTCGACGCCATTGACTTGAGCCTTCGGCTCGACAACACCCTTTTGCTTCTTCGGCGCTGAGGGCTCCGAGGCCTTGGATCCGACCAAAGTGATGCGCACTTTCGGTTTCGAGGCGGTCACCAGTGCTGTTGCTTGTGTCGAGACCGTTGGTTTCACTTTTGGTTTCGATTTTGCAGGGTGCGGCTCAATAGAAATGTCCGTGGCCGAGCCCGAAGGCGGGGCCGTAGAACCCATTGTTAGATCTTGGGTAAGGCCTAATGGCGATCCCTCGACCTGAGCCTTATGAATCGGTACGGCCCCAGTGTCAGTGCGAGGTAGCTCTTCGTCCGAGCTATCCTCCATGGCCCCAAAGGCCCCGTCGTCGTCCCCTACCTAGTCGACCACTTCTTCAGCTTCGAACATTTCTGCGTCCGCATCGTAGTCGTACTCGACGTCCGACGCGGGATTCGACATGTCACCGATGTCCCCGGTAACTTCTTCCTCGACATCCCCGACATCGAAAATGTCCGCAGGTGCCGGTGCGGTGAGCTGGGCCTCCTGGCGCGCAGCGCGTCGATGCTTAAGCGTCTTCTGGGACCTGAAGCGGGAACAAGCCATGCAACTGGCTTCATCATGGTCCGGAGACAGACACTTGTTGCACACCGGGTGGACGTCGATGTGGGGATACTTTGAGTTGCAGATGGGACACCTCTTAAACGGACTTCGGTCCATGATGAACAGTCGATAGGGTCTGAGGCGTCGACTGGGCCCTCCGCGTCGAAAGCACGCGGATGATGGAATCCAGCTCGGAACCGAGCAGGAAGAGTTAGGCACCGAACGCAAGACAATACTGACGTGTACTTAAGACCTTTTGGGCTTAAGAAAAGTTTTTTATCGATTCCGACTAGAGGGAACTAATATACATCCGAACCCAATGGCGGAAAAAAACAATCTGAGGATGGAGTCTATGCCCATGCGCACTGTAGTCCAGGGGAGGAGCTACCTATCTCGTGATACTTCGAAGACTCTTCCAGGACAACAGTGTGCGATCATCCGGACCCAACACTAGGCGGCGATCTATGCACAGATATGAATTTAGCAGCCCACATGCCTCGAACAAAGGCATTTAAGCTCATTCTAGTAGAGACACCAATAGTCTGAGCGCCATCTTTACTTCTACCCAGTCCTCATCATTCATGCAGTTTAGCTCCCTTTCTCATCTTTCTATTAATGCTGGGATTGGGTTCGTGCTATCATTAGCCAGAGTGTGGTATACTAGCAAGATCTCTTTTCTCTCTAACTTTGATACCTCAATCTTTGTCTCCTACAGGTTATGCTCAGGGAGGTCTTGCAATTGCACTTAGTAAATCACAAGCGCATGTTGGAGCTGTAAATAACTGTAGAATCCTACGTTCTAGTGAAGTGTGTAGAAGCACACATGTTGCCACACTCCTAGAAACCACCTAAGGGATCCCTACAAAGTCCCAGGACTGAAAGCCCTCTACATTCACCACCTGCCACAACCAGTTTCCATTCCCCTATGGGGTGTCTGTCGTGAGCATCCTGTGCCATCTAATACATCTCACAGTCTGAAGCCAGCAAGATAGGGACTTCTGGGTGGCCAGAGGGAGATCAGTATGGCTGTAAGTGCTGTGTAGCAAATTTTATGAACCCTATTTCTCCAAGGCAACATGCTCCAGGTATGCAAACAGTAATTCATTCATCAGGACAACGGGAGCAGCCCTGGGTGCCATGCCAGCCAGCACTGATTGTAAGCATAGGTAAGTCATCCCTCAATCACGCCTTATAGCCTTAAGGCAGGGTGCACTATACCCCAGGTGAGGGCATATCTGCAGGAGTAGATATGCCCCCACATTATATAAGAATTGACTCATGTATTGTAAGTGCCAGGGAAGCCATGGGCTGAAAACTAGACAACTCGTGTTACACAGCACCACGATGGCTTCACAGAAACCAGGAATGTTTGGTACCATACAACTACTTGTAATAAATCCAGTGTGAGTTTATTACACCAGGTACTCAGAGGGCACATCAGAGGTGCCCCCTGAAAACCCACCGACCCGGTGAGGGCACTGACTGGCTTTAGGCAGCCTGCCACACACAGACATGTTTCTGGACCTCTGGATGGAGCGCCCCTGTTCTCGGACACCAGAAACAATGCACGTCCTAGGCAGAGGTGCCACACCTCCTCCCCAAGGATGGGCCAGCGTTTGAAGGGGAAGTTTTGAAGTCCTGCTGCCTTTGTAATGCAATCCCCAGCCTCTGCTGCTAACAGCAGATGGCAGACCCGATTACGCCACCATAATGGGCGTGAAAACCTAGAAGAATAGGAGGTGTGCCCACCTCTGCCACCTTCACCTTCTAAGGTGGGGGAGGCGGGGTGAAGCACATCTTCCATTCCATGCCATCTTGAAGATGCGGGCAGCCCTCCAATCAGGACCAGGTCCATGCCCCCTCCTATAGGAGGGTGGCATAATAGAGGGCCTACTCACCCCAGGGAAGGTGCCCATTGGCCTAACCTGGTACTCCCCTAAAGCGCCCCTAAATTAAGTATTTTAGGTAACTCTACTAGACATGGAAGCTAGATCTACGATGACCTAAGAAGAAAGAAAACTTCTCTGGAGAGAAGAATGAAGACGACAACTGCTTTGGCCCCAAACCTACCAGCCTGTCTCCAGCTTCGACAAACCTGCGACCTGTCTTGCAGCCAGTGACCTATGAATACCTTGGGAGGACTGCTGTCTATGAAAAAGACTCCAATCTCCAGAGGACACTGGCCCTGTCCAGTAGAATCCAACTCCAAGGACCCCAGATAGAGTCGGATCCAGGACTACTGCACACGGCCCGAGTCCAAGTGGCTCACCTGTCCAGTCAAGTCTCCTCTGTGATCGAATCTCGAGTCCAACATTGGCTGATCTCCACGGCAGCGATGGCAGTTGAATACAGGGGCTTACCTTGACCACGACCGGCTCCGGTAAGAAGACTCCGCCATCCAAAGGCATCCCTGCAACCAAAGGCCCTGGGCCTGGATGACTTGAACCGATTGTGCCCCTCCACCTCTGTGCCTGAAGCCTGTTTGACAACAGAATCCTCATTGAAGAGCATTGGTTGGCCGCTGCCGAATTTGCACCCGGTCACCCCTGTGCCGCTGGTGGTGTATGCTTTGTGACCCCCACTTGTGCTTGACCTAACCCCCAAAGCGTGGCCCATGCAAACTATCTACTTACCCGCAAGCAGTGTGGCTTCGAGCATACCCAGTCTCCATTGAAAAGCATTGGGCCGAACTCAGATTTTGACTTCTGCAAACGGCCACCCCTGTGCTTCTGGTGGTGCAGTTTTTTTGGTACTCACCTGACCCTGGCTGACCTTTGGGCCCGAGGACTGGAACTCTTAAGTTTGATACTTACTTGTTTCCCCCCTAAAATAACACGTAACTATGCAGGAACAGTTTTAAGAGTCTACTTTTGAAAGGGAAAAGCATTTTTATTTAAAAACGTACTTGCCTTCTCGCGAAGATCTTGGTCTTGAAATGAAGTACAAACAAAGCTTATTTTTTTAAAATTAGTGTAGATCTCCTTTTTGAGTCATGTGTCCGTTATTGGGCAATGGTGTGCATTAAATGTCTTCTTCTTTTTTTGGTGTCCTCATTTGCCTTAGCCCTCTTATGAAAAGCGCCGACCACCATGCGTGTCTTTTCTGAACAAGTTCAGGGGTCTGGAATTTACTCCACTGAAGTATTTTTCAACCTGTCTGACAATGCTTAATTTGTAAAATATGAAGTGCAGGTGCTCAAATGTTTGTCGGAGGCCACACCCACTTATTTTCTGGTTCCACCCACTTCCTCCACTGGCTCCACCCTCTTACTCTATGAGCTCCACCCACCACATCTTCAACTTGCATTGCTAAAAGCCAAATATAATACCTGATCAGAATTTCAGAAAGGGAGCCTTCCTCACAGTAAGGTTTTGATAGGAGGTTCCCCGTGAACCATTTTGAAAAAGATTAAAGCAAAATTGCATTTAAAGCACAATTTTGGAATAAATTAGCTAAAACCACTAATGCATTGAAGAGGGACAATTTCAGTGCTCTGTGTGCTGATTTGGGGAAAGGACAATACTGGGGGTAGGGCATGCCATTTTTAACAGAGTCCATGAGTTCAAAGATACACCTTTGACATAGCTTAAGTTATGTGACAAAATAAAACAAAATGTTGTGAAAACACTAGTCCAAATAGTTAAACTGAATAAAATCATGCAATGCACTTGAATGAGTCAACCACTGTCACTTTCAGTGGCCGAAGGGATATGGGGTTAATCAGTATAGTGGAGTATAAATGTGAAGGTACATGGCTGCCTTAGGGGAACTTTTCCAGACTGAAGATATGATAGCTTGTGGGCCTGAGCTCCTCAGCCCAGCAAAGTGGTGGAAGTTCTACCTCTCATGACGAGGGTGTGCGCGTGCGTCACTGAAAGCCTCGGACCTGGGAGCTTTAGTTTTAAGCCCTTAAGTGCCCAGGGCCAAGTGTCTATCAGTGACTCCCGTCACAAAGTAGTGTGGGGTCAGAAAATCTCACTGACCACATCCACTCTGTGACTAGTAAGGGACTGCCCCCTCCTCTCAATGGCTGACTCATAGCAAGGTCAGCCAATTAAAGGAGGCGACCATGCCAATCGCCAGGAACCAACAAAGCTTCAATAATGGGGTCACTTTTATTGTGGTCCCCGGGCCTATTTTTTGTTCCAGTCAAACCCTGATAGGGGCGTAGCTATCAGTAGTGCAACAGGTGCCATGACACTGGCACTGCACAACAAATAGCAGACTTTTTTAGGGATCGTGCGTCCCAATTTTCTTGTCTGCAGCACACTGGCAGGTGTCTCTATCCCCTCCCAAAGTTTTCTTTTTACTTTAGCTCTGATTATGTCTGTTTCTTTTGATTGGGGTGGAAATAATATGGTATGATTCACAAGCGTTTCACGTTTTTTGGTCATATTTATCCTCCTGTGTTTCATGACGCCCTGAGGATTTATATTGGCCCTGATTTACAAGTGTTTCGTGGATGGTAAGGGGACTCAAATATGGCCTGATTTTATGTTTTACGAGGAGCCAAAGAGCTTGTATTAGGCCTTAGAGTCAGTGAAGACGTGTGGCAAGGAGGCTCAAGTATAGTCTGATTTACGATTGTTTAATGATAAAAGCATTAAAGGAAAGCATAGGTGGCATATTACGGTTGGTGGAGTTACACACACAAATCGAATATGCTACTTACCAGTATGCATCTGTTCTTGGCATGTAGGGCTGCTGACATTCATATCTGTGCATAGATCGCCGCCTAGTGTTGGGTCCGGATGATTGCACATTGTTGTCCTGGAAGAGTCTTCGAAGTATCACGAGATAGGTGGCTCCTCCCCTGGACTACAGTGCGCATGGGCATCGACTCCATCCTCAGATTGTTTTTAGCCATTGTGGCCAAGATGGAGTGAAACTAAGTGAATGATGACCATGCTAGAAGTATGCGTGAATTCTGCAGCTGCGACGGGCGCCGGGGAGGAGGGCGGGCGATATGAATGTCAGCAGCCCTACATGCCAAGAACAGATGCATACTGGTAAGTAGAATATTCGGTTCGAGGCATGTGGGCTGCTGAATTCATATCTGTGCATAGAATACATAGCAGTCCCTCCATTAACGGCGGCTGCCCGTGCCAGCTGCAGCAGTTTGGAAAAGTGTTTTTAGAACAGCCTGCCCTACAGCTGCCTGCTGTTTGGAGTGCACATCAACACAATAATGCTTTGTAAATGTGTGTGTGGTAGACCATGTGGCTGCTCTACATATGTCTTCCAAAGGAATATTTCCAAGGAATGCCATAGAGGCCCCCAACTTTCTGGTGGAGTGGGCCCTTGGTGGAATGGTGAGAGTACGTTTGGCTTTCAGATAGTAGATCTGGATACATTTAACGATCCACCTAGCAATACCAGCCTTGGAAATGGGGTTACCTTTGTGGTGTGGTGCAAAGGCAACAAAGAGTTGCTTAGTCTTCCTAAAATCCTTGGTCCTATTGATGTAATACATCAGGGCCATTTTGACGTCAAGGGTGTGGAGCATTCTCTCCGCCAATGACTCAGGATTTTGGAAGAAAACAGGCAATTCAATAGTCTGGTTAATATGGAATTGAGACACAACCTTAGAAAGGAATTTAGGGTTAGTGCGAAGCACTAACCTGTTAGAATGAATTTGAATAAATGGCTCTTGGATAGTTAGGGCTTGCAGTTCACTAACTCGCCGTAGCGATGTAATCGCTATGAGGAAAGCCACTTTCCACGTCAAGAATTGAATCTCGCAGGAAAGCAGTGGTTCAAAGGGAGGACCCATCAGCCGGGTGAGGACCACATTGAGGTTCCACTCCGGAGCTGGTTGAGTCCGCAGAGGAATGACTCGTGTGAGTCCTTCTAGAAAGGACTTAAAGGCAGGCACTCTGAAGAGTGAGAGGTGCTGCCTGTTCTGGAGATAAGCGGCCATCGCAGATAGATGTATGCGGATGGAAGCATAGGCCAGATTACATTTGTACAGATGGAAAATGTAACAGATGATATTCTGAATAGACGCATCTAGCGGGTTAATGTTGTGGTCTGCACAATAAATGACAAACCGCTTCCATTTTGCCGCATAGCATGCTCTGGTGGTGGGCTTCCTTGCCTCCCGAATGATGTCCATACAGTCAGAAGGCAAGTGCAGGTAGCCAAACTCTAAGACTTCAGGAGCCAGATCGCCAGGTTGAGCTGTTGCGGATCTGGATGCTGAATGTCGCCATGGCTCTGCGTCAGAAGGCTGGGTGTGAGACGTAGCCTCTGATGCGGTACCACGGACAGGTCTAGAAACGTGGTGTACCATGGTTGGCGAGCCCACGTTGGAGCAACCAGGATGAGAGTCATCTAGTGCTGCTTGAGCTTGCGTGCCACCAGCGGTATCAGAGGTGCTGGGGGAAAAGCGTACGCAAATTTGCCTGACCAGTTCATCCATATCGCATTGCCCTGCGACTGTGGGTGTGGGAACTTGGCGGCGAAGCTTTGGCATGTTTCGTTCTCCCTTGTGGCGAACAGGTCCATCTCTGGATGACCCCACCTTTGGAAGTACGGGTGGAGGACTGATGGATGTATCTCCCACTCGTGCATTTGGTGTCTGTGCCTGCTGAGCAGGTCCGCCATCTGATTGTCCTTGCCCGGGAGGTGTTCTGCCATGAGGAAGATGTTCCTCTGAATGGCCCACTTCCACATGCTCTGAGCCAGATGAGACAGCTGCGGAGAGTGTGTTCCTCCCTGCTTTTGAATGTAGTACATGGCTGTCATGTTGTCCGTCCGGGTCAACAAGACCTTGTTGCACAGATGTACTTTGAAGGCTTTGAGTGCCATGAAGATTGCCATCAGTTCGAGAACATTGATGTGCATCTTCCGTTGCTGTTGCGTCCATAGTCCCTGCACTGTGTAGTGGAGTACATGAGCTCCCCATCCCTGGAGAGAGGCGCCCGTTGTCAGGATGATCTGTGGCACAGGCTCTTGGAACGGTCGGCCCTTGCAAAGGTTTCGTGGATTCCACCAATGCAGAGAGTTGTATGCCCGACCGCTCACCAACACTAGGTCTTTCAACTGCCCGTGAGCCTGAGTCCACTGACGTGCTAAGCACTCCTGAAGCGGGCGCATATGTAGTCTCGCGTGCGGGACTATGGAAATGCAGGAGGCCATCATGCCTATCAACTGCATGAACACTCTTGCTGGAAGTGAGTGTTGAGGTCTGAAATTTTGTATCAGCGATTGAATGCTGCTGACTCTCACTGAATTCGGCTGTGCTGTGACCGCCAGAGTGTTTATAGTCGCACCCAGATACTGACGTATGTGGGCGGGCTGGAGGTGGGCTTTTGGGTATTTCAGTGAGAATCCCAGATCGTGCAGGTGGTGAATGGTTTGGGACGTGTGGGCGGCACACTGCTGGGCTGACTTTGCCTGGATGAGCCAGTCGTCCAGATACGGGTAGACGTGGATGTTTCGTCTCCTGAGATGCGCCGCCACTGTCGCTAGGCACTTTGTGAACACCCTGGGTGCCGTGGTGACACCGAAAGGTAAAACCTTGAACTGGTAGTGCTGGTTTTGTATGGTGAACCGAAGGTATTTCCTGTGTGAAGGGTGCAGTGGAATGTGAAAGTATGCATCCTTTAGGTCTAAAGTTGCGAGAAAATCCCCCTGACTGAGCAACGGGAGCACTTGCTGCAGGGTCAGCATATGGAAGTGCTCCGACAGGATGTAATGGTTGAGTGGCCTGAGGTCCAGGATGGGCCTGAGGGACCCGTCCTTCTTTGGTATTAAGAAGTACAGGGAGTAGACCCCTGTGCCTCTTTCTTGCATAGGAACAAGCTCTATTGCTCCTTTTTGCAGCATAACGGTGACTTCCTGCTGCAATAAGTGCAAATGCTCGGCCGACATAGGACGGTTTCTTGGGGGCATGTTGGGTGGAGTGGATGTTAACTCCAGACAATAACCGTATTGGATAAGTTTCCGGAACCACCTGTCTGTGGTGATGGACTTCCAGACGGGCAGGAACTGCTAAAGTCTCCCCCCGACCGGTGTTGTATGGTCGGGGGGCAGTGACAAGGCGTCACTGTTTGCTGGTGGCAGAGGATCTGGAGCTGTTGTTTCCACAACCTCTGCCCTTGGCGCTGTTACCACAATATCCACCTCGACTCTTGTTGGATCAGTGGACTGAGTGCTGCCCTTGTAGTACTGCGTGGACTGGGAGAGCTGGCCCCTGGAAACGCCTCTAGTGCTTGAGCGACGAAAAGACCCACCCCTAAACTGCTGGGACTGTAAGGCACCCATGGATTTTGCAGTCTCCGAGTCCTTTTTTATCTTTTCTAGGGTGGTGTCAACCTCCGGGCCAAACAGGTGATCTGGGTTGACTGTTTGGTTAAGGATGGTGGTTTGGATTTCTGGCTTAAATCCAGAGATTCTCAGCCAGGCATGTCGCCGTAGCATAACACTGGTGTTTATAGCTCTGCAGCGGTATCAGCCGCGTCCAGAGCGCACTTAATTGAAGCGTTCGAGATCAGCTTCCCTTCCTGAATCAGCATCTCAGCCGCCTCCTTGTATTCATCAGGCAGGTGCTGCAACAGGGTCTCCAGTGTGTCGTAGTGTGCCCTGTCATAGCGCGCCAGAAGCGCTTGTGTGTTAGAAATGCGCCTGATGTTGGCTGCCTGTGCTGCTACCCTCTTCCCTGATGCCTCAAAAACCTTGGATTCTTTGTCTGGGGGAGGAGCATCACCCGTAGTCTGAGAATTAGCCCTCTTCCGGGCATTCGAGACAACAAGGGAGTCCAGAGGCAACTGTCCTTTGATGTAGGTAGGATCAGTAGGCGCTGACTTGTATTTCTTCTCAATCCTAGGATTTATCACCCTCGCCCTGGTAGGTTCTTTAAAGATCTCAGCAGCATGCTTTAAAACACCTTTCAGCATAGGCAGAGTCTTAACAGTTTTTTCTGAGACTGAGAAGGTATCAAAAAGGAAATCGACATCCACAGGGTCAGCATGGAGCTGGACGTTGTGATGGTTAGCTGCCCGCTCAATGAGGGCATTGAAAGCTGCAGAGTCTTCTGTAGGGGACGTTTTTGCAGAAAAAAGTTGAGGGTCTTGTCCTGATTGAGGATCCCCAGGGTCACCACCAGCTGCCCAGGGTTCGTTGGTATCCTCAGGGTCTGTATAGACAGGATAGCTGTACTCATCCTCATCATCCCCCTCTCCAGCGTCCACATCCGAGTAAGTGGGCGAAACATTATGAGTCTTTGGGGAAAGTGGTTCCACCAAGACGGGAGTGACAGCAGAGTCTTTCTTTTTCTTGAGAGGGATCTTGTAAGACTCCATTGGGCGTTCTGGGGCGATTTTCCTCTTGTGGAGGGAAAGCTTGCCCGTTTCGGCATCGATGAAGTGCTCCTGATGCTCGTCCACTGAAGGTCATCGAGGTCGCGGGCCGGGGACCACCGCCGACACCTTCGGCGCAGAGGAGACCTTTTCGGGCACGCCGGCGACTGCCTTAGGAGCGAAAGCCTTCGGCGCCGTCTTCGGCGGCAACGTGAAATGGATGGGCGTGGACGCCTTAAGTGGTTTCTCCACCGGTTTCGTAGGTGGAGGATCCTTCGGACCGACTGACGCGGTCCCGTCCCTGATGCGCTGCAGGGAGGCCGTCACCTTCTTGGTGAACGCGGCGGATGGGCGCGCCGGTTCAATGGAATTCCTCGAGGCCACACCTGGAGTCGACTCTCAGGGCGTGGTGCCCTTGGCCTTGTCCAGCTGACGCAGAGTCGCGAGAACCTTCGGGTCATCCAGCCGCTTCTTCGGGTCACCAAGAGTTTTCTTCGGGTCGCCAACAGCCTTCTTCGGGTCGCTGAGGCTTTTGCCGGCGTCGACCGTCTTCGGCGCCGACGCGCTCGGCTCGACCACCGTTGCGTTAGTCTTCGGCGCGGCAGACTTTGTCTCAACGCCCTTGACTTGAGCCTTCGGCTCGACAGCCACCTTCGGCTTCCTCGGCGCCGAGGTCTCCGAGGCCTTGGAGCCGACCAAAGCGATGCGCACTTTCGGTTTCGAGGACTGCACCTGCGCAGTATCTGGAGTCGAGACTGTAGGTTTCACTTTCGGTTTCGTTTTGCCAGGGAGTGGCTCGACAGCAATGTCCGTGGCCGAGCCCGAAGGCGGGGCCGTAGAACCCATAGTGAGATCTTGGGTAAGGCCCGAAGGCGATCCCTCGACCTGAGCCTTATAAATTGGCACGGCCCCAGAGTCAGTTTGAGGAAGCTCCTAATCCGAGCTATCCTCCATGGCCCCGAGGGCCCCGTCGTCGTCCCCTACCTCGTCGACGACTTCTTCGGCCTCGAACATCTCCACATCTGCGTCGCAGTCGTAGTCGACGTCCGACGCGGGGTTCGACTCAGAAATGTCCTGGATAGATCCGTCCTCGACATACCCTGCATCGAAGATGTCCACAGGCGCCGATGCAGCATGCTGGGCCTCCTGGCACGCAGTTTGTGGAAGCTTAAGCGTCTTCTTGGACCTGAAGCGTGAACAAGCCATACACTTGTCTTCATCGTGGTCCGGCGACAGACACTTGTTGCACACCGGGTGGACGTCGATGTGGGGATACTTCGAGTTGCAGAAGGGACATCTCTTGAATGGACTTCGTTCCATGATGGACTGTCGATAGGTCTGGACTGTCGATAGGTCTGGAGCGTCGACTGGGCCTTCCGTGCCGAGAGCACGCGGGTGTAGAGAATCCGGCTCGGAACCGAGCTGGAAGAACTAAGACCGAACGCAAGACTATACCGACGTATTAGACTAAAGACCTTTTGGTCTCAAGAAAGTTTTCTATCGATTCCGACAAGAGAGACAAGACATCCGAACCCAATGGCAGAAAAAAACAATCTGAGGATGGAGTCGATACCCATGCGCACTGTAGTCCAGGGGAGGAGCCACCTATCTCGTGATACTTCGAAGACTCTTCTAGGACAACAATGTGCAATCATCCGGACCCAACACTAGGCGGCGATCTATGCACAGATATGAATTCAGCAGCCCACATGCCTCGAACACTAACTTCTCTTCAATTTTCCAAGAAATGATTCCTCCTAGAAGTGGATACATAGGATGCGGACTGTCATTTCTCGAAATGTGACAATGGTGTTTTCTAGAAACGACTGGTGCAAAGTAAAAGTATAGTGGATTAAGCTCTGTAAATGCTATTTCACTACTTTCTATTAAACAAAAGAGCCTACCACACATCGCCATAACACAATTTCGGTTCAATATGCTAAAAAAAATCTCCATTTAAAGGTTGGCAGTGTTTCGAACACTCTTCAGCAATCAGAATCAGTATCGAATAGTATGGCTTCAGGCCACAAAAATAAAAGCTGCCCTAATGATCGTCAATCGTATTTATGGCTGTGTGCTGTCCAATTACCCAGATCCCCCAATAATCACAGACACAAATCATGTTCAGCTCTGGGATGACAGTGCAGCTGTCTACAGGACCGACTGCCTACAATGTACATAGAGTGTACTTACGGTCAGCTCTCTGTGACCATTGGTGTATTTGCATCTGCTTCTTAAAGCCATTGCCTTAAGACATTCTCAGTCACATCTTAAGTCAATTCAAGAGGGGTAGTTTTCTGGTACACTCAACCATCACACTATTTGTGATGGGCAATTCTTTATATCATATATGCATTGTATATAGAAAGCAATCATATTCTTACTGAAACTGGTATTTCGTTTATGTTATTGACATGGTTTAAATTGTGAGCCTAAATCTATCATCATCCTAATAATCGTCGTATTATTCGTATATATATTATGGAGCTGTTGGAGCCGCTGGAAGTGAGCTGCCTGCAGCCTGCCTCCAGCCCCACGGTCCACGCCGTGCCGGTGATCTTACAAGTTACAACCAGACCGGTGGACACCACACCCTACGCTACCCAAATAAATACAGTTTTGCTTTTGGCACGGTCAGACGGTGACGACATACTGGCATAGATAGTTAGCATTGGCATCCCTAGTTAGCTGGCTTCGCTTAGCTAGTTAGTTTACAATGAATTACTGCTGCAGCTTAACTTAGAACTTTTAAGTGATTAACTTTTAATCTCTTACCGTTACTAGTGGTGGTGGGTCGGTCGGCCGGCAGGGGGGCGCACACACACTGCTAGCTGCACTGCACTGCCTCCTTGTACCTTTGCTGTTTGCTTTAATTAGTACGTGCGTACTATGATTGATTAGGCTGCGGCGGCCTGGTGCTGCCTGCTTGCTACCAGACTGCAGTCTGCAGGGCCAGACCGTCCTGTAGACGGAACTACTGGCTGCGTGTACTGCACACAGCCCAGCCAGGTCTCGTCGTGGGTCGGGTCGAGCCGGGGCCGCCGGGCTGACTTAATGTGGTCGATGACTCGTGGGGACCTGCAGCGGTGGTTATGCTGGGGCGTGGCAAAGTCGAAAAATCTGCGCGCGCTGCCGGGCCCACAGCCCCTACCCCATCAGAAGCTCCAGCACGGCCCGCCCAAATAATTCAGTGTGTGTGTTCTGCGTCCCGGACTTCGCGGCCCGCCCACCCACTGGCAAGTGTCAAACAGTCACCAACTCTGCGTATGCACTTAAGAAAGGCCTGCGGCCGCCATGATGATCATGACATAAATAAAATATTATATTATTATTAAATATTCTCTTGGACTTGGCCTGGGCAGGGGCAGCAGGGTTGATTAAGAAGTGTGAGTTGCGGCACTCAACTCGAATCGCAACAGTAAACGCCGTGATGCTGACGCCGGGGATGACACTATGACTCACACTCAGCGGAATACCGTGAAAAACCCGCTGCGGGCCTGTGGCTGCACAGAGTATAATAAAGGTACATTTTACAAAACAATAAAACATCACTGTGGGTGTGCGCAGCAGATGCGTAGACCCGGCCCTGATAATTAAGTGCCGGTGCTAAGCACCGGAAAGCACCGGCACAAATTAAGCACTGCTGTCGGACCATACTGTTTGCCGAAGTGACCGAGACTGGTCCATGGAGCTGGGAAAAGGCATAATCATAGGACCCGGGGAGAGGTGGGGAAACCCGGACATCCTATTTCCAACAAACCGGAAGATCCCAAAATGCAAGCTTTTTCTTACTACAGGATCTAGCCAAGTCCACCCTAGATACATCATAAAGCGAGGTCAGCCAGCCTGAGTGGGATGAAGCAACACAGTTTACCCAGAATTTACATATTTCTCTTCTGGCCATGAGGATTGGGTAGAAAATGAAAGATCTGGCTTGGCCCGTGACGTTGTCCTCGAGGCCAAAAATGATTAAAGGGAGAGTGATAGTTACTGAGACCTTCAAAATGGAATTCAGAGTCTTCTTCACCTCGTCCCAGAAGGGGTTGATTAAAGGGCAATCTTTGAACATATGGACATCCGATGCTTCTGGAAGGCCACATTTGTTGCATACTTTCCCAGACTGAAATTTCGATAGTTTTAGAGGAGAAAAATACGCCCTATGCACTGTAAAAAGATGGTTTTGTTTAAGCCAGGCAGGTTTTACTATTTTAAGCAGCAAAATAAATAAATCCATCCAGACTTGCATACACTGAAAATTTAGCTGATCTCCCCATAACTCATCAGCAAGTTTGAAGTCCCCATCTGCCTCTTCCTCGATTGCCCAGTACCACAATGCAACCTCCTTCCTACCCCCGGGCCTCGCCACTAGGAGTTCCTCAATATCACTATCCTTCCCCAAAAGGGTATCCTGCCTAAACTGTGCCTGAGCCCAGCTCTTCATCTGAATATATTTGAACCTGGATAGTCCTGGGCCCACTATCCCCCGTAGATCTACCCAGGACAGGATAGAGCGCCCTCCCAACAGGTCTCCCCACTTATAAATGCCCAGTCCCTCACAGGAATGATCAAATTATCCTGAAAGCATGTTGGTGTACCTGGGGAGTCCCATATTGGTGCAACATTTGAGAAGTAACTAAGCCCAAAGTTCCTTCTTATAATTGCCCAACGTCTGGCTAACGAATAGAGGACTTTTAATGTAACTTTTTGGAAAAACTTTTGGTCCCAAATTTAAAGAAGAAACCTTCCTCCGGCAGGCCTTCTCCCTTTTACATGGCCCGAAACATTTCTCAACCCGATGTATTAGTGGGTACCTTTAGGAGTATTCTCGAGTGCGAGAGCTGAAAAGCCCATGCATATTATCGTAGGTCCGGCAATGCCAAACCTTTTCCCTCCTCCTCCTGAGCTTTTCCCACACCAGTCTGGTCGCTTTATATTTCCAGATGAAGGAGTTAAATTTCCATTGGCATTTCTCTATTTGCTTGGTATCAAAAGCCAAAGGGATAGAATTAAAAAGAAATGTAAGTTTAGGCAGGAAGGACATCTTTACTATATTTATCCTCCCCAGAATGGATAAGGGGAGAAGAGCCCAATATTTTATCTGCTTTTGACACTCCCTGAACACCCGATCTAGATTGTGTTCAGGAATCTTCTCAACCTCTTGCGTAATTCTAATCCCAAAGTAAAGCAAACAGGATCCTATACTAAGTTGTGAATTGGGAAAATTCCAGGCCATGAATTCAGTTTTATTGGCGTTTATTTCATAGCCTGAAATCTTACCAAATTCCACCGCCCGGTTGAGAACTGTTGGGAAGGCTAAGTCGGAATCAGCCGTAAAAATGAGGATATCATCCACATATAGGGCCACCCGCTTTTCCCATCCTCCGAATTTAAAGGGAGCTATGTTAAGGTCTTCCCTAAGAACCTGTGCAAAGGGTTTGATGTAAAGATTAAAAAGAAGAGGGGAAAGCGGGCAGCCCTGCCTTGTACCCCATGTGATCTTAAACATCTCTGTCAGAGAGCTGTTTACTAACAGTCTGGCAGTCAGGGCCTTGTACAAGAGTTCAATAGCTCGGCAGAATCTATCTCCTAGATTGAATTATGTCATAACCTCCGACAGGTATGCCCAATTAACCCTGTCAAAGGCTTTGGTTGCATCGAGGGTTAAGACGGCCAACAGAAGTGAGATGGTGGATGCCATATCAATAGCGCCGACCAAATTGTACGCAAGATCCGCTAATTGACGCCCTTTGATGAAACCCTCTTGATCTGGGTGGATAATGGTACCAGCAACACCCCCCAACCTATTTGACAAGATGTTAGCAAAGATTTTATAATCACTGTTGAGGAGTGAAATGGGGCGATACGACCCGCAATCAGTCGGATCCTTAACTGGTTTAAGGATCAGCACTACTGTGGCCTCACTCCATGAACTGGGAGGATCGTCACCCTTAATGAGTATATTAATAAAGACTTTCACCAAAATAGGAATAATATCCTCCTTAAGTATGTGGTACAGCTCTCCTGGTAAACCGTCTGGGCCAGCGGCCTTCCCTCGTTTGGACTGAGAGATAGCCTTGCTAACTTCCTCATCAGTGATCTCAAGCTCCAATCCTAACTTCTGGTCATTTGAAATTTTGAGTAAGGAGACCACAACTAGCCAAGTTTTCCTCTTTTCAGTATCCACAACGATATCTTCCTTATATATCATTTGGAAGAAATCCCGAAATGCATTACCGATATTCAAATTGGATAGGCGGGGAGAAGTCTCACCCTCTACCATGATCTTACTTATGTAATTTCGCATCTGGTCAGATTTTGTTTTCCAGGCAAGTAACTTGCCAGCTGCCTCTCCAAATTCGAAATGGGAGATTTCACTTACTTCCCATCTGCGGGCAATTCTTTCTTGCAGAGTAGGTTAGAGTTGTTTTTTTACGATCCTCACTGGAGTCAATGAGAGTACGTACTTTCTGCTCAATGATATTAATCTCTACTTCTAGGCCCTGGATGGCATACCTAAATTTCTTCCTTCTACAGGAGGCTCTATTAGTAAAACAGCCTCGCCAGAAGGCTGTCAGAGCATCCCAGATGATGGAAGCCTTAGTCAAATGTAGATTTATCTCGAGGAAGTACTTAGTCTCGATACGGAGGAAGCTGATTTCATCATCCTCTAGCAAGATAGTACGATCGAAAGACCAAGAACTATGAAGGTGTTGCTGAGTAGGTATCAGATTAAAAGAGATTGGGGAGTGGTCGGAGAGGTGAGATGGCAGATAAACAATATCTTGACCTGAGTCTTTGAGACTGTAGCTGAACAGAGCATAGTCTATTCTAGACTTGTGTTTATACTTTAGGTTTTTAAACGATACCCCTAATTGATCCCCAGCCCTTTCCCTCCATATGTCAGATAGCCCTAGCTGCGACAGTTATTAAAAGTAGTTGCCGCAACTTGAGTTTGGTGCTTTGTCTAGCAGAGGGTCTAACACAATATTAAAGTCTCTGACCCAGATTACGGGTTCCGGAAAGTCTAAAAGATGAGAGCAGATAGTGTCTAAGTATGACGGATCATCCTGATTTGGGCCATAGTAACCCACAAGGGAGATAGGCATGCCCCCTAGGGAAACTCTCAATATCAGCCATCTACCGCTACTGTCTTCCCTGCATTCCAAAATTTGTTCCTTGGCTGGTTTTTTAAATATGAACAGTAGCCCTATGATATTTGCTGTTTGATCCGTGCAAATAAAAGTATCAATCCATCTCTAGTTTTTTAGTAAGATGATAGTCTCAGACTTAAGGAGATGCGTTTCATGGACAGACATTGAAGCGATGTCATGAACCCATATCTTCCCCTACCATCCCCGCCTGTAAAAGCTTCCTACCATACCCTGAATCTGGTCCTGGCTCGACCCCAAAAAGCTGCTGGATCCTCTAGAACACATCCTGCATAAGTCTAAAAAGTACTTGGTACACAAAGAGCACCAACAAATGAGGAATGTTTACCCTTTCACCCCCCCGTGACCCCTCCTCCCTTGGGAAACCCATCCCTAATAACTCTGGCTTGGTGTATAACCAGAATTTACGTCCTCCTGCTACCTCACTCTACTCCTCTACCCTAAACAATATCGCAAACGCTAAGAGAATAAAACAGAAGTAAATAAGAGCAAATAAGAGTTAGGCACAGATTACCTCCTGCCTTAATCAGAGTGTGAGTGTATTTCTGGACCCATACATTTATTAACAGTGAGACTTACAAGACATAGGGTCAGAGGATTAATCCCAAAAAGGCGAAGACCTTGACTTTTAACTATTAAATTATATTGTGCATTATATAAATCTTGTTTTACTTTCTCCTGCCCCCTTTTTTTACCTTTAATTTTTCCTCTTCCTTTTTTTTTCTCCTTTCTTTTTCCCTCTCATCTTTTTTCCCCCTTTTTTGCGCTTTCCCCTTTCCCTTCAGCCCATTTATCTTCTCGTTTTTTTCCCCCCTTGAAATTAATTAATGGAAGTAACCATTAGCTCAGCTCAAAATGGATTCATTCCTTCTCACGAAAGATGTCCCTTAAAGATGTCAACAAATCGTCAGCCTCATTTGGAGATCTGATGTTGTACTTTGTTATTCTACATACTTTTCAGAAAGGCGGGAAATCTTATTTGAACAGTAACACCCAAAGACCTGAATTTCTCCATTCTTTGGCCCAGTTACCATTGGAGATCCAGAGTAACTTTGGATAAATCAGAACGTACCTCAAATGGAAAGTCTGGACCCTTTAATGATTTTACTTTCAGGGCTAAGTTTAAGATCTTCTCCTTTAATGAATAAGTAAGAAAGTTAATTAGAATCTTTCTTTGTTTGGTCTTAGCAGTATTTAATCGAAAAGGATTTCTGTGAACCCTTTGAATATCCTGCTCCAGAAGATCAACAGGGTCCTCCAAATTCAGCGACTCCTTTAACAGTGCTGCAACAAAGGTTTTAATGTCGCTCCCTTCTTTGCCCTCCGGAGCCTTCAATAACCGTAGGTTATTCCTCCGTGAATAGTTCTCAAGTGTCTCCATTCTCTCCCTCATGGCGTCTCCATCCCTTCGAAGAAATTGAATTTTCATTTCAGCAGACCCCAAATTAGCTTTAAGCTCCTCTACTGAGCCCTCTAGAGATTCAGTTCTTTTATTAAGTAAATCTACTTTTTTCTCCAACACCTCACATGCTGCCCTAATCTCTGACTGGTTATCTGCCGAGATCATAAAGCCTGGTTTTATATCAGTTTTCAAGGAGGCAAGGAGAGCCTCGATCGAGGACCTAACTGGCAGTACTGCCCCACTTTCGAAGGAAGTAGGAGACCGAGAAGGCCCTGGTGGAACTAAAGGTGACTCCTTAGGTAGATTAGACTCATCAAGACTAGGTATATTAGTATCTGACCCTAAGGGCGGGATAGTGGTATCCAACTGCTCAGTCAAGGTAGAAGGGCTGGTACTGGGCATTGTGGATGTGGGTTTAGACATGATGCAAAGGAACTCAGAGGGAACCTCAGAAGATTTAGAAGTGTTATTGCTAGTCACAGGAGGGGAGCTATATAATTCAGTAGGAGCCTCTTGAATATTATTATTATTCAAAACCTGGAGCTGGACACTGAAAAAAGATAGCAAGGAGGGGGTAATACGAACAGTACTATTTTTCAGCACAGCTTTCTTCCTGGTCTCCCTCACAGCCCTCACCTTCCCTAGATATCTCTGCGAGGCTATGCCCTGTCCCAGGTCGGAGTCTTCCTTCTGTTGAACGTTGCAGCTGGAACCATCCAGTGTACTGTTTGGGTCCTCAGTGCTTTCCCCCCAAGACCCGAGCACGGGTAATTCTGTGGGGTGCAGATGTGTCCCTAGCCCGTTTCCCCCGCTTCCTACCCCCTTTCTTGCTCTGGGCAGCACTTGGGTTCAGGGTGGAAATCCCAGCTGCTTTTCTAGGCACCACAAAGTAACAACCCCCCTATGCAGAGGCAAGCACGCTCTTACCGCCCTCGAAAAGATGCTCCCCCGCTTCAGTGGATTCCCGTCCACCAGGGTCGGCATGCAGCTCTGAAGCAGCTGCTACTGCCGGGAAAAAGAAGGCGCCGATTCCGGGGCTGCTGCTGGTGCTGCTCGTATTGCCCCGGGGGAGACTGCGGAGAAGACCGCGGGCCACCGCACTGCGGCTTAGCTCCAGGGCGGCTCCAGCCCAGCGCGGCAGGAATGAGGGGCGCGGGAGCCGTTCGAGGTACTTGACGTCTCTGGGGCACATTCAGCAATTTCATCCATCACCTTAACGCTGGTGAGGGAGAAAAAAAAAAAAAAGAATACCGCCACAACAGCCTCCTCTCAGCACTTAAGCCGGCATGCCTCATTCAGGTAACGGAGAGAGGAGAGGAGAGAGCAGCCTAGGGAGGACGTGCGCTACCGGGTGCATTAAATGGCTTACACTTCTCTGTGTTAGGCATAAGGCTGCCCACCCACACTACCACTAATAGAACACTTTGGGATTTACATTGAGCCCTATACGCTTTTGAAGAATTCATGAACTCTGAGCACGGTATAACCAACTAGTGGCATACCATATACAGAGCGAGCTTCCTTCAGTGGGCGAGCAGCTTAAGCTTATCAAAGGGTAGTGCTAAGCATTTGTTGAACTCCCAGAGGCAATAAATGATACACACTCAAAAATAATTCTGACCAATTTAGAAAATAAATGTATCTAAAATTTTCAAAACAAAGAATTTTGGTATCAAATATGTACTTTTCAAAATATTCACTTTCTCAGGTACGTAAAATGTTCACTTAAATGGGTCTATACATGGTAAGTCTTTTCTCTGGGAAAAAAGCCTATACCGCATACAATTACTTGCAAAAGGTATCCAAGGGTCCCCTTCAGGACTTAAGGTGGTAGGGGGACAAAGTCCAAAGAACCACCAGCAGTTAGTCTTTAACTGCCCTGGAGCATCCGGGTGCACAGGTGCTAGTCAGGTTGGGAGATTTACACGCTGCCAGAAAGGAGAAAAGGGGGCAACCTAAACACAGGCTACAGAGGGGGTCTTGGGGACAAGTCAGAAAACTCCCAACGGGGGGCTCGGTTAATGAGGGCCCCTGGAGCAAGGAAGCACAGTCGGTTCTATGGAGCCGGGCCTGGGATGCTCAGTTGCAGTGATTAGGTTGGCTTAGTTGGTGCGTCATGGGCACTCACGGTTGTCGGTCTCGCCGTTTGAGGGGACAAAAATAGGACCGTTGGCCCACTCTTGAAGTGAGTCTTTTGCATTGCTGACGTCCCTCGACAATTGTTCGTATTGGAGGCATTGGAGTCCGGATGGGACTCAAACAGGCTTTGGTTGCTGCAAGGGGTCCGGTACCCCAGATATTAGCGCAGTACGGTACTAGCTGGTCCTGGGCTCCTCTCACTTGGTGGGGAGATGGATCTGACTTCCTCGAGCATGGTGACCTCTTCTTGGGCGCCTGCTGAGTTGGTGAGACCGAGGAGCAGCAGAACGGTGGGCTGGAGTTTGCTGTTTGGTGCCTGCAAGCTGCAAGATAGTAGATCCTTTACTCAAAGGGAGATTACTGGCAATTTGTGTAGTACTGGCAGTCCACCGGGGTTGTTGGCAGATGCACAGCAGCAGGACGAGTCGGTTTGTAGTGATTGTCTAGGCAGATGCCGGAAGGCAGGGTTGGGTGCTCTTCTTTGTACTCTTCTTGTGTCCGTCCAATCCGAGTCCCCGGTGTCAGGGGCACCACCTAAATACTAAAGTAAGAGTTGTTTAGGTGGTTGTCAATGGGCACTTACAAATGGGGCGCCTACACGCCCTATAGGATCAAGAACACGGAGACCTGGTCTGCATGACCGTCTTTTGAGTAGGAACCGAGGCAACTGTAAACTGTCAATGTCACTACTTATGTGGCCATTTCAGAGCAATCCGGATTAGCATTTCTCTGTGCTTCCAGAGCACACATGGAATCAGCTGGATAGGAGCTGGGCGCGTAAACAAAGTCTTCAACCAACTGATCAAACAAGCATTTCCAGCATACCGGTTTAGCAATACCTGGATGGGCAATTTGGGTATTTCTTCTTGTAAAACTTGAAAAGCATCCATGTGGGCTCCCCAACAGTGAGGCATCTATCCTGCTCTAGTTGAAGTCTCTGGTTGAAAAGGGTCACACTTCCACAGACTGGACAAACTGCACCACCAAGGAAGGAAGATGCTAATCCTGAAAAAGACAATTGGTCTGTAGGAAGGGGGGGTTTGCAGCGGGAATTTTTCTGGATTCACTATGCTGTGCATTATTCTGCGGTCTAGTGGTTGGGTCCGGAATCGTAGTCTTTTCTTTTTTGTTTCGTAGTCCAGGTGGGCGTTGACATCCCACCTTTTGGTGTCCTTCGTGTGACGTCAGCACGCTACCTGCAGGAAGCTCCCACCCTTGCGCGCCATCTTCAGATTTTTTTTTCCGCGGTTGGGTCTGGATGGTTCCCGAGAGGGCTCCAGACATTTTTGGAGAAAGAAGACAACAAAAGCCTTTTTTGGACGAAAAAAGATTGGAAAAGATGACGAGAGACTACACCATCGAAGGGGACGACGAAGGAACAGGAGACCTTCCAGAACTTCGACGTCCATCGGAGAATGCGCGCTCAGGGGGCCCCCTGAACTCAGGAGATGGACACCATTCAAATTCTGCCGTAACTGCCACCACAAGTACGCGCAGAAGGACCAGCACCCGGTTTGCAACCTCTGCCTACCGGTCGACCACGAGAGCAAAAACTGCAACGCCTGCTCCGCCTTCACGCTGAAGACTCTCAGAGTAAGAGCGAGGCAGAGGATGGCCAACGCCAGCATGCAGGGCAAGGGCCAGCCACCACCCCTTCGAGACCTGGGGCTCTCAACAGACGAAGAGGACAACGTTGCCGGAGAAGACGACGACTACACGGTCGTAGAGACTGATAAAAAGACTCCTAAAAATGTAGGAGACTCAACGGCCATTAAAGCCCCGAAGGACACTCGACAGTCTGACCCAGACTCTCGAAAAAACGAGGGCAAGTCCTCGAAAGCGCTGACGCCGAAAGCTTCGGCGTCCGCGGCTACATACAGGCCCAGCGGACCCTCAGAGAGGGACTCCCAGGCACAGAAAGCTGGAGAACAGCAAAAGTCGTCAAAAAAAGTCCCCGAAAAGGAACGTTCGATGCCGAAAGAAAAGGACCCGAAAGCCAGCTCGGCGCCGAAGCCCGGCTCGGTGCCTAAAGTCACCTTGACGCCGACCAATCCGCCGATTCATTTGACGCCGAACGTGCCGCCGAAATAGAAAAGAAAAAGAGACGGCTCAAGGCCGAAATGTAGAACATCCTGCAGCGTAAATAAGAATTCAACGCCAGGATGAAGGACTTCTTAATCCCGATGAAACCAAGACCACAGGTTGTCGAGATAATTGAGGAAGAAGACTACGATGTCGGAGGTCAGTCGGGAAGCCCAGAGGGGCTGGAAGATCCAGAAGAAGAAGCCTCTTACTACGAGGAGGAGGGGGATGACGACCAGAGGACAATCCTGGGCTCGGCATCCTCGAAGAGATAAGACAAAGTGGCAAGACCTCGACACCGAGAGTCCGGAGGATAACGTGGACACGTATCCTTAGAGACCCTCGCCGCCTGATGACATTGGGGTTTACAACACAGTCATCAGAAACGCAGCTACAGCCTTCGGGGTAAAACTCGACGAGGAAAAGCAGAAGGGAGATTTCCTCCTAGAAACACTGCTCCCAACACAAACTAGGAGCCAGTACCTGCCGATGCTCGACAGCATCAAGGCACAGGGGAGAGAGGCTTTCAAGGAGCCTGTAACTTGCAAAGCCATCACACCCAGGACGTAGAAGAAGTACAAACATTCCTCGAAGGACCCGCCCTACATTCAGGGATCAGTCACGGCGGACTCCATTATTACAGCTACGGCAAGGAAGAGGGCTAACGTGCCAATAACTTCCGGGCCACCCCCAGACAAGGAAAGCAGAAGGATGGACCTGACGGGGAGAAAGATCGAACGGAATGCCGCAATGCACTGGCGCATGGCAAATTCCAACGCACTGCTCAACAGGCACCAGTAACAGATCTTAGACAAACTGGGCCAGTTACTGAAACACCTCCCTGAAGAACACCGGCAAAGGGCTGCACATCTTGTGGAAGAAGGGAAGAATGTGGCAAATTCTTGCCTCAAAACTGCCTTGTACGAGGCTGACACGGCCAGCAGACTCATGATGATGGGCATCACGGAAAGAAGGCAAGCCTGGCTCAGGATTTCAGGCTTCAAGCCGGAAGTGCAACACAGCATCCTGAACACCCCGTTCAATGGAGAAAGACTGTTTGGTGCTCCAGTGGATGAGAAGCTCACCCAACTGAAGAAAGATAACGAGACTGCAAGATCCATGGGGGCCTTGCAATTCAGAGGAACAAAGAGGGGCACCCCGTCACGAAGACCTAACGGGAGGGGAGGAAACCAGCCAGAAACATCGCACCAGGTGTTCCAGCAGTCCCACCCGTCCGACACAGCAAGAGGCAACAAAAACAACCCTGGCAGTACCAACAAAGGGGCCAGTCCTTTCCCGGGAGAGGGAATGGACGTGGACAAAATAGAAGAGGGGGTCAACAACCCGCCTTTAAGTGACTGTCACGTGGCAGGTGCCCACCCATGCAAAAACTCCCAGGATGGAGCACTGATACAAAAACAAGGGGTTACACAAGCTAAACATCTGCGATCATGTAACACCGGTGGGAGGAAGAATAAACCTTTTCTTCCAGGAGTGGAAGAAAATAACCACAGACAAGTGGGTACTCAACATACTACAGTTCGGGTACTGCATAGAGTTGGAAAGGAGACCACCAAACAAAAAAACGAAAAGAAGGGCGCTAGCAAGGAAAGAGCTAGAACTACTTCAAGAGGAAGCAAAATAACTCCTGCAAAAACAGGCCATCGAAACAGTACCTTACAAAGAAAGGAACAGGTGTACTCAACCTACTTCCTGGTACCAAAGGTAGACGAGACAATAATACCCATCCTGGACCTGAGGTTCTTAAACAGTACATAAGAACGCAAAAATTCAAGATGACGTCCCTACAAGAGGTAATTCCTCAATTACAAGGCAGAGACTTCATGGTCACCATAGACCTCAAGGATGCCTACCTGCACATTCCAATGAACTAGGCACAAGCATCTACTCAGATTTATCATCAACAAAGACCACTACCAGTTCACAACCGTGGCGTTCAGACTAAAATCTGCGCCAAGGGTCTTCACAAAGTGCCTCGCAGCAGTCACAGCACACCTAAGAAGGGAGGGGATACACGTATACCCTTACCTAGACGACTGGCTAGTAAAAGCAAGTTCATACTGAACGTGCAAGCTGCACGCACAAAGAGTGAAAGACACACTGATGGGCCTGGGATTCTCCATCCACTGGCGGAAATCCTCAATGAAACCGGAGCAAGTAAAAATCTTCTTGGGAGGACAGATCAACACCTTACAGAACAAGGTGTTCCCCAGCGAGAAGAGAACGCTAGCGCTGCTGAAGGAGACACGACTCTACCAGAAGGGGCAAGCTCGGACAGTGAGGACGGCGAGCAAAGTCATGGGCATGATGGCGTCTTGCATACATCTGGTGCCAAATGTGCGGCTGCACATGAGACCTTTCCAAGAATGGCTACAGGAGCAATGGTCACAAGCTACAGGTCGTTGGGAAGATCTAGTGGTTGTAACGCACTCAGTGCAAGAAGAGACAGCATGGTGGAACATGGGGAACATGAGAAGGGGGAAACCTCTGACACCACCAACGCCAACGGTGACCATCACCACAGACGCATCCCAGAAGGGATGGGGCGCTCACATGAAAAAACTCAGAGTAAGGGGTCTGTGGACACCAGCAGATGCCGTAAAACACATCAACTACCTAGAATTAAAGACCGTCTTCCTCGCAATAAAGGCTTTCCAGACGAAGTTGTACAACCAGAAAGTGTTGATCCAGACAGACAACACAACAGCGATGTTCTACATAAACTAGCAGGGAGGGACACAATCAGCCCCGCTTTCAAAATTAGCGCAAGAAATGTAGAGATGGGCCATCCCACTCAAGATAGACCTGCTAGCCATACATCTACCAGGAAAGGACAATGTAGAAGCAGACTGGCTCAACAGACATCGGCATCCCACGAGTGAGAGCTCAATGCACAGGAAACAGAGACGGAACTCATGAAGGAGCCTTTTGAACCAATCCATAAGGCCTCCCTACAAATGCTAACGATGAAGACAGCATTCTTAGTGGCAATCACCTCGCTGCGCAGGGTGAGTGAACTACAGGCGCTGACGCTGCAAGAACCCTACATCCAGATACATAATGATAGGGTGGTGATGAGAACGGACCCACACTTAATGCCAAAGGTGGTGTCAAGGTTCCACATCAATCAGACAATACAAATACCAAGTTTCTTCCAGAAACCAGCCACAAGTGCAGAAAGAGCACTGCACACTCTGGACGCCAGAAGGGCAGTCATGCACTACATAGAGAGAACTAAGGGACACAGGAAAACAAAGCAGTTCTTTGTGTCCTTCGCAAACAGTTTCATGGGGAAACGAAAGGAACCATTGCAAGGTGGATCGCACAAATAATACAGTTGTGCCACAAGCAAGCAGGACAAGAACTGGCATAGGGTACACAAGCCCACTCTACCAGGAAGAAAGGAGCTACGATAGCATTCCTGGCTAACACACCCATTCAAGACATATGCCTGGCGGCAACATGGGCTTCAGTTCACACGTTCACGAAGCACTACTGTGTGGACATACAAATGAACAAGGAAGCACAAGTGGGACAGAAAGAGCTTCAGCACATATTCAACAACCAACGCTCATCTTCCACCCAGCCGCCACAAATATAACTAACCGCTACAAAGTCTATGCACAGCATAGTGAATCCAGAAAGATTAACGCTGCCAAACAAATAGTTTCTTACCTGTCGGTGTAGTTTTGCAGCTTGATGATCTTTCTGGATTCACTAGCGAATCCACCCGCCTCCGCCAGAAAGATGAGGCTTGAGAGAAAGGTGGTAAAAACAAAGACAAGACTGAAACAGACACCTTTGAGGTTAAAGCGATGAATCACTTACTTGAACATTGCCATAGATACGCACACAAAACGAGAAAAAGAATCCGAAGATGGCGCCCAAGGGTGGGAGCTTCCGCAGGAAGCGTGCCGACGTCACAGGAAGGACACCAAAAGGTGGGACGTCGACGCCCACCTGGGCTACGAAAAACAAAGAAAAGACTACGATTCCGGACCCAACCACTAGACCGCGGAATAATGCACAGCATAGTGAATCCAGAAAGATCTTCAAGCTGCAAAACTACACCGACAGGTAAGAAACTATTTGTTTCTGTTGCAGTGACACACCCCCTCCCCCCCACACACTTTTGCCAGATTTCTGATGCACTTTGACTTGATGTGCCCCGTGTTCCAGCCAATCAGGTTCCCAGGGTCGGTGTTCTTTTCCAATCTGCACATTGGTACTCACAATTGGCACCTCTCTGGCCACATGTACGTCCCTTACAAAAGGTAACATGGGTACTAAGGGCACTGTGACCAGGGAAGGCCTCCAAGGGCTGCAGCACATAATGTGCTACTCTTAGAGTCCTATACCTTAACACACACACACAGCCATTGCAGGCTGCGTGCTTTGCTGCAGAGAAAAGTCGACATGACACACACACTTGTGTACCATGCCTGCAACCCACTGTTTATGGTATTGGTATGACACGCCTCTAGCTGGGTGCACTATACCACTGGCAATGGTACAGTTGCATGTTCACTGTACCCCTACAGTGTCTAAATCCATTCTCAGACATTGTAAGTGAAGTAAAGCCATAAAAGAGTATATGGTCTGGGAGTTTGTCATTATGAACTCCACAGCACTGTAATGGCTTTACTGAATTCTGAAAAGTTTGGTAGCAAACTTCTTAGCACAGTAAATCCAAACTGGTGCCAGTGTGGGATTAGTTATACCATGCATTTAGAGTGCATCATAGAGATGCCCCCTGAAAAACGATCAGACTCCGGTGGGATCCCTGACTGGTAAACACCAGCCTGCAACCACTAGACATGTTTCTGGACCCTTGGGTGGGAGCTTCTCTCCTTGGGCTCATAAAAAAAGCCTTTCCTGGGCGAAGGTGTTTGCACCTCCCCAGGTCAGGAAGAGCCATCTGTGGCAGGGGAGCTTCAAAGGCCTTGCTGCCTAAGTAACACGACCCCCAGCCTCTTCTTGCTATCAGGAGCAGGCCCCCTTCCCGTGTCACCCTCTGTTCGGTGGGAAAAATTGGAGCAGCCCAGATGGTGTGACCACTCTGCCAACCCCATTCCTCAGGTGGGGGATGCAAGGTAAAGCCCACTCTTCAGTGCCCGCCATCTTGCAAATGGCAGGCACTCACCAATCAGGATTAGGGATTGTGCCCTCTCCCCCATGTGGGATGAGCACCCCAAGGGCGTAGTCACCCTGAGGTCAATAGCCCATTGGCTAATGACCCCAAGATCCCTAAAGCGCCCCTAAATACCGTATTTAAGGGGCAGCCCTGAACCAACAAGACAGATTCCGGCGACCTAAGAAGAAGGATGAAAGAAGACACCTAGCAAAGCAGACTACAGAGAAGAACTGACTTGGCCCAGGCCCAAGCCCAACCAGCCCATCTGCAGTCTCCGAACGATCCTGTGCAAAACATCACCTGGTTCTGCAGCCAGCGACTTCCAGAACCCCTGGGAGGACTGCCTGCCTTCAACAAAGACCAGATCTAAAGAATCACCAAATAAAACTCAGAGCCTGCTGCGGACAAAGAAACCAGACGCTGAAACCACCACTGCACCCGATGCCTATGGCCCGAGTTAGAGTGGCCCACCAGTCCCAGCGAGGTCCCACCAGCACTCCAGAGTCCTAGTCCACCATGGGTTGGCTCCTCCAGGACTTCACAACGTCGCCTGCAGCCTCTGCATGGAGATCCTCCCGCCCCCAACCACGAATGGCTTGGTAAGGTGAAATCCGACCTCAGAAAACACCCCTGCATCCAGCCACCCTGCGCACTGGAGAAGGACCTGAGGCGCACCGACATCCCGAGCATCCCAACCTACGTGCCCAGCTGTTGGTTCCTCCCGGCACACTTCCTGGACCGAGCCAAAATCCAAAACTGGCAACTACCATTGAAAACAACAGGGCACCCGATGCCAAATCAGCACTCTGCACCCAGCCGCGCCCCTGTGCTGCTGTGGGTGCACCTTGTGTGCTAACTCAAATACCTCTTCGACCGGAACTAAACCCTAGGAGCTTTGCCCCCACATCCAAGTAGCGTGGCCATGAGCAGCTACTAATAGGAGGCCCAACTGGATAGCATTGGGCCTCAGCACTCTGCACCCAGCTGCCCTAGTGCTGGCTGCTGTTGGTGCTTTTTGAGTGCATCCTTGACCCTGGGGGAACCCTGCCAGAACTCAACCCTCAAGACTGTTTACTTACCAGCAAAATGACCACCCCCATTTTTCTCCACAGGAAGGCATGGATTGTTTTCCTGTGAAAAAAGTGTTGAGGGTGTTTTGTATGGAAACTTGGGTTTTGATAAGAACTGTTTTGCTAACCTTTTATCCAGGAAATGTCCCAGTGTGATACCTAGGCATATCACTCGGGGTAGAAAAAGTAATCTGAAAAGTAATTTAAACTGTTCCTGGACATTTGGCCTACCTGCATCTATATTCTACAGCATTCAACTGTAATTTGAGAAAAGTACTATTTATACTTACCTGCACCAAGTATGGCTTGATTCTAAAAATAGAATACAACAAAAATATATTTTTGATACAAATAACTGGTCTGTGTTCAGTCTGAGTGTGGAACATTTCTTGCCTGACTGTGTACAATAAATGCTTGACACTACCCTCTGATAAAGCCTTACTGCTCTCCCACACAACCACAAATAGAGCGAAAGGTATTATCTACTCTGTAAGCTTTTGGGGATTCACTGGACTCTGTGCACACTATACCATACTTTGGTTTGGTATATACAGGGCCAGCTTCCTACATAGTCTGTCTGAGAGCTGGTGCCTTTGGTTTGCCAGACACTGATGCAAATGTGTCATTTGAAGACAGGCATTTGGAACCAAAACAAATGCAAGAAATCATCAAACCCAGAAACTAAGATTTGGCAGGCAGTCAGGCAATTCATCCATTCATCCTGCAAAGATTCTGACCTTTCAGACAGACAAAAAATAGTCTCTCTTCCAAAAGGATACACTAATGCTGATAGTGCGCCTACGAGTGTCAAAAGAGAACAGATGGTCTGAACTCGAATTGCCGTAAACTGGATTCACTTTTGAGGCCCAGTTGACACAGATAATGTTGTGTTGTATTGACGTTCTGATGTGTTGATGCCTTTATAAGCCAGTCATTCAAGTACGAATAGATGTGGTTTCCCGTTCGGCAGAGGTGCACCGCAACCCATACCATGCACTTGAAAAAGGTCAGTGTTGCTGATTTGAGGACAAAAGGCAAAACTCTGTATTGATAATGGGAACTGCCCACCTGAAACCTTAAGAATTTGCATTGCTTCTGGAAGAAAGCATCTCAAAGGTCTATCGCACACACCCACTCCCCATTGATGTAGTTGGGGTGTATCTTATGAACTGCCAACATCCAAAACCCTTCTTTCTCCAAGTTGTCTGTCATCCTGAGGTTTAGGATTGGACAGTATTCCTGTTGTTGTCTTTTCTTTAGAACAAGGAAGAATTGGGAATAAATTCCCTTTACTTTCGATGCAGGGGGACCAGTTCCACTTCTGACTTCCAAACTATGAATCAAAGCACCTCTAGATGGTACTGAGATGTCTTCTTTTCTGGAATGAGTGAAAAAGATGCAGTGAACCAAAGACAATAGCCATTCTCTACAATATGGAGCATCCATTCATCAGTTATTTTCCTCCACTCTACCACACAATTCCTTGTTTACCCTATTGAGGTGGTGAAAGGAAGGTGAGGGGAGTCACTGTTTGGAAGGTTTTCCAGCATCACCAGATGTTTGTTGGACAGCTTTTTTTTAGTAGTCTTTTTCGAGGTTAAAAAGGCTTGTAATGTCGTTGCTGCTGATGGAACAGCTGTGACCACTGCAGAGTTTGAATCCTTTGCTGATGGTAATGCCTCTCTGAAGGTTTGTACACATGATTCCTGTACTCCTTACATATCTCTGGTCCAACAGTTTTAAGTGTTTCCAACTGAGTTTTCATGAGCTGCATTCCATCGGCATGGGCCCCAAACAATGTAACATCAGAGAATGGTAGTTTTAAAATATTTGGTTGAGCTTCTGGTTTTAAACTGGTCAGGCAGAACCATAAAAAAAAAAAAAAAAAAAAAAAAAAAAATCGATGAAAGGCCAAGCCTTGGGCGGCTAAGACGACAATCAGCAGCAGCAAAAACCACTTAATTGGCGACAAACATACTCTTTTGGAGAACATCTCTGAAGTCCTGTGTATCTTGTCAAGAAAGATTTTCTTGAAATCTCGGAAGAGTCTCCAAGAGAGATCTGCCACACTGCCTGATTAAGGCAATTCCACTCGCCATTTTGACAGCATTTACTGATGTTCCACAAGACGTTCTACCGGCTGTGTCCATTTTCATACTCTCCTTCTCAGGAGCCACTGTGGAGGATTTCACCTACCATAAATAAATCACTTGGATGGTCTGCATGCAGAAAGAGAGTCCTGCTCAGGAGGTTTTCACTTCTTTAGTAGGTGTTGGAGGAGATCTAGCTGAAGGTGGGGCTAAAAATAGCACAATTACTGGCTCAATAAGACCTGGAACCAGGAGTAGCAAAGGACAAAGAGGTACAGTGGTGCAGCGTTTCCTAAACGGACTTGGGTTTATTTGCACCTCTCACCATGACCTTGTTTAAGATGGTATGGTCATCAATAAATGCCACCCTTGCCAGTGGGGAATCTGAAATTCAGAGATAATGAAGAACAGTAGGTATGATGAGAACATCTGGATCATCATGTTAAACCTGACCAATGTGTTGATCTTGAAAGGTGAGGAGACCTGTCGCAGTGAAATAGAGAGAGAAAGAAACACAAAAATTGTGTCAAAATTGAGGCAGGTAAAATTAGATGAGTCACGGATTTGTTATGGATCCTGTGTCTTTATGCATTAATACTGCAAGGCTACCTTCCCGGAACTGCCTGAAAGTGGTAGAAACCAGTTCAAAAGTTTGGGAGACTACTTCCGGATAGAACAATTTTTAAAAATCCATCTTTCCCACAGTGGTTGGGGGTGGGTGGGTTCGACTGTGTTTTGTTCTTTGGGGTTTTGGTACTTCTTTCCAGTATCATAGAGTCCTGTGATGCTGTATATATGTGCAGGCCAATCAGGCTTTGATGTATGGACTACAAACAATAAAAATTGTTGTGAAAAAACTAATAACCATTTTACAGGAGTACTGCAATTACGGGGATATATATATATATATATATATATATATATATATATATATATATATATATATATATATCTGCTGTCCGGGCATTCATATTAGTAAAAGGAAATGATACACATTTTGATGAATTTCCTAAATACTGTAAGTTTAAAATAGAAAAATCAGAGTTTCTAACTCCAGAATTTCCTTACCCCTGAACTTGGATTGCTGGCTTTTGAATTAGCTTGTCTGTTGTGCTCCCCTAGTAGGGATCTTGTAGCAGCATTTGGGAAGTTCTGAAATGCATTTGAGGCCGACATGATTCCTTCTGGTAAACCTCCTTTACTTGAATGTTTCTCCTGAGGCAGTCCAGATATCAGCGGGGCCCCAGAATGCTGATTTAGAAAAAATGGCAGGATGCCCATTTTTGTTGCTTGCATTGCAGAATGTGTTGCATTGCCTGTTTTGACAAACATACAAAGAAACTTTTCTATTAGGTTCTTACCAAAATATTGTTATGAATCAAAATTATGCTGCAAGAACTATACTGTGTGCGGATCGCCTAATGCTAAATTAGGAGACAATGACAAATTAAATGACAAATTCAGCACTGCTACCTACAATTCTGGTCAATTGAATTCCAGTATATTAACTGAAATAAACTCCACTCACCAGCAAATTGACCTGTAGAGACAGCTACATTTGTATTTATTACTTTAGGCATCTGGAATTTTTCCTTAGCATGGCAAAACAGCTGTACTAAAGAGCTTAAATGATGACTCAATTATTTGGAAAGGGCTTGAATGACTTATAACTGAATCTCCTCCACCAGGCCACTCCACAAGACAATCCAAACTGGAACCCTAAATTCTGCCTTGCAAACAAATTATTTTCTCTGGCTAGCTGAGTGAGGTCTACAAAGGCTAGAGAGGGATAAGATCAGAAGGTCTGGTGGAAGGTAACTATGAAAAAGGAGTTCATGAATTTAGAATTACAGGAATGAAAGGAATGAACGGATTACTTCCATCTTCCATAATTTGCAGTTAAGTTCTTTATAGGAACAATTTGGGAAAAAGGTCACTTGGTTCAGGTACCAGGCACCACGCATATATACTGATATGCATATACCCAGGAACCTCCACCTAGAGCAGATAGTTCTTACCACGTGGTAACGCGAGTTACAAATGAAATGAATGTTCACTGCAACTATACTACTGTTATAGTTGACTCAGGTGTCTTATGATCCTGCAACATTATGAAACTTCTTTGAAGGCCTATAGCTAGTAATGCTTATGTTTATTGAAAGAGTTACTCCAGTTTTTAATAACCGCACACCAAGTTGTCAAGTTACAGAAGTTCATAGCACACATCCTTAAGTCTATATAATAGCTGGTGTTCAAAGCATTTCATAATGGTGTTTTAGCTAGTATAACACACTTGTCTCACAAGACCCTTAGTTAGTTTCAGTAAGCTTAGTTCCGTGGGAAGGGAAGCAATTCCCATGTATAATAGTGTCCCTGCGAGGGAAGCGTCTTCCTGCCTTCGTCTAATGTCTAACGCTTCTGCTGGGGGAAGGAATGGAGGGGAAGGGAAGAGAAGAGGGGTTTTGTATTTGTATTTTTGATTGCTTGCTGTTTTTATCTTTATTGTGATTCTATACATCATTTTTGCTGTTGTCTTTTAACCAATGGCTCTAAGAAACTATGGTGCATTCAGAAAAGTGTCGCAACAGGGAGACTCTTATACACTGAGATTTCACAGGCAGACTTAGACAAGGGGCAATTATCGAGATATCTGTAGTAGGCTTTTTTCGCAGAACACTGAAGTACCTAATCTATGTATCTAAGAAGCTAAAACTAATGATAATCATTGTAGTTACTGATCATAGATTTCACTCATGACAATATGACATCCCCACCTCAACAAACATTAAAATAATATCACTGCACGTCATAGGCCTCAACCATCCGGTCAACAGGAAATATATTTTTGACTACATACAGAAACAAAAGGTAGACCTAATCCTCCTACAAGAAACTAAACTAGATACCAAACTAGCCAACTCACTGATATGCCACCAATTTCCAGATGTGGCGGGTTCTGCTTCAGTGGGCAAGAAAAATGGAGTCTTAACACCGATATCTAGGAAAGCCTGGTCAGACAACCTCGCACACTGCCGACAAGGAATTTAGATGGGTTATAACAAATCTAAGAATAACTCTGATCTTTACATAGTTAACATTTATGCCACCACAAATGACGACTCAGAGTTTTGGGATGAAATTGGAGAGCAGATTAGCCGGATCCCCGATTCAGCCACACCCATACTAAAGGGGGGGGGTTTAATCTCCCAATGGATCTTGACCTCGATAGGAACTCAAATTGCACTCAAAAAGCTTTACAGTAAATTCAATATGATAGACACATGGAGGCCACAGAACCCTGCAGGAAGGGATTACACATTATATTCTCACCCACATAGTTCATACTCCCGCATAGACTACCTCCTGATTTCAGGGAATTCAACTAGCAGAATTGACCAGATAACCATAGAGCCGAGGGTCATCTCAGACCACTTCTGCATAACACTAACTATTACGGACTCAAACCCTCTGTTAAAAGAACTCCTTAGAAGAATTAATGATGATGTTTTGACCACAATACAAAACAAAGCGCTTATTGAAGAAGCAATTAAAAATTATTTGATAGAAAACAAGGAAAACAAGACATCGCACCTCACCTGGTGGGAGGCACTGAAAATTACGATTAGGGGAATTGTAATTAAAAATTAAATAAAACGTGAATAAAGAGGCCAATGAGAAACTACACACTTTAGAGAAGGAAATCTCAGCCCTAGAGAAGATTCATATAATTAAGAAGGACTTGCAATCGCTAACAAAAATACTAAACAAGAAATATGAAAATAATTAAATTATTAGTACCAGAGCAGGGGTCTGGGTTAATAAACAAAAAAGCCTATGTTTATGCGAGGCCAACAAGGCCAGGAAATCCCTAGCCTCATACCTTAAAGTTAAAATGCAGAAAAAAAGCATCAATGCTATTAAGGATGATACAGGTACTATCCACGCGAATCCACTTAAAATTGCTGATACTTCCAGGTATTCTACCAAAAACTGTACGACTCCAACACGAAACTGAATCCCATGAAGGTTAAAGAATTTCTAGACAAGATCTCACTCAACTCCTTATCTGACCAGGAAATAAGCTCATCAATGGCTCTAGTACGCTCCAAGAAGTAGACACTGCCATTGAAAAGCTAAAACCTAGTAAAACCTCAGGCCCGGACGGATACAATGCAACCTTTCTTCAAAACATTCACCTGCCACTTAAGACAACCCATCTTGAACTTATACCGCCAATTTGCAAACAAAGGCAAAATCACAGGCACACCAGCAGAGGGAATCACAGTCATCACAAAAAGCTATAGGCCGATATCACTAATAAACCTTGACTGCAAAATATAGGCTATGATATTGTCTCACCGCCTGTAAAAACACATTAGTAAGCGTAGTCACCCCTCGCAAGTAGGTTTCCTTAGACATAGGTTCTCTAGCGATAACACCAGGATGTTTTGCCATGCAATTGAAGCAGCTAAGCAGATAGACCCCCCTACTGTCGCTATTACCCTAGACGCTGAAAACGTGTTCAACAGAGTTGACTGGGCTTTTCTGCGAATGATACTAGAAAGGTTCGACTTGGGTAACTCACTGATACAAATGATCATGGCATAAGATCATGAACCTAGAGCCAAAGTAAGGGCGGATGGTGCAGTTTCCTCTTTTCTCGCACTGCAACAGGCACCAGAAAAGGACACCCTATCTCCCCGTCACTTTTCCTATTAGCTATAGAGCTTTTCCTCCAACACTTGAGGGAAAACATAGAAATCCCAGGGATTGAATTTGGTAATACAACTTTCAAAGTGGCCGCATACGCGGATGATATTCTAATAATCACAAGAGAGGCTGAGACAGCTAAACCGGCCATTATGAACACAATACAGGAGTTCTCTGAAGTCTCAGGCTACATGCTTAATAAAGATAAAAAAAGAAGTCAAGCTTCTAAACTCCCTGGGAAGTAAGCGAATCCTGGGGGATTCCCGAGTTCTGGCATGGCAACCGGGAACAATTAAATATCTGGGTCTATTATTCACTAATGATCCCATAACTACATTACAATAGAAAGAAAAATCCACTTAAAAAAAAATCTCCGATCTACTGATGGATGGCCACCAAAATTTCTATCATGGTGGGGAATGATAGAAGCAATTAAAATGATATTGCCACTAATTAAATATCTCATTAGTATGCTCCTGATTACTATATCGAAAGAAAACCAAGCTAGGTTTTCCATATGACGACACTGGCCACCAAGGGCAGTTGATGGGAATCCTTACTTTTCTGCCCTCCTCAGGGTTTCTTCTGATATGAAGTCGCATTTGCGTCATAATTCTTTCACTATCATCGATAGTTAGACAGTAAAATGATCTAGTGTGAGTCCTGTTCCTATCATTTGTTCTGTGTAGAGTCTCTTGTTAGACCTCCAGTTTCCTTTTGTTGTTTAATAGAACACCCCACCCAGCATCAGTTTAGCAAAGTAACATAATAAGTCATAATGGCCACTCCGTAAACTGAGTTCTAGATCATGGAAAAGTTTGTTTTATTACAAAAATCTCAAAATTAGGCAGCACAGATTAACAACATGAAGGCTTAAAGTGCAAAACACTAGAGAATAATCAAGAATCAATAAATGATTAGAAGTATCAAATGAGCAGCAAAAACCAAGGAAAGGTTGGACAACGTCCTCCACAGAACAGGAAAGTCTGCAAAGAAAATCTCAGAATACCTGGCTCACCCCAAAACGAACAGGTTCTTACACACAATTCTTGCAAAGACATTAGCTTGATGTACAGATTAAGTATGCCATGATCCATGTAACTGTAAATGACATTATATGTTAGCATTATCACATTGTTCAAGTAAGTACGATGCTCTCCAAACAGTCTTCTGGAGATGTTTTTAACAGAACTTGCAACGTCTAACAAAAGCAATTTATTAACATGCCAAATAAACTCTGCCACAGAAGGACAGTAGAAGAAACCTTAAATATTACAACCTCCATAGTACACTAGAAGCTTCATTTAATAGGCTTTAGTTTTATTGTTGTACAAGAAAACATATTACATCAGTTTTTTTCACATTCAGGGAGCCTGTGGGGAGTGAAGATGTGCAATGGGGCCTGATGACTGGGTGAATGCAGGAGTGAAGACAGACAGAAAGAGTATTCATTTTAACCAACATAGTAGCATCACTAAAATGTGGCATAACCGGAACATGCTATTGCACACATTTCCAAACCACTCATTACTGTGTTTCAACTGCATACATTTGATTTATTTTACAAGAGTTTTATATAGCGCAAACTTGACCCGAAGGTATCGAGTTCCAGAGCGATTTACACGAGCACCAGTTGCGTTACATGAGGACACATTCATTTTTGTTAGGCATGGGGAGATTAAGTGCTTTGCCCAGAATCACACGATGTTGCACGACCTTGCAAAGACTCGAACCTGGTTACCCAGATTTAAGGTGGACCACCCTAGCCTTTAGGCCAACTCCTCTCCCCATATATTTATTTCATTGTTTACTCATAGATTCAACATAAAAAATTATTAATACTCAATGGTAAATATAACCTGAAATACAAACCTACAAAAAAAACTCACACAGCCATACTCTTATTCTTTCCAATCCAATGTGCAACATGCAAAAAGATATGAACTGCCTGTCGTTGACAAAGGCATGGTGGACACGAAGGTGGCCATCAAGGAAATTGTCACTGAATGAAACGTCAACCTGGAAGTTGTTGGTGAGGATATAGTTGGCCAAACTTTTAAGGTGGATGTGGAATATTTGAAAATTGGTATCAAGTTTGAGTATCCTTAGACAACCCCTGCAACTCAGCCCCCAGGGGACCAGCATTGTTTGAAAATCAAAGCAATAAGGTATTAAGAAAGTGATGATCATTTGGACATTTTACCAAGGTATGTCAGAGGCCCATTCCCTTAAAAAGCTTGCTTGAGGCTGACCATGGCCTCACTCTAAATTAAAGACAGAAAAGTAGGTTATGGCATATCTGATCTTTGATTGAATTTAGTAGGGACATCTTCATGAAGTGTGCTGAAAAATTACTAACTTTGGTAGGGATATTTCTAGTAAAAACATGATCTTTTTGTACATTCCTCACCTTATAAGAAAACAAGTTACTTACCTGTAACTTTGGTTCCCCAGTATTGGTAACTCTCATAGATTCCCATTTTTTGTATCATTCCCTGTCGTCGGAATGGGAGTCTCGGTAACAAAATAACATAGCAGTAGGTACAAAAGATAAAGAAAAAGGCCTAGGCCTCTTCCCCTTTTGTAGCATATCCACCTCTTTTTGTAAAAGGGACCAAACTAGGCATCAGCCAATCAGAAGAGCCTAACCCCATAGAACCCTCCTGAAGGAACCTCAGAGCCTCAGATTTTCTTAGCCGTTGTGTAACAGTCACCATATCTGCTGAAGGCTGAGCTTTCCTCGGGGATGTGGGTAGGCGCATGGGAATCTATGAAAGTTACCAATACTGGGGAACCAAAGTTACAGATAAGTAACTTGTTTTCTTGCCCCAGTATTGGAACTTTCATAGATTCCCATGCGAGTAGCAAGCAGTTAGCAATAAAAAACACATTTTGTGTCATAAATATACATTGCAATAGCCATCAATACATGAAGATACAAAACGTGCAGAATAAAGGAAGGTGGGATTGAAAGGAAAGCTCACCAATTAGTGGAAGAGGTTCCTCAGGACTGCCTGACCCACAGCTGTGTCCTCCTGCGTCAAGGATTCCAAGCAGTAATGCTTTGTAAAGGTGTGCACGCTGCTCCAAGTCGCAGCCCTGCAAATGTCCCTGATCTGCACTCCCGTGAGAGAGCTGTCGAAGAAGACATCGATCTTGTGGAATGCGCTGTAATTCTGCTGGTCAGCGGCTTACCTGCTGTCGAATGGCAATGTAGAATGGTACTGGAAATCCACCTTGCAATACTTTGCTTTGAAAGAGGGAGGCCCTTGCGAGGACCACCAAAAGCAACGAACAATTGAGAAGATTTACGGAATCCTTTGGTGCGATCCAAATAAAATTTTAAGCATCTTTGTACATCCAGAGAATGCAAGGACCTCTCCGTTGGTGTGGAAGAAAAAGATTTAAGGATAACTGGCTCATTTAAGTGAAAGTCCGAGGGCACCTTGGGTATGAACTTTGGGTTAGTTCTTAAGATCACTGTATTCCTTTTGAATTGAAGAAACGGTTCCTGAATTGTGAGAGCCTGCAACTCCCCAATGAGTCTTGCCGGTGTGAGGGCAAGCAGGAGAGCCAATTTCCATGACAGGAATTTCATGTCCGTTCGATGTATTGGTTCAAATGGGTCTTTCATGGGCTGTGTGAGGACCAAATTCAGTTGCCAAGTAGGAGGCGGAGGCCTCACCGGGGGATAGACACAGAACAATCCTTTAAGAAACTGTTTAATTATCCTAGAAGACCAAAGAGAAGGTCCAGACGCAGAACGTCTGTACAGAGAAATCGCTGCCAAGTGAACTTTTATAGACGAATGGGCCAGCCCCGTCTTTGCTAAGAACAAAAGATAAGGCAGAAGTTGATGAGGTTAGGAAGAGAAAGGGTCAACACCTTCTTTCTTGCACCAAATGCAAAATCTTTTCCATTTGAAACGGTAAGTCTTATTCGTGGAAGGCGCTCTGGCTTGGGAGAGAACTTCTCTTATTTCATTTGAGATGGTAAGGTTCATGAACTCTCGCTGCTAAGGAGCCATGCTGTCAGGTGCAATGAAGTTGGGTCCGGATGCCAAATCTGCTCCTCGGACATTGTGAGAAGGCCTGGAATGGTTCGCAAGGGAAGAGGAGGAACAAGGGACAACAGATGGAGTTCCGTGAACCAGAACTGTCTCAGCCAAGCAGGGGCTATCCAGATCATCTTGCATGGTTCCACCTTGATTTTCCTGATCAGTCTCTGGATCATTGGAATGGAGGGAAAGGCGTAAACAAATGTCCCTGACCAGGCTATCGAAAGTGCATTCCCCAATGATCCTTGGTGGTGAAGCCTGCTTGCATAAGACCGGCATTTCTTGTTGGTCGCTGTGGCAAATAGATCTATCGCAGGCTTGCCCCACTGTTGGAAAACCTCCCAGAACTCGCTGGTTTAGTTCCCACTCATGACTGACTGAGGATAGCCTGCTTAACCTGTCGGCATTCTCGTTTAAGATCCCTGGCAGATGTTCTGCCTGCAGAGAAATCCCGGAAGGATGGCCCATTCCCAGATTTCTTGAGCTTCCTGAGATAACGGGAGAGATCTGGTTGCTCCTTCCTTGTTTACGTAATGCATGGCTGTGGTGTTGTCCGTCCGGATGAGAACTTTTGAACCTCCTAGTCGAGGGATAAAAGCTTGAAGAGCCAGCTTGATTGCCCTGAGCTCCAAGAGATTGATGGGAAGCAGACGGTTCTGAGGTGACCAATGTCCACTGACATACAGATCCTGCAGCACTGCTTCCCAGCCGTCCAATGACTCATCCGTCGTCACTACCTGAGGAGACGGATCGCTTACGAAGGATTGACCTTGGGACAAGTTCTCCTGCTTTGTCTACCACAAGGCAGCTCTTCTCTTTGCCGAGGTGATAGTCACCTTGTCGTCGAACGAACCGTGACTGTCTCCACTGGATGTCCAGCTGTTCCTGAAGGGGACGCATCCTCAATCTGCAGTGTGGAATTAGCATGAAGAAATCACTCCTAGAAGAGACTTGTAACGGCGTACTGAAAGACACCTTCTTCTTCTTAAGGCTAGCGCCATGGTTTGTAGTGCTTCCGGCCTCTCCAAGGTTGGGAAAGCTTTTTTGAGATTAGAGTCCAAGATGGCTCCCAGGAAGCTGCCGTCCTAGGCGGATTCAGAGAGGACTTCGCCTTGTTTAGAGTCCTAAATTTTGAAACCGGTTTGTACATGCATTGACCGCTTTCCCTTGCGGCCTTTGTGAAGATCCTTGGGGCTGAGCGAAGTCCAAAGGGTAACACCCTGAATTGAAAGTGGCTCTTGGCTACTGTAAACCGTAGAAACCTTCTGTGTGCCGGGTGAATCGGTATGTGAAAATACGCATCTTCGAGATCGAGAGTGGCCATGAAATACCCTGGATTGATAAGACGTAGAATGTCCTGAAGTGAGGCCATCCGAAAAGACTGGGAGATGAGATAGGTGTTGAGCTCCCCGAGATCTAAAATGGGGCACCATTTCTCTAGCGTCTTCCTTATCAGGAAGAACCTGGAATATAATCCATCACCTCTTTGGGCGGAGGGAAGCGGCTCTATAGCACCTTTCAGGAGCATCTGATGAACCTCGAGCCGCAGAAGACGCAGATGTTTCGATGGGATGGCGGCCGGGGGCTTGGATGGTGGGATTTGTGCAAATTCCAAGGTATGGCCCTTTCAAATGATGTTTAGCACCCAACTGTCTGATGTTATCTTGGACAAATTCTGAAGGTATTGAGACACCCTGCCTGCTACTGATGATCTTGCGGAGGTGGGCAGACGTGTCACGTTCATGGCAAGCTTGTTTTCCTCTAGTATTCAATCTTAAGAAATTTGAGGATTGGCCGTGTATTTGCTGATAAGGCTGGCGGTACTGTTGAGTCATAGGACGAGTAACGTTGCTGCTGGTAAGAGCCTCTGTAAGTGGTATTCTTAGCTGTCTCAGTGTCCTTCTTAATATCCTGGAGAGTGTCATCTATTAACTTTCCAAACAAAGCCTCTCCATCAAAAGGTAGATCCAGGATATTATTCTGGATTTCGGGTCTAAACCAAGTCGCCTTGAGCCATCCCCTGCAACGAAGGACTGCAGCACCCGCCAATGAACGAAAAGCTGTTGTGGCGATGTCCATGGCACAATCTATAATTTCCACTGACGTTGCTTCCCCTTCTTATAAAATTTTCTTCGTCTCAGTCTTTGATTCTGGAGGAAGTTGATCCAGATGTGGCGAAACATCACACCATAATTGGCGATCGTACCTGCCCAATATTGCCAAGGAATTTGCTGCCAGTACCAGAAGACTAGCCATTGAAGAGAACCTCTTTCCGGCGTTGTATAACCTCCTGCCTTCTTTATCTGGAGGACTTATCAAAGGGGCTGAAGGGTTGCGCGACTTCCTTTGTGCCGCTTGAGAAATTACCGAGTCCGGTTTTGGGTGTACCGTCGAAGACACCGAACCATCCTCAGGTGCTTTATATTTTTTGTCTAGGCGCAGTAGAACAGGGACCACCGTCGCTGGATTCTTCATCGCCTTAAGGCCTTCATTCCAAACAGGTTGGACAATAGGGATAGATCTTGTAGTCTTCTTATAAGGCTCTTTAAAGTCATATAAAAAACATTTGGTGGTAGCAGAAGGCATTGCTAGCTTGAATCTGCAAGCCGCTCTCTCCATCAGCTTATAGAACCCCCCTATATCAGCTGGCAGGGAGTCCACCGGATCCGGACATGCAGAAGCTGGGTCTGGGATGACCTACTCGTCCCATTCTACACCTTGATTAGGTCTGCCATCAAAGATTTGATCCTCGTTCGAGGAATCATTGTGAGTGCCCAGTGGTATCGAAGATACCTGTGGAACCGGTGTCTGCGGCTGAGATGACACCCGAGCCGGCAATTCCGGAGAAACAACTGCAGGAGCTGCAGGGACAGGCAAGGCTTGCGTAGTCCGAACCGCTGCAGGTTGTGAACATCTAGATTTGTAATCCTGCAGCATGTTGTGGAGATCCTGCAAGAGAGAAGATGGTACAGACACCATGTCTTGTCTCGAATATTGCTATGGCTGGGCACAATGATGGTACCCACATTCCTGTTGGTAGTCCCCTTCAGAATCCGTCTCTTGGCATTTAACTAGAAGCTGAGATGGACTGTTGGCATAACCATATGAGTCCTGATCGTCGTCCTCTGATACGTCATCATCCTCCTCTAACAGCAAAGCTGCAGGCAAGGGGGTAACTCCTCTGGGAGAAGTCATGTCAGGCGTAATTCGTCTCATAGAAATAGTCATTCTTTCCGTCGACGACGAAATCGGCGACAATCCCGCCGACGATGGTAAAAGTGCCGTCATCGGCGGCGTCGACGAACGAACAATAGGCGACGAGATGGGCGACGCCGTCGGCGACGAGACTGTCGACGCTCCTGCTGTCGTTGTCGACAATGTTGTCGTAGCCCTCAACGCCGACATTGTCGTCATCACAACCGTCGACGAGCTCTTCGTCGTCGCTGGCGTCGTCGTCAACTTCGCCGACGCCGCTGACACGGTCGTCGCTGACGATCCCGTTGACATCGATTGTACCATGGACGAGCCCGTCGATGGTACCATCTTAATCTTATGCTTCAACGCCTTCGTCTGTGTCGACGATGACTTGGAACTCTTGTCAGACTTCCCAGAAAACTGAGAAGAAGGTATTTTGAAGGCTGTATCGGTCTTCACACCAGAAGAAGTTGTAGATGGTCCTTCCCTCACCTTTTCACCATGGTGAGGAGATTCGACTAGACCTTGGCTCTCAGACTCTCTGGGGGTCTTTTTTGAGGCCTTAGAAGGACGCTCCATAGAAGGAGAAGGGGAAACCCTACCCCTTTTGACTGACCTTTTTGAAGATGAGGCTGAAGAAGAGTCTTCACGGTCACTGGATAGTGTGTCTTTTCTGGCCTTCAACTTCTGGAGCTAGTTAAGAAGCCTACCCTCACGATCCCGGAGGGTCTTGGTAGAAAAGGTGCGGCAGATCTTGCAGTCTGCAGCCTTATGATCTGGATAGAGGCAATAAATACAATCTTTATGCTTATCCTCCACAAACCATCTTTTCTTGCCACAGGCTTGAAAAGGGCCTTCTTCTACTCCTTATCAGACATCCTGGAAGGAACAGCCGACAATTCTGAAGAGAAATCCTGAAGAAAACGTCTGAAAAGAGATGAGAATGAGCAGAGCTCAAAGGATACTCCCTAAACACAACGTGCGGTAGAAAATCTGAGGCTCTGAGGTTCCTTTAGGAGGGTTCTATGGGGTGAGGCTCTGCTGATTGGCTGATGCCTAATTTGGTCTATTTTTCAAAAAGTGGCGGATATGCTACAAAAGGGAATGAGGCCTAGGCCTTTTCTTTATCTTTTGTACCTAGTTCAAGTTCAAGAATTTATATAGCGCACTACTCACCCAGAGGGTCTCAAGGCGCTTGGGGAGGGGGTTCATTATTTATCAAATAACCAGGTTTTAAGTTCTTTTCTGAATGAGATGTGGTTCTGTGTAAGGCGGAGGTGAGTGGGGAGTGAGTTCCAGGTCTTGGCCGCCAAGTAGGGGAAGGATCTACCTCCCATGGTGGGTTTTTGGATGCGCGGAACTGCGGCGAGGCCTTGATTGGAGGATCTTAGTTGGCGGGTGGGTGTATAGAAGGATAGTCGAGTCTTGAGGCATTCGGGCCCTAGTTTGTAGAGAGCCTTGTGTGCGTGGGTGAGGAGACGGAATGTTATTCTCTTGTTGACGGGAAGCCAGTGGAGGTCTTTCAGGTGGCCAGTAATGTGATCTTGGCGAGGGATGTCCAAAATGAGTCTCGCTGATGCGTTTTGGATGCGTTGGAGTTTTTTCTGTAATTTGGCTGTAATTCCGGCGTAGAGGGTGTTTCCGTAGTCTAGTCGACTCGTAACCAGTGCGTGGATGACAGTCTTTCTCGTCTCGGCGGGGATCCAGTGGAAGATTTTTTTGAGCATACGAAGTACGTTGAAGCAGGAGGATGAGACAGCGTTGAATTGTTTGGTCATTGAGAGTGAGGAGTCTAGGATGAAGCCAAGGTTACGTGCGTGGTCTGTGGGTAAGGGTGCTGAGCCCAGATCCGAAGGCCACCATGAGTCGTCCCAGGAAGAGGGGGATGATCCTAGGATGAGTACTTCCGTTTTGTCTGAGTTAAGTTTTAAGCAGCTGTTTTTCATCAATACGGCTACTTCTTTCATGCCTTCGTGAAGATTGGTTTTGGCGGTGTTGGGGTCTTTGGTGAGGGAAAGGATCAGCTGGGTGTCGTCAGCGTAGGAGATGTTAAGGTTGTGTTGACGCGCGATGGAAGCGAGTGGACTCATGTAAACGTTGAAGAGGGTGGGACTGAGTGATGATCCTTGTGGTACACCGCAGATGACTTCGGTGGCCTCTGATTTGAATGGGGGAAGTCGGACTCTGAGTTCTCCCAGCTAGGAATGAGATGATCCAGTTCAAGGCTTTATCTTTTATGCTGATGTTGCTGAGGCATTGTATGAGGGTGCTGTGACATACAGTGTCGAAGGTGGCGGAGAGATCGAGTAGAATGAGGGACACTGTTTCTACGTTGTCCAGTAGTGTTCGGATGTCGTCTGTTGCTGCGATGAGGGCGGTTTCGGTGCTGTGTTTGGCTCGAAAGCCGGACTGTGAGGGATCGAGTGAGTTGTTGGATTCGAGGAAGGCGGCGAGTTGGTTATTGACGGCTTTCTCAATGGCTTTGGCCGGGAATGGGAGGAGGGATATGGGGCGGTAGTTTTTAAGTTCAGAGGGGTCTGCTGTGGGTTTCTTCAGGAGGGCGCCGACTTCGGCATGTTTCCAGCTTTCTGGGAAGGTAGCATAGTTGAGGGAGCAGTTGATGACATCACGGAGATGGGGTGCGATGATGGAGTCTGCTTTGTTGAAGATGTGGTGGGGACATGGGTCGGTTGGTGAGCCAGAATGGATGGAATTCATTAGGCGGATGGTGTCTTCTGTGGTGATTGGGTTCCAGGCGCTGAGGTTGTTAGAGAGCAGTTTAGGTTCTGAGGGGGGTGGAGAGGGTTGTTCGTTGGAACTGTTTTCGAAGCTGTTATGTATGTCGGCAATTTTGTTGTAGAAGAAGGATAACGAATCGCAGAGGTCTTGGGAGAGAGTGATGTCGTTTGAGGCTGCGGTGGGGTTGGTGAATTCTTTGACGCTGTTGAATAGTTCCTTACTGTTATGGGCGTATTTTTCCAGTCGATTCTTGAATGCTGATTTCTTGGTGGATCGAATCAGCTGGTGGTGTTTGGGGGTGGCTGCCTTGAGGGTGGTCATGTTGTCGGTGGTTGGGTTTTTTCTCCATGTTTTCTCGAGAGTACGGCATAGCTTCTTGGGGCCTTTTTGCTGTCTTGTTTGGTGTGATGGTTTTTCAAGGGTGCTAATTCGTCAGCGCTGTGAGTGATCCATTGTTTGAATTTGATGGCAGCTTGGTTTGGGTCCGATGAGAGGGCGGGTGGGTTTTGGTTGAGCGATGTGAGGAGTTGGTCGGTGGTGATTTTGTTCCATTTTCTTCGGGGAATAGGTTGTGGGTCGAGGTGGTTTTGTAGCTGAAGTGAACACAGCTGTGGTCCGTCCAATGGAGAGCTGTGGTGCGATCGAAGGAGATGTGTTTGCTGGAGGTGAAGATTGGGTCGAGCGTATGTCCTGCTACATGGGTGGGGGTGTCAACAAGTTGTTTGAGTTCGAGATTGGCCAGGTTGTCCAGAAGGGTGGTGGTGTTGCTGTCCTTTTTCTTTTCCAGGTGGAAGTTGAGGTCTCCTAGTAGAATGTAATTCTCGGAGGCGAGGGCGTGTGGACTGATGAAGTCAGTGATGTCTTCGCTGAATTGTTTGCGGGTTCCTGGAGGCCTGTAGATGAGGGTGCCTCTGAGTGTGGACCTAGGGTCGGTGTGGAAGTGGAGGTGTTCGGCGGTTGTAAGGTTATCGTCGGAGCTGGTCGTGATTTTGATGGTGTTCTTATGGACGATGGCGATGCCTCCTCCTGTTTGGACGATGCTGTCTTTTCGGATGATCTTATAATTGTCCGGGATGGCTATGGCGATGTCGGGTGTTGATGATGCGTTCAAACATGTTTCAGTAAGGAAGGCGACGTCCGGTGATGTAGTGTCGAGTAGGTCCCAGAGTTCAGTGGCGTGTCTGTGGACTGAGCGGGTGTTTAGCAGGATGCACTTCAGGTGGTTAGAGCCGGAGCTGTGTATGGGGTTAGTGGATGTGGTATGGGCCTTGATGCTGGTGAATTTGCAGGAGTGGCAGGTGAAGGGACCGTGGGTACATCCTGGGACAGCTTCGTAGCATTGTGGTGTGTGTCCGGGGTTAAGGGCTGAGAGGGTGGCGGCGTCATACGATATGCGGGAGGAGTGCGGTTTGCGGGGGCATGGCGCTGGGCGCGGTCCAGGCGCAGACGCGCGTAGACGGGCTTACCTTTGGCGCACCTTCGGCGCGCATGGGGCGCGACCGCTGCACGCAGATACATCTGTCATATGCGGATAGAAGAGGGGGAGGGGCGAGGGATGGTCAGCTGGGAGGCGGGAGCTGGGCGGGGAAGGCACAGAAAGCAACAACAACAACAGCAAGCTCAAAATGGCCTCAGCCAAAATCGAAACCGGATTGGGGCACAGAGATCGATAACGCGATTCAGATGGCAGTGGCACCGGTGAAATCAGGCAGCAATTAGTTAGACAGGCAGCGCAGCAATTTTAAAATGTAAATTACAGCGTAGTTAGGCAAACAGAGCGCTACGGTAAAACAATGCTCAGCAAAGTTCCAGCCTCTCAGGCAGTCTAGCGTTAATAGCTACTTGCGATCTCAATCCAATGGCACGCAAAAGAGCGAGACGAGGAGGCAGAAGCACTTCAGGTGACAGGCAGAGCGGGGAGCAGCGTCTGGAGCGACCGTGTCTGTGAAGAACAGGACGGTCACAGCGCTGCAGCGGGGGAGCGGGGCTTATGGTGTCAGTGGGAGGGATGGTCAACTGGGAGGCGGGAGCTGGGCGGGGATCTGGGCAGGGAAGGCACAGAAAGCAACAACAACAGCAAGCTCAAAATGGCCTCAGCCAAAATCGAAACCGGATTGGGGCACAGAGATCGATAACGCGATTCAGATGGCAGTGGCACCGGTGAAATCAGGCAGCAATTAGTTAGACAGGCAGCGCAGCAATTTTAAAATGTAAATTACAGCGTAGTTAGGCAAACAGAGGCTTGGGTAAAACAATGCTCAGCAAAGTTCCAGCCTCTCAGGCAGTCTAGCGTTAATGGCTACTTGCGATCTCAATCCAATGGCAGGCAAAAGAGCGAGGCGAGGAGGCAGAAGCACTTCAGGTGGCAGGCAGAACGGGGAGCAGCGTCTGGAGCGACCGTGTCTGTGCTACTGCTATGTTATTTTTTTACCGAGACTCCCATTCCGACGACTGGGAATGATACAAAAACATGGGAATCTATGAGAGTTACCAATACTGGGGCAAACTATACCTTCCGGCACAAGCCTTGTCAAGACAACTGCTCACTAGCAACAGTGCTGCAACTCTGTCTGGTGGCGTAATACAATTTCAGCTGCTTCTCAACCCAACGGATGTGATGTAATCAGTATATATAACATTTCACCCAGCGCACTGGTGTCAGTTCCTGGTACTTCTTCCAGGAAAGATGTAGGAATATGGAGAGGATCTGAGAGTGCATCAGCGACCTTCACAGCACATAACATGTCTGCATACATTGCGATCTTTTTAGTCATGGTACCAACTAATCAAGAGAGGACAATGAGGAATCCGAGTAAGACGGATATGATGGTAGGTAACATTTTCTTCTGATACAACCTCCAGCAGACTCCTCAACTTATGAATGATTCCAAAAGCAGTAAGGTCACTGGTGAGTAGGATTCAGTAGTGCCGATTAGACAAGGACTTCATGTAACACAGCACAAGATACGTTATACGATGCCTGAGCTGTGAGGCAGTAATGCTTCGCAAATGTTTGCAGGGATGACCATGTGGCCACCAAGCAGATTCTACCACCAAAGAGTCATGGGTGAAAGCAGTCATTGCCCAAGTGAAGCAAGCACAAATGTCCTCAGGAAGGTCTTGTTTGACTAAGGCTTACCAGCTCTTGAACCAATAGATGACCCAATGAGAAATGGTGATTTTGAACAGTGAAGCTCACAAACAAGTGATCATTCTCGGCTCTGTTAAGTACGATCAAATTACTAGGACACAGATAGTCTGGGGCCCAGGCTAAAAAGTTACTGTCACCAACACTATGGATTCCAGAGTAGGGAGTTTGTGCATAGGCTTGAATAGGGGGTGCCATTTGTAAAGTAAACAAAAGATTAAAATACCACTAAAGAACTATGAATGGTGGAGGAGGAAAACGGTGAAGCAAAGTTTTTAGAAAAAGCTCCAGACAGACAGAGGACAGAGCATCCACTCTCACAAAGAAACCTGTAAGGAAGCCAGTAGTGGGAAAAGTCCCTGTATCTGGCCCACTGCTACTGGTGACAACTCCAAACACAGGGTTCATGACCCCCACACCGCCCAATCTTTTGGCACAATGGATGGGGCAGTTCCAGTCAGTCAGAATTTTAATGGCGTTTCCCGAGAAAGCAAGATGGGCTGTATTAAGCTCAAGCAATTTTTGCACAACTTGGATGCAGAACAAAGGCTTCGAACCATCATGACACCCACATGGGTACTCCAGCCCAATGAGGCATCTGTGATCAAGATAGCCTGTGGAAGGCTGATAGGGTTGCCAAGCAAAAGTATGGAGGGGTCCATCCACCAGTGCCGATCTGGAAGATCTGCTCCTTTCATTATAGTCAGATTTCAAAGGCACCACTTAAGGATCCCCATTCCCCATCTGGCATGTGGTATATGTGGTAGCAACAGGATGCACAAGACCATGAGATGAAGCAGAAGTAAGGCCTCGCAAAAAGGGGATAATCTCCAAAACATGTGCAATTCTCTGTGAAGGAGCAAAGGCCTTCATGTGACACCTGGCCAGTACCGCCTCAATGAAGGTCAGTCTCTAAGTGACAGTGAGACGAGATAACTGGGTGTGCAAGAAAGCTCAGTGCACTGACAGTCATCTTTGACGGGCGCCAGCAAGTTGTTTCTCAAAAGCCTGTTGTCCAAGTGTGGAAATGTATGCACTCCTGATCCCTGTAGTGTGGCCATCGCAAATACTAGCACTTCCATAAAAACGTGAAATGAGGTAGTCAGTCAAAAAACAATGGGGCCTCGAACTGATAACGAAGGACCCCCAGTGTGAAGCTCAGTACTGTGTGTAGGTGGAAAGGTCAAAAAAAGAGAAATGGGTGTCCTGGAAGTCCAGCCAATCTTGCATTTAGCACAGTATCTTCACCGTGTCCTGAACAAGTTCATAAGAGGAAAATTCTTAATGGGTCTCAGATCTACGTTTTTCTTAGTGACCAAAAAGTCGAGAGAGTAAAACTGTGCATCCAATCTCCTGGAGGAACAACTTTTATAGCCCTCTTTGTTCAGTTTTGGTAGACGTTCTAGAAGTGCTGTGTGGCCAGCATTCAGCAAAAAGATCTGCTTGCTGTGTGAAGGGGTTCTAGAGAGTGTAAACCCAGAAGGAAGTTATCTTGAGAAGGAGATCACTGCTGAGAGGCTTGGAAGGAATAACAAAGAACCATGTATCTTCAACATCAAGTGTTGCCCAGGGGATGGATCAGTGTTGCAAAGGCATTTAGTGGTAAATAATGTTGCACAGTGCTGTATAGTTTCTCCAACACTGGCTGTACGGACCAGAGAGAATATCTACGCTCACAAAGCTGATGAAACGTCTGAACATCAAGCCAATCTCTAACTAAGGTCCTATGCCTGCATAAAAATGGTACGAATATCATCTGGATGGTGTTAACACATTAATATGTCAAATATATGTAAGACAGTTGTACAACTAAAATTGTAGTAATTCATTATTTTTTAAAGAAAATACCTGTCTGTGTTTCCCCATGATGTGCCATATCGGTCGTCGGTTGCGCTGGTCCAATTCCCAAACCAGGCTGAAGTAATGCTGTTGGAGCTTCACCAAGGAGTCCAGGTTTCTGATTAAAAGAGCAAAGAATAATTTATGGATTATTTTGTGACATCACTTTGGATAAAACTAAAAAATATTTTCAAAATTGTATGATTTTCATCAATATTCTATTAGGAGGAAAACAGCTTGTGTGAATGAACAATGCTTACGTTGTTGATGGTTTGTGTGCTTTTGAGTTTCAGTAGTTGCTGTTGTGCCATCTGCAAATGTGAAATGTTCTGAAGGAGGCCTGCAGGATTTCCCAAAGCAGTTTTCTGCTAAACACATAAAAAAAGATTTAGTTGGTAGGTAAGCTTTTCAAAAAGTAACTTTCCTTCGTTTGAAAATACCTCGCCACCTTCAATTTCACAACAGTAATATGAAAAACAAAGTAAAGCCTCTGAAGAGAATACCATTTTACCTATTAAGGTATCGGACATTCATCTAGTCATAACAAAAGACAATTCTAACCTCAAATAAAACACACTAAAATGCACAAAATTCCCTCTCATGAATTATTAAAGAAAAAATGTGACAATTTCCTGCAACAGTTTCAGTCTTGCACATCATCTGCGAGGAATTCTGTACCATTTCTTACAAACTGCTTTATATGGGTAATGTTTGAGGGTATTAGTTTATGCACAGCTCACTTTATGTCCTTCCATAGAATCTCAATGGTGCTAAAGAGGGGCTTCTACTTGGCTATTTCAAAATTCCGATTATTTTCTTTTCAGTCAAATAGTCATAGACTTAGTGGTATATTTTTTATCATCGTCAACAGTGCATGATCCACTTTTGGCTAAGCTTTAGCATGAGCAGGTATACAGAAGAATTCATAGAAGAATCAATGACTGTATGGTAACCCAACCTTGTGACTGAAAAGTAGGCCAAAATCATTAATGCTTCTCACCATGAAATTCAACCAAACTCGCTTGCTCTCATCTTTTCAGAAGACATTGTTCCATAAGTCTTTAGTTCATTCACTGGTTGATTTGCAAATCTGGGACGCGCAGCAGTATTGCTTTTGGGGAGAAAAGATTTTCTTCAGCGAAAGCAGAGTTTGTTCTGTCTTTTCCTAATGGCAGAGGTAATGAATTGTAATTTTTACTGCATTGAGAGACACAGGTGGATCCTTCAATGCAGCTTTTGGTTCATTCAGATCTTTAGGTGAATCATATGGTCTAATCTTCAAGTGAATTTGCAGAGGATCCCACTGCTGGATAGACTGGCAACAATCTTGAACTTTTTCCATTTGTAAATATCGTTTGGTACTGCTGAATGATAGACTTCCTATTGTTTGGAAATATTGGCACAGCCTTTCCCTGGCTGATCAGCAACAATACTTCATTTTCTGAGACCTATGAATGATGAGTTAGGACCATCCTTTATGCTCCACGAACAACTGACAGTTTTATGCATTATATATAGGTGGCAGCTCTTCATGATTGTGAGAAAGTGTCTCTTTTGCATGGTTAGCCCCCACTTTTGACTTGGTTTTGAAGTGGCTTTAAATGTAGTGCACAGGGTCTCTGCCAACCAGGTGCCCTGTGCCAGTGCTCCTTCTCTAAAACAAACTCCCAATTGGTACTTTTGCCACCTTTACGTCCCAAGCAACTGATACCCAGGGTACCTAGGGCATGAGAGCTGAAGAGGGTTCCTTGGGACTTCCCCTCAATGGGACCTAGTCACTGCCTTTGCAGCCTGCATGCCACTTTGAGGGAGAAAACAACAAAGTTGACATGGCACCCTGTCTAGATGCCATGCCAGCTAAAACTGTCTGGCAGCATAGGCGAGTCCCCTCTCTAGCAGGCCTCACAGACCTAAGGCAGGTTGCACTAGACTACAGGTGAGGGCATATCTGCATAAGCAGATATGCCCCTACAATATTGGGCACAATTTCCTAATATTGTAAGTGCTAGTGAAGCCATGGAGAGTACAAGGCCTGAGAACTTGACAACTTCCACAGCATCATGATGGCTTCACTGAATACAGAAGTGTTTGGTACTGTAAGAAAGTGCCCTCTTTTTGCATGGTTGCCCCCATTTTTTGCCAAACTGCTGATGTACTGACTAAGTGTGCCCTGGGTTCCTGCCAAATAGTTACCCAGGGCCTATTTTCTTTCCCTAAAACTGCATTAAGACAAACCCCAATTGTCATTATTTGGTGACACTTCAGTCCCTTGTATATGGTACCATGGATACCAAGTGCACTGTGGCCGGGGAAGGCCTCTAAGGGCTGCAGCACTTTTTATTCCACCCTTAGAAGCCTGTACCTCTACACACACACTGCCATTGCAGGCTGCGTGTTTTGGCGCAGAACAAAGTGTAGAGTCGACAAGGCACTCATCCCTGTGTGCCATGCCTACAACCCACTGCCCGGACGCAGGTCAACCACCCTTCTAGCTGGGTGCACTATACCAGTGGTGAGGGTACAGGTGCATGAACCCTGTACCCCTACAGTCTCTAAGCCAATTCTTAGACATTGTAAGTGCAGTAATGCCATTAAGAGTATATGGTGCTGGGAGTTTGTCATTACGAACTCCACAGCACCCTACTGGCTTTACTGAAAACTGGGAAGTTTGGTGTCAAAAGTCTCAGCACATTAAACCCACACTGATGTGGGATTTAATGAAAATGCACTCAGAGGGCATCTTAGAAATACCCCCTGAGAACCGACCTAAGTCTAGTGTCCTGGGTGAGTGGCTGCTCTCCAGCTGCCACCCCCAGAGATGTTTCTGGACCCCTGGGTCGAGAGCCTGCCTCTCTCTGGGTCCTGAAACAACGCAGCCTGCCAAGCCTCCTCCCCCAGGATGGGCAGGGTCCATGAAGGGGAAGCTTCAAAGGCTGGCTGCCTTTGTGAGCTACCCCAGCCATTTGCTGCTTCCAGTTCTGACCCCCCACTTTGGGCGGGAGAATCTGCAGGAAAACCAAGTGAGGAAGGGAGGTGTGTCCACCTTTGCCAATCCCACCCCTTAGGTGGGGGAGGCGAGTTGAAGCACAACTCTCAGTCCCCACCATCTTGTAGATGGGGAGACTCAGATAACCAGAGAGGCATATGACCCCCTCCCACTCGAGGGTGGCATAATAGGGGATGTACCCGCCCCAAGGAAGGGACCCATTGGTCCCAATCTTTACTTACCTGTAACGCCCCTAAATCTAGTATTTAGGGGCAACCCTGAACCTTACCTCCTCAGACAAGAACCAACCAGAAGAAGAGAAGAAGAAGGGCCGAAAAAACTGTGCTGAACAAAGAAGAGGATGCTCACTGATTAGGCCTCAGCCCTACCGGCCTGACCGCACCTCGAACCAACTCCAGCAAAATCCCGGTGTGTCTTGCAGCCAGCAGCCCTCAAAAACCCGAAGGACCTGCCCTTCCTTCCAAAATCAAGACTTTGTCCCCTGTGACAACAGATTTGCTCAACAACAGACTCTGGCCAAATCCGCGAGTCTGCACCACTCTAAACCTGATGCCCACGGCCTGAGTTTGAGTGGCTCAACACCACAAGGAGGTCTCTCCGGCGACCATGATCTGAGTTCTGGTGATCTCTGACCTGCCTCGAATCGCCAATCGACGCCTGCATCACCTTTTGGAGGATCCCCCTGTCCGCGACCGGAGCTGGTAAGAAAACCAGACGCCTAAAGACACCCGATGTTCCACGGCCTTAGGTAGCCCAACCGATGGTGTCCCAGCAACCAAACATACCTCTGCAAACAGTGGTCACCTCCAAAAGATATTCGTTCCCGAGCCTGCAGTGTTTGTTGTAAGCGGAGAATTCCCATTGAAATCAAAAGGGCACCCGATGCCATAACAGCACCCAGCTGCCCCTGCACTGCTGCAGGTGTACTTTGGGTGCTAACTCTGATCTCCCTTTGCCCTGAGTCTAACACCAGGAGCTTTGCTGCCACCAACCGGGAGGCCCCCTATCCCCCACTGGATAACACTGTTTTATTTATTTTATTTTATTTTATGTGCTTCTATAGCGCCTGAATAGATCCCCGAAGGGATATCTCTGCGCTTAAGATGGAACAAGAGTGCTTAACCCCGGGCTAGTCATAAACAGAAAGGTAAAACACAAACTGAGCACTCTGCACCCAGCTGCTCTAGTGCCACGAGGGTGTTCTGAGAGTGCATCCTCGACCCTGGGGAAAGCCTGGTTCTAACCCCAGAATACCAACTCCTGCAAATAACTACTTACCAATAAACTGATAACTTAATTTTCTCCCATAGGATTGCTTGGACTGCTTTTCTAGAACATTGTTCTAAGTGTGGAGTGATTTGTATGAAACATTGAAAAACTGCAAATGTACTAAAAGTGAATTACTTACCTTTTTGTCTGAGAAATGTCGCAGTGTGATACCTAAGCATATCACACTGATTACAGATTATTGTCCATGTTAATTTTTGCTAAAGTAACTGAAGAGTAATTTTGAACTGTTGACTTACCAGTAAATAAACCAACTGCGTTTGAACCTGCATTCAACTGAAAATCGCTGCATAAGATTTTGCAAAGTGTTATTTCACTTACCTGCACCAAGCTTGGCTTGGTTCTAGAAATAAAATAACTAAATATTTTTTATACAAAAAAGTTGGTCAGAGTTCTGTCTTTGAGTGTGTGACATCATTTGCTGCCTGAGTGTGTACAACAAATGCTTAACACTACCCTCTGATAAAGCCTTAGCTCACCCACACTACCAAAAATGGAGAGTAAGGTGCTATCTACCTTTACCTCTGCCTACCTTTGGGGTTCCACTGGAGTCTGTGTACACTATATCTCAATTTGGTATAGTATATACAAAAAACGGATGAGTACCAACCAGTAGCTCTATGGGTGGTGCTTTAGTGAGGTACTTTCTGACTTCCCTCAACTTTTTTCTTTCTATTTAATTGATGTGAACATGTGTGTTGTTGTTGGACAAAATTAAAACTTTTAGAAAAGAGCACATGTAGGTGGGCACGACTGATAAACAAGCGCACCCTAACCTAGGAGTATATAAGCATTCCCCCACTCCCTGTTTTTGTTGATATAACTAAGGTTGAAGTGAATCGACAATTTTTTTTAGTGGTAGGATATACAGAGCCAGCTTCCTACAGGTACACAAACTACTACTTTCAATAAACTCACACTGATGCCAGTGTGGCATTTATTGTACCATGTACCCGAAGGGCACCTCAGAGGTGCCCCCTGAAGCCCTACCAACCCTGGTGTCTCTGATCAGCTGTAGGCAGCCAGCCTCCACCAGATATGTTTCAACCCCTGGGTAGAGAGGCCCTGCTCTCTGGGACCAGAAACAATGCACATCCTGGGTAGAGGTGTCATGCCTCCTTGCCCAAGATGGGCCAGTGCTCAAAAAAGGGAAGCTTCAAAGGCCTGCCGCCTTTGTAATGTGACCCCAGCATCTGCTGCTGGAAGTAGATGGGAGCCCCTGGTTTAAACCCCCTCTTTGGAAAGGAAAACCAGCTGGAAAATTTAAAGAGATAGGAGGTAGCCCACCTCTGTCAACCCCACCTCAAGGTGGGGAGAAGAGAGGCGAGACGAGGAACACTTTTCAGTCCCCGCCATCTTGAGGATGGAGGACCCCTCCAATCAGGGCTAGGCCTATGCCCCTTCCCACAGGAGGGTGGCATAATTGAGGGTGTTGGCCCTACCTGCGACTGCCCTAAAAGGCCTCCTAAATTTAGTATTCAGGTGGATCCACCAGACCAGAGACGACCTAAGAAGGAAGAAGACACCCTGCCAGAGAAGCCAGAAGATGACAACTGCCTTGTCCCCAGCCCTACCAGCTTGTCTTCTGCTTTAACGACCCTGCGACCTGTCTTGCAACGACCTCCAAAACACCTGGTAGGACTACAGAACTGTCCAGAAGAAAATGACTCCAAAGACTCTAGATCCAGGAGGATCCACTTCTCCTGCCCACTCTGAACCCGACGCACAGAGTCTGAGCGGCTCATCTGTGCATTGAAGTCTCCCCGGCGATCCTGACCTCTGCTGCCCTCCATGGCAGCGAGTACAGTATGAATCAATATGCCCCCCCCCCCCGCAATCTGCTTTGATTCCGATATCCAAGGGCACCCCTGCAGCCAAAACCCCTGGGCCTGGGAGTGTGTCTCTGCAACCCCCTACATCCCAACTTAGCCCTGCTGATGTTGCCGACCAAAGAATCATCATTGAAAAGCAAGGGCGCCCAATGTCAAATTTGCACCCTGCAGCCGGCCACTCATGTGCCGCTGGTGGTGTATGCTTAGTGCTGATTTGTGGCCCGTGCTTAATCTAACCCACAAAGCGTGGGCCCTGCAACCGATTTACTTACATGCAAGCAGTGTGGGCCCTGGCGCCCCCTGCCTCTATTTGGTCGAACTCCAATTTTGACCTCTGTTTAACCGCAATATTGTTTTCCCCAAAGGTTAATATTGGACAGAGTGAAATAGTTCTTAAGAGTCATTTTTAGGTCTCGACCTGCGTCGCACTGCGTAAGCAGTGGGCAGAGTCCGAGATTTAGTTTTGGCTACAGTGGGGCTTGAAACTGCCCCTCTTCTCCATTGGCTGGCTTCCTAAACGGAGGCCAGCCATTGGAGGAGAGGGGCATCACTCTGTTCAAGCCCCGTCTTTTTGCGATTCGGGGGCGTGTGTTTTGCAGTTTTTAAGCCGTGACGTCATGCGTCACTCAACTGCTAAAAACACGCCCCCGATTCGCAAAATGATTGTGTGTTTCTCCGAGGTATTTCTGCCTCGCCTCGGAGAAACATGGTGGTGTGGAGCGCTCCTCTCGTCTTCAAATCAAGCTTTTTCTTGTTTTCAGAGGAGGACCGAACTTCACTGCTGCCTTTCTCCATTCAGCAGAGCTGTGTGAGGGGCTGAGAGAAGACGAGCTGCGCCGAGGCTGCGGTACTCCCTTCCTCCTCGCCCGGGCTGCCGGGCTCTATTCCGCCTCCCTCAGATCTAACGTGGGTCTGTAGCACAGGGGGCACTGACACCCAGGTTCCCTCTCCTTCAGGTGCACTGCTGATCTCCGCCGGGCCCGGGCAGCTTCGGGCGGGAGCTCCAGCCACTCTCTGCCATTTTCGGCGAAGAAGAAAAGCTTTCCAGAAGAGCCGGAGTGGAGTGAGAGAGCAGGACCCTCCTCCTGCCTCAAACAGCAAGCCGGGCAGAGCCGAGCTCTGTCTGTCCGAGGCGCTGTGGGACCGGAGAGCCCCGATCCGGGGCTTCGAGGAGCTAGGGACGAGGGATCTGTGCGGCAGCCGGAGGACGGGACTTTGTGCGCCCGGGATTCCCGGACCTGTCTGCCGTTATGGCTCAGCTGTCAAGCCGTGTTGACTGCTCTCAGGGCCGGATGACCCCGTTGGCCTGTCTTCAGTGGTGTGCGGTACTTTGCTCCCCGTCGCATGGTGCCCTGAAGTACAGCTTGGACTGCTAAGGCTGAAGGCGAACCACCTGATATCCGCGGCCCACCGAGCAGCGCTAAAATGGAGCTCTGTCCGGAGATATTTCATTGTCTTTGGCTATGAGTCTGACCCTTCGCCATATGCACTTCAACTGCTCCAGACAGCAAAAATTTCCTTGTCTGTAAACGAGACAAAAATATCGCATTTCTGACGAGGAACAAGACCAGCACGTTCTAAACTCCTCCCCCGCGTCATTACTGCCTTCCTAGTCAGCTCCATCCTCTCTGTCCCGGTTACATTATAGCAGCGCCTGTTGTGTTGTGGGAAATGTAGTTTGAATGGGAAGGAACAAAAGAAAGATGTCGGGTTCAGTTCAGTCACCTGACCGCCCGAGGCTTCATAGATCACGAGACATGAGTTAGAAGCCGAGATATTTGTGTTCGTTTCACGAGAGGCTGGTTCTGCGGGTGCAAAGTGTAGAGGGGGCGGGGTGTGACGGAGACTAATCGCTCCTGCTGCTTTGGTGCCAAGTAGCTCTGGAGCCGGTGAATGTTGGGTATGACGAGCCTGGATGACCACCACGGGAGAAGCATACATGTGTAAAAGTGTCCCTGCGTTAGGCAGAGTAGGCAGTGGCTTGCGTTTCTAGTGCTGAGACAGTTTAACTACAAGACCTACTTCACTTTGACAGGGAAGACCTCTATCAGGTGCGCTGGTAGAATGTATACTAAGGCTCGACGGGACACGGACAAAGGAATTGATTTAGTTATAGCAAGGTACATTTAATCACGGCAGAGTTAGTGACACCCCCGCTGTCTTCTGAGAGGAAAAAGGTAGTGTATATCCTTGCATGAATTTTCCCTAGATAACTTGTGCACTGACTTCCCATGCCAATAAGGAAGTTCCCTCAATGAGTATAAAGGGGAACACGTCCTTGAGTATTCGAGGAGGGATTCGTGGCAGCAGATCCGAGTTGTGGTTCGGTGATGTGTCTGAGGAAATAGCATTGAATAGGAGGTGGTTTGATTCACCGAGGTCTGTGACTGGATTTGTAATGGGGAGCCACGACCACTTGTTCAAAGTACTCATTGCGGGCGATGCCACAGTGGGCAAAACATCCCTTGTACAGCGCTACTCCAACGACTCCTTCACCAAACATTACAATTCCACCGTGGGAGGTAACGAATAGTTTCTTACCTGTCGGTGTAGTTTTGCAGCTTGATGATCTTTCTGGATTCACTATGCTGTGCATTATTCCGCGGTCCGGATTCGTAGTCTTTTCTTAGTTTTGGTTTTTTTGTAGCCCAGGTGGGCGTCGACGTCCCACCTTTGGTGTATTTCCGGTGACGTCGGCACGCTTACTACGGAAGCTCCCACTCCTGGGCACCATCTTCAGATTCTTTTTTCTCGTGTTCGTCTTGTTACCGAAGTTAAGGCAATGTTCAACTAAAGTTTTTTCACTGCTTTAACCTTTCAGGCTTCTTTTCCAAGTATTGTCTTTGTTTCAACCACCTTATCTCTCCAGCCTCATCTTTCTGGCGGAGGTGGGTGGGTTCGCTAGTGAATCTAGAAAGATCATCAAGCTGCAAAACTACACCGACAGGTAAGAAACTATTCGTTTTGCAGCGTGAATCTTTCTGGATTCACTATGCTGTGCATAGACTTTGTAGCGGTTTCTCATGTTTGTGGCGGCTGGGTGGAAGATGAGCGTTGGTTATTGAATATGTGTTGAAGCACCCTTTGTCAGACTTGTGCTTCCTTGTTCATCTGTATATCCACACAGTAGTGCTTCGTGAACGTGTGCACTGAAGCCCATGTTGCCGCCAGGCATATGTCCTGAATTGGTGTGTTAGCTAGGAAAGCTATTGTAGCTCCATTTTTCCTGGTAGAGTGGGCACTTGTCCCCTCTGTTAGTTCCTGCCCTGCCTGCTTGTGGCAGAACTGTATTGTTTGGGCGATCTATCGCGCAATTGGTCCTTTAGGTACTGGTTTCCCCATGAAACTGTTAGCGAAGGACACAAAGAACTGCTTTGTTTTCCTGTGCTCCTTCGTTCTCGCAATGTAGTGCATGACTGCCCTTCTGGCGTCCAGAGTGTGCAGTGCCCTTTCAGCTCTTGTTGTCGGTTTTTGGAAGAAACTTGTTATCTGTATAGTTTGATTCAAGTGGAACCTTGACACCACCTTTGGCATGAAGTGTGGGTCCGTTCTCATCACCACCCTATCGCTGTGTATCTGTATGTAGGGTTCCAGTAGTGTTAGTGCCTGCAGTTCGCTAACTCTGCGCAGTGAAGTGATTGCTACCAGGAAAGCTGTTTTCATGGTCAGCATTTCTAGGGAGGCCTTGTGAATCGGTTCGAAAGGTTCCTTCATGAGTTCAGTTAGGACTAGGTTAAGGTACCCTCTTTGGCGGAGCAATCCTCTTTGCTCCCTCCAGGAATCTCTTAACGACCTGTGATGTGAAGAAACTTTAGCACGTTTCTCCTCTTGTGTAAGCGACTATCGCTGCCAAGTGAACCCTTAGTGAGGATGAGCTCATATTTTTGTCGAGCAGGTGCGTGAGGTACTTTAGCACTGTTGAGTCCTTTTTCATCTTATTGTGTAGCTTTTCCCTCCTGCACCACAGTGTAAATCTCTTCCATTTCGCTACGTAGCACTTCCGTTTGCTGGGTCTTTGTGCCTCCCGAAGTACCTTTAGGGTGCTTTCTGGCAGTTTCAAAAGCGCAAACTCTATGTCCTCAGGAGCCACGCTACGACGCTCAGGCTCTATGGCTCCGGGTGCAGCACTTCTCAGTTTTGCATGGAGAGTAGGTCATTTCTTCTCCCGAATCTGTGGGTGCACTCTGTGTCATCTCCATGATCTGCCAGTACCATGTCTGCCTGGCCTACTGTGGTGCCACCAGTATCAGGGTCATGTTGATCGCTCTGCACTTGCTGAGTACCTTGTGTATCAGCGGTATCGGGGGAAAAGCGTAAGCAAATGTCCTGGACCAGTCTATCCATAGGGCATTCCCCAGGGAGCTCTACCCGGGCTGGGTCTGGATGCGAAGTTTAGGCATTTTGCATTCTGGCGTGTTGCAAATAGGTCTACCGACGGTGTCCCCCACCCGTCGAAGAGCCTTCTCGTCTCTTGTGCATTGAGTTCCCACTCTTGGGATGCCGATGTCTGTCTGCTGAGCCAGTCTGCTTCTACATTGTTCTTTCCTGGTAGATGTATGGCTAGCAGACCTATCTTGAGTGGGATGGCCCATCTCCTGCGCTAGTTTCGAAAGCCGGGCTGATTGTGTCCCCCCCTGCTTGTTGATGTAAAACATTGCTGTTGTGTTGTCTGTCTGGATCAACACTCTCTGGTTGCACAGTTTTGTTTGGAAGGCCTTTATGGCTAGGAAAACTGTCTTCAACTCCAGGTAATTGATGTGACTGACCGCATCTGCAGGTGCCCACAGGCCTCTTACTTTGAGTTTCTCCATGTGAGCGCCCCATCCCCTTTTGAACGCGTCTGTGGTAATGGTCACTGTTGGCGTTGGTTGCGTCAGAGGCTTCCCCCTGGTTATGTTCCCCATGTTCCACCATGCCATCTCTTTCTGCACTGCATGCGTTACAACCACTAGATCCTCCCCACGACCTGTAGCTTGTGACCATTGCTCCTGTAGCCATTCCTGTAAAGGTCTCATGTGGAGCCGTACGTTTGGCACTAGGTGTATGCATGATGCCATCATGCCCATGATTTTGCTCGCTGTCCTCACTGTCCGAGCTTGCCCCTTCTGGTAGAGCTATGTCTCCCTCACGAGCGCTATTGTTCTCTTCTCGCTGGGGAACACCTTGCTCTGTAAGGTGTCGATCTGTGCTCCCAAGAAGATTTTTATTTGTTCTGGTTCCAGGGAGGATTTTCCCCAGTGTATGGAGGATCCTAGGTTCATCAGTGTGCTGGTCACTCTCTGTGTGTGCTGCTTGCACGTTTTTTATGAGCTTGCTTTGATCAACCAGTCGTCCAGGTAAGGGTACACATGTATCCCTTCCCTTCGTAGGTGTGCTGCGACTGTTGCGAGGCACTTTGTGAAAACCCTTGGTGCTGATTTGATCCCAACGCCAGAGTTGTGAACTGGTAGTGGTCTCCTCCGATGATGAATCTGAGGTGGTGTTTGTGGCCCCTGTTCATTGGGATGTGCAGGTAGGCATGTTTTAGGTCTATGGTGTCCATGAAGCGAATATGCTACTTACCAGTATGCATCTGTTCTTGGCATGTAGGGCTGCTGACATTCATATCTGTGCATAGATCGCCGCCTAGTGTTGGGTCCGGATGATTGCACATTTTTGTCCTGGAAGAGTCTTCGAAGTATCACGAGATAGGTGGCTCCTCCCCTGGACTACAGTGCGCATGGGCATCGACTCCATCCCCAGATTGTTTTTAGCCATTGCGGCCAAGATGGAGTGAAAACTCAGTGAATGATGACCATACTATGAGTATATGTGAATACTGCAGCTGCTACAGGCGCCGGGGAGGAGGGCGGGCGATATGAATGTCAGCAGCCCTACATGCCAAGAACAGATGCATAGTGGTAAGTAGCATATTCGGTTCGAGGCATGTGGGCTGCTGAATTCATATCTGTGCATAGAATACATAGCAGTCCCTCCATTAGCGGCGGCCGCCCGTGCCAGCTGCAGCAGTTTGGGAAAGTGTCTTGAGAACAGCCTGCCCTACAGCTGCCTGCTGTTTGGAGTGCACGTCAACACAGTAATGCTTAGTAAATGTGTGTGTGGTAGACCATGTGGCTGCTCTACATATGTCTTCCAAAGGAATGTTTCCAAGGAATGCCATAGAGGCCCCCAACTTTCTGGTGGAGTGGGCTCTTGGTGGAATGGTAAGAGTACGTTTAGCTTTGATATAGCATATTTGGATACATTTAACGATCCATCTAGCAATACCAGCCTTGGAAATAGGGTTACCTTTGTGGTGTGGCGCAAAGGCGACAAAGAGTTGCTTAGTTTTCCTAAAATCCTTGGTCCTATCAATGTAATACATTAGGGCCCATTTAACGTCAAGGGTATGGAGCATCCGCTCCGCCAATGATTCAGGATTTTGAAAGAAAACAGGTAATTCGATAGTTTGGTTGATGTGGAACTGAGACACAACCTTGGGCAGAAACTTAGGATTAGTGCGGAGCACTACCCTGTTGGAATGAATTTGGATAAAAGGCTCTTGGATTGTGAGGGCTTGTAATTCACTAACCCTCCGTAGTGATGTAGTTGCTACGAGGAAAGCCACTTTCCATGTCAAGAACTGAATCTCGCAGGAATGCAGTGGTTCAAAGGGAGGACCCATCAGCCTGGTAAGAACCACATTGAGGTTCCACTCAGGAGCTAGTGGAGTCCGTGGCGGAATGACTCGTTTGAGGCCTTCCAAAAAAGCTTTGATGGCAGGCACCTTGAAGAGTGAAAGGTGCTGTCTATTTTGGAGATACGCGGCCATTGCAGACAGATGAATGCGAATGGAAGTATAGGCCAGATTACACTTGTACAGATGGAAAAGGTAACAGATGATGTTCTGAGTAGAAGCGTCCAGCGGGTTAATGTTGTGGTTCGCACAATAAATGACAAACCGCTTCCATTTTGCCGCGTAGCAGGCTCTAGTAGTGGGCTTCCTCGCCTCCCGAATGATGTCCATGCAATTGGGAGGTAAGTTCAGGTAGCCAAACTCTAGGACTTCAGGAGCCAGATCGCTAGGTTGAGCTGTTGCGGATCTGGGTGCTGAATGTCGCCATGGCTCTGCGTCAGAAGGCTGGATGTGAGATGTAGCCTTTGATGCGGTACCACGGACAGTTCCAGAAACGTGGTGTACCATGGTTGACGAGCCTACGTTGGAGCAACTAGGATGAGAGTCATCGAGTGTTGCCTGAGTTTGCGTGCCACCAGCGGTATCAGAGGTGTTGGGGGAAAAGCGTACGCAAATTTGCCTGACCAGTTCATCCATATCGCATTGCCCTGCGACAGTGGGTGTGGGAACCTGGCGGCGAAGCTTTGGCATTTTGCGTTCTCCTGCGTGGCGAACAGGTCTATCTCTGGATGACCCCACCTTTGGAAGTACGGCTGGAGTACTGATGGATGTATCTCCCACTCGTGCATTTGGTGGCTGTGCCTGCTGAGCAGGTCCGCCATCTGATTGTCCTTGCCCGGGAGATGCTCTGCCATGAGGAAGATGTTCCTCTGAATGGCCCACTTCCACATGCTCTGAGCCAGATGAGACAGCTGCGGAGAGTGTGTGCCTCCCTGCTTCTGAATGTAGTACATGGCCGTCATGTTGTCCGTCCGGATCAACACGACCTTGTTGCATAGATGTACTTTGAAAGCCTTTAGTGCCATGAAGATTGCCATCAGTTCTAGAACATTGATGTGCATCTTCCCCTGTTGCTGCGTCCATAGTCCTTGCACAGTGTATTGGAGTACATGCTCTCCCCATCCCTGGAGAGAAGCGTCCGTTGTCAGGATAATCTGTGGCACAGGCTCCTGAAACGGTCGGCCCTTGCAAAGGTTTCGTGGATTCCACCAATGCAGAGAGGTGTATGCCCGACCGCTCACCAACACTAGGTCTTTCAACTGGTTGTGAGCCTGAGTCCACTGACGTGCCAAGCACTCCTGAAGAGGACGCATATGTAGTCTCGCGTGCGGGACAATGGAGATGCAGGAGGCCATCATGCCTATCAACTGCATGAACACTCTTGCTGGAAGCGAGTGTTGAGGTCTGAATTTTTGGATCAGCGATTGAATGCTGCCGACTCTCACTGAATTTGGCTGTGCTGTGGCCGCCAGAGTGTCTATGGTCGCACCCAGAAACTGCCGAATGTGGGCGGGCTGGAGATGGGATTTAGGATAATTCAGTGAGAACCCCAGATCGTGCAGAAGGTGAATGGTGTGGGACACGTGGTCGGCGCACTGCTGGGCCGACTTCGCCTGAATGAGCCAGTCGTCCAGATAGGGGTAGACGTGGATGTTTTGACGTCTCAGATGCGCCGCCACCGTCGCCAGGCACTTCGTGAAAACCCTGGGTGCCGTGGTGACCCCAAAAGGCAAAACCTTGAACTGGTAGTGCTGGTTTTGGATGGTGAACCTGAGGTATTTTCTGTGTGAAGGATGTAGCGGAATGTGGAAGTACGCATCCTTCAGGTCCAGAGTTGCTAGGAAGTCCCCCTGTTGAAGCAGTGGGAGAACTTGCTGCAGTGTGAGCATGTGGAAATGCTCTGATAGGATGTAAAAGTTGAGGGGCCTGACATCTAGGATGGGCCTGAGGGATCCGTCCTTCTTTGGAATCAGAAAGTACAGGGAGTAAACTCCCGCGCCTCTTTCCTGCAAGGGCACCAGCTCTATTGCCCCTTTTTGCAGCATGAATGTGATTTCCTGCTGCAATAAGTGCAAGTGCTCGCCGGACATAGGACGGTGCCTTGGGGGTATGTTGGGTGGAGTGGATGTGAGCTCCAGACAATAACCGAATTGGACAAGTTTTCTGACCCACCTGTCCGTGGTGATGGACTTCCACACGGGCAGGAACTGCTGGAGTCTCCCCTGACCGGTGTTGTGTGGTCGGGGGGCAGTGACAATGCGTCACTGTTTGTTGGCGGTGGAGGACCTGGAGCTGTTGTTGCCACGTCCTCTGCCCTTGGCGTTGTTGCCGCGGTATCCACCTCGACCCTTGTTGGTATAAGTAGTCTGGGTGTTGCTTTTGTAGGACTGCGCTGACTGCGAAAGTTGCCCCCTTGAGGTGCCTCTAGTATTGGAGCGACGAAAGGACCCACTCCGAAACTGCTGGGACTGCAAGGCACCCATAGATTTTGCAGTGTTGGTGTCCTTTTTCATCTTCTCAAGTGTGGTGTCAACCTCAGGGCCAAACAGGTGATCTGGGTTGACTGTTTGGTTCAAGATGGTGGTTTGAATGTCCGGCTTGAACCCAGATATCCTCAGCCATGCATGTCTACAAAGCATAACGCTAGTGTTAATTGCGCGTGCGGCGGTGTCAGCCACGTCTAGAGCGCACTTTATGGAAGCGTTGGAGATTAGCTTCCCCTCCTGTATTAACATTTCAACCGCTTCCTTATATTGATCGGGTAAATGTTGCAAAAGGGTCTCTAGAGCCGGGGTCTCCAACCGGTCGATCGCGAGCTACCGGTAGCTCGCGGAGACCCCGGGAGTAGCTCGTCAAGCCCTTCCCTCTGATTGGACATATTGTGTGGATGGGGCGGGCGAAGAGGGTGACGCTCCTCTCCTGGAGCTTCCGACGTCTCTCGTGAGAGTCTGACGTCATTACCTACTGAAAACGCACTGGCATCGCACTGACTGCCATTGTGCGATGGGTGGCAGCGCGAGCAGTAGGAGACGTGACTTCCGCCGCCAGAATCAGCCACTGCAGGTAAGCTCGTTTTTTTTGTGCCTCTTCCCCCCCCCCCCCTCTCCCGATTGTGCCGTTTTTCGGGCCTTTTTTGTTAAAATATGCAGATGCCTCACATCTGGTGCCCCTCTGGGCTCCAGCAGCCAGGGCCCCTCCCGCTGACCCCCGCTCGGGCTGCTCTGCTGCCCCGCTCCCTCCCTTCCCAGTAGCCAGGGCCCACTCCCTCTGCCCCAGCCCGGGCTGCTGTTCTGGCCTCCTCCTTGCTTCCGCTCCTCTTCCCCTCCCTGCGACGGAGCTAGTCTAACACGCTGCAGTTTATTACTTGTCGGGGATTGAAGTCCACGGTATTTGAACTAACATTGCTGCAAACGAGCACCTTTAAAAGAAGAATTCAGAACAGGAGTACTGCATCCATGGTGAGATGTAGCCATCTGATAACCTAGGTGTAGAAACGTGTTGTCTGTGCCTGTTATATAGCACCGTATGTTAGCATGTTTCAGCCGAATTTTCAATAAAGACTTCTAAATTAAATTGACAATGACCTTTCATCTGGTTAAAAGGTTGCTGTACGTCAGTTCCTATAATGTTCTGACTGCATGTGCAGTAAGGTTTGCTTCATGGTTCTGTTGAAAGAGGTCGGCTGCCCAGACCTGTAAAGAAATGACAGTCGGGTCAGGCTCTGCACAGCCACCCCAACATCCAATGAGGCTGGAACAAAGTTCTCAGTGGGTTTGGTACCCAGAGGCTTCAGCTCACTAATATGACAGAGGATCCGAAAATCAAAGTATTACTGAAAAGTGGGAGCAGCAAATGAGCAAACATATTTAAACGGGCGCATGTGTTTGTGGGAGGTAGGCTGAGATATTTTTTGCAATAATGTGGCTCAAAGGTATATTACGTTGCAATAGTCTTAAATGTGTGGAGTTTTATTTTTAATAAACGAGTTGAAAATAGGTCATTGGTACATTAAAGTTGTTTTAGCCACACGAGCCCTAAAGTTTAAAATTAATGTGTATTTGTTTGTTTTCTCACCTTATTGTGAATCTTGCCTGCCCTACATTCCACAGTTAAAATAGCTGAATGAGCCTAATTTTTATATACATGTATGTAAACTTTGAAAAGGATTTTTTTTTTACCTTGGTGCCTGCCACTTGGCTTACCCCACAGGTCTGAATTGGAAGATTGACAAAAGTTTGTAATCTCTTGTAAGCCATAAAATGTAACCTTAAATGTACATAACAAGGCAATGTAAAGTGCTTTGTACAAATTTGTTCAGTGGGCTCTCCTTAACCTCCACTGACCTTGAACTAAAATTGAACAATCAGCTAAAGCCGTGTGAGAAAAAACTGGCTGAAGGGCTTCATTGGTCTCCACTTTCACAGTGTCTCCAGGTCTGGGGGTGCAGCAGCACCTGCGGCACCCCTCCCTCCAAAGCCCATGCTAACACCTTATGTTACTTCAGGTTAACTGAGACTCAACATATTGTATGACATTAAGACAGGCATATGCCATATTTGCACTTATAAATATTAGGTATGTCCCTTGAATATCGTAGCTACACTATTCCAATATACATATATGGCGTGTTCTGGTGGTTCAGTGGTCTAATGCCTTCATCATTGTAGGGGCCTGTGTTTGACCTCATAGTCGCAGGTTGAAATCTCAGCGGGCCACTCAGCCTCTCATCCTTCGGAGGTTGATAAAGTTGGTACCATTGAGTTGGGTAACAATAAACATCTGCTATTCAGCACCAAGATGTCCTTCTGGGTGAATGTGTGCTTTACAAATACATATATCATGGACAAAATATAAAATCCAAAATATCGAAAGATAAGTACAGATTTTCTGTACTTAACTTTATGTATATGTACCTTGATAATTATATGTATGCCCACTCTCAAGATGTTGGGACCCTTTCTTAGATGCTAGGAGCTTGGTAGCCCACCCTAGAGGTGTGGCTACGTGTTGGCTACCTGCCCACGGGAAAAACAGGTTGGGCACTGGTCCCTCCTCTCTGTCCCTGCCGTCAGTCTGTCTGTTTGAGCAAAGGGCTGCCCCTCACGAGGGTGATCAGCATTTGCCCACCACTTCGCCTTTGAAGTGGAAAGAGGTACAGCAAGGAGAGTCACGTGGATGGAGATAAAGAGCGTGTGATAAGGTTCATAAGGGCCAAATGAGAGTGGAAAGAATGGCAATGAGAGGAGAGTGACAGAGATGGAGGTCAGAGAGAGGAGGGAAGGGCAAAAGGGAGTGGAAAGAGTGACAGCAAGGAGAGAGTGAAAGGATGAACATGAAAAAGGGTGATATTCAGGCAGAGCTGTATGGGGGGAAACAGGAGGTAGAAAGAGTGATGGGGAGACCCAAAGGTGAATTGGGAAGTGCTGAGGGCAGCTGAGGAGAGGGTGGCGGAGATGGTGAAGGGTCTGAGACACAAAGACACCGAAACACAGAAATGAGTGGAAAGCAGAAAAAGGAAGGTGGTCATTTTTTAACACAAAAAGACACTCGACTTGCTGGGACAAGCACTCACTATTTCAATGATTATTTCAATGACCACTATTACTGGAAGGTCTTAATTTTGGACCTTAATTTTGGACCTATTAATTGAAATGACTTGAAGCGTCACAAATCCAAAGTCATTCCTTTTGGTGTTCTAGGAACTCTTAAGTCAGGCCTGTCTTGGGTATTTTGTTCAAACCACAGTATGGGCTCTGATGAAATTAGGCTTAAAGTCAATGAAACTGGGCGTGGGGGGGTCTCTCGATAAAATGTGCGAGTTGATTCGGGTTCAGTAGCTCACAACGATTTTCACTGGCCAGAAGTAGCTCAGACTACACAAAAGGTTGGAGACCCCTGCTCTAGAGTATCATAGTGTGCCCTGTCATAACGCGCCAGGAGCGCCTGCGTGTTGGAGATGCTCCATATGTTGGCTGCCTGCGCTGCCACCCTCTTCCCCGAAGCCTCAAAGACTTTTGATTCCTTGTCTGGGGGAGGAGCATCACCCGTAGTCTGCGAGTTAGCTCTTTTCCTGGCATTGGAGACAACCAGGGAGTCCAGAGGCAACTGTCCCTTCATAAGAGTTGGATCTGTGGGCGCTGCTTTGTACTTTTTGTCGATTCTTGGGTTGATGACCCTCGCCCTGGTCAGTTCTTTGAAGATATCAGCAGCGTGCTTTAAAACACCCTTCAGCATTGGCAGAGTTTTTACAGTCTTTTCAGAGACAGAAAAGGTGTCAAATAGGAAGTCGACGTCCACAGGGTCAGCGTGCAGCTCGACGTGATTGGCCGCTGCCCGCTCAATGAGGGCATTGAAAGCCGCAGAGTCCTCAGTGGGGGAAGTTTTGGCTGAGAAAAGCTGAGGGTCCTGACCAGAATGCTGGTCCCCAGAATCGCCACCAGCAGACCAGGGTTCAGTCACATCCTCTGGGTCTGTGTAGATGGGATAGCTGTACTCCTCTTCGTCGTCACCCTCACCAGCGTCCACATTGGAATGAGTGGGCGAGAGTTCGTGAGCCTGTGGTGAAATGGGCTCCACCAAGGCTGGAGTACCAGCAGAGTCCATCTTTCGTTTGAGTGGGATTTTGTATGACTCCAATTGGGGCTCAGGGGTGATTTTCCTCTTCAGGAGGGAAAGCCTGCCCGTTTCGGCGTCGATGAAATGCTCCTGATGCTCCTCCTCTGCAAGTTGTCGATGCCGTGGGCCGAGGACCACCAACGACGGTTTCGGCGTCGAAGACACCTTTTCGGGCACGATGGCCCCCGGTTTAGCAGCGAAAGCTTTCGGCGCCGTCTTAGGCGGCAAGGTGAAAAGGATCGGCGTGGGCGCCTTCGCCGGTTTCTCCAGAGGCTTGGCTGGCGCAGGGTCTTTCGGCTCGACTGCTGCGGCGCCGTACCTAATGCGCTGTAGGGACTCCGTAACCTTTTTTGTGAACGCGCCGGATGGACGCGCCGGTTCGACAGAGTCCTTAGCGGTTGGTTTCGGAGCGGAGCCCGACGATGTTCCCTTCGGAGTCGACGCACTCGGCGCAGCTCCCTTGGCCTTGTTGTGTGGAAGCGAGGCAGAGAGGGACTTGGGGTCGTCTGGCCGCTTCTTCGGGTCGGTAAGAGACTTCTTGGGGTCGTCGACCGTTTTTTTGTGATCGAGTTGACCCTTGCTGGCGTCGACTGTCTTCGGCGCCGATGCGGCTGCGTCCGACCCCTTAACCTTTGGCTTCGATGTAGTAGCCTTCCGGTCGGCCATTTTGACGTGGCTCTTCGGCTCGACGGCCATCTTCGATTTCTTCGGCGCCGAGGCCTCCGAAGTCTTCGATCCGACCAGTGCGATGTGCACTTTCGGTTTCGATATCTCTGGCGTCGAGACCGTAGGTTTCACTTTCGGTTTCCGTGTTACCGAATCGGTACCAATGTCCGTGGCCGGGCCAGTAGGCGGAGCTGAGGAACTCATAACAAGGTCTCGGGTAAGGCCCGAAGGCGATCCCTCTACCTGGGCCTTATTTATTTGTACGGCCCTGGAGTCAGTCTGAGGAAGCTCCTCGTCCGAGCTATCCTCCATGGTGGCAAGGGCCCCGTCGTCGTCCCCTACCTCCTCGACGACTTCACCGAAATCCTCGGTCTCTGCGTCATAGTCGTCCTAGACCTCCGACGCAGGGTTAGATTCCGTGATGTCCTGGATATCATCGTCCTCGACTTCCCCAGCATCGAAAATGTCCGTAGGCGGTGGTGCAGATTGCTGGGCCTCCAGGCGCGCAGCTCGACGGAGCTTGAGTGTTTTCTTGGACCGGAACCTGGAACAGGCCATACACTTGGCCTCGTCGTGGTCCGGCGACAAGCACTTGTTGTACACCGGGTGGACGTCGATATGTGGGTACTTCGAGGCACACACCGGACATCGTTTGAATGGACTTTGTTCCATGATGGATGGTTGAAGAGTCTGGAGCGTCGACTAGGCCCTTCCGCGCCGAAAGCACGCGGAAGTACAATCTCGGCTCGGAGCCGAGGAAAGTTGCAAAGCCGAACGCAAGACAATACCGACGCAAGTCCTAAAGACCTTTTGGTCTCAAGCAAAGTTGATTTTTATCGATTCCGACAAGAGGGAACCAGACATCCGAACCCAATGGCGGAAAAAACCAATCTGGGGATGGAGTCGATGCCCATGCGCACTGTAGTCCAGGGGAGGAGCCACCTATCTCGTGATACTTCGAAGACTCTTCCAGGACAACAATGTGCAATCATCCGGACCCAACACTAGGCGGCGATCTATGCACAGATATGAATTCAGCAGCCCACATGCCTCGAACCCCTGCCTTGCAATTGAGGAAGTACCTCTTGTAGGGAGGTCATCTTGAACCTTTGCGTTCTTACGAACTTGTTTAAGAATCTTAGGTCCAGGATGGGTCTCATAGTTTCGTCCACCTTTGGTACCAAGAAGTATGTGGAGTATACGCCCTTGTTCCTTTCCCTGTAAGGTACTGGCTCTATGGCTTTTTTTTGCAGGTGCTCCTTTGCTTCCTCCCGAAGGAGCTCTAGGTCTTTCCTTGCTAGTAGCCTTCTTTTTGGTTTCCGGTCCGTTGGCTTTCCCTCCAACTCTATGCAGTACCCGTACTGTATGATGTTGAGTACCCATTTGTCTGATGTTCTACTCTTCCACTCCCTGAAGAAGTGTTTCAGTCTTCCTCCCACTGGTAAAACTCCTGTCCGATGTGTTTGTGCTCCACCCTGTGAGTTTTTGCTCGGGTGGGCATATTGAGTTTTATTAAGTCACTTAGAGACGGGCTGCTGTCCCCCCCCTCTTATTATGTCCACGAACATTCCCTCTCCCGTGAAAGGACTGGCCTCTTCGTTGGTACTGCCAGGACTGTTTTTGCTGCCCCTGCTGTGTCTGGGTGTCTGCTTGGTGGGCTTGTTGGAATGCCTGGTGTGATGTACCTGGCTGGTTTCCTCCCCTCCAGTTAGGTCTTCGTGACGGGGTGCCCCTTTTAGTACCCCTGAACTGCAATGGCCCCATGGATCTTACAGTCTCGTTATCCTTCTTCAGTTGTCTGAGTTTCTCGTCAACTGGGGCCCCGACCAGCGTTTCTCCATTGAACGGTGTGCTGAGGATGTTGTGCTGCACTTCTGGCTTGAAGCCCGAAATTCTGAGCCAGGCTTGTCTTCTCTCCGTGATGCCCATCATCATGAGCCTGCTGGAGGTGTCTGCTCCGTCCAGGGCAGTCTTGAGGCAAGAAATGGCTACATTCTTCCCCTCTTCGACAAGGTTTTCAGCTCTTTGCTTGAATTCATGTGGCATGTTCTTTACTAACTCGCCCAGCTCTTCCAGGATCTGGAATTGGTGCCTGTTGAGCAGAGCATTGGAATTCGCCATGCGCCAGTGCATTGCAGCATTCCGTTCAATCCTTCTCCCCGCCAGATCCATCCTCTTGCTTTCTTTGTCTGGAGGTGGCCCAGAAGTGGAAGGCACATTGGCCCTTCTACTTGCCGTGTCTGCGACGGTGGAGTCTGCTGAGACTGATCCCTGAATGTAGGGTGGGTCCTTGGAGGAATGTTTATACTTTTTCTCCAACCTGGGAGTGACGGCTTTGCATGTAGCTGGTTCTTTTCCCTGCGCCATGACACTGTCGAGCATGGGCAGGAACTGACACCAGGGAGCAGTGTCTCGAGAAGGAAGCCTGCTTTCTGCTTTTCTTCGTCGAGTTTTACTTTGAAAACTGCAGCTGCATTCCAGATGACTGTGTTGTAGACCCAGATGTCATCTGGCGGCGAGGGCCTCAAGGGGTACGTGTCGACGGCTTCCTCTGGGCTCTCGGTGTCGACGTCCTGCCAATCTATACCCTGAGTCTCCGAGGATGCAGACCCGAAGAGTGTCCTGCGGTCGTCGTCTCCTTCCTCCTCATAGTAGGAGGCCTCCTCCTCTTCTTGGTCGTCGAAGGTCTCGACGTCCACCGACTGTCCTTTGATGTCTTAGTCCTCCTCCTCCGTTTCCTCGACCAGCTGTAGGCCAGGTTTCGTCGGGATTGTGTATTCTTTCATCCTGGCGTCGAAACCTTTCTTACGCTGCAGGATGTTTTCCATCTCGGCCTCGAGGCGTCTTTTTCTCCATTTTGCCGTGTGGTCTGCGTCGAATGGGTCGACCGATCTTTTCGGCGCCGAGCCGACTTTCGTTGTCGAAGGTTTCGGTGCCGAACTGGCTCTCGCGTCCTTTGGTGGCGCTGAAGGGCTCTTCGGGTCCTTTTCCTTTGGCGTCGTACGCGTCTTCTCGGGGGCGATTTTCAACGTCTTTTGCTGTTCTTCAGCTCTCGGTGCCTGAGAGTCCTTCTCAGAGGATCCGCTGTGCCTTGGTGTAGGAGCGGACGCCGAAGTTTTCTGCGTCGGTGCTATCGAGGTTTTGCCCTCAATTTTTCGAGACTTGGGGTCTCTTGGTGCTCTAGGGGCCGTAGAGTCTCCTACCTTCTTTGGGGTCTCTACGACCGTGTAGCCATCGTGTTCAGTGGCGGCGTTGTCCTCTTCGTCTGATGATAGCCCCAGGTCTCGAAGGGACTGTGCCTGTCCCTTGCCCTGCATGGTGGCGTTGGCTATTCTCTGTCTCTTTATCACTCGAAGAGTCTTCGGCGTTGTTGGACAGGCCACATGAAGGGCCCGCTCCCCCTCTGCCCGACCAGGCCTGAGCCCGGTCCCTCCAGTGTTACACACCACCCCTTCACGTTTTCCGTCCCCTCCGGGACCCCGGTCTCTGAACATCTCGACCTCGTGGGCCCGATCCACTCCTGGGCCGCGCGCCCGACCTGGGCGCCATCTTGGACACTGCACCACGAGGCCGCGTGGCCTCCGATCGACCCTAACCCTGGGCCTGGCCAGGTCTCAGACATCCCGGCACCACCATCCACCCAGGAGGTGAGTGGACTACTTGGCAGGTCAATGGGAGAAAGAGGTGTCGATGGCTCTCCCCCGCCAGGTACCGCTCGCCCCCAGCTCCCCCGGGCGCTGGCTCCACCCCCCTGCTGGGTGTCTGGACTCCCTCATCCCGGACCTCCCGACCTCCAAGTGCGAGGGTCCGGACATCAAAGGGCATCAGCCCTATAACTGAGGCAGCTTCAGAGCAGGAAGGCAGTTGTATCCTGGAGTCGAGAGACGCAGAGAAGAACTCATCCTTGACGGACTACTGGCGCTGCCGTAGCCCTGCCTTGCGAACTATCGTCTTGCCTGCTGGCGCTGCCGCAACCTTCTGAAACCTTCATCGTCGTCGGGACCTGCTGGCGTGGCCGCGGACCGTTTGTAACCACCATCTTCATCGGGACCTGCTGGCTCCGCCGCGGACCGTCGCTACCTTCGATCATCTCGGGACCTGCTGGCTCCGCCGCGGCCCGATCAGCTAGAACGCCGAGCTCGAGGATTGAGAGCTATCCATCCACCCATTTGGTAACAAGACTGTCCCGCTACCCCTTTTCCCCACCAGAGACTCGAACCGAGGGGACCCCTGAGTCCAGACCTCCTTGTACCATTTAACCGTACTCGAAGAATTGCTGATAAAGTATCGTTTAACCTTATCCTTGTGTGGTGTCCGTCTGTGGGGGGGAAGTTACTTGTCTGTACGATCGCTGGAGACGGCTCTCCCTGGAGACCTCTCCCCTGATACTCGGCCGACCCTCCCGGTCCGTCTAACATTGGTGGCCAGCGGCGCGATCCGAATCACCGCATAATCGTACAGATAGTAGCTCACCCCACGACGAAATCACGATGTCAACCAAAGAAAGCGGATCCACCGAGAAATTTCAGATGGAGAAATTGGAAGAATACAGCCATCGCGAATTAAAACAATTCTGCATCGAACTAGGTATCGCTACCACCGGTCTAAGTACCAAAGAAGATTTCAAGCATGCCCTAGAGTCCTGGGCAGAGACCGGGGCCGTCAGACCCCCCGACCGAAATGTCGCAGCAGGAGAAAAAGACACCACGGCCCCCGAGGAGCGAAGAACGGGTCTCTCGCAAGACGAGATCCAGGAACGAGAAAGAACACGACTACATGAACTAGAGATGGCCCGGCTCAAAATGGATGGTGAACTTAAGTTGGCCGAACAAAAATTAAACTTAGAGCACCTGCGTCTCCGAGAAGAAAGGGAGGAAAAACAGAGACAAAGGGAGCTTGAGGAAAAAAGACTGGCATATGAACACGAGCGCAACCTAGCTGAGATAGATTTACGCAAGCAGAACAAAGAATTAGGGGTGCCCGAGCAACCCCGCACCCCAGGGACAACAGATAAGAAGGTACACATCCCCAAGGATGTCGTTCGAGAATACTTCCGAGAGGACGACATCCAGCAATGGTTCAAGGCCTACGAAATCGCTATGACCGCCCACCGGATCGATCGAAGCGACTGGGGAGCCGGTCTATGGGGGAGATTCCTCAATGAGGGCCGCGATGCCCTGCTACAACTCCCGGACCATCTGATGACCTCCTATGACCACATGAAAGCTGCCCTCACACCCGAGATGTACCGTCAGAGGTTCCGAGACTGCACCCGCATCCCGGGTACAACTTGGGTGGACTACGTGAACTATTTCAGCCGAGCCTTCGAGGGCTGGATCAAAGGAAGCAATGTCACAACTTACGAACAACTCTTCAATCTCATGGTATGGGAGCATCTATCAAACAACTGCTTCATTGAGCTCCGGCAGCACCTCCTCGACAGCAAATTGACTGATCCATGGCAGCTCGCCGCCGAGGCTGACCGGTGGGAAATCACCAGAGTGGGCCGAAATGGATCCTATGAACAGAACCGGAACAACCACGGTCAGCACCGTCCCCGAGGAGGAGGAGGGGGCCAAGGACGAGGAAAAGACAACGCTCCGGCCGCCCCCGCTACCAGCACCACCCCCCCCGCCAACCGGGGCAGCACCCCGGCACGACCGGGATACAGAGCCAAGGCCACTATGCAAACGACCCAAGTTGCCCACAGTACCAGAGCCCAAGACCCCGCCAGGTGGCTGCTGCTGCCCTGGGGGAAGAACAGATCTCCGAGGAGCAGGAAGAATATGAGCAAGAGCATCAAGAATGGGAGCCAGCCGCCATGGCTCTAGCATGCTTAGGGGGGAAAGACATGGTCCCGCGGGTCCCCCTACCCGCTAACACCCGGAAGTACAGCCAATGGGTGAGCATCAACGGACGCCGGGCCGAAGCCCTCCGTGACACCGGGGCCAGTGTAACAGCCGTCCGCTGCCACCTGGTGACCCCAGAACAGTTCCCACCAAATATCCTCTGCCCTGTCCGTTCAGCCGATAACTCGGAGAGTCTGTGTCGGATGGCCTGCGTCCCTTTCGAATGGGGAGGGGTCTCCGGCATGTTGAAGGTGACGGTCCGAGACGATGCCCCCGTGGACTGCCTCCTGGGGAATGACCTTGAAAGCTCTCCGTGGGCAGCCGTAGAACGAAGGGAACACCTGGGGATGTTAGGCATCCCGGACTGGGCGTGCGTCACCACCCGGTCCATGGCCGCCCGTGCCAATCCCCAACCCGAAGAACCTGAATGGCCGGCACCTCCTCCACCGGTCGCTCCCGTAGAAGGCACCGACCGTGCCGTCCCCCCAGAACAAGCCCCCGAGGGACTCGCTCAACCTCCGGACCTTTCCGGCCTGGATCAGTGGCACCAAGAGGGGGGGCCCACCCAAGAACAGTTTCGCCAAGAGCAGAAGACCTGTCCCTCCCTCGAGGGACTCCGCCAACAAGCCCTCGCCCAGAGCGCAGGGGATACCTCCGGAACACATTGGGTCTATTGGGACAATGATCTGCTATACAGTGAACAAAAGATCGCAGAGTTGGGGGCCAGTCGAGTGCTAGTGGTGCCCCTCCGTTTTAGAGACTTCTTGCTGAATCTGGCCCACGATGTCCCCCTGGCTGGACACCTGGGTCAAGACAAAACTTACAGCCGCCTAGTGACCCACTTCTTCTGGCCTAAAATGAGGAATGATGTCCTCCAGCATTGCCGATCTTGCCCCACGTGCCAAGCCAGTGGGAAGAGCGGCCGCAAATTAAAAGCCCCCCTGCAACCGTTTCCAGTGGTCACCACCCCGTTCGAGAGGGTCGGGATAGACATTGTGGGGCCCCTGGACCCCCGTACAGCACAAGGACATCGGTTCATCCTGGTACTGGTGGACCACGCCACCCGCTACCCTGAGGCTGTTCCCCTGCGAACTGTGACAGCCCCGGTAGTCGGCCGGGCCCTGATGGGGATCTTCTCCCGTGTGGGTTTCCCCCGAGAAGTCGTCAGCGACAGAGGCACGAACTTTATTTCAAAATATATGAGGTCCCTCTGGCAACAGTGTGGGGTCACCTACCGATTCACGACCCCCTATCACCCTCAAGGAAACGGACTCGTTGAGCGGTTCAACCGCACGCTCAAAGGGATGATTGGGGGGTTGGAAGAGCCCCTCCGTCGCCAGTGGGACGTGCTACTGCCGTGCCTCCTCTTTGCCTATCGAGAGGTCCCCCAGAAGTCCCTCGGCTTCAGCCCGTTTGAACTCTTGTATGGACACCCTGTGCGCGGGCCGCTCAGCCTAGTCAAAGAAGGCTGGGAAATGCCCCCTCTAAAGAACCCTCCAGATGTCTTCAAATACCTCCTAACCCTCCGCAACCAGACCCGACGGTTCAGAGAGCTGGCAAAAGCAAACTTGGAGGCCAGTCAAGAGGACATGAAAAAGTGGTATGACCAAAATGCCTCCTCCATTGAATTTGAACCCGGCCAACAAGTATGGGTGATGTCCCCCACCGAACCATGCGCCCTGCAAGACAAGTGGACGGGGCCCTTCAAAGTAGTCGAGCGCAAGGGCCCTGTCACCTATCTCATCGACCTGGAATCTTCACGGAACCCCCTCCGGGTCCTCCACGCTAATAGACTGAAACCCCATTTCGTGCGCTCAGAACTCAGCCTCCTGATGGCCACAGATAATGGGGTCGAAGAAGACTCCGAACCCCTCCCTGACATCCTACGGACTCGGGAGAAAGACGGCTCCGTGGACGGGGTCCGGCTCTCGGAAACTCTCACCCTGGAACAACGCCAAGAATGTCGAGACCTTCTGTTGCAGTTCGCCAGCCTGTTCTCCCTCACCCCAGGTGTCACCTCCTGGTGTGTGCACGACGTGGACACGGGGGACAGCCCCCCTATCCGCCACCGGGCCTACCGCGTACCAGATCGGGTACGGGCCTGCATCCAGGAAGAAGTAACCAAGATGCTCACGCTCGGGGTCATTGAGCCCTCAGACAGCCCATGGGCCAGCCCAGTAGTACTGGTCCCCAAAGCAGCCACCCCCGGCACCACGCCAGAACTCCGGTTCTGCGTCGACTACCGGGGCTTGAATGCAGTCACCCGAACAGACGCACATCCCATCCCCCGGGCAGATGAACTAATCGACCGCATGGGAGCTGCCCGCTACCTCAGCATTTTCGACCTGACGGCGGGCTACTGGCAGATCGGCCTCACACCCCGGGCCCAAGAACGGTCTGCGTTTTCCACTCCTGACGGCCATTATCATTTCAAGGTCATGCCCTTCGGCATGACGAATGCCCCAGCAACGTTTCAGCGACTCGTTAATCAGGTCTTGGCCGGGCTCGAAGGATTCAGCGCCGCCTACCTAGACGACATCGCTGTATACAGCCACCACTGGTCCGACCACCTCCACCACCTCCAAGAGGTGCTACAGGCCCTTCAGCGAGCTGGCCTCACGATCAAGGCCAGCAAATGCCAGATCGGTCAGGGGTCCGTGACCTACCTCGGACACCAGGTGGGAAGCGGCCTGGTGGCCCCTCTGCAGCTCAAGATCGCCGCCATCCAGTCCTGGCAGCCCCCCATCACCCAGACCGAGGTACGCGCCTTTCTGGGACTCACGGGCTATTACCGACGGTTCTTGAAGGACTATGGTAGCATAGTGGGGCCCCTCACAGAACTCACGTCCAAAAATCAACCAAAGAAGGTCAACTGGACCCCAGATTGTCAAACAGCCTTCGAACAACTGAAGGCCGCCATGTGCTCCGCCCCTGTGCTCCAGGCCCCCGACTACAGCCGGGAATTCGTCGTCCAGACGGATGCCTCTGACCACGGCATTGGGGCGGTCCTGTCCCAATTGAACCCCGAAGGCCTTGATCAGCCAGTGGCCTTCATCAGCAGGCGACTCCTGCCCCGAGAGCAACGCTGGAGCACCATCGAGAGGGAGGCCTTCGCCGTGGTATGGGCCCTCAAAAAGCTCCGGCCCTACCTCTTTGGCACACACTTTCGGGTACAGACCGATCATCGACCCCTGCAGTGGCTGATGCAGATGCGGGGGGAGAACCCAAAACTACTACGTTGGTCTATCTCCCTACAGGGGATGGACTTCACTGTGGAACATCGACCTGGGCAAGACCACGCCAACGCGGATGGCCTGTCACGCTTTTTCCGCCTCGACGAGGAGAGTCCCCAAGAGGATGGGTGACTCTCCCCGCCTTCAGCTGGGGGGGACGCATGTTGGACAGGCCACATGAAGGGCCCGCTCCCCCTCTGCCCGACCAGGCCCGAGCCCGGTCCCTCCAGTGTTACACACCACCCCTTCACGTTTTCCGTCCCCTCCGGGACCCCGGTCTCTGAACATCTCGACCTCGTGGGCCCGATCCACTCCTGGGCCGCGCGCCCGACCTGGGCGCCATCTTGGACACTGCACCACGAGGCCGCGTGGCCTCCGATCGACCCTAACCCTGGGCCTGGCCAGGTCTCAGACATCCCGGCACCACCATCCACCCAGGAGGTGAGTGGACTACTTGGCAGGTCAATGGGAGAAAGAGGTGTCGATGGCTCTCCCCCGCCAGGTACCGCTCGCCCCCAGCTCCCCCGGGCGCTGGCTCCACCCCCCTGCTGGGTGTCTGGACTCCCTCATCCCGGACCTCCCGACCTCCAAGTGCGAGGGTCCGGACATCAAAGGGCATCAGCCCTATAACTGAGGCAGCTTCAGAGCAGGAAGGCAGTTGTATCCTGGAGTCGAGAGACGCAGAGAAGAACTCATCCTTGACGGACTACTGGCGCTGCCGTAGCCCTGCCTTGCAAACTATCGTCTTGCCTGCTGGCGCTGCCGCAACCTTCTGAAACCTTCATCGTCGTCGGGACCTGCTGGCGTGGCCGCGGACCGTTTGTAACCACCATCTTCATCGGGACCTGCTGGCTCCGCCGCGGACCGTCGCTACCTTCGATCATCTCGGGACCTGCTGGCTCCGCCGCGGCCCGATCAGCTAGAACGCCGAGCTCGAGGATTGAGAGCTATCCATCCACCCATTTGGTAACAAGACTGTCCCGCTACCCCTTTTCCCCACCAGAGACTCGAACCGAGGGGACCCCTGAGTCCAGACCTCCTTGTACCATTTAACCGTACTCGAAGAATTGCTGATAAAGTATCGTTTAACCTTATCCTTGTGTGGTGTCCGTCTGTGGGGGGGGAAGTTACTTGTCTGTACGATCGCTGGAGCAGGCGTTGCAGTCCTCGCTCTTGTGGTCGACCGGTAGGCAAAGGTTGCAGACCGGGTGCTGGTCCTTCTGCGCATACTTGTGGTGGAAGTTACGTCATAAATTTGAAAGGAGTGTTGTCCATCTCATCCGTTCAGGGGGCCCCCTGAGCTTGCATTCTCCGATGGACGTCGAAGTTCTTCTTCCCCTTCGTCGTCCTCTTCGATGATGTAGTCTCCTGTAGTCTTCTCAATCTCTTTTCTTGCAAAAGAGATTATTTTTCTTCTTTCTCCAAAAATGTCTGGAGCCCTTTCGGGAACGATCCAGACCCAACCGCGAAAAAAAAACCTGAAGATGGCGCCCAGGAGTGGGAGCTTCCGCAGGAAGCGTGCCGACGTCACCGGAAATACACCAAAGGTGGGACGTTGACGCCCGTCTGGGCTACAAAAAAAAATCCAGACCCAACCACAAGACCGCGGAAGAATGCACAGCATAGTGAATCCCGAAAGATTCACGCTGCAAAAGCAGACGTTATCCGATTATATGTGTTAAATCCAGTCAACGATTGCATTTCACAGCTCCTAAATTATCAATAAGTGAGGTGCGCTTCCTACAACAAGCACTGGCGTTGCCAATAGGTCTCGCATTAGGAAAGTGTGAGCTATTGGTATTGTAAATGACAATTATTTTTTTTAATATGTGTTTGCATTGAAAATATATAAATTAATGGCATTGCTATTTACAAAGCCAATAGCTTACACTTTCCTAATGCGAGTCCTATTGGCTATGGGAATGCTTGTTGTTAGCCAGCAAGGACAGTGCTGTTGTGGTGCTGAGTGATGCTGTTATGGTGCTCAGTGATGTGGTGGTGTATTAAAGTGATGTGGTGGTGTCCGTGAGTGATGAGGTGGTGTCCGTGAGTGATGAGGTGGTGTCCGTGAGTGATGAGGTGGTGTCCGTGAGTGATGAGGTGGTGTCCCAGAGTGGTGTGGTGGTATCCCTGATTGATTTTGTGGTGTACATCAGTGATGTGGTGGTGTCCCAGAGTGATGTGGTGGTGTCCCCGAGTGGTGTGGTGGTGTCCCCGAGTGGTGTGGTGGTGTCCCCGAGTGGTGTGGTGGTGTCCCCGAGTGGTGTGGTGGTGTCCCCGAGTGGTGTGGTGGTGTCCCCGAGTGGTGTGGTGGTGTCCCTGAGTGGTGCGGTGGTGTCCCTGAGTGGTGCGGTGGTGTCCCTGAGTGGTGTGGTGGTGTCCCTGAGACACACAGGTGGGGGGAGGGCAGCCGATCCGGGCTGACTCACCGGCGGACTAAATTTACACTAAATATTAGTGTATTGGGAAGAAAACTGTTTTTATTAAAGATTTGTCAAATAAGATAGCATCGTTATTAGGAGCACCGCCAGTGCGGGAGGAACATTCTATTTACAATGAATCGGCTCTACGGCAGGTGTAGTATTGGCAATGAAACGTAGTGTTCCTTGATGCGCGGAGGGGGGTTTTAAGATACTGCAGGAGTCTGCAGGGGGGGCGCCGTGAGCTGGAGGTCTTGCGGGGGTGAGCGAGGGCTGAGGGGAAGGGTTATGACTGAGTCTGGGTAGTTAGAGGGGGAGCTGGGTAGTTTCCTAGGGTTATAGTGCGATGGCATCTGGTGTTTTGAAGGGTCCATGAAGAAACGGCGGAGTTCTGTGGTGGTCGGGATGAGGGGATGTGGCGGACAGTAAGGGGGTCTGCAAGGACCGGAGGAGAGGGCGAGCAGCCCGGGACGAGAGAGCTGCAACGCGAGGATGTGGATGCCGGGGGGGGGGGGGGGGGGGGGGGGTTGGTGGGAGTCTGCGATGATCAGGAGCGGGGGAGGGGGGTCCTGGGGGCTTTGATGTGAGAGATAAATTAGGGGCGGGGTGGACTCTGGCAGGGGAGGGAACATGGCCTGGAGAGAGGCCGAAGGGAAGCCGGATGGGGGCGGGAGTGCAATTAACATGGTGTAAACGGTCCGAATTCAACGTAATGTGGGGGCTCTGTGGTCTCTGTTCCTCACAGAGTCTGGGTAGTTAGAGGGGGAGCTGGGTAGTTTCCTAGGGTTATAGTGCGATGGCATCTGGTGTTTTGAAGGGTCCATGAAGAAACGGCGGAGTTCTGTGGTGGGCGGGATGAGGGGATGTGGCGGACAGTAAGGGGGTCTGCAAGGACCGAAGGAGAGGGCGAGCAGCCCGGGACGAGAGAGCTGCAACGCGAGGATGTGGATGACGGGGGGGGGGGGGGTTGGTGGGAGTCTGCGATGATCAGGAGCGGGGGAGGGCGTGAGGCTGTGGGGAAAAAGCCATAATTGAATGTTCTGTGAACGTGCATGGGTGAGAAAGTGAGATCTGCCCTCTGTGACTGAAGCCTGCTGTTTGGAGGTAGGGAGGGAGGGCGCGCGGGGAGGCTGAGAGATACCGGAAGAACAAATACATGATTGGAGAAAAGGAGGGAGGAGAGCACGACGAAGAAAACAACAGACATCACGAGAGAAGAGAAAGTGGGGAAGACTGAGGAAAAATTGAACTAGGGACGGACAGCCACAAGCTGCGAGGTCTCCGGCTCTGTCACTGCCCTTCTGCTACGACGAATGTTGCCATACCATGCTCTCAGGGCGGAACTGAAGTGCATGGCTGTGGTTTTAAGATACTGCAGGAGTCTGCAGGGGGGGCGCCGTGAGCTGGAGGTCTTGCGGGGGTGAGCGAGGGCTGAGGGGAAGGGTTATGACTGAGTCTGGGTAGTTAGAGGGGGAGCTGGGTAGTTTCCTAGGGTTATAGTGCGATGGCATCTGGTGTTTTGAAGGGTCCATGAAGAAACGGCGGAGTTCTGTGGTGGTCGGGATGAGGGGATGTGGCGGACAGTAAGGGGGTCTGCAAGGACCGAAGGAGAGGGCGAGCAGCCCGGGACGAGAGAGCTGCAACGCGAGGATGTGGATGCGGGGGGGGGGGTTGGTGGGAGTCTGCGATGATCAGGAGCGGGGGAGGGGGTCCTGGGGGCTTTGATGTGAGAGATAAATTAGGGGCGGGGTGGACTCTGGCAGGGGAGGGAACATGGCCTGGAGAGAGGCCGAAGGGAAGCCGGATGGGGGCGGGAGTGCAATTAACATGGTGTAAACGGTCCGAATTCAACGTAATGTGGGGGCTCTGTGGTCTCTGTTCCTCACAGAGTCTGGGTAGTTAGAGGGGAAGCTGGGTAGTTTCCTAGGGTTATAGTGCGATGGCATCTGGTGTTTTGAAGGGTCCATGAAGAAACGGCGGAGTTCTGTGGTGGGCGGGATGAGGGGATGTGGCGGACAGTAAGGGGGTCTGCAAGGACCGAAGGAGAGGGCGAGCAGCCCGGGACGAGAGAGCTGCAACGCGAGGATGTGGATGACGGGGGGGGGGGGGGGGGGGGGGGGGGGGGTTGGTGGGAGTCCGCGATGATCAGGAGCGGGGGAGGGGGTGAGGCTGTGGGGAAAAAGCCATAATTGAATGTTCTGTGAACGTGCATGGGTGAGAAAGTGAGATCTGCCCTCTGTGACTGAAGCCTGCTGTTTGGAGGTAGGGAGGGAGGGCGCGCGGGGAGGCTGAGAGATACCGGAAGAACAAATACATGATTGGAGAAAAGGAGGGAGGAGAGCACGACGAAGAAAACAACAGACATCACGAGAGAGAAAAAGTGGGGAAGACTGAGGAAAAATTGAACCAGGGACGGACCGCCACAAGCTGCGAGGTCTCCGGCTCTGTCACTGCCCTTCTGCTACGACGAATGTTGCCATACCATGCTCTCAGGGCGGAACTGAAGTGCATGGCTGTGGTTTTAAGATACTGCAGGAGTCTGCAGGGGGGGCGCCGTGAGCTGGAGGTCTTGCGGGGGTGAGCGAGGGCTGAGGGGAAGGGTTATGACTGAGTCTGGGTAGTTAGAGGGGGAGCTGGGTAGTTTCCTAGGGTTATAGTGCGATGGCATCTGGTGTTTTGAAGGGTCCATGAAGAAACGGCGGAGTTGTGTGGTGGTCGGGATGAGGGGATGTGGCGGACAGTAAGGGGGTCTGCAAGGACCGAAGGAGAGGGCGAGCAGCCCGGGACGAGAGAGCTGCAACGCGAGGATGTGGATGCGGGGGGGGGGGGGTTGGTGGGAGTCTGCGATGATCAGGAGCGGGGGAGGGGGTCCTGGGGGCTTTGATGTGAGAGATAAATTAGGGGCGGGGTGGACTCTGGCAGGGGAGGGAACATGGCCTGGAGAGAGGCCGAAGGGAAGCCGGATGGGGGCGGGAGTGCAATTAACATGGTGTAAACGGTCCGAATTCAACGTAATGTGGGGGCTCTGTGGTCTCTGTTCCTCACAGAGTCTGGGTAGTTAGAGGGGGAGCTGGGTAGTTTCCTAGGGTTATAGTGCGATGGCATCTGGTGTTTTGAAGGGTCCATGAAGAAACGGCGGAGTTCTGTGGTGGGCGGGATGAGGGGATGTGGCGGACAGTAAGGGGGTCTGCAAGGACCGAAGGAGAGGGCGAGCAGCCCGGGACGAGAGAGCTGCAACGCGAGGATGTGGATGACGGGGGGGGGGGGGGGGGGTTGGTGGGAGTCTGCGATGATCAGGAGCGGGGGAGGGGGTGAGGCTGTGGGGAAAAAGCCATAATTGAATGTTCTGTGAACGTGCATGGGTGAGAAAGTGAGATCTGCCCTCTGTGACTGAAGCCTGCTGTTTGGAGGTAGGGAGGGAGGGCGCGCGGGGAGGCTGAGAGATACCGGAAGAACAAATACATGATTGGAGAAAAGGAGGGAGGAGAGCACGACGAAGAAAACAACAGACATCACGAGAGAGAAAAAGTGGGGAAGACTGAGGAAAAATTGAACCAGGGACGGACCGCCACAAGCTGCGAGGTCTCCGGCTCTGTCACTGCCCTTCTGCTACGACGAATGTTGCCATACCATGCTCTCAGGGCGGAACTGAAGTGCATGGCTGTGGTTTTAAGATACTGCAGGAGTCTGCAGGGGGGGCGCCGTGAGCTGGAGGTCTTGCGGGGGTGAGCGAGGGCTGAGGGGAAGGGTTATGACTGAGTCTGGGTAGTTAGAGGGGGAGCTGGGTAGTTTCCTAGGGTTATAGTGCGATGGCATCTGGTGTTTTGAAGGGTCCATGAAGAAACGGCGGAGTTGTGTGGTGGTCGGGATGAGGGGATGTGGCGGACAGTAAGGGGGTCTGCAAGGACCGAAGGAGAGGGCGAGCAGCCCGGGACGAGAGAGCTGCAACGCGAGGATGTGGATGCGGGGGGGGGGGGGGTTGGTGGGAGTCTGCGATGATCAGGAGCGGGGGAGGGGGTCCTGGGGGCTTTGATGTGAGAGATAAATTAGGGGCGGGGTGGACTCTGGCAGGGGAGGGAACATGGCCTGGAGAGAGGCCGAAGGGAAGCCGGATGGGGGCGGGAGTGCAATTAACATGGTGTAAACGGTCCGAATTCAACGTAATGTGGGGGCTCTGTGGTCTCTGTTCCTCACAGAGTCTGGGTAGTTAGAGGGGGAGCTGGGTAGTTTCCTAGGGTTATAGTGCGATGGCATCTGGTGTTTTGAAGGGTCCATGAAGAAACGGCGGAGTTCTGTGGTGGGCGGGATGAGGGGATGTGGCGGACAGTAAGGGGGTCTGCAAGGACCGAAGGAGAGGGCGAGCAGCCCGGGACGAGAGAGCTGCAACGAGAGGATGTGGATGACGGGGGGGGGGGGGTTGGTGGGAGTCTGCGATGATCAGGAGCGGGGGAGGGGGTGAGGCTGTGGGGAAAAAGCCATAATTGAATGTTCTGTGAACGTGCATGGGTGAGAAAGTGAGATCTGCCCTCTGTGACTGAAGCCTGCTGTTTGGAGGTAGGGAGGGAGGGCGCGCGGGGAGGCTGAGAGATACCGGAAGAACAAATACATGATTGGAGAAAAGGAGGGAGGAGAGCACGACGAAGAAAACAACAGACATCACGAGAGAGAAAAAGTGGGGAAGACTGAGGAAAAATTGAACCAGGGACGGACCGCCACAAGCTGCGAGGTCTCCGGCTCTGTCACTGCCCTTCTGCTACGACGAATGTTGCCATACCATGCTCTCAGGGCGGAACTGAAGTGCATGGCTGTGATTGCGTGGAGAGAGAGGGGAGGTGCTGGTGTGGGAGGGGGAGGCGGAACTGAAGTGCATGCCTGTGATTGCGTGGAGAGAGAGGGGAGGTGTGGGAGGGGCTTGCATGCGGATTGGGAGAGAAGCCTGATGGGGGCTGGAGAGCCTGGTGGGTGGGCGTGAATGAGAGGAGGACTGGGCTGGGCTTGCATGCGGATTGGGAGAGGAGAGAAGCCTGATGGGGGCGGGAGAGCCTGGTGGGTGGGCGTGAATGAGGGGAGGACTGGGCTGGGCTTGCATGCGGATTGGGAGAGAAGCCTGATGGGGGCGGGAGAGCCTGGTGGGTGGGCGTGAATGAGGGGAGGACTGGGCTGGGCTTGCATGCGATGCGCGTGCATGTTGACGGGCACTGCATGAAAACCGCGGGCTGAAAGCCCTTTGGTTTGACGAGAAAATAGCCGACTTGAATTCTCCCCATTTCCCATTCCTGCGGAATGGTAAAGGCTCGACCTAAAAATGTGCATGTACCCTTCAGTCAGCTGTCCCAGTCTGATTAAGATGCGTCAGAGGGGTAATGACAATTATTTTCCTTATATGATTAGTTGTGTTATTGAATATCATGCATTAACTCCAGTGGTTTGAAAAGGGATAGATTAACTGAAGTGGATTAGGAAAGGAAAGAGATGCAAATTTATTGGGAGTGGTGGATGTGTGCAACTCTGCACGTGTTAGTCGGATGAATTGCGCAGAACAGAAGAAAACGTTTAGAAAGCATATTTGAGAGTCCATAGTAGTCTGAAACCTCTGGGAGGGGTCAGAGTGGACGGAAAGAAAGAGGTGGAGATTGTTTAACATACAAATGAACATGTATACAGACACACACCAAACTATATAGATAGACGCATACTACATCAATACAGACACCCATTTACAATTAAATGTAGTCCCCTCTCTGTATAAGGCATAAACCTATAAACGAGAGTAAGCCCAGATTTCGTGCAAGTTCTTCGGTGATTTATTTTTCAATTACACCAGCCATCCGTCATAACGCGTTTCACCTCTCAAACGAGGCTTGATCACATGACGTGAGATGAAACAAGGGAGGGTCTTAAATACTTTTCAATGTAGGCGCGGCATATCATATTCATTTAAAGTGACCAATGCATGGATTTCTTGTCAAATTAAAACATTAACATATATATATATATATATATATATATATATATATATATATATATATATATATCCATTTGTAATAATATTTTCATTTCCAGACATATACGTGTATGTTGCGCATAAATATATATTCAAACAATGTTTTATTTATATATACCGTTTTAAACTGAAGCATAAACTCCTATACACAAGTATATAGAAAACCTTCTCTATATGACCAGACATCGATATTTTGTCTGTCAAAGTCCATGAAAACGTAGAAGCAGCAAAGATTCTCGTGGTAACCAAAACCTACACAAATTACTATTCAGGTACTGCTGTTCCACACACATTCAAAATGTTTCCAATAAAGCATTATGTAGTCAGAAATCAGAAGGCAGCTGATACCCAAAGGGAAGATGGTTGACACAGATAGTCTGGTGCTGGAGAAACCAACGCCAGCACACCCCTGGCCTCTATTTATCCCTACAAGTCAAAGAATGAAGCAGAAAACACACAAAGCAGTATGTCGCAAGGCATAAGATGTTCCATAATGGCCAGTCTAAATTTACACTTAAAAAAAACGAACCACCCAAGTTATTTTAATTAGGGCTCCCGGTTTTATGGTATTTATTTTTTTTAACATATACGTCTGTATTTATCCATATTTAATTTTGGGCCACACACAGACAGAGCCGCGCACACACACACACAGACAGAGCCGCGCGCACACACACACACACACACAGACAGAGCCGCGCACACACACACAGACAGAGCCACACACACACACAGACCTGCGCACACACACACAGACAGACCCGCGCACACACACACAGACAGACCCGCGCGCACACACACAGACAGACCCGCGCGCACACACACAGACAGACCCGCGCGCACACACACACAGACAGACAGACCCGCGCACACACACACACAGACAGACCTGTGCACACACACACACACAGACCTGTGTACACACACACACACAGACCTGTGTACACGCACACACACAGACCTGTGTACACGCACACACACACAGACAGACCGGCGCACACACACACAGACCCGCGCACACACACAGAGCCACACACACACACACACACACACACACACAGAGCCACACACACACAAACACAGACAGAGCCATGCAAACACACACTAGTCTTCTATCGCCCAGCTCGCTCACTGCGTTCAGAATCCCTGTTCACTGCTGTGGTCCCACGCGTGAAGAAGGCCCACATTGGGGGGCGCTCTTTCAGCCTTAAGGCCTCCCAGCTGTGGAACGCGCTTCCATTGGCACTTCGCAGCACTCCCAACCTGCTTCAATTCAGGAAGAATTTGAAGACTTGGCTTTTTAATCACTCTGTGTAGGTGAGCTTTCTTTTTCCTTCTTTTTTTGGGTTCTGTTTTCCTGTTATGTTGATTTTACACTGTAAGTTGCCTGTGGAAAGCGCCGGGACACTCTTTTAGAGTAGCCGTGCGCTATAAAAATGCACTTTAACATAACATAACATAACATAACACACAGACAGAGCCACGCACACACACACACAGACAGAGCCGTCTGTGTGTGTGTGTGCGTGGCTCTGTCTGTGTGTGTGTGGCTCTGTGTCCGGGAATACTCTCTACTGCGATCTAATGCTCACCTTTTGCAATTGTAAATGAAAATACCATTTATTTATATTTTTAAAAAAACAGAAAATGAAAAAAATGTCATAAGCAATGCCAATAGCTCTACCTTTAATAATGCAGAGACCATTGCATTGTAAATGCTTGTTTGATTGTGAAAAGTATTTTTGATTAAAAATGTATTACCTTATTACAAAGACCTCGGTCTTAAAATAAAATACAAAGTGTAATTTTATAAAATTAATCTGGATCTCCTTCTTGAGCCCTATGTCCATTATTGATCATGGGTGTGCAAAAAAAAAGTCTTACATCTCTCTGTTAGGCCTAAGGCTGCTCGCCCACACTACCACCAATAGAGCACTTGGGTTTTACTTTGAGCTTCGTTACACTTGAGTTTGATCATTCGTCCCTTGGACTGTGCAAGTAGGCTCGAATACCAGGTTTGCCTTGCCCATTGAGGGGGCTACGAGAATTAGTTCTGTTCCTAGTTGGCTGGCTTTCTCCAGTACCCTTTGTATTAGAGGAATTGGAAGAAAAGCAAATGCTAATGTCCCAGACCAGTTGAGCGAGAATCATGGTTTGGTATTAAGGGGACACTTCCGGTAGGAGGAATAGAATATGATGAACGAATAAGCAGATCTAACAACAACAAAATTTTATCTGAAATTTAAAAAAAATTCTCTTTATTCGTATGTACATGTTTTTCTTTGTTTGCATTCTGTAGAATTTCTTGCATTTATCATAAGGAAAGACTTTGGCCTGATGCATTTCTGATAACTAAATAATACAGCTCTTGTGTCTAGCATTCTCTCATACCCATTTTTCCAGTCCAGTTTAGCAACAGCGCTTTCATTTTTTATAGTTTGTGTTGTAACCTGGAGGCGGATAAGGAAAAAGCTATTGACCCAGTATGCATCTGTTCTTGGTATGTAGAGCTGTAGATTCACATGCTTTACATAAGTCCGCCATCTAGTGTTGGGTTCCGGATTTTTGCACTTTGTTTTTGTTCGAACAAGTCTGTTCCAGTCACGAGGTAGGCGACACCTCCTTTCGGTGATAGTGCGCATATGCATTTACTCCATTGTTAAGATTGTTTTCGCGCAGAGGGGAGCATGGAGTTAGTAAGAATAGAATAGAGATGTCCATGTGTATGTATCTAAGTAAGATATTACTGCACCAGGTATAGGTACCCAGGGAGGGTGGCGGGTGCATGTGAATCTACAGCTCTACATGCCAAGAGCCGATGCATATTGGATAAGTAGGATTTTCCGTTTGAGGGTAAGTAGGATTTTCCGTTTGAGGCATGTGAGCTGTAGATCACATGCTTTGCATAGGCTATACAGCAGTAATCTCTCAAAGCGGTGGCTAAACTGTAGCTATTGCAGTGGTCTGAAAGAGTGTACGAAGAACTGCCTTGCCTACATTAGATTGTTGTTTTGCTGACATTTACACAAGTATTTTGTGAATGTGTGAGGTGTAGAACATGTTGCTGCTTTGCAGATGTCAGCTATTGGAAGGTTTCCTAAGAGAGCAATAGAAGCCCCCAGTATGCAGGTGGAATGCGCTCTAGGGGGAACTGTTAAAGTCCTTTTTGCTTTTGCATAACCTGTCTGAATACATTTGAATGCCCGCCGTGCAATACCCGATTTAGAAATGGGATTGCCTTTGTGAGGTGGAGCAAAAGCAACAGGAGTGGTTTAGTTTTTACGAAAAGGCTTTGTTCTTTCTATGTAATAGAGTAATGCTCGTTTAACATCTACGGAGTGTAGAGCACGTTCTGCCACAGGATCTGGATGAGGAAAGAACACCAGCAACTCAACAGATTGGTTGATGTGGAAGGCAGAAATTACTTTGGGTAGAAATTTAGGGCTAGTACGAAGCATCACTTTGTTTTGGTACTTGTAAAAATAGTTCTTCTATGGTTAGTGCCTAACGGTCACCCACTATCCACAGTGATGTGATAGTAATGAGGAAAACAACTTTCTAAGTGAGAAATTGCAGTTCACACTTATGCAATGGCTCAAATGGTGGACCCATTAGACAGGTAAGAATTATATTAAGGTTCCACAGTACTGCAGGGGGAAGTCTGGGAATAAATCTTTGGAGTCCTTCCATAAAGGTCTTAATGACAGGCACTTTGAAAAGAGACAGATGTTGTCCATTCTGAAGGTACGCTGCTATTGCAGCGAGATGTAAGCATATAGATGTGTACGCTAAATTTGACAGTTGTAAATGCAGCAAATAGCAAATGATATTTTGAACTGAACCATCAAGCGGGTTGATATGGTTATTGTTGCAGTAAATAACAAACCGCTTCCCCCTAACTGCATAGCAAGCTCTTGTGTTGGGTCATCTAGCTTCCCTAATAATATTCAGAAAGTCTTGCGGAATATTGAGATAGCCAAACTCTTATGACTTCAGGTGTCAGATCTCTAGGTTGAGATGTCTGGGATCTGGGTGTCTTATCTCTACATGAGGAGATTGAATGGGGATATAGTCTTTGATGAGGAACTACTGAGATTTCCAACAGGGTGGTGAACCAAGGTTGACGGGCCCATGTGGGAGCTACTAGGATTAGTGTGAGTGACGTATGCCTGAGCTTCCGAACCACTAGTGGAATGAGTGGGAGAGGCAGAAAAGCATAGGCAAATATCCATGACCAGTTTAACAATATTGCATTGCCTTTGGAAAATGGGTGTGGATATCTGGAGGCGAAGCTTGGGCATTTTGCGTTTTGGTGTCTGGTGAATAGATCTATTTCTGGAAAGCCCCACATCTGAAAGAACGGGAGGAGAACTTGAGGGTGGAGTTCCCACTCATGAATCTGTTGTCTCTGCCTGCTGAGCAGATCTGCGATCTGATTGTCTACTCCTGGAAGGTGATCTGCTAGGAGATAGATTTTGTGATGTATGGCCCACCTCCAGATGGTCTGTGCAAGGTGTGACCGTTGGAGTTGTGTGTCCCCTCCCTGTTTTTGTATGTAATACATGGCTGTCATGTCTGTGCGGATCAGAACAGATTTGCCTACAAGGTAAGTTTGAAAGGCTTTGAGCACTAGAAATACTGCTAGGAGTGCTAGATTGTTTATGTTAAGTTGCTTTTGCTGCTGACTCCACATGCTCTGAATTGTGTGACTTTGGAGATGAGCTCTCCAACCAGTGAGCGATGCGTCTGCTGTTATCACTCTGTGCTGAACTGGGTTGATGAAGGGCCGCCCTTTGGAAAGGTTTTGTGGATTCCACCACTGTAGAGAGCGATGAGTGCAGCCGTTCGCCAACACTAGATCTGATAATTGACCCGGAGACTGATTCCACTGATGTGCTTAGCATTCCAGAAGGGGACGCATTTGAAGGAGACTCATTTGAAGTCTTGCATAGGGAACTAGCAAGATGCAAGATGCCATAATTCCTAGCAAATGCATGAATACCCGAGCTGGTTATGAGTGGTGGGGCTGTAACAGGGAAATTAGAGCTTGAATGTTGCGGATTCAGGCTAGATTGGGACAGGCTTGAGCTTTTTGTGTATCGCGAGTGGCGCCCAAGTACTGTTGCATGCTGGAAGGTTGGAGATGGGATTTGGACAGATTTACTGTGAATCCGAGATCGTGGAGCAGCTGTACTGTTTTGCGAGTATGTTGTAGACACTTTGTAAACTGGCTTTGATGAGCCAGTCGTTTAATTATGGGAAGACGTGAATATGTCGTCTTCGCAGAGGAGCTGCAACTGCTGCCATAAATTTGGTGAATGCTCTGGGAGCAGTGGAGACTCCGAATGGGAGCACCCGCTAACAAAAACCTGAGATATTTGTGATGAGTGGGATGTATTGGAGTATGCGTCCTTTAAGTCTAAAGTAGACCGAAAGTCGCCTTGCTGAAGGAGTGTTACCATGTGAAAATGTTCGGACTGTATATACAGATTTATGTCTCTGAGGTGTAGAATAGACCTGAGAGAGACGTCCTTTTTGGGTATGAGAAAGTATAGAGAGTATTCGCCGGCCCCTTGATATTGTAATGGGACTGGCTCTATAGCTCTTTTCTGTAATAGAGAAAGACCTTTTTGTTTGAGAAGGTTCAAATGCTCTTGAGACATTTTGTGTGATATTGGAGGAATGTTTGGGGGATTGTTGGTAAGCTCCAGGCAATAACCAGATTGGATAATTTGAATAACCCATGTGTCTGAAGTTATTGTAGAAATTGAGAAAGGCGTCCCCCTACAGGTGTGGAACGATAAGGTTGGGGGGCGGGGGGGGTTAGGAAGTCACTCTGTCATTTGCAGGGAAAGTACGTGTTGAATTACCTCTACCTCTTTCTTTGCCGTTATTGCCTCAAAATCCTCCTGTAAAGTAATCTATGGAGGAAGGTGACTGATTGGTGCCTTTGTAAGAGGCGGAGGGATTGTCTGAGGATATATTTTTTGAGCCCCCTCTGTAAAAGGAGCGGTGAAAGGAGCCCCGTTTGGAAAGGAGTCCTTCATTTTGTCTAAAGAAGTATCTACTGCAGTGCCGAAAAGGTGTTCTTTATTGAATGGTAGATTTAAAATGGAGGCTTGGACTTCAGGTTTAAAAACCTGAAATGGTGAGCCAGGCGTGTCTGCGCAGAAGAAAGCTGGTGTTAACTGCGTGAGCTGCGGTATCAGATGCATCTAAAGCACATCTAATTGATGTATTAGAAATTAGTTTTCCTTCTTGGACTAAGTCATTAGCCTTATTTTGATCATCTGGTAAGAAGTGGGTCGATATTTTCAGTTCGTCGTAATGAGCCCTTTCATAACGTGCTAAAAGAGCCTGGGTGTTAGCAATACGCCAGGTATTTGTTGCTTGCACAGCTATTCTATTACCAGAGGCATCTAAAAATGTGGATTCCTTTTCAGGAGACGGGGCATCTCCTGTGGTTTGAGAGTTTGCTCTTTTGCAATCGTTAGAAACCACTAGGGTATCCAATGGAAGGTGCCCTTTAATGTAAACCAGGTCTGTAGGTGCCGATTATATTTTTGTCTACCCTGGGTGTGACAATTCTGGCACACACAGGGTCTTTGAAAATGTCATCTGTAAGTTTGAGCATGCCTTTGAGCATGGGCAGTGTATGTGTTGCGCTTTGAGAGGAACTTTAAGTCTCAAAGAGAAAATCCTCCACAAGGGCCCCTTTGTAAAGTTGGACCCCATGATATTCAGCAGCCCTGTTGAGTAGTTTTATTAACCCTATATTGTTGTCAGGTGGAGAGGGTTTAGAAGGGTCTATATCCGCACCATTATTTGTGTTAGGATCTGTATTATAGTCTTCACAAGGATCAGGAACAACATCCTCTGGTACATCCCCATCCCCATCATCTTGGTGAGCAGTGACTGTGGTGAGTTTGTAGGTTTCATTAATACATTTGGGTTAGGTGGGGAACGAGGTTTAATAGGAGGAGGAGAAGGGTTAGAATCAACATTTTTCCTTTTAAGTGGAATGTGGTAATCTTCCTGTAACTCTGGTTTCCTTTTAACTGGCAATTTAACATGAATATGCCCAGGTTTGGCATTAAATCACCAGTTCCATCTGTTTAGGATCCGTGTTGGAAGGAGGGAAGTCTCCTTAGATGGAAGAGGAGGTGTTTTTTCTTTTAGCGCCGTCATTTTCAGTGTTGAAGGTTTCGGCTCCGAGAGTTTCGGACCCGAAGATTTAGGTTTCTGTGCTGAAGGGATGGTCACTATGACATGTTTGGAGTTGTGTGCCATAGATTTTGGCTCCGTGCCGGAACGGGGGCGACTAGATCCCGAGCCAGAAGGCTTTGTAGTATGTTTCCGTGCCGGACCCAAAGGCGGACGTTCAAAACCTTTTCTCGGTGCGGACATTGGCCCGAAGGCAGAGGAAGGACGGGAGCCTAGTTCGCCTTATCTTGGGGTAGGTGAGTATCAGTACTCACTGTACGTTGACCCTGTGGAACTTCCTCTTCCATATCAGAGTCAGCTTCGGACACGGAGACGTGTTCCTCCTCTTCTTTGGCTCGTTGTGCAAGAAAATCTTCATGGTCAGAATCTTCTCCGAAGATATCCGGTGCAGACCCGCTTTGTTGAGGCATTTCGGGACGTCGAGCCCAACGGTCACGAAGAGTCATTTTTGGATCGGAAAGATAGTCACCCGTCGCAGTTCTGTTAGTCGTGTTCCGGGAATAGACACAAGTTGTACACTTTGTGCAAGTCGGTGAGCGGAAACTTAGCGCGACACCCGGGACATAATTTGAATTGAGTCAGTTCAAATGACTAGAAGCTGACCCGACACGTTTAGGTTTGAACCAATACGGTACGAGGAGAATGGGAAACTATCGAGAAACAACCGCTGAGGGAAGTGGATTGCGCACTGAGAGGAACCCGAGCAACACGGTCGAACCGGAGCGCAGCAATTCACGTCCGAACCCAATGGCCGAAAAAAAACAATCTAACAATGGAGTTGATGCCCATGCGCGCTATCACCGAAAGGAGTAGTCACCGACCTCATCACTGGAAAAGACTCCTCAAACAAAAACAAAGTGCAAACATCCAGACCCAACACTAGATGGTGGACTTGTGCAAAGCAGGTTATCTACAGCTCACATGCCTCGAACTTAGCATTTCTTGTTCTCCACTGTTGCAACTAGGTCTATTGGTGTTACCCATAGACTGAATATCATTTGCAGGCTCATTTGCTTTATCGCCCATTCGTGTGAGCTGCTGTTATGCCTGCTGAGCTGATCTGCTTCTGTGTTAACCTTCCCTGGCAGGTGAATTCTCTACAGAGTGATTCTCTTTGGTAAAGTACATTGCCTAATTTCCTGAGCTAGCGTGCTTAGGGTAAATTACTGTTTCTCCCAGTTTGTTGAGGTAAAACATTGCTGTAGTATTGTCCGTTTTGATCAATCCGGTCTTCCCTGCTATGTGGGTTTGGAATTCCTATAGTGCCAGAAACACAGTCTTCATGTCTAGGAAGTTGATATGTTTGAAGGAGTCAGCATAGTTCCATTGACCCCGTACCTTTAACTCCCCAACCCTTGTAGGAGGCATCTGTTCAAGTTTTGGTGAGGATTATTTGTGCTTTAGGGAGAATCCCAATCCTTTTAGCATTATGATCACCCGTTGGAACGTGAATTTAACATCTTTGTTTCAAAATTACCATAACCAGCGAGTTGTCTAGATGGAGTTAGACATGGATTTATCTCCTTCTTAGGGAAGCTGCTACTGCTGCTAAGCACTTAGTGAAAACTCTTGGTGCAGACTATTTTATTCCAAAAAAGCAATACCTTGAATTGGTAGCGAGTGACCTCTTGGATGAACATGAGGTATCTTTTGTGTGCTAGGTTCACGGAGATGTGCAGATAGGCACCTTAAGTCTATTGTTGACATGAAGTCCCCTTTTTGTAATTGTGGGATTACTTCTTGTACAGTTGACATCTTGAAATGCTGCATGCAAATGAATTTGTTTATGAATCTGAGATCTAAGACTTGTCTTAATGTGAGATCTTGTTTTGGTACCAAGAAATAAGGTGAGCAGTTTCCCTTGTTGTGCTCCCTTGATTTTTCTCTATTGCTCGTTTTCACAAGGAGTGCCTATATTTTCTTCTTAAATTTTAATAGTTCTGTTCCTTGGAACTGTTTTCTTCTTTGGTGGAGGTTTCAATGTAAGTTCTATACAATAGCTGTGGCATACCACATTTAAAATCTAATTGTCTGTAGTTATGTTTTCATATTGTTGTGGGTAATGCACTATTCGGTTTCCCACTGGAGTGTGGGAGGGGGGGGGGGTCCTTCCTTGTGGCCAAGTCACCTGGAGTTGGTTCCAACAAATATGGAGAGTTGTCCCCTTGCTCTTCCTCTGCCACAAAAGGACTGCTTTGGTTGTTGGTGCCAGGATTGGTATCCGGACTGTTAGCTTGACTGTTGCCCATAGCCTTGCTGTTGCTGCCCTGTTGAGAAGTCCTGCTTCCTGTGGGTCTTATGAGTTTAAATCCTCCCATTTGGAAGGTGCCCCTATTTTGCAGGGCTCCCATGCCTCTCCCGTTTCATTGTCCTTTATTGTCTGTAGGGACTCATCTAGTTCACATCCTAATAGGTCGTCTCCTGCAAAGGGCTTATTGATTATGGATGTTTGTACTTCCTGAGATTCTGAGCCAGACGTGCATTCTTAGTGTTATACCGGTGCACATTTGTCTGCTGGCTTCGTCTGCTGGCTTCATCTGCTGCATCTATAGCTGATTTCAGGCAGGGGTTTCCTATGTTTTCCCCCTCTGTATGATGGATTTTGCTCTTTTTTATCTTCCTCTTGGAATTTGTTCATTAGTTCCTCAATGTCATTCCATTAACGATGGCCAACCCTACTGAGCAGGGTATTAGAGCTCTCAATGTGCCATTAAGTTGCTGCCTACCTTTCCATCTTCCACCACACCATTTCCATTCTTTTACTCTCCCTTTCTGGAGGTGGGACAGCGGAGGAAAGAGTGTTGCTCCGACTTTTTCATCTGTGGTAACAATGATGGAGTCACTCACCATTGTGCCTAGAATGTATGTAGGGTCCTTGGTGGAGGGCTTGTATTTAATTTCTACCCTTGGTGCTACTCCTTCTACTGATGCAGAATCCTTGAAAGCCTCCTTGCCCTGATCCAGAATACTTGGCAGCATAGGGAGGTTTTTGTGAACACTTTAAGGGTGTAAATGTTTTTAGGAGGAAACACAAGTCTCCTCTCTCCTCCTCCAAGGGGACCCTAAAAGTACACAGCTGCTCTCTTGATGAAGCAGTTGTAAAATGCTACTTGATCTGGTTGCGAAGACTTTGAGGGACTCTCTTTGTCGAGGTCGTTCCACTCTTACTCGAAAGCTCTTGTTGCTGCTTCTTCTTCTTCTGGAATGCAGAGTTTTTCCTCAACTTCCTAATCTTGAGGTTCAGGTGTTGCTGGAGCTTCGCAGATATCTTCTTCCTCTGCCTCTGAGGTGGTAAGGAGTGCCGTCCTTTCTGCCCTTTCTCTCCGGAACTAGCGATTCTCTTTATGGGATTATACGAAGAGAAGTTTGTGTACAATAATAACCCTTTCATCAAGCATATTTCAAACTATATGCGTTACATCGATGACATATTCTTGATCTGGACTGGAACACATGAGGAACTTAATAATTTTGTCAACTGGTTGAATGCCAGATCTAATGATATTAAGTTTAGCTGCACCGCATCTGAAAAATTCATCACTTTCTTGGATGTCAAAGTGATACCTCGGGAAGGAGGTCTAAGCACCACCTTGTTTCGTAAAACTACAGATAGGAACAAAGCCCTCCCTTTTAGTAGTAACCATCCTCGAAGCCTCAGACACAACCTACCATTTGGACAATTTCTGAGGATCCACAGAAATTGCTCGACCAAAGAGGAGTATTTCAAACATGCTAATCACTTAAAGGAGCGCCTGATACAAAGAGGGTACCCGAAGAAATTAGTAAAAAAATCTCTGAAAAGAGCATGGTGGATACCTCGGGAGAATTTTTTGGAGAAGAAAGCCAAACCAGATCTAAAAAGAATGGTTTGTGTAACAACTTTTTGCCCCGCAGCCCATCAATTAAAAAAATTGATAACATCAAACTGGCATCTTGTGATAGATCTACATGAGGACTTGGCAGCTCCGCCTCTATTTGCCTACAAAAAAGAAAAAAAAGTGTGGCAAATCATATAGTTCGAGCGGCCCTCCCCATAGAAAAGGCACCCACATTAAAAAGTCTCTTTGGGTTGCCACACACAAAAGGGCACCACAAATGTGGCACTTGCATTTGTTGCGATGACACAATAGAAAATTAGTTTTTTTCATTTCAAAACATCCATTGGAAACACGATGATTTTACGAATTGCAAAACTAGGAATGTAGTTTATGCGATCCTCTGTCCGTGCCCGATGTTATACATTGGTAAAACTACACAAGAAGTTAGACAGAGAATTACACAGCATAAATCGAGAATTCGTAGATCTGTGGAAAATGCACCATTGGTTAACCATTGGATTATCAAAAACCATGATCAATCAGAGTTGAAATGGAAAGTGCTTTCTAAAATAGAGAGAGATCCCCGAGGAGGAGATTTAGAAGCTCGACTCAACCAACGAGAAGCCTTGTTGATATTAAAGTTCAACACTGCGACTACAGGATTGAATGAGATTTCTGAGATTTACAAGCCGAATATTTAGAGGAACTGCCCACTCCAACTGAGGACATCCATCAAACTCATCATCAAATGCTTTATTTCACTCCCAACCTATGAACGGCCTTAACCTCTGGTTTGTACCATCAACTCCTCTTGAATCATCATGATTGCCCACTTCTAAATCATTCATCTGCAATGTTTCCCCTATCATCTGATTCGAACCTCACTGGTCCAGGGTGCACACTGTACAAAATTAAACGCATCTATTTGACTCGCCAAACAACGTAGAGCATTCCGTATTTTCCACACACGGTAACAAGGGGTCGTGTCCTGTTAGTCATTCCACTGGATTCATTGTCACCTATTTTATTACCCGTGAGTAATGACCAACATCCATTTCGTATTTTCACATACGGTACCAGGGGTCGTGTCCTGTAATTCGTTTAATTCTGACCTATTATATCACTTGTGAGTAATGACTAACATCCATTTCCACACCCAACGCTGTATTAGGAGTGCGACAAAGTGGCTTCAGATAGCAGACGGCATGAAACCAGGTCCAGATTTTGGACCAAAACTACATTTCCCAGTAGGAATATAGGCTCCGGACCCGGAAGCTGTCCGCAATCAATAACGGGGCTGCCGAATACAGAGAGGACACCGGATAACTACGCGAAGGAAAATACTGACTTGCACGGTAAGAAAGATACGGACACTGAGTTCCGTTCACAGTTTGTGCCAATTAGCATGCTTTTACACGGCGTGCTGACAGTAGTTTCCCCTTCCCCTCACAGGAGTTTTAGAAAGACGAAAGTCTTCCGCTAAGGCTTTCAGCCTTTCAAAGAAGGAGGTACCCCTAGGCATCAATACAAGCAAAACCAAGAGTGGAACCCGCAGTGGTTAGCGGGTGAGTAAGTGCATGCGAATTGATGAAGATAGTGTGCAAGTCATGAGACTGTGTATGTAGGTTGTCTAAAGTGGTCACAATCTTTTTGCAGCTCCGGTGTGTGTGACTTGGTAACAATCTGCTGTGGCTTACATATGATCAACGTGGATCCATGATTTAAGGTATGACTGGGGCTCCAGTTTTCTTTAGCAGATAGGGGTGCTGGGTTCTTAAGATGAAGCCAAACCTAAGTTAGTGTCTCTTTTGTCTTGTTTTTTAGCAAAATTGTTGGTCCTGAGCAGGGCCGGACTGGGAACCGAAACCGGCCCTGGCAAAGTGCTCGGCCGGCCTCCCCCTCCCCCCCAGGGGGGGATTGGGGTGCGACCGTGCTCTTTGCCAGGGCCAGTTTTCCGCCGATTTTGTTACAGGGCCGTTTTTGCAGCTATGCTGCAAAAAACGGCCCTGTAGCAAAAACGGCCCCCTGGGGCCCAAAACCGGCCCCCACCCATGCGGCCGACCGGGGGATTGCCCGGTGCCCGCAACAGCCAGTCCGGGCCCGGTCCGGAGGAGAACCCGTGAAAAGTTGGGGTTCGAAACGGGTCGACCTATCTGGTTCTGGGTCACATTAGAATTGGAAATGGACTTTAAATAGTGAAAGGATTTTGTTTTCCCTCCTACAGATTAGCTCAACAATTTGCATTTCAATTTAAAAACGGACTGTTTGTACTTTTGCAACAGTTTTGTTGATACCGGAACCCATATATGTTTATATATTGTTAATAGTGGGGTATGAATGTTTGGCCAAGATTGAGTGAAATGTGTAGTGTGTTGTAAATATTCTTCCTGTTAGTCACAATTTTTCTTTTCTTGCATTTGTTTTTCTATGTATATTGTGAATATGGTCTAATGTATTTTTTCAGGCACAAAAAAATAATGTTCTAAATAACACCCAGAGAGGTGTAAAAAAACTAATTAAATTGTGAGAATTGCAAAAGCAACAGCAGGTTATTTTGTTTTGTTCTTAATAACCATCTTGCTCCCCTTGTAGTAGTAGGGTAAGTCGTTTTTCCGGTGCTGGCAGCAGTGTTGTTTGTTTAAATGAGGCTGGCTCGCTGTGTAAAGAGACAAGTCCCTTTTGTGTTGTCTTTCTGCCTCCAGGCGTCTTCTCTTTGTCTCCACCTCGCGAGCCCTTTTGTCCTCAGAAGCTGAGGAGATACTCTTCTTTGGTGTGGTGGATTCTGCCACAGAAGGTATGGTCTTATCTTTCAAGGCCTCTCGTCAGACACCCGTCTTTGTCGATGTCAACGTTTTACCATTGTCGATATCCCTGGCATGGGATCAGTGGGGTCTTTCGGTCACGTCTGACCCTCAGTGGTCTTCTAAACCTGGGATGCTTTCTGTGCCTTTTTTTCAGGCCCTTGGTATTTTGAGGGGTGAGGGGTCATAGTTAACTTCTCCGCTTTGCTTTCGACGTCCTTAAGGATCTTTTTCGCAGTATGACTTTTCTGCATCCCCCTCGAGGATTTTGACATCTGACCCTTCATATGTAGATTGTGCAGCAGGCCCCTGTTAGTCTTCGTAGCGTGAGAGGCCCAAGTTCTTCAGCAGTAGCTGCTGTTTCTTTCCGCCGAACATAGCTGCGTGGTTCCCTTCCCTCAGCTTTCTTTGGTCCTTGAGTGTTTTTGAGACAAATCAGCGCAGGCCTCGCAGTCCTGGTCTTTGTGGGCCTTGGGAAGGCAGGCAGATGGTACAGATGTCATGTAGATAGCATTGTGTGAATCTGTGGTGGCCAGATCAGTCTACCTTACTGCAGCCAATGAATGCATCTTCAACAGCATGCACATCAGAGTATATCTCTCTATCGATCTCTATATCTCTCTCTATCCCTTTTAATAGGTTACACCCTTGGGAAAAAGTCAGGCTTCAAAAACAAACACTACAACAGAACATGATGCTAAAGGGACCAAGGGGAATATCCCCTGCATGGGAATAAAGGGGAGTAAAAGAGAGAGGACACCTTTAGGGCAGCCCAGTCCCGGAAGAAATCAATGATGTCACTATGGAGCAAATGAAAAGTGGCTCAGCTGGGTCTTGGTATTAAGGACGCTTGAATTACTGGAAAATCATAAAGCCAGAAGATTTACAGGGAAAAAAATTAAAGAGGGAAGGGACAGTTTAAGCACACGCCTGGTGACAATCATACTTTCAAAAAATGCATATTTGAAAATCTACTGTAAAAGTCCAGAGATGGGCAACTGGTATATGCTAGGAGCAGACATTATGTACTTCATGACTACAAGAAGTGGTTTCAATTATAGGAGCAAGAAATGTATTTGTTGCAACAAAGACATTTTTGTGCAAAATGTACTATTTACCTGGTGTGTTTTACTCAGTTGCAGCAATGCTGGGTTGATGGATGCATTAAGAAACTGAGGTAATATAGAAGACGCTCCCAGACCTGTTGAATGAAACAATAAATAAGCCAAGAAAATAAACATTCTGATATTTAACAATGTTCACACGTATGAAGTTAAATAAATACATTTTTGGAACCCGTCCGTAACTTAACTCAAATTTAAGGGCACAAACCTTTTTGGTTTACCTTTAAAACTATAGGATATAACAGTGACTTTGAAATAGCTATCAGGAAGAAACCCATTATTGGACCAGATATCATTGGCATGAATTTTCCCCCATTTTGCTTTACCTCCCAACCTCCTGATTTTCCAGACTTCTTTTTTGTAGGCCTTACGACTCTGCACACTTAATCACTGCTAATCTATCCTAAACTGCTTGTGCTCTCTCCTTTAAAGATGGTAACATTGGCTTATACTCAACTGGCACAATTAATTTACTAGGAACTTTCTAGTAAAGTGGCACTACATGTACCCGGGGTCCGTAAATTAAATGCTACCAGTGGGCCTGCAGCACATATTATGCCACAAGTTCAAGTAGCCCTTTTAAACATGCCTCAGGCCTGCCACTGAAGCCTGTGAACGCAGTTTTAAACTGCTCTTTCGACCTAGCAAAATACACATTTTGCAAAACCTAAATCTTCCTTTTAAAACATATACATCACCACTAGGGTAGGCACTGAACAGCCTAAAGGGCAGGGTGCAGTCTATTAAAAAAGTTGGACAAGTATTTTAAAGTTTCATGTGTGCTGGTAGTGAAAACGTATAGTTTGTTACCAGTCAGTGCAGTTTAGCAGCTAAAAAAATATTCTGGATTCACATGCTTTATATTATTCTACCATCTAGTGGTTGGGTCCAGAATTCTCCTAAAAAACATTTGTCCTTTCATTCTTTTTAGGTCTTGCCTAGGCAGCACATGCGCTGTCTCTCAAGACATGCTGTAGCTACTATCTGGGCATTCAGCGAGCCCATAACTTTTGATTGGGTCCTCCGTGTGCTTTTAAAAAAAATCCTCATTTTTAATAGTTTAAATAGCTTCCATTTGTCCCTCAATTTTGCTCTTTTGGCCACGCCCTGGAGACTGTCCCTGTTGCATGCAATAGTTCATGATGGACCTGTGGTCAATTTGACAAGTAATGAGAATCAAAGAATTATGGCCTCAGCTTCTTCCAGGACCAAACCACAGCAAAGGCTTCAATCTGGGGAGAAAGCTCCTGCTGATAAAAGCAACAGGTTGGTCATGGCCATAATTATTGGTTTGGGATAGGACCACTCCTATCCCATGTTCAAGGCATCTGAATGCACTATGAAATGCCTAGAATAATCTGAAACTTTTATAATCATTGCTGAGGACATCACTGCCTTCAGAATGTCAAAAGCCTTTTGACAGCTCACTGTCCAGGTTACCTTTTTTACATTTTCTTAGAGGTCAATTCTGTGAGGGGTGCCACAAGAGTACCATTCCCCTTTACAAATCTCCTGTAGCTACAGAGTCCACAATAGTCTGGGTCTTGGGTTGAAATTAGCCTTCACCCACAAGGTGGCCCAAGTATAAAACAGAGCCCTGCTCTATTCGGCACTTGCTTACCTTGATAGTGAGGCCTGCGCTCTGCAGAGCCTCAAGTACCTTTCCATAGTGGATCAGGTGATCCTGCCAAGTGGAGCCATAGACAGCAATATCATCAAGATATGCTGCACTAAAAGACTCCAACCCAGCAGAAACTTTGTTCACCAACCTTTGGAAGGTGGCAGGGGCATTCTTTAGTTCAAAGGGACATATCCGTGAATGCTGATTTCTATTTTGTACTAATACATCCCAAATGAGTAGGAACTTTGTTCACCAGCCTTTGGAAGGTGGTAGGGTCATTCTTTAGTTCAAAGGGCACAACAGGGAATGCTGATTTCTCATTTGCTCCTGGGGTCCGACCAATATACCACTACCATGATGTTAAATCAAAAGTACTAAGACGTTTGGTTGTCAATCAATTTGTCTGCCCTAGTAATTGCGTGTATATCTGTCTTGTTTCACTCCTTCAAATGACCCATCTTTAGGACTGTGAGAGAGGAGGTAGGGGAGATGTACACTCTCTTCTTCCTGATCCTCATCAGTGACCATCAGCATGGCCATATCAGCAGTCATGATAGGGTTTAAGGTGATTCATATGGATGACTCTCTTCGGGCTCCCGTGAGTACCAAGGTCCACCAGATAGGTGACCTCCCCTTTTCTTTGGAGGATAGGATATGGTCTACTTTATTTGTCTTAGAGGGCCCTATGAGCCACAGGTTCCAAAACCCACAACTTCTGCCTTGTTTGGTACTCCGCCAGTGCAGCCTTTTGGTCATACCAGTGTTTCTGGAACTCTTGACTGGCCTCAAGGTTTTTGGATGCTTTTTGCATGTACTCAGCCATCCTTAGCAACCCCTTTCTTCTTGTCAGCCCAACCATGAGCGGTCTTAGTTACTCATGACTTGACCCAGTGGTCTGCCTTCTTTCCCACTTCTTGGGAAGAAAGTGGACCTAGGTCAACCAAGTACTCATGCAACATTTCAGGAACACAGCTACTTAACAGATGTTCTTTCATAATAAGATTATAAAGCCCATCATAGTCTTGCACCTTGTTACCTTTCAACCAGCCACCTAGTGTTTTGACTGAGAAGTAAACAAAATCTACCCTGGTCTGACTCTGGGTTTTTCGTGTTTTCCTGAACCTGATATTGTACTCCTCAGTGATGAGTCTAAAGCCCTCAATCAGGGTATCCTTAATGAGGTCACAGGACTTAGCTTCTGTCTCATTCAGTGTCAGGATCCTATCCCATTTTTTTAGGCTGAGTTTCCTCATTTTATGAGTTCTCTCAAAGGCTTTAAACCATTTGGATATATCCTCACCTTCCACATATTTAGGGACAACCCCTTTGCGGATCCTAGTGTCAAAAGCTTATTCTTTCTCCCTATTAAAAAGGTTGCTGTCACAAGAGATTGGTCATAGGCCCATCTCAGCACTTTCCTTTTCTACAGCCAAGAGTTTAGCTTCTAATTCTATCCTCTTGGCTATTCTCTGAAGATCTGCATCTTCACTGTCTACTTCTCCTGGAGTACTATCATAATCCGGATACTGCTATCAGTAGGATATTATCATGGAATCATCATCTACGTCATCATCCAAGTCAGCATCCACCTCTCCTTCATCAGAGGTTTCTTTCCCTGCTAGGCTCTTAGCATTTTCTGCAAGCAACCTTTGCAGATGTGCTTTAGCAGGCCTAAGCCCCATGGCAAGGCTCCATGCTTGGCAAACGTCCATAAGTTGGGACAATGTAAGGTTCCTGTAGGGCCCAGTTTGAACTTCTGAGAGGATTCTTGCTACCTCAGTCATTGTTGTAAAGCTGTTAGGTCCTTTTAAAAATTACTAAAAATCGTAAGTAACCTTTCTAAAAGCCCTAACAAACTGAAATACTTTTTAGATTTTACACAGTTGGTGCTGGAGGACTTAACACAAGACCCTTAACTAGCTAGTTTAAACACTTTAGAAAAAAGTTGAAACAGACAAAAATAATTTTAGCTAAGGATTAATTTGGATTCTTGGTGGTATCACCTATTAAACAAGTAGTACAGCAAATGTCAAGTCTTGTATCCCAATGCTGCACCAACAATGTAGGAAGCTGGCACTTTAAATTGTATATCAAAAAGAGGTATACTGTGCAAGTCCAGGTATTCCCTTACAAGTGGACAGGGGCTTGCTCTAGCAATCCCAATGTGATTTTTTAGAGGGTAGTGTGGTGTAGCAGCCTTAGGCTTATCAGAAAGGAGGGTTAGACATCTGCGAGACACACACAGTCAATAAATGGTAGACATGACTCAATAAGGAGATCAATACCAATTATAAAACATAGCAAAAATAAAACCTATGTTTATATAAAATTAGGCACCAGAATCATTACGATCAGGTATGTACATTTCAAGATAGAAATACCTTTAGGTTTCAGAAAGCGCAATTTCCACAGGCGCCAACATTATCCTATGGAGGAAAAACAAACAATGGACACGTTCTTTACAACAACGTACAAGACCAATCCTCAGAACTTACGGTGAGTACAGAGCAAAGTTCAAGGCAGCTGCAGGTCACCTCCAACGGCACTGGGGCAGCTGGGTGTAGTGGTGCAATTCGGCATGGAGTGCCCGAAGTTAGTCAATGAGGATCGGTCAGGTCAGAAAGAGGCTGCAGGTTTGGACTGGGAAGGCAGGCGACTTGAACCAACAGGTGGGCTCAAGCCTCACAGTGCTCGGGGAGGTTTGGACACCTTCGGTCCACTTTGAATCGTTGGATTCTTGTCACCAAAGTCACTTGCAGTAGAGGGGGCAAGAACACAGAGGCTGCAGTCAGCCTCCAGAAGTCCACAGCCTGGAGACCGAAGGTGGGCTTTGAGTCTGGAAGGTCTGAGGACCACGCTGGCAACTTAGGCCCCTTTCAACTCTTGTGCTTTTTGGTGTCAGATCTTTGTGGTTTAAATAATAATAATAATAATAATAATAATACTGATATTTATAAAGCGCGAACAGCTTCCTCACCACGAGGTGTCCCGGCGCTATGTGAGCAGTTTTAGCAGAACAAGTAGCAAAAGGGAGGCTTAGATTTTCTACGTAAAGAGCCAAGTCTTTAATTGCTTCTTAAATCCAGATTCTGTCGTTGCAGACTGGATGGAGGGCGGTAGGGCGTTCCACAATTTCACCGTGCCAGCAGAGGACCTGCCTCCAAGTCGAGCCTTTCTGACTCGTGGGGCGTGTAGCTGGAGCAGGTAATTTGAGCACAGGAGCCTCACCTGATGGTAACGGGGGAGCCTAAGTTTTAGATAATTGGGGCAAGTGCCCCGTAGTGCTCTGAAAGCCAGGGTCAGGGCTTTAAATTTGATTCTGCTTGCCACTGGGAGCCAGTGCAGCTCGCGCAGATGCGGAGAGACATGCTGTCTAAAAGGGATATGCTTTATCAGCCTTGCAGCCGCATTCTGCACAATCTGCAATCGTTGAATCAAATATTTTGGTATGCCAAGGTAGAGGCCGTTCGCGTAATCTAGCCTAGATGTAACAGTCGCATGGACTACCATTTTGCGGCAATCTTCTGGTAATAGAGAGAGAAACTTGCAGAGATTCCTGAGTTTGTGTAGACACCCTGCTGTGACCTGCTGAATATGGGAAGAGAAGGAGAGACTGTCATCCCATCTCACCCCCAAGTTCTTTGCATTAGTGCTGGGGTCGGCGGAGGGCCCATTTCAGGTGGCCACCACAGGTCTGGTGAGGGGCGTGTGTTTTTGCCAAAAAAGACCACCTCAGTCTTACCTGCGTTCAGTTTTAATTTGTTGGTATTCATCCAACTAGCTACATCACGAAGGCAGCCCTTAAATTTGCTGAAAGCTGTCTCTGACACTTCTGAGTAGGGGACGACTAGTTGAGTATCGTCTGCATACGAAATTGCCTTGACCCCCATTTGGCGATCAAGGTAAAGAGTGGAGCTAGATAAACATTAAAAAGTAAAGGGCTGAGTGCCGACCCCTGGGGAACGCCGCACAAGAGGCGTTTTGGTTTAGAGGAGAAGGAACCCTGGGCCACTTTCTGGGAGCGGTCTGTTAAATAGGAGTGGAGCCAGCCCAGTGCTTTGTCCTTTAGACCAATATCCTCCAACCGTTGTAACAGTGTGCCGTGTTCTACCGTATCGAACGCGGCAGATAGATCCTGGAGCACCAGCATGGCTGATGCTCCTGAATCTAAGGACCACCTAATCGACTCAGCCACCTCAATAAGGGCGGTCTCGGTGCTGAAACCCGATCTAAAACCCGATGGAGTTTCATGCAGAATCCTATTTTCCTCAATGAAGCTATTCAGTTGACGTTGTATCAGTTTTTCAAGCATTTTGCCTGGGGCTGCTAGTAGGGAGATCGGGCGGAGATTGCCAAGGTCCTCACAGTTCTTTCTCTGGTGCCTACAGGATGCAGGGGGAACAGCTCCGCTGCTCCAAGGGAGTCCCTGGGTCTTTATAGAAGTGCTGGCAGTTCTCCCAGGCTTTTGGAGGCTCAGCAGCTTGTAGGGTAAGATGGTTTCGGCGCAACTGTCGGAAATAGGCAAACAACCTGGCAGGGTTGGCGTCAAATCAGTTGCTTCTTCCTCAGTTCTGGCTTTTCGCTGCTTTTCAGTTCTTCTTCTTTTGGGTTGGCAGGATCAGATTTCCTGTTGTTAGGGGTTCCCCTAAATACTAGATTTTAGGGGATTGTAGGGCAGTAGTCAATGGGCTACTTACCCCTGGGGTAACTACACCCCCTGTATAGCCATTTCCAGCTTTAGGGCTATAAGGCCTGCTGTAGAGGTGACTTACCTATACTGCATCCAGTGTCTGCAGGCATGACACACAGGGCTGTGTGCCAGGTCATGTTTTCACTTCTGTCTGCAACAAGACACAGCCTGCAGTGGCAGTCTCTAGTTGTATCGTGAGTGGTCTCTTGGTGTGGCACAATACATGATGCAGCCCTTAGGGACCCTCTTCAGCCTAGGTACCAGGGTAAGACTTACAGGGAGTGCTAAAGGTACTACCAATTGGGGAAACAATGTTTGTAAAAGAGATCTGGAACTGGGGACCTGGTTAGCAGGAACCCAGTGCACTTCCTGTCAAAGTTGCATCAGATAACAGGCAAATAGTGGGGGTTACAATGTCAAAAAGGGCACTTTTTCTACAGCTATCGCAGAGAACAGACAATGTCAGCAATTCTGCCCAATGGAGTTTCCAAGTCAGCTCTAGCTCAGAAATGCTTTTTGTCTCGAGTGGAGCTCAGGGCTCCTGTATGCCTTTCTACCCATACCACTCCTGCCCAGAATTCACAAGAAGATCAGGAACAATTGAGTCAAAGCCATCCTTTTAACCCCAGATTGGGCTCAGACAGCATGGTATCCCAGGCTGTTGAGCATGGCCATCGGCCCTCTGATCAGGCTGCCTTTATTGAAGGATCTTCTGTCGCAGCAGCAGGAAAAGGTTCTTCATACAAAACGGTCAACGCTCTGCTTTCACACGTGGTGATTAAGTGAGGACAGTTGACAGCTTTCGACCTTCCGCCCTAAGTATGCAATGTCATCTCGGCAGCTGGCATCCCTCCACCAAGATGGGGTACGCCTGCTGCTCTGGCATGTTTGTGGCATTGGGTGTAGAAAAGCACATTGACCCTCTTTTTGTCCTTCTGTTTATTCTTTTTCTTGCCCAGCAGGGCTCTACTTTGGGCACCTTAAAGGGGTATGTTTCTGTCATACCAGCCTTTTTGAGGTTGCCAAATCAGCCATTCCTGTTCAAATCCCCTATCGGAAATACGTTTTTGAAATGTCTCTAACATATGTCTCCACATTCACCCTTTATCATGCCTCAGTTGCACTTCAAACTCACACTTACATTTCTGATGTGTGCTCCCTTGAGCAGCTACAGAACTGTCTTCTTAGATCCTAATCATCAAGACTGGCTTCCTAGCGGCGATAACATCTGCCCAGAGGGTCAGTGGGCTTCAGGCTTTGACATCTAAGCCTTCATACGTAACCATCTTCCCAGACAAGTTAGTTCTTCGCACTGCAGCTTCTTTTCTGCTGAAAGTGGTTACTCCCTTTTATGTGGGATAGTCCACCACCCTGCCTACCTTTTACGCTTTGCCACATCCCTCTAAGTAAGAGGAGCAACTCAATCGACTGAACCCAAAAAGAGTGTTGTCATTCTACCTTAACTGCACGAAATAGTTTCTGGGTGGACATCCAACACCGTGGGGTATGTCAGAGCTGAAAAGGGGAAGGTTGTACAGAAACTGACAAGCTCTTGATTGATGGTCTTTTACATTAAAATCTGCTATGCACAGGCCAGGTCTTATCTGATAGCGACTATATCTAGCAGCAGATTCCTTACTGACACACTCATCCTCCCCGGCCTACGAACGGTTGTCTAAGCCAGGGCTTTTCTCCTTTCAGGGCCCTAATCTTTCAAACAAGTGGTCAGTGTGCTTTGTGGCTCCACACTTTTAGCATGGAAAATAGCAAAAAGAAACTGACGTCAGCGCGCTGGAGTGGCACCTATATAGTTATTGTTATTGTTATTGTTAGTGAGGTTTTATATCGCGCCTAATCACCTGCAGGCCTCTAAGCGCCTGGAAAGATGGTAACAGACAATAACTTAGCACTGGAAACTGAGGTCATAGCTAGATTATACTGTGCTCCACAAACTAGCAGAGCCTCTCTATATTGCTAAAATCGCCAAGGCACCAGGCACACCACTTCCAGTGCGAACGGCGCCACGTAGAGCAGAAGGACGCCGCCTACCGGTGTGCAGGGATACTGCTCACAAAAAATGTCTGGATCTAGTCTGATGCCTGGGATATTTCTAAGGTAAGGAAATTGTGGCTAGATAAAGAGTCCCTATCAGATAAGGCATGACCGAAGGTAAGTAATTCGTACATCAACAAGCTCATCTTTTGCGTCAGCTAGGAATCTAGATTCAATTGTAAGATGATGATGATGATGTCCAGCTACATGTAAAACCAAATGCTGTTTATCCTAAGGTTTGTTATACCTTAGCCACAGTCCCTTTGACATTGCAATGGGATATATGACTATGTCCCAGAGAAGTTAATTTGCAAACTACTCTAAAATCAACTTCAGAAGGATTAAACCTACCTGATCTTTGGCGTGAATCACAGATCACTGTATAGAGACCCAGTGAAACAGCACATTGAGTTCAAGGCCCTAAAATGTGTATAAAATTCCAGCTCCTACCTACAGCACCAGCATTTTTCCAAATATACAGCCAACCTGGTTCAACCTCCCAAACAAAAGTGGTTATCTGCTGGCTAAATACAAAAGGTTTAAGGTAGATTTTTTCATGTTCATTGCTTTTGATACTGGAACAGAAGAAGACTAAGAATGTAACCTGTTACACGTAATACAGAGATCTTCAGCCCAGTCCCTCTTACTCTCCAAACACTTCATTACTCCTTATATTTACTTGTCCTTCTTCCGGCTCCCTTTTACAGACACTCAGAAGCAGCTAACCAGCAACATGAGCCTCATCAAGAACCCATTAAAAACCCAAAAAGGAACAAGTGTGAAAGATGGTCATATCTTAGACACCAATATTTCAATTTAACGTTATTATGAACACCTCTCTCTGCAGTTTTTGGGCTTATGCTGCTGATTATTTGACTGTGCATTGGACTGGACCCTGCTGTCCAGCCTCTGTGTATGTGCTCTGACCCTCAAAGTATGCGTACAACTGCAAATACCTGATCTTTTTATTTTACTTACATACAGGTCTCTAGTATATGGCAGAAGAGGTACTCAGGGCAAGCAAGTTACATACCACTATAGGACTAAAGCACTTAATTGTGCCACACCTAAATTTACAAAGGTAAAATAGAACTCAAGGTCTGTCACTGCAGCCTAATGGGGCAGCGTTAAACCTGCCAACTCAACATGGAAAAATATACTCTTTTGCCAGGTCAAAACCTTCCTTTTTAATATTAATAAGCTACCTAAGGGTCACCAGACCCTTAGGTCTGGTGATAGCAGACCAGGCGGGGTTCAAAACATTAATAAAAAAGTGGCAGTGTTCCTTTTGTGTGTAACATGCCCTGACAGTGAAAACACACAACTGCAGTTTTCACTGTAGCAAGGCTGGTAGTTCTACTGACTAACATGAAGCTTCACTAGCAGCAGTGCAAAATTCCATTTGGGACCACCAAAGCAATTATTCAAAGGTAGCAAATGAATCATTACATTAAACCAGACTCATTGCTGTGATCGCATTTAAGGTGACTTTCGAAAGTCCCTATTTTGTTGCCCACACCTCCGGTAGTCTTTCCTGTCTATCTGCAGTTGTTGTTACACAGCTGTTTGAAGCATTCCCAGAAACAAAGAATTTATGGTGGGAGGAGTAGTGACCTCTTCTAGCAGAATTACTAATGGGTGGTGGCCACAGTTGGTCCAACTTCAAAGAGGCTACTGCCTCAGTGAAACACATGGCAATGACACCTTCGTCTGACTGCTCCTTTGTGTAGACAGTCAAGTTGGCATGTCCTCCAGGGGGGAAAACCCAGTCGCAGAACTGGTTTCCAGGAAGGCTTATTATCCTGGGTACACCCAGGGGGTGTGCCCAGGACTCCTCACATGAGAAAATGAGGCTTGCACTAGCTTGGATTTGAGTAGAGAAGGGTGTCCTGTTATTGCCTGAAGGCCAAACCTCGAGAAGGTGGGAAGGGGTGCCTTGTGGGAACTACTAGTCCCACTGGCTGGTGAGTCCTCCTTTCCCACATACGAAAAGATGGCATAAAAGTGGCACCCCAGATCCACAGTCCTTAGATAACTACAGAGCTGGAAAGGAGATAACCGAATTTCTGTCCTGCTGCTCACTGGAATCAGCATTGAGAGGTTGCACCAAAGACTTACTGCTCCTGCAGTCCCTACTCGTGGAAAAGAGCTCCACTTGTGACAGGAAGAAAGAACTGACTTCAAGGGATAATTGGCTAGACTTCTGTTTGGTATTAGGACCACAAAAAGCTAAGGCTCATCTAGAGGCCAGCTACTGAGGAACATCTGACGGCTAATAGACACCAAAATGCCTGTTGAGCACCGTGTCCTTCTCGAAGTGTCTCCAAGCCTGTGGGATCCGTAGCCAAGGTCGAAGTGGGCTCTGGTCCTCCTAAGCAAAAGATTTACATACTTGCAAGCAACCGCTGAACTGAGAGACCAGTTGACCATCTGTAGCATTTTCAGTTCATACCTATCTGTATCATTACCCTTTTAAGATTATCTTTATTGTGTTTCCCTTTTAATCTGCTATTCTTTAGTTCTGTGCGCATGCATGTGACTGAAGATTCTTTTTAGAATTGTTTATCTGTAAATGTGTTTGTATTGGCAGATCTCTGCTGGGACTTGAAGAAGAGAGTAACGTGCGGTTTCCATTAAACCAGTACCTACAATTCTTGGATTATTTGTATTATTTACTACAAATTAGGCGACGAGAGTGGGATCAGTACCTATCTACTCTACTTACAGCACAGGAGTGGTACATTTTGGTGGATTTTCATGAATTTTTGGAGCTGAAGAATTGCTTTAGATTGGATTGAAATTGCTTTCTTTTACTAAAACTACTACAACTTATTACTATCTTCATATGGGAGATTGCTTTCTGAATGCAAATTTTTACGTACTTTTGAACCTTTTATTTTGGCTGGCGTGAGGAGATTTACATCCTACATTGCTTTAACCTAGACCTCATCAGATAAAAGCGCCGGAAATATATTGGTGTCAAAACGAGGATTTTCCATATACATTTTTTCCCATATTACGAATTTTAGAAGGATTCTGGCATTTTTCAAACCTTTCACGTTGGGGCCGCGTGGCGCTGTCTGCAGTCGCGTGTCCAGTGTTGTCGCTTCTGGAATTCTGCTGGACTACGAGGAAACACGACATTGCAACACTACGGGACTGTGACGGGATTAGGCACAACGAGATTACATCATTACGCGAGGACGTAATAAGTCATTGGCAGCCATTTTGAGTTGCCATAACAACGCGGCAATCTCTCACCGGAACGATTTTGACATAACAACGCGGCAAGAACAACTCGACAATATTTTACCGGAAGGATTTCACAAAACAATTGAATATGAAATCTTTTAATATTTGCGGTATTACTTTAGTGTTTTGTTGAATTTAAAATGTCTTAACATAATTTTGTTTTATCTGAGCAACAAATATTATTTTGGTTTTCTTTAAGCACGCTATTTTTATGTACACGGTTCTATTTGCTATACCTGTTGTAGTTTACATTTGTGACTCTACATATTCGTAACTACATATTCATAACTATGCAATTTGATCCTCCTTCGAAATTTCTCCAGAGTAAGGGTGATCCTCCTATTCCTTGGAATAGATGAAAGGAGGAATTTTTGACTTATCTTAAGGCTATAGATGGAGAGAGGATGGGGAATGAGAGAAAGAAGAATATTTTTCTTTATTGTCTAGGGTCTGAAGGGCAAGCCATTTTTAGAACCCTTCCTCCAGTACCTGGTGATTTAGGCAATTTTGATGAAGCCATGTTACGTGTTGAAACTAGATTCAAACCCACTACTAGTATTGCTCTTAATCGCTATAAATTCTACACCAGGGCACAAAAGGAGTCTGAATCTTTTGATGATTTTTTAACTGCTTTAAGGTCTTTAGTCGTTTCATGTAATTTTGGAGAGATTACAGATGAAATGATTAGGGACCAGATTATAGTTAATGTAAAGTGTAAAAAGACGCAAGAGCAGTTATAGATTTTGGGGGATCCTACGTTATAAGAAAGTATATCTACAGCTAAGGCATTTGAGCAATCCAATAAATGGATGAAAACTATTGAAGAAAATGCTAAAGGTGGGAAGAATGACAAATCTGGAGATGATGTATGTACCATAAGCAATGTAAAAAACTGTTTCCAACCTAATAAGAATGTTGGAAGGAATCATATTGTGTGTTACAGATGTGGTAGTAATATTCATGTCGCATCTTTTAAGTTCTGCCCTGCAATTGGTAAAGAATGTTGCAAATGTGGGAGAATTGGTCATTTCTCTAAAGCATGTAGAGACGTAAAGAGGGGAAGTAATGATCGCAATGTTAATCATTTCAAGAAAAATTAGGTTTCTTGTGTAAGATCTAATCCTTCTTGTGAAATTCCTTATATTCAATGTGAACATTCTAAAACTGGAGAAGTGATAAGAGAGGGTGGTATGGTAGTTTCATTGATAAATGTTGGGGTTGTTGATGGTGAAGTACTTAATTCACCCAAATGTATTGTAAATTTTTGGGAAGTAGACCTTGAATTGATGGCAGACTCTGGTTCTCCCTGGACCATCATTACTAGAGATTATTTCTCAGAAAAGTATGGTTCAAAATTATCTGAAAAAGATCTTTCCTCACCAAATATTAATGCTCTGTGTTTTAATGGTTCGAACATTGATTTTATTGGTTATTTACAGTCTACTATTTATTTCAAAGGGAGATCTGCAGTCATTAAATTGTATGTAGCCAAAAAAGGTGTTGATGTACTAGGATGGAGGGATCAATGGAAGTTAGGTATTATGTTAAATCCAAGGAGTAAAGAACCTGTCACAGTATTTAACGATACACTTCCAGAAGTAGGTTCCATTGTCAGTAAAGAAGATGACAGTAGATGGAAGAATTTGGCTAATGAATTTCCTAATGTATTTTCAGAAAGTTTAGGCAAATTGAAGGGTTTTGCGCATGCTATCAAGCTCAAACAAGGAGCTGTTCCTCTTGTGCAAAAACTTAGGGGAGTACCACTTAATTTCAGGGAAGAATTGGGTAACGCTCTTAAGGAGATGCTGGATAATGAAGTGATAGAGGAGGTTGAATCATCTGAATGGGTTTCTCCAGTTCTTGCCCGTAAGCCTGATAAAAGTTTGAGGCTTTGCATTGATTTGAGAGCTTTAAATGCAAATATCGTTGTTGATTGCCATCCATTACCCAACATAAATGAGGTTGTGAGTATGCTTGGGGGAGCCACGGTATTTTCAACGCTCGATCTTAGATCGGCATATCATCAAATTGAATTGACAAAAGAGTCCAGACATCTAACAGCATTTATTACCCCTCAAGGATTGTACCAATGTAAGCGAATGCCGTTTGGTTTAGCTTCAGCGGCATCCGTTTTTCAAAGGTCGATGTATCATTTGTTTAGGGAAATGGGAAATTACGTTAAGTGTTTTCAAGACGACATTCTTATTTTTTCAAAGAATGATGAAGTCCATTGTGAACATTTGAGAAATGTAGGTAAGGTTTTGAGTGATTCTGGTTTGACGATTAAGAGTAAAAAGTGCAAATTGTTTCAGAAGACTGTTGAGTATTTAGGGCACACGATTTCGAAAGATGGTGTATCTCCAAAGAATCTTTGGTTGACGCTTTTTTAAAGGCACCTGCACCTGATAGTAAGGATAAGTTGCTGTCGTTTTCAGGTCTTTGTGAGTACTACAGCAAGTTTATCAAAGATTGTGCTTCTAAGATGGAACCTATTAGAGAACTTGCTAGGAAAAATGTGGAATTTGTATGGGGTAGTAGACAGCAAAGTGCATTTGATAGTATAAAAGCTGACATGGTTGCTGCTCCTACTCTCTGACCTTTCTGTTTAGATAAGTTGTGTTTATTAACAGTAGATGCTAGCCTTTACGGTTTGGGTTGTGTCTTATCACAAAGCTCTGGAAAGGAGGAGTGGAATGTGGCATTTGCATCTTGTACACTCACCGCCACTGAGAGAGGATATGCTGTTATCGAGAAGGAACTCTTGGGATGTGTATGGGTGGTGGAACATTTTCGGAATTATATTTGGGGTGCAAGGTTCATGTTAAGAACTGACCATAAGCCTTTGGTGAATATTTTGTCGCCTGGTGGAGGGGCTAGAGCTACTGCTCGCATAGCTAGACTTATGTCACGTCTACAGGAGTACAATTTCAACGTTGAGTATGTTCCAGGAAAATTGAATGTAACTGCGGACTTTTTGTCCAGGCTGCCATATAACGGTGTTGAAGAACCAGGAGATGATGAAATTGTAGTTAGTATTACAGAGTCTGTTCCTGAAAATTTTAAGTTGATATCTGAAGAGGTGTGGAGGAAAAGTATGAATGAGGACTCTCCTCTGTGCCATGTGAGAGATTATATCAAGAAGGGTTGGCCTCCTAAGTGTGAAGTGTCTGCGGATCTCATTCCATTTTTGAATATTAAAGAAGAGTTACTTACTGAAGGTGATTTGCTTTTTAGATCTGGGGAGTGTATTCCACCTTTTGGGATTCGTGATTCTATTTTGAAACTTAGTCATGAGTGTCACATGGGTATGTCATCTATGAAGAGGTTGATTAGATCTAATTTTTGGTGGCCAGGAGTGGATAGGTTTGTTGATAGGTTTGTGAGGGAATGCCCAGATTGTATAGAAAGTGACAAGACTTGTAAATGTAGTCCAGCTCCTTTGATACCTGTTAAATGGCCGGAGTATCCATGGCAAAAATTGGGTATTGACATTTCTGGTCCTTTCAATTTTTTTCCAGTGGAATGTAGGTTTGCCATTGTGGTTGTTGACTACCACTCTAAATGGCCAGAGGTCAAGCTCATTTCTCATCCCAGTTCGGGAAATGTGATTTTGTTTTTGAAACAGCTATTTGCTCGAGAAGGTTATACTGAAATGATGATTTCTGAAAATGGCGTACAGTTTAAATCTTCTGAAATGTTGGATTTTCTTAAAGATTGTGGCATCAAACATGTCACCACGGCGTTGTATGAACCACAGGGGAATGGAGAGGTTAAGAGATACAACAGGGTTCTCAAACAGGATATCCTTTGGGCTCGGACTTTTGGTGGTTTGTGGAGAGAAAGGTTAAGAGAAAGACTTTGGCTATATCGGATAACACCTCATTCGACTACTGAGATTTCTCCTTTCCGGTTGTTAAGAGGTAGAGATCCCACATCTAAATTGTGTCCGTGGTGGTTTAAAAAGAGTACTATTCCTCATGATGTTTTACTTGATGTTACTGATGTAGCTGGTAAAGTTGAAATGAAGCAAGATAAGATCAAGTGTGATTATGATGATCGAATGAAGGTAAAAGTACCTGTGTTTAAGTGTGGTGATTGGGTGAGAATTCGTAAACCTGGTTTTATTTCTAAAGGTGAGATCAAATTTGGTAAACCTATTAAAATTGTGAAGGTAAATCGTCACAGTGTGGTTACGCAAGATGGTAAGGTCTGGAATGTCAGACGTGTTTCTAAATGTATTTCTTTATGCTGTTGAATTTCTTTAGGAGGGAAATGTGTAGCATTTTCAGTTCATACCTATCTGTATCATTATCCTTTCAAGATTATTTTCATTGTGTTTCCCTTTTAATCTGCTATTCTTTAGTTCTGTGCGCATGCATGTGACTGAAGATTCTTTTTAGAATAGTTTATCTGTAAATGTGTTTGTACTAGCAGATCTCTGCTGGGACTTGAAGAAGAGAGTACTGTGCTGTTTCCATTAAACCAGTACCTACAATTCTTGGATTATTTGTATTATTTACTACAAATTCGCTGACTAGAACTGCACTGGATTCTCCTGCTGCATTGTGGGAGACTGAGTCCTAGGCTGAATATTACCCTTGACACTCGTGGATACCAGGTTGGACTCAGGAATACTTACTTCAGCATCCACAGCATCAGGATCACTTCTTGGATGGACCCATTAGATCACTTTCTCTGAACACCAATAGTCCCTGTGACTTGCCCCCAACCACCGTGGGCCATCCAAATGAAGAGAAGAATCCATACTCATCAATTCGCGAAAAACGTTTAAACTGCTTACAACAATTTATTGCACTTCCCAAGACTGACCTACAGTGATTTACTTACCTTTAAAAATTCATATCTTTGGTTTCCCTTAATAGATGTTTGTATTTTTTAAGTCTATTTTAAGATAAAAATGCACTATATTTTTATAAATTGGTGCCTGATGTTTTGTGTGTTAGGTTACTTACTTACTGTTTTGGTACTGCTAAATGCTTTACATTTGTTCCTTTTATTCAGTCTAACAGCTGTGTGTACAGCTGCCTAGAACAGAGTTAAGGGTTTTATTAAACAAAGTAATTGGACCTGATTAAGTCTTACAACTAAACACGTAATAATCCACTTTCCTACACTTACAAAAATGAGGTTTAGCACAGATCAGAAATTGAAATAGAACAAATAAATCTAACACATAAAAAACAGCAAGCTCCAATGGGAAGAAACAGATAAAAATAAATACAGGGACGAAGCAGATGCAAACCCTATAGGCATGCACACAATAGACTAGCACAATTTTGTTCATTAAATCAACATCAAATGAAGGAACAGAGAGTAAAACAGTCAATGTTGTAAAACCTTTAAAATCCACAAATTGGCTAACAGGACAACATGGAGGACAGGACTATAAACTCCACAACAGAATGAACTTGCACAGCTGTCCCATCTGAAATAGTATTATCAGTGAGCTAAAATGTCACACAGACATCACACTACAGAAACAGTCAGTTCCAAAATTCAAGAGTGGTTTTGTGAATGCACCTAAAGAAAAAATTAGTATCTGAAAACACTACTTTTAACGGACAGAGGCTTTACTTGACATGTGAGTTTTGGAAAAAACATTGATCTTTAATTCCTGTGCTTATGAACCACTGGGACATGTTAATTTCCTAATCCTACTCCACAAACACCCCAATTTAGGTGCTTTACAATAAACAGCCTCAAGACTAATACTTATTACTAAAACACATACAAACAGAAGAGCAGACACATGAAACTCTAACAGCGAAGGATATGCTCTTAGTGGAGTACTTTCACTGAGCCACTATTGAGTCACTGGATTTGTAATCGACTATGGAAAATTTGACCTTCTACAATGAAATTCCCAAGGCATGTCACCTTACTGGCCCGAGAGTGTGTGCATGTATGAATATTTTATACAACACGGTGACTGAACACAGTGTACTCAATAACTGTTTTATTTTAAAGTTTTAGTTTTTATTTATTCAGGGTGATAATAAGAGTCAACAGTATACCATGTGCGGACTACATTGTTCTTACACATAACTTAGGGCTAGATGCACAATGCTTTTTCCAGTCGCTAACGGCAGGAAAAATGCTCTTTCAAATGTACAAAATGCGGTTTGGTAACGTTTTACCACATCAGATTTTGCATTTGTGATTCGATATTTGGAAGCGGTATGCTTAGGGCGTCCCTATCAAATAGCAAATCGGTATGGTATGTATTACTGTTTTACAAAAGAATTCTGGTCGCAAAACAATAATACTTTACCACCAGTTTAAAACTGGTGGTAACTCATTCACAAAGAGGAAGGGATTCCCAAGGGACGGTTTCCCCTATGATGAGAATGTAAGTAAAAATATTTTTTTGAGAGCAGACAATCATCCCACAGCCCACTGCCCACTCTTTGAAAATAAAACTTAAAGGTTTCTTTTTTTTCTTTTTAAATGCATTTGTTTTCCTTTAAGGAAAACAGTCTTAATTAAATAAAATAACAAAAGATTGCTTTATTAAAAAGCAATCACAGACATAGTGGTCTGCTGACCTCAGCAGGCTACCATCCCTATGATGGCTAGGATTCCTAATTGGTCGCAAACTGAGTCCTACCTCATTAATATTCATAATGTTTGTACATCTGGCCCAAAGTCTCAATGCCATTTGTTTAACAATCATCATCCAATCAGCTCGACATTTTCCCTTACATAATACCTTCAATTTTCAATGATGTTTGTCGGTGTCGGCGATCATGCGCAAAAAGCGGTGGAATGGTGCCCAAATAGCTTTCTGACTGGAGGTTTCAAGGCTCAGCTCTTCATATAGTTATAATTATTCACTGCAGAATGTTAATTCTGCCAGACATTGCTTTTGCGTCAGGGCTTGTCACCACAGCACCAGTGTCTAGCCATCAGTCATTCAACCAATGATAATGGGAAGGTAATAAACCTACGCTTAGCATATGGTATTTTCCTTACTTACCACAGAAGTGCAGTCTGTGGTGTCAGTTGTATTTGTATTTCAATAATTTGTTGTAGTTCGGCAGCAACATTTTACCAAAACTTCAATATACTGGGGCATCCAGACGCCAAATGCAGGAATCCTGGGTCTTCCAATTTACAGAAGAGGTCTGGTCTTAAACCCAATTTATGTAATTGTGAAGGAGTATAGTATAATCTGTGGATAGTTGTAAAATGCATTAGATATAAACTGCTGCTGGGGAGGAGTTCACTCATTTGGGAGCAACAGTACTCCCACTTCTCATCTGTGAGGGGTTTTCAAATCCCCATTCGATCCCACTCTACAGGGGGCTTAGCAAATTGGCATTGCCTTCGTCATTTCTCAATATAACGAGGTTATATGTTTTTTGGTGTTTTTGCAATCATAAGCATCTCAAGCAGTTTTAAGTGATCTGGTTCCTGGAAAAATCAAAGTTGATGCATTTGGTAGTAGGTTTTATTCTGCAGTATAGGAATTTTTCTAGTGTATTTATTTCATGTTGCGTTCTAAAAGTATACAGAGTGATGAATGTCCCTCCTCAAACAGAGCTCCTGAATTGGCAATGTTTCATTTATATAGCAAAAATGTTGCATTTTCCTGCAGTTGCCATGGGAATTGTGAATGTGAACAGTAGAGAGATAATGGGCGAGTATAGTAGGTTACGTTGTAGTATGCTTCTAATTTTGCACTAGGTTTCGACCGTACACCTTAGTGTTAATTTCAGTGGTTGTGTGGCCTTTTCTGGCACATGGCTCCCATCAAGGTAATTGGATCTGTCACATCTCTCTCCACAGCGATATGGACTTGGTAGTGCTGAGGCTTAAATCAGCAGTGTGCAAAGTAAACTTGTGCGCACAGGTAGTACAGTTACATTTTGGGTGCAGCATATCTTCTCTGATGGTATGATAGAACTAGCGTTTCCCAGGCAATTCTGGGCCTTTTGCCTAACAAGCCAGGCTAACAAGTTGCAACATGAGTGTTTGGAATACTTTATTTCTTCAATTTAGCAGGTTAGGTATGTCTACATAATAAAAGAGAAACTTTGAGGAGTATGACCATTTTTATTAGTTTCAGTTTGCCTGCCATTATAAGTGACAGTTTTAGCCATCTAGTGTTTTGAACTCCTGGAGGTGCCGAATGCCACGACAGTCTAAATAGAGACAAAATAATAAGATTAAACTAAATCAAATTCACAGCTATTTAATTGGGGTTGTGCACCACTTCAAGGGTAAACTGAGTTACACTCTATGCATACCTATGGTTAGAGGAAATATAGTGGTGCTTATACTTCATCCCACAGGTCCTACGAATCTAGATCCTTCTCAGAGGGCGGGAGTACATGTACTCAATTTATACAGTCTGGTGCAAAAGAGGATCCTCTGAATAACTACTTTCATTTAGAGTCAAAACAATAGTAGTGTGGTTCTGCTCTAAAGTATGGGTCCAGGGGGTTCAGTTGTGCGAGGTGCTTTATTATCTGTGCTTAAGTGCCGTTCTATAGAAGTCCCGAAGTTTGTTGCTGGATTCTGTTGAATTCAAAGTTTATAATTTTATTGGAAGTAACCTCCAGGCCTAGTGGGTTCTTTTCATACCTCTTCCTTCCATTCCAAGCACTAAGATCTTGGATTTCATTCTATGTAAGCAAGTACATTTTCTCCAAGTCCACTAATTGATGTTATCTATCAACCTGCTGATGTTAGCTCAATTCAACAGATGTACTCTACTCATGTGAATTTTGATGTTGTTAGCACTGCAATACCAAAATGATACTCACCACCTTCAATGGAAGATCAAAACCTCAGTGTTGATCCACTCTGTCTCCAAACATGGAGATGTAAATTGTGGACGACAGGGTGTAGGACCCTGACCTGTTGCTGGGACAGAAAGTCCTTGTGAAGAAGCAGCGGAAGCAGAGGGCAAATTGTTAGACTCAGAAACTCAGACTACATGCCTCTATGAGTGCAGTCTGCGGGTATCGGGAACAGCTGGGCCTGGTTGCAACCCGACCTACTTCGGGAACCGGAGGACATGGGGTGGAGGAGTAAACACATAGGGAGGCCTGAGCCTCACGTAAGACTGAATGGTTTTCATAGGGATGCTCTATGAGGAAATTCCAGAACTCATTCGCAGCAGTAGCAAATTGATCTACCGAGAGCACACTCCAGCAGTAGCAAATTGATCTACTGAGACACACTCCAGGGGGCAAAACCCCATTATGCCACCTTCAAATGCAGGTGCCACCCATGATTGGCAAGATGACGCCTACCGAGTTGCCCACCGTGACGCTGAGAAAGTGTTAGGTGACTGCACGTCATGAAAATCCAGTGAGGTCCCAACCATTGCTACAGAGACTCTGATAAAAAGAGCATGGGGTCCCAGTACTTCTTGCTGTATCACCAAGAGGTCCTAATATGCATCAGTCCTGGATAGACTGGTCCACTATGGAAGGGAGAAAAGCCTTAATTTCTAGCTGTATGCCTCACAGCTCCAAAAGTCTGATATAATTGCAAGACGATCTGGATTAGTCTAACATCTTCTACTTCCTGAGGAAGGCAATTAAAAACCTAAGAAAGGGCTCAATCCACCATCCTGCTTGGGGAGCAAGGAGTATTAGCACTGCATCAAGAACCATCTGGACTGAGTCTTTAGTGAGCAAAATCTGAAGCCTCCAGAGGATAATAATGGCATAATACACAGACATTTCGGCAAATACTGGACTGCTATGGGGCGAAGCAATTATGAAAAGGAAGGCGTAACCAAACTGAACAATCTGTAGGACCCACAAGTTTGAAGGAATCACATGCAGCCAGAGGGACAATACTGAATTCTGCCTCCTACTGGTCTCAGATGACAGTTCAAAGGGGAACTAACACGTCCAGGAGCAGCAAGAGAAGGAGGAGTACTTATGCACCTGTGGGCTTGAAGTAAAAAAAAGACTGGATTAGTAGGGAAGGTCTCAAGGTTTGCCTCTGGCAGTAGGCAAGGCACCGCAAACATACACAGATTTTTTTCATATTGTCGTTGGAGGATATGACAAGTAGTGAAGAGCAGTTTCGTAGAAGTCATAGCTGTTGCCAGTGAAGCTCTTTAGCGTTGAATGGGCCATCTCACCAAATTGCTGGACCCCATCGGAGAGCATACCCATTACAAAAATGTGAACATCCCTGAAAACCCAGAGGCATTGATGTAAGCCTGGTGTTGGATGAAGACAATGGAAACACATACCATGGTGACCATGCCGGACCTCTTACTGTATCGCACACTTTCCTGGCTGTCCAGTTTGAGTGAAGAAATTCTAGAAATACTCCAAGTAAAATCTCACTCACCATCACCCAGAAGGCATGAGTGCGGTGCCCCAGTAGGCACAGGGACAGCACAAAGAAGGCACACAGCACTCAATGATTAGCGGAAAAGAGTACTTTAATGCCCTTTGTTTCCATTTTCCTGGACTCACCATCAACTGTTGCAGTGGGAAATGCATTTGGACTGAAATTACTGAGAGAGGATTAAACATTAAGGCTCCTGTCAGTGAGATGCTGTACCAAAAAGGTCATATTGCTAGGGGAGGACCTACGTTGGTTAAGCAATAGATTGACGTACTAGCAGGGCTGAGCAAGGTCTGGACCAGGCCACTATCAGAGACTCAGTCGAGGTAGGTCTGCTTCCAACACTGATTGCATGAAACCTGGTGAAAGTAGCTGAAAATAGTAAAAGCTATACTGGAGATCTGCCTTCATGGACATGGGAAAATCAGGAACTGACGTTAGTGCATTGAAGCGGTGCATTTATGCAGCTCCGTTTCATTATGTCCAGGGGGATAGTCATTAAAGAAGCCTAAGGCACCACCTTCCGGTATCCAGAAGCTATTGCTAGAGTTCCCTCATCCAGTCTGACACCTATGGAGATTCATAAGGTGGGGTATCTAAAGTTAGAAGTATCAATCAAAAAAAGCGAAAATAAAACAGGCGCAGGTATTCCCCCGGTCTTGGGTCAATTTGAATAAAAATCATAGATCAATAGGAATATGCTACTTACCAGTATGCATCTGTTCTTGGCATGTAGGGCTGCTGACATTCATATCTGTGCATAGATCGCTGCCTAGTGTTGGGTCCGGATAATTGCACATTGTTGTCCTGGAAGAGTCTTCGAAGTATCAAGAGATAGGTGGCTCCTCCCCTGGACTACAGTGCGCATGGGCATCGACTCCATCCCCAGATTGTTTTTCGCCATTGTGGCAGAGATGGAGTATGATTCAGTAAGTGATGTCCATGCTTGAGATTAATTCTGAGTGCTACAGCTGCGACAGGCACCGGGGAGGAGGGCGGGCAATATGAATGTCAGCAGCCCTACATGCCAAGAACAGATGCATACTGGTAAGTAGCTTATTCTGTTCGAGGCATGTGGGCTGCTGAATTCATGTCTGTGCATAGAATAAATAGCAGTCTCCTCCTTAGCGGTGGTTGCCCGTGCCAGCTGCAGCAGTCTGAAAAAGAGTTCTGAGAACAGCCTGTCCTACAGCAGCTTGCTGTTTGGAGTGTACATCCACGCTGTAGTGTTTGGTAAATGTATGTATGGTGGACCATGTGGCTGCTCTACATATATCCTCTAGAGGAATGTTACCTAGGAAAGCTATGGATGCCCCTAACTTGCGTGTGGAATGCGCTCTTGGGGGAACTGTTAAGGTGCGTATAGCTTTTTTGATAACAGATCTGTATGCACTTAACAATCCATCTGGCTATACCGGATTTGGAAATGGGGTTGCCTTTGTGCTGTGGAGAAAAGGCAACAAACAGTTGCTTAGTCTTTTTGAAATCTTTCGTCCTGTCTATGTAATACAGGAGAGCTCTTTTAACATCTAGTGTGTGCAGAGCTCGGTCTGCCGCTGAATCTGGATTTGGGAAGAATACTGGCAGTTCTATTGTTTGGTTAATGTGGAACTGTGATACCACCTTAGGCATAAATTTAGGGTTGGTACGTAGCACTACCCTATAATCATGAATCTGTATGAAAGGCTCTTGAATAGTTAGGGCTTGAAGCTCACTAACTCTCCTTAGCGATGTGATCGCTACTAGAAAGGCCACTTTCCACGTAAGAAATTGTATCTCACAAGAGTGTAGAGGTTCAAAAGGTGGTCCCATCAGTCTGGTCAGAACTATGTTCAGATTCCAGACAGGTGAAGGCTGGTGTCTGGGAGGAATTACTCTTTTGAGTCCCTCCATAAAAGCTTTAATGGCTGGCACTCTGAAAAGGGAAAGGTGCTGCCTGTTTTGAAGATCAGCTGCCATTGCAGCTAAACGTATCCGGATGGAACTATATGCCAGATTGCATCTGTGTAGATGTAACAAATAACATATGATGTTTCGAGTTGATGCATCTAGCGGATTTATGTCATTATTGGAACAATAAATTACAAATCGCTTCCATTTTGCCGCATAGCATGCCCTGTTGGTAGGTCTTCTTGCCTCCTTGATAATATTCTCACAGTCAGGGGGCAGGTTCAGGTAGCCAAACTCTATGACCTCAGGACCCATATTGCAAGGCTCAACTGTTGCGGATCTGGGTGCTGAATATCTCCATGGCTCTGAGTGAGGAGACTGGGCGTAAGTCGCAGGCGTTGATGAGGCACCACGGAAAGTTCTAGGAACGTGGTGTACCATGCCTGCCTTGCCCATGTTGGAGCAACTAGGATGAGTGTCATTGAGTGCTGTCGCAGTTTGCGCGCCAGTAGCGGTATGAGCGGTGCCGGAGGAAAAGCGTACGCAAATCTGCCTGACCAGTTCATCCATATCGCATTGCCCTGAGACTGCGGGTGTGGGAACCTGGCGGCAAAGGTTTGGCATTTTGCGTTTTCCTTTGTGGCGAACAGGTCTATCTCTGGATGACCCCACTGCTGGAAATACGGTTGTAGCACCGAGGGATGTATCTCCCACTCGTGCATTTGAAGGCTGTACCTGCTGAGCAGATCCGCTATCTGGTTGTCTTTACCGGGGAGGTGTTCTGCCATGAGGAACATGTTTCTTTGAATGGCCCGCTTCCACATGCTCTGAGCTAGGTGTGCCAACTGTGGAGAGTGTGTCCCTCCCTGCTTATGGATGTAGTACATGGCAGTCATGTTGTCCGTCCGGATCAGCACGACTTTGTTGCACAGATGCACTTTGAACGCTTTCATCGCCATGAAGATTGCCATCAGTTCCAGCAGGTTGATGTGCATGTTCTTTTGCTGCGTCGTCCATAGTCCCTGCACTGTGTAATGGAGGACATGCGCTCCCCAGCCCTGGAGAGATGCGTCCGCCGTCAGGACTATTTGTGGTACAGGCTCCTGGAACGATCGTCCCCTGCAAAGGTTTTGTGTGTTCCACCAATGCAGAGTTGTATGCACGACCGGTCACCAACACTAGGTCTTTCAACTGTCCTTGAGCCTGGTTCCACTGTCGTGCTAAGCATTCCTGAAGCTGACGCATGTGTAGCCTCGCATGAGGGACTATGAAGATGCAGGAGGCCATCATACCCATCAGCTGCATAAACACTAGCGCTGGGAGTGAGTGTTTGGGTCTGAATCTCTGAATCAGCAATTGCATGCTGTTGATTCTCGCTGAGTTTGGCTTTGCTTTTGCTACCAGAGTGTCTATTGGCGCTCCCAGGTACTGTTGTACATGTGCGGGTTGAAGATGAGACTTTGGATAATTCAGTGAAAAACCTAGACTGTGTAGGAGGTGAATTGTGCGGGACATGTGGCTGGCACATTGCTGGGCTGACTTTGCTTGGATAAGCCAGCCGTCCAGATAAGGATAGACATGGATGTGTTGTCTCCGAAGGTGCGCAGCTACTGTCGCCAAGCACTTGGTAAACACTTGGGGGCTGTTGTGACCCCGAAAGGCAGGACCTTGAACTGGTAATGCTGGTTGTTTATGGTGAACCTGAGATATTTCCTGTGTCCCGGGTGATTCGGAATGTGGAAATATGCGTCCTTCAGGTCTAGTGTTGCTTGGAAATCTCCCTGACTGAGCAATGGTAGAATTTGCTGCAAAGTGAGCATGTGAAAATGTTCTGACAAGATGTATTGTTCAGGGGTCTGAGGTCTGAGGTCTAGTATGGGCCTGAGAGACCCGTCCTGTTTTGGGACTAAGAAGTACAGCGAGTACACCCCTGAACCCTGTTGTTCGAAAGGCACTAGTTCTATGGCCCCTTTTTGCAGCATGCAGATGACCTCTTGCTGCAATAATTGCATGTGCTCGGCGGACATAGGAATGGAATGGAAGGAGTATTTGTAGAGCGCGATGGCTACCCAGGGGCGTCCCAGCGCTATAGAAAAAGAATGAGTTGGGCCAGAGAGGCTGGAGTAAGAGAGGCTGAGTGAAGAATTAGATTGAAATTCTGCTGAAAAGCCAGGTTTTTAACAGTTTATGGAAGGTGAGAAGGTTGGGTTCTGATCTGATGTGGAGGGGAAGGGAGTTCCAAGTCCTAGCTAGGTTGTAAGAGAGCAGGCGGCCTCCATACCTGGCCCTCCTAATTCGTGGTACTGATGCCAGGTGGGAGGTCGCGGATCTGAGTGAGCGGGAGGGTAGGTAGGCTTTCACCAGGGTGGAGTTGATAGAGGGGCCTGTTCCCCAGTAGGAGCGGTGTGCAATGCACATGCTCTTAAATTCAACTCTGGATCTCACCGGGAGCCAGTGAAGGTCTCTCAGTCTGGCTCTGACTGAGGTTCGACGAGAAATATCCAAGAGAATTCTTGCTGCACAGTTTTGAATAACCTGAAGTCTGTTAAGTGCGGATTGAGGGGCTCCAAGATATAGGGCGTTTCCACAATCGAGACGGGAGAGGATCAGTCCTTGAACCATAATCCGTCTCGAATGGAACGGAAGGAGAGGGAGTATTTTACGGAGAAGTCTCATCATCCCGAAGCAGGTGGCTGCAAGCTTGGTGGCTTGGTAATTAAAGGTTAGAGTGTGGTCGAGCCAGATGCCTAGGCTCTTGATTTGCTCCTTGGGTTGCGGGGGACTTCCTAAACAGAGGGGCCAGATGGGATCAATGGATTTCATGATGTTATTTCCAAGGAGCATTATCTCTGTTTTGTCCCCGTTGAGTTTGAGACAAGAGCCCGACATCCAAGCAGAGACGGCTTCAAGGCATGTATGTAAACTGTGATGAGAGTTCAGGGGGGGTGGGGGGGTCCAGTGCTACCACTAGCTGCGTGTCGTCTGCGTAAGTGACGATCTTCACCCCAAATGGGCGGACGACATCAGCTAGGGGGCGTAGGTAGACATTAAAAAGGGTAGGGCTATCGGAGGAACCCTGAGGCACTCCGCAGTTGAGGGGCCTACTGGCAGAGGTAAAGTCCCTCTCAAAGACTTGGAAGGATCTGTTTGTGAGAAAAGACCTCCACCAGTTGAGTGCTGTGCCTGACACTCCTATTTTGTCAAGACGGTGGAGTAGGATATTATGATTGACAGTGTCGAAGGCGGCACTTAGGTCGAGTAGGACGATGGCAGTGGACCCGCCATCGTCCAAGATCCTCCTTGCCTCCTCCGTCACTGCAATCAGAGCAGTCTCCGTACCGTGACGGGCCTGAAGCCAGTCTGAGAGGGGTCCAGTATGTTATTGGCTTCCAAGAAGTCAGTGAAAATGGTGTTAACATGTTTCTCGAGAAGTTTACTGACCCATGGCAGAAGGGAAATGGGTCGATAGTTAGCGGGGTTAGATTGGTCGAGACTGGGCTTTTTTAGTAACGCTTTGACCATTGCTCTTTTCCATGGAGGTGGAACAGAGCCAGTTTGGAGGGAGGAGTTGAGCAGGTCTTGTATAGTGGGCGAGATCAGATGGGTAATCTGAGTAAGAGTACTGGGAGGAGCTGGGTCAATAGGAGATCCGGATTTAACCTGGCTCATGAGTTTTTCCAGTTTAATAAGTTCTAAGGGTGGAAAGCTATTGAGAGCACAGGGGGGAGCTGTCGTGCAGCCTCTGTTAAGGGAGTCTGTGGACAAAGTAGCGGTGGGGGGAAAAGAGGAGTTGATGGTTTCTATCTTCTGGTAGAAAAACTCAGCTATTTCCTCACAGTGAGTGTGAATATTAATGCGATGCTTTGGGGCCTCAGGAAGTTGTAACAGGGATTTTGCTATCTGATAAATCTCCCTAGGTTTAGACGCTGCCCTCTCAATCTTAAGTTCAAAGTATTCAGCCTGAGCTAGATGGATATTTACTTTGTAGTTTTTGATTGCCGTTCGATAGCTCGCTTTGTCTGCTGGGAGGTAACAGACGTCATTTCCTCTCAAGTCGTTTACAGACACGTTTGGCCTCCCGTAGATCACACGTATACCACGGGGCTGTGGGATTGCCCTGTTTAGGATGGAAATTTTTTAGTGGTAATACTGTATCTAGGGAGCTGGTGATCCAATTGTTATAGTTCTCATTATCTTGAGTGGGGATGGAGGGGTTAATGGGTTTGGTGCTTTGTAAGAGATCCTGCCACTCAGATAAAGGGAGTTTAGACCAGTTGCGGGAACGTTGAAATGTCGGGGGTTTGGGGGCGGAGAGGTGAAGGGGTAGGGTCCAGGTGAGCGGAATGAGGAAGTGGTCAGACCATGGAATGGGGGGAGGGATTTCCAACGTGAAGGTTTTTGCAGTTGCTAAAGACAGGGTCTAAAAGGTGTCTTTTTTGGTGGGTAGGCCCAATTACACGTTGTTGTAGTTCGAGGGCAGTTAAGTTTGAGGAAAGTTCTCTGGCCATAGAGTTATTTGGGTCATCTAGGTGGATTTTAAGGTCACCTAGGATTGTAAAGTTGGCAGAGGTAACTGCAAGACTTTCCGCTATCGAAACTGCCCTAGAGGTCCTGGCGGACGATATATGAGCATACCCGAAAAGGTATGTGTGGCGCTGATTTGTATAAAAAAGGGAAGGCATTCACAATCCGGGAGGTTTATGAGGGTGCTGGTGACAGCGTAATCTGATTTATGGATTACTGCCAGGCCACCGCCAATGCCTTTTTTGCGATCTAGGCGAAGTATTTGATAGCCAGGTGGAAGAGCTTGTACCAGGTCAGGTTCAGAGTGTTCCTGAAGCCAAGTTTCTGTGGCGAAAAGAACGTCAGGGCTCATCTCCTCCAATAATAGGAAGATTTCCGTGGAATGTTTGGGGATTGAGCGGCAGTTGAGCAGTAACATCGAAATGGATGTGGATTTCTTTATACTGTGGGAGAAATGAAATCTACACTGATTACAAACGGGATGTTGGATAGAGAGGTCCCATGTATGTAAACAGGGTGAGCTAACTTTCTGGTTTAATCGGTGCAGACTCTGCGAGTTGTATGTGATGATCTGGCATGGTGGCTGAGCAGGGGGGGCGGCCCCTGGCCCCGGTCGGTCGCGGACGGGCACAGACGGGCTTGCCTTAGGCGCGCAAACGTCGCACCCGCTGCGCTCCCGGAATATGCACATAATGTATACCACTCCGGGGTTGAGGACCGAGGGGCGAGGCCTAAAAAGGGGCGTGGCCTCTGCTCGTGGCGAGAGGGCGCTAAGGAGAGATTGTAATGAGCGTGCTGCGTCAGCGCTGACTCCGCTGTGACTGACAACTAGTTTCCCCAAAGTAAGCGGCTTTAAAAACACAAGTAATCTGTGACATTCAATTTTTAAAACAAGTAAATCTGTGACAGACAGTTTTAAGAAATGTGGCTGCTCGCTCCCGGCTTCCGCCTCAGGAGCTCAACTCTAAGCTTTTACCCGGCGCCCTGATTCGGCGTCTTTAGTAGGAGTCGGCTTGGGGGCGTGGCCTAAAAAGGGGCGTGGCCTCTGCTCGTGGCGAGAGGGCGCGAAGGAGAGATTTTAATGAGCGTGCTGCGTCAGCACTGACTCCGCTGCGACTGACATCTAGTTCCCCCAAAGTAAGTGGCTTTAAAAACACAAGTAATCTGTGACATTCAATTTTTAAAACACAAGTAAATCTGTGACAGACAGTTTTAAGAAATGCGGCTGCTCGCTCCCGGCTTCCGCCTCAGGAGCTCAACTCTAAGCTTTTTGGACGGTGCCTTGGGGGTATGTTGGGTGGAGTGGAGGTCAGTTCTAGACAATAGCCGTATTGGATAAGTTGTCTCACCCACCTGTCTGTGGTAATGCCTTCCCAGACTGGCAGGAACTGCTGAAGTCTTCCCCCGACCGGTGTTACATGGTCTGGGGGCAGTGACAAGACGTCACTGTTTAGTGTTGGCGGAGGATCTGGCGTTATTATTTCCTCGTCCTCTGCCTTTGGTGCTGTTGCCACGGTATCCACCCCTATTGTTCTTGTTATAGGTGGCTTGTGTGCCTCCTTTGTTGTATTGGGCTTGCTGTGATGCTTGACCTCTAGAAGCTCCCCTGTTACCGGAGCGACGAAAGGAACCTCCCCTGAACTGTTGTGACTGCAGAGCTCCCATTGATTTGGCTGTCTGTGTTTTTTTTAATTTTTTCTAGGATTGTGTCCACATCAGGACCAAATAAAAAAAAATCGGGGTTAACAGGCCGATTTAGTAATGTGGTTTGAATCTCAGGCTTGAATCCAGAGATGCGTAACCAGGCATGCCTTCTGAGCATCACACTTGTATTGATGGTCCTAGCTGCTGTGTCTGCTGCATCTAGCGCACATTTAATGGATGCATTTGATATCAGTTTCCCCTCCTGTATCAGCATTTCTGCTACCACCTTATAAGCATCAGGCAAGTGTTGTTGTAGTTGCTCTAATGTGTCGTAATGAGCCCTATCATATTTGGCTAATAGGGCCTGTGTATTTGAAATCCTCAAAATATTTGCTGCTTGAGCCGCTACTCTTTTTCCAGAAGCTTCCAAGATTTTGGATTCTTTGTCCGGAGGAGGAGCATCACTACTTGTTTGAGAGTTCGCTCTCTTAAGAGCATTTGCCACTACTAAGGAGTCCAATGGCAGCTGGCCTTTGATATACGTAGGGCCTACAGGCGCAGGCCGGTATTTCCTGTCAATTCTTGGGTTCACAACCCTTGCCCTTGTGGTTTCTTTGAAAATGTCACCAGCATGTTTAAGGACACCCTTCAGCTTAGGCAATGTCTTTACTGATCTTTCTGAAGTTGAGAAAGTGTCAAACAAAAAGTCTTTCTCTATTGGGTCAGCATGCATTTCTACATTATGATAATTTGCTGCCCTTTCAATGAATGCGTTAAACGCAGCTGTATCTTCAGTTGGCGAGGTTTCGACCGTATAGGATTGAGTGTCAGGCGTAGTGTGTGGCTCACCCGGGTCAACAGGGTCAGTCCAGGGTTGAGACTCCTCTTGATCTGTGTCAATAGGATAATTAAATTTGTCCTCATTGTAGCCTTCCCCCACATCCTCATTAGTACGTGTGGGCGAATAGGTATATTCCTGTCCATAGGACTCCACAGGCTCAAAAAGAACAGGTGAGGTGGAAGAGTCTCTCTTCTTTTTGAGTGGGATCTTGTATGACTCCATAGGATTTTCTGGAATGATCTTTCTTTTACAAATAGTGAGTCTGCCAGAATCCGATTCGATGAACAGTTTCGACTGGTTATCATAAGAGGGCGCTTGGAACACAATGTCCTCTTCTATGGGCTGAGTCCTTTTTACTGACACCTTTTTGGATGTTTTGATGCTTTGATGTGACTCGAACACCTTAGGTCGTGCGGTCGGGGACAGTCCGAATTTAATCGGTGCCGTAAGCATTGAACACGGACTGACCTTCCTCGAGGGTGGCGCCGTCTTCGATCCGACCGACTTAGTCTTAACACCAGTTTGTTTTTGGCCTAGCGTCGACGCGAGCTCTTGGTGCGCAGCAGGCACGCTCTTTTGCTTCGACTTGACGTGCTCTTTCGAGCCGATCTTGGTCTTCGACTCAAAGGTCTTGACTACCAGTGGTTTGGAGGCTGGAAGCTTCGGATCGAGGGTCTTCTGAGACTTGAGTCCTTTGTTAGTGTCGCCATCTTTTGACGTCGACGTTGATGGTGTCAGTGAGACGTGCTTGACCTTAGTCACAGGCTTCGGCGCCCCGATCTTCGGGCCGACACCCCTTTGTGACCCCGAAGGGTCGATGACACTCTTCAGTTTGATCGGATCCGATGAATCCTAAGTCGTCGATCCGAGGACTGTCTTTAGCAGTTTCGGTTTCGATTTTGATTGTCGGTTTCGGTTTCGGTTTCACCATCGACTGTGGTTGATCGACCGATGGCTCCTTAGAAATATTCTTAGCCGGGCCTTGACGCGGGGCTATCGAATGTTGTTGAAGATCTTGGCTAAGTCCTTCCGGCGATGCCTCGACCTGAGCCTTTGAAAGTACAGTGTCATCATCGGCCCCCGCAACTGCGGTTGGGTTTTGCTCATCGCTCGAGTCGTCATTGATGGCTCCGATGGCCTGTGCGTCGTCCCCTACCGGGACGACGTCTTCATCATGGACGTAGTCTTCTTCTTCGTCTTCATCATAGTTAGAGTTCTGCTCCGCAGCAGGATCCGACTGTTGGTCAGGATTCTCCTCATAGACGCCCTAGTCGTCTTCAGCCTCGAAGATGTTCTCCGGGTCGGGCGCTGTTTTCTGCACCGACTGTCTCGCAGCGCGTCGAAGCCGAAGTGTCTTCTTTGACCTGAACTGAGAACAGGCCATGCAGCTGGCCTCGTCGTGGTCTGGAGATAGGCATTTATTGCACACCGGGTGCACATCAATGTAAGGGTATTTAGAGTTGCAAACAGGGCATCGTTTGAATGGGCTCCGTTCCATCGTCGATCGTTGATGGGGCCTTTGGTGTCGAAAAGGCAAGCGGCTTTCGCCGTCCAGCTCAAAGAACTGGAACAAGTACGCGGCACTGAACGAAAAGACAATACCGACGCCCCAAAGGCCTTTTGGCCTTGTGAAAAAGTTTATTAAATTGATTCCGAACTTCAGTTAAGAAAGTACACCCGAACCCAATGGCGGAAAAAAACAATCTGAGGATGGAGAGGATGCCCATGCGCACTGTAGTCAAGGGGAGGAGCCACCTATCTCGTGATACTTCGAAGACTCTTCCAGGACAACAATGTGCGATCATCCGGACCATACACTAGGCGGCGATCTATGCACAGATATGAATTCAGCAGCCCACATGCCTTGAACATACATTTTTGTGACCTGTTAATATCATGACTCATGGATTAAAGTGAAGCTTCAATGAGTATTTGGAGAAAAAAAAAAAAAAAGGTGGGGACACTGAGGCCTATTTTTTAAACCAGAGAGTAAGGTGATCCACCATATCAAAAGCGCTAGAGAATTTTGTATAGGTGGCCTAAACCGTCTGACACAGCATATCTTTAAACAATTTGTTTTAAAGCAAGGGTATTATCAACAGTACAACCACTAGTCCTAAACTTCCTTGCGCATCGAGAATTAAATTCTCTTCTTCGACCTAATCCCCCAGGTGCTGCAGAATAATTTTTGAAAATAATTTTCCAAAAACATTCAATAAGGTTGCTTCGTAACTGAAGCTTTTATATAAGATGAGAGTATTAAACCATGGTTCATTTTACAGCACCCAAATTTGTATTAATCGGGAGTTCAAAGAAGTTTGCCGACTACCCAGTATACCACCGAGATCCAGTACTCAACAGGATTTAGAATGGTGTATAATTTGCTCAATAGTAGATTGATAGAAACCCTGGGAAAGTTATTACTGGACTCATCAACGTCTTCTAAGTCACTGACTACTGCCACCTCATACCCTCTAAAGAGATGCGTCACATTCCTTTCATTTGGATTCTGCAATTAGGATAGAATTCTTGGGAACCTATCGAATGAGACATGCACAACTAAAATGGATTTATATCATCCATGACTAGCTCATCATATATAGTAGACCGGAGTCTGGATTCTGATCTCTCTGTGGCCATTTTATGGTCAGAGAGAGATCAGAACTTAAATAAAGGTATATGATTGAGAGAAGAGAAAATATTATGGGAGGTCATTTTGAGTTTAAAGGATGCGGGTCAAGGCCAAACAAAAAATATAAGGAATAAACTCTCAATTCATCTACCCCACTTAGAGGGGAGTGAAGCATCAGGTATTCCTTGAGTCTCAGCTGCCACTGCGAGCTGAAAACTGTGGCTGACAAACAAAATCGCTATGGTGCATGGCTCAATATACGACGCTGGATCTATTCTGTTTAGGGTAGTCTTTCTGCTGTGCGATTTTTTCTGTCATCAAGAGAAAACAACAGGAAAAAGTCCCCCAGGAGTCAGAATTACTGATTTCTTTTTTTTTGCAGAAATAAACCCCCTGAACAGTTAAATTATGTAGTACTTTTTGGACCGAGACGGTCATGAACAAGTCAACGGCTACTGCAGAGCCCTTAGGTTCGCTATTCAGTGAGTTCCCGCAAAGATAGAACTAAGTACATACTCATATTTGGTGCTACCATCTTATAGAAAGTGGAAGAATTCACAAATGTTAGAACCACCAACAAAGCCTATCCGTGAGTGTGGCCTTCTGGTTAAAAAATAAGAAGAGAGCATTTGGTGGCACATATTTATTAGTGTGTTCTTCGCTTCTGCTTAAAGGTTACAACATCTTTAAGTGACAGCATTATTTTAGAGAAGGTTTTCCCAAGTCCTGCATTCTGATGCAGGCTATTCTCATCAAGTTTTGGAACGAAGTACAGTAGGACACGAGTAGAACTTAATAACAAATTATACAGCATCCTAAGATGACTCTATTTACATTTGTTTTACTATCATTTAGCTTAGATAAATAAAATGGAATTCTAGGTACAAAGAAATGCCAATGGCATCTGGGAAAGCTTTCATGTTTTGTTATGAGCATATGTAAGTGTTAAGTTATAAAGCTTGTGAGATAGTTACAATAATCTGTCAACATTTTCTCATTTAAATCTAAGATAGGTATCACTTAGGAGAGCTTATTTTTGCAAATAATTAAAGCAGAGAAAATGTAACTGGTAATCATTTCTTCAAATAACACGTCATGGGTATAACCGTGACCCCAATCTTCTGCTCCTTTCCCATCTACCTTCCTAACTAAATTTCCTTTTCTTTTCCGATGACCTATGCCCGCTCACTGGATATGAACAGCGATTCGGTTACCCAAAAAGATTTTTTTTTAAATACCAATACATTCATGCTTTAGCAGAGATCACAGATGCCCTATGAAGAGTACAAGGTGAGCAAACTTCAGAAAGTGCCTTATTTTGTTTGGTGCTTGACTCACGCACACTTAATTGTACTTATATTGGATTTTAAAATTCAAGTGAATATTTTATATCGATCACAGAATGCCAAGAGAGGAAGTTATTGTAATTTTAAAATCTTACCATATTTACCAGCCATTGCATGCAGGTGGGGTTGTAACAACATCTGCATCAATGCTGGGTTATTTAAACTTTTCATGATCTCCATTGGGTTCGGCTCTGGAAGCAGTCCTTTCTTATTATTTGGAGCCTTTAGATATAAAGGGAAGAAATTAGATACACATCAACGAGGTTAGTAGGTCGAACTAGAAGCTCAACAAAATTACATATTTGCATTTTTACCACACACCAATTAACGTCAGACCTCCTTTGAGGGGCTATTAGACAGTCAGGGGCCTACAGTTGTGGTGGTTGAGGATGTTTTCTTACCTATCGTCCTCCTCAATCCCCGTTACAGTTTCTCTCTGACTTTTTGGCTAGCGATTGGACTCCTGAGGCGAAAAGCCGGGAGAAAGCAGAACTCTGATTTTAAAAACTTGATTGTGATACTGTGTTCCTGTAACTCTCCCCTCCTACCTGCACTCCTTGGCATCTTTTAAACAGCGCTACACGCTGCAACGACCCCCTTCTTTTGGCCGCCATTCTCGAGGGCGAGGCGCGCCACAAGACACGCCCCCTCTGTTGGCCACATCCCCTCCAACATCTTGTCCCACTGCCATAAATCATGTGTCTTGGTAGGAAGTGCAGCGGACGAGCGCAGCGGGCGCGACGATTGCGCGCCGAAGGCGAGCCTAAGGCAAGCCCGTCTGCGCCCGTCCGCGACTGGCCGGAACTAGGGGCACGTCACTCCGCCCCACTTATCACCTATACCCCGGACCTACTTCGTAGCTACCAGGGCCCTTGGCCCATCTCGGCCTCCATCTGCTCCCGCATCTCTTCTCTTGGTCTGACTCCCCCCCACCGCCCCTACCCTTCCTCTTTCTATAGTTGATTCCTCTCCCACGTCTGGTAGCACGGTTCCTTTATCAACCCCCAAAACCTTTACGGCCTTCTACCTCAACACCCGGTCCGCTGTTGCTCATGCACATGAACTCTCGGTCCTGCTGGATCTCCATGCCCCCGATCTTCTCTTCTTAACTGAGACTTGGTTCTGCGATGACTCCCTCCCCGCCCTTCTATCCACCTTACCGGCCACCTACTTTGCCCTCAGGGCGGACCGCCCATCAGGCAGAGCCGGGGGTGGCGTGGCGGTCATCGCACGCACCGACCTTTCTTTTCAAACTTTATCCCTGCCTAACATCGCGACCACCGAATTTCTGGTGATCCGCACAGCCTCCACCTCTCCCCCTCTGACCTGCTTTCTCACCTATCGCCCCCCTCAGTCCCCCCTACAGTTTCTCCCTGACTTCTTGGAGGTCTTGGCCACCATTACAGTAAACAATTCTTCCATCCTGCTCCTTGGCGATTTTAATTTCTGGCCCTCCGACCCCGCCGAGTGCCCATCCTCGAAGGAATTTTCCGAAACCCTTCACTCCCTTAATTTCACACCTCATGTTCACTCCCCCACTCACATTAAAGGTCAACTGCTTGACCAGATTTGGTCCCTGAACTGCCCTGTGCAATCACTCTCTATCTCTCCTTGCTCTTGGTCTGACCACCACCTGATCTCATTTCTCCTTCCCACTCTTCCCCCAATTAAGCTTCCCCGACCCAAAAACACCTGGGTCCGATCATGGGGCCGTGTCAACCTTGAGAATCTTTCTGCTCTCCTCACCTCCTCTCTCCCTTCTCTTCAGGGCCTTACCACCGTCTCCCAGGTTGAAGCCATAGATCAGTGGCTCTCCCACGGCCGCGACTCCGTTGCCCCGCTCAAACGCATTACTTCTAAACGCGATAAGGACGCCAATCGGTGGTTCAATGAAGAGCTTAAGGCCACCAAACTAACAGTTCGCCGCGCGGAGCGGGCTTGGAGGAGAAACTACTGCCCCGCTTTGAAACTGGAATATACCAACATACTCATCCAGTATAAAAAAGACATCTTGGGGGCTAAAACATCATACTTCTCCTCCAAAATCCTAGCCGCGGAGAACCAGTCCAAGGAGATTTTTACCATCGTCCACAACCTGGCGTTCTCGGACAGAACCACTCTCAAACCAGCCCCGTCCGAAGAACTCTGCTTCTCTCTCAACAATTATTTTATCGACAAAATTACCACCATCAAGGCCAACATCCCTTCTCCTTCCCTATCTTTTGTTGATCCTCAATGTCCCCCCCCCAAGGGCGTACTCACCACCCTTCCCCCTATCACTCTGGAAAGCTTGACCTCCTTGGTGCCCTTGATCAAATCTGGCTCTCCGCTTGACCCCTGCCCCGCTCACATTCTCCGCCATATTTTTGTCTCTTGCCCAGACCCCCCCCCTCCACCTCCTTAACAGCTCTCTAGCTCAAGGCATAGTTCCTAGCTCCTTGAAGTCTGCGGTAATTGTGCCCATCTTGAAAAAACCTGGGGCAGACCCTTCTGTCCCTGCCAATTTCCGCCCCATCTCCCTCCTGCCATTTTTGGCCAAGGTGCTCGAGCGCCACGTCACCAGCGCCCTGGGCTCCTTTGTGGAGAAGTATGGAGCTCTTGCCCCCCCGCCAAGCTGGTTTCCGCCCCGCACACTCTACGGAGTCCGTTGTCATGTCGGTCCTGGACACCCTCAGGGAGGGTATGGACACTAATCAGCACCAGGCCCTTGTGCTCCTTGATCTCTCAGCCGCCTTTGATACGGTGGATTATACCATTCTACTTTCCCGTGTCAAGGCGGCGGGGATCGGAGGGACTGCCCTGGTCTGGTTATCCTCCTTCCTGAGCGACCGCACCCAGGCCATTCGCCTGGGTGACTTCACAGCGGACGTCCGGAAAATTCAGTGCGGGGTTCCCCAAGGCTCTTCTCTCTCCCCCCTCTTGTTCAATCTGTATATTGCCCCTCTGATTTTCTCTCTTCAACAGATGGAGGTCGCCGTATTCAATTATGCGGACGACCTCCAGCTGGTCTTCAATCTTTCTTCTCCCTCTGCTGTCCTAAACTTTCAAACTGTGATGCTCCATATCAGGGACTGGATGAACCACAACCACCTCAAACTCAACCCTGATAAAACCGAGTTGGTGTTGACGGGCGGTTCATCCAGCCCCTGGCCCTGGTCCCCCCTCTTCTGGCCCCCCTCTCTTGGTCCCTCTCCTGTTCCCTTTCCCTCAGTCAAAACACTAGGTATAAAACTCAATTCTCAACTCACCCTTCACTCCCAGGTCAGCTCCGTGGTATCTTCTTCTTTCCTTTCACTACGCACTTTTCGCAGGGTGTCCCGCTTCTTTACCTTTTCTGCCCTCAAACTTATCATCCAGGCCATGGTGGTGTCCCGCCTGGACTATGGTAACGCCCTGTATGCCGGTATTCCTGCATACAGTCTGCGTCGCCTACAACAGATACAAAACCAGGCGGCCCGCCTGGTCTTCAATCTCCCTAAATTTCACCACTCTACTCCTCTTCTGAAATCCTTACACTGGCTCCCCGTCCGAGCTAGAATCCAATTCAAGCTCGCATCCATTACTTTCCTGGCCCGACTTGGCATGGCGCCAGCGTTCATCTCCTCCGAGATCGTCTTATACGTTCCCACCAGGGATCTTCGCTCTTCTTCCCAGTCCCTCCTCACCATCCCACGCTTCCGGAGAAAGAAGTGGGGAGGCTCTAAATTTGCTGTTCTTGCCCCCACCCTCTGGAATTCCCTTCCCCTCGAACTTCGTTCTATTACCCTCTACCCACAATTCCGTAAATGTCTTAAAACCCACCTATTCACGAAGTCTTTTGAGTAAATACTCCCTCTGCCTTCCTTGGTTGTAACCTCAGTTCCTGTTAGTTATAGGGCCAAGAAACCGCTGGTATACGTGCGCTTTAAAAGTACTTTTAAATTCAAATTCAAATGTTCTGGCCACAATTACAATCAACAATTCCTCTATTCTGCTTCTTGGAGACTTCAATTTCTGGCCATCCGACCCCGTTGAATGTCCGTCCTCCAAGGAATTCTCTGAAACCCTTCAATCCCTCAACTTTACATCCTATGTTCACTCACCCACCCATATTGAAGGCCACACGCTCGATCAGATCTGGTCCCTGAATTGCCCTGTGGAATCTCTCTCTATCTCACCTTGCCCATGGTCTGATCATCATCTGATTTCTTTTTCCCTTCCTATCCACTCCACTACTAAGCCCCCCTGCCCCAAAAACACCTGGGTCCGATCGTGGGGCCGAGTTAACCTAGAAAGTTTTTCCTCCCTTCTTAGTTCTTCCCTCCCTTCCCTGCACGGCCTCTCCACTCTTTCCCAGGTGGATGCCATAGATAAATGGCTCTCCTCTGGCCGCGACTCCGTTGCCCCGCTCAAACGCATCACCTCCAAACGGGAGAAGGACGCCAACCGATGGTTCACCGTCGAGCTTAAGGCCATCAAATTAAAAGTACGTCGCGTAGAACGGGCTTGGAGAAGAAGCTATTGCCCCACTCTTAAACTGGAGTATACCAACATTCTTACCCAATATAAAAAAGCCATCTTGGAGGCCAAAACATCATACTTCTCCTCCAAAATCCTAGCCGCGGAAAACCAGTCCAAGGAGATATTTACAATCGTTCACAGCCTGGCGTTCTCAGACAGAACAACCCTCAAGCCTGCCCCGTCTGAACAACTCTGTCTTTCCCTGAACAACTATTTTATTAATAAAATTACCACCATCAAGGCCAACATTTCCCCCCCCCCCCTCACCTTCCTTTGTGGACCCTCAATGTCCCCTCCCAAGGGTGAACTCACCACCCTCCCACCCATCACTAGAGAAAGTCTGGCCGCCTTAGTGCCTTTGGTCAAGTCTGGTTCTCCTCTTGACCCCTGTCCGGCACACATTCTCCGTCATATCTTTGTCACCTGTCCAGATCCCCCCCTTCACCTCCTCAATAGCTCCCTCGCCCAAGGCGTAGTTCCCAACTCCTTGAAATCAGCGGTTATTGTGCCCATTTTAAAAAAAACCTGGGGCTGATCCCTCTGTCCCTGCCAATTTCCGCCCCATCTCCCTCTTGCCACTTCTGGCCAAGGTGCTCGAGCGTCACGTCACCCGCAATCTGAGCTCCTTTGTGGAGACGCATGGAGCCCTTGCCTCCCGCCAGGCCGGTTTTCGCTCCGCACACTCTACGGAGTCCGTTGTCATCTCGGTCTTGGACAACCTCAGGGAGGGTATGGACACCAATCACCACCAGGCCCTTGTGCTCCTCGATCTTTCAGCCGCCTTTGACACGGTAGACCATACCATCTTGTTGTCCCGTGTCGAGGCAGCGGGGATCGGGGGGACCGCCCTGGTCTGGCTGTCCTCCTTCCTGAGTGATCGCACCCAGGCTGTCCGTCTGGGTGATTTCACGGCGGACTTCCGGAGAGTTCAGTGCGGGGTTCCCCAAGGCTCCTCCCTTTCCCCCCTCTTGTTCAATCTCTATCTCGCCCCTCTTATCTTTTCCCTTCAACAGATGGAGGTCGCCGTGTTTAATTATGCGGATGACCTCCAGCTTGTTTTCAATCTATCTTCTTCTTCCTCTTCTGTGCTAAACTTTCAATCTGTCATGCTCCATATCAGGGACTGGATGAACCACAACCACCTTAAACTCAACCCTGACAAGACCGAGTTGGTGTTGACGGGCGGTTCATCCAGCCCCTGGTGTTCTCTTTTCTGGCCTTCCTCTCTTGGCCCTTCCCCTGCTCCCTCCCCTTCTGTCAAAACCCTTGGCATAAAAATCAACTCACAACTCACCCTTCACTCCCAGGTTAGCTCTGTGGTATCTTCCTCCTTTCTCTCCCTGCGCACCATTCGCAGAGTGTCTCGCTTCTTCACTTTCTCTGCCCTCAAACTTATAATCCTGGCCATGGTGGTGTCCCGCCTGGATTACGGCAATGCTTTATATGCCGGCATTCCCGCTTACAGCTTGCGGCGCCTACAACAGATTCAGAACCAGGCGGCCCGCCTGGCCTTCAAACTACCTAAATTTCACCATTCTACCCCCCTTCTGAAATCCTTACATTGGCTCCCTGTGGGTGCCAGGGTCCAATTCAAGCTTGCAACCATGACATTTCTGGCCCGACTTGGCTTGGCTCCGGCCTTTATCTCGTCCGAGATTACTCCATACGTTCCCACTAGGGAATTACGCTCGTCCTCTCAATCCCTCCTCACTGTTCCCCGTTTACGGAAAAGAAGTGGGGAGGATCCAAATTCGCCACCCTTGCCCCGACCCTTTGGAACTCCCTTCCCCTTGAACTTCGTACCATTACACAGTACCCTCAGTTCCGTAGACACCTCAAGACTTATCTGTTCAAGAAGTCTTTTGATTAATTTTCCCCTACCCCTCCCTGCCTATTAGTTCTGGATCCAGTTAGAGTTAGCGCCAAGAAACCGCTGGTATACGTGCGCTCTAGAAATAATTTTAAATCAAATCAAATCATATTTATCACTGCATCCTGGGGAATGTCCTTCTAGAACTCTGCAAATTAGGCCAAGTACAAGCTTTTCTGCATTTAACTCTCAGGGTAGTGAGGGCAATGAGGCACAGGTGTCTCAGGCAGGTAACGGGGGTGCAAATGTTTAGAACCAAACAGTCAACCAACAGAGATAAAGCAGTGTCCAGCCCAGTGCTAACATTTCAGGTAAAAAAGTACTTTAATCATAAAGCAGAAATAAATACTACACTATCAGTGGAAATGACAAATAAGGGTGCAAACTATGTGGTTTAAGACAAGGATGCGTTGCACCCCCTTTTACTTGGTACCTTCCCGATATCCCCCATCATCTACAACGGTCAAGATCCTGTATGTAAAATTCCTAACCCACAACAGATTTAGTCAAGATTAGGCACAGGTTGCAAGATTAGGCACAGGTTGCTCAAATGTTCTCACAGGTCAAATGCGTAACAAAGACTTGCACAGTGGACAGATCTGCATTCATCTAGTCTCTTGTCCTCAGTCCCACTTTTTAACTGATGGTTACTATACCAGATTGGGCAATGCAGCAGAAGAAGTCTGAACTCCTGCTCTCAAGCAGAGACAGGAGTTGCTTAGCTCTGTATAAAGTCCTCTTAGGCAATAGAAGGGTCAAATCTGCACAGCAGCACTGTTCAGCTGCAGATGGATATCCTGATGGAAGTTGTGACTTCCAGGGCAAATCCCTTGCAGTGGCATCTTTCTGACAGCTGCTAACTTTGACCCAATCATTGCGTTCTACTTTGGCAGAGACACCGTTCTGACTGACAAACTGCAAGGCAACCCAGAATACTTGTTCTGGTAGTCTTACGCAGCTCACACAAACTGCGCCGAGCGACTAAGGGAACCCCTACACAACAAAGGTCACTTTCGGCTTTGCTCTCTGGCCAAGTCTGCTTTCTCGGAGTGCTCCTCGCTCTAGAACACACTGGGCTTCTCCTAGACAGTCTCTCTGCCTTCAAGCCAAGTTGCTACTGCAGGGCACTGAGTGACGGTCCGTCTTGCAGGGCCTGACACACTTCTCATGCTCAACAAATAGACAGGCATCTGGGCACGTCAGGCAGACCCTGAGCTTCTCCAGTTGAAAGTTCAGACCTCAGGTGATGTTTCCTCACCTCTTGGAGACAAGCTGTCAGACATACACCAGCCCTGGTTGAACAGCAGCTCTTCGAGTGCTTTGGGGAGCACTCCATTCTTTAGTTAAGAAGAACATGGGAGTGGAAAAGATGGGGTGGTGTGGATCCCACTTTTATACATATTTACCAATATGGAATGTGGGCACACAATCTAAAGGTTACAGAACTAGTTCGGATTGATTCAAGTTGGGTTTCAAATGTAATTTGCTGGCTGCTTTTAAGCACAGTTACGGCTCTCACAGCAGGCAGCAGTAGAGTTGGATCCAAGCACGAGTATCCACAATATGGATCCAATAAAGTGTGAATTCTCTGCATTAATCAGACACAGATAAAATGGCAGGGTCTGCCTAGAAACTACCTCACCTTGAACAAAAGGAACCTGCAGTTCCACCATTCACACTTACCATCTATCAAATGTCAGTGCTCAAGAGGACTAATCAACAGCCTTTTGCTAACAAGGTCCTTGAATTTTCAAAGGGGTCTTAACTCCATCCACAGTCACCTCAGTGTCTGGGTACCACCCTCCAGCCTCAGGAATGTAGGCAATATACTTCCATGGTCTTGAAGAAACAGTCCTCATCCTACATTGGTTGCCTTGCTAAATTCACAACGCTAAAAGAACAATTGAACAACGGAATGCTGAACAAGGTAAAACACTCTACCCAGTCAGAGATCTAGGACTAAATCCCTCGTTACTTTGCTCACCACACCATTCCAGTTTGGACCCAACATATGCAAATCAGTCTTGCCCCTGCTTTCCATGGGAACAGTCCAGCCCGAACTGGCAGGAACTAGACTGGCGGGTGAGCAAAAAATAAAAGGATTTAGGCCCAGATCTTTGTAGTGGGGATGAATGTTTGACATTGTTCAGCATTTCGTCTACACACACTTGGTCGGCAGACTGAAAATATTAGAGGGGCCATAAACAAAACAGTAATTGATGAACTCTCCACACAATTAAGCGATTGATTGAACCGGGCGAAGTCTTGCATAGTTTTATCTGTTCAGTGGTATTGTAGAGGCAACCTCCCGATGCAGCTGATCTATTAGGGTGCAATATGAAAGTTTATGGGTCAAGGGCAGCAGTTAATGGGTTGGCACACTGTAAAGTCCCAGGAACAGATGGCTTGCAGGTAGAATTATATGAAGTATATATACACACATCAATTAGTCGCAAAATATGCCAAAATGTATGAAGTGGATGACCAGGCTCTGCAATTGCCCCAAAAGACAGATGAGCCTTAAGTAGTCCCGTTGCTTAAACAGAGGTCAGAAGGAGGTTAAATTACTGGAGTTACCAAGTCTATCAATGTACTTATTTTCATTGCTGGGTTACTTGCTGGGATAAACCCAGTATGGGCGACATGTATAATATGTTACATTCACTGCAACAACCTCAAAGCTAGCACCCCATTTAGTATTTCAAAAACAACACACAACATAGCGACATAGCGACCAAACTGGGTTCATCCCAAGAAGAACAAATAGCTTCTTACCCGTTGGTGTTGTTTTGCAGATTGAAGATCTTTCTGGATTCAGTATACTGTGCATTATTCCAAGGTCTTGTGGTTGGGTCCGGAATCGTTGGCCATTTTTATTCTTTTTTTTCGTAGCCCAGGTGGGCGTCGACGTCCCACCTTTTGGTGTCTTTCCTGTGACGTCGGCGTGCTTCCTGCAGAAGCTCCCACCCTTGGGCGCCATCTTCAGATTTTTTTTTCTTGTTTTTGTGTCATTGCTTATTCATCCTTTTCTAGACATTTCAGGTTCCTCCTTCTTTCTCAAGGAACTCCAGATTTGTCTCCTTTAAAGAGTTTGACTGTATATTGTCTTTGAATTCCCTTCTCCTCCTGTCTCATCTTTCTGGCGGAGGTGGGTGGGTGGGTTCGCTAGTGAATCCAGAAAGATCTTCAAGCTGCAAAACAACACCGACAGGTAAGAAACTATTAGTTTTGCAGTGTGAATCTTTATGGATTCACTATAATGTGCATAGACTTTGTAGCGGTTTGTGTTTGTGGCGGCTGGGTGGAAGATGAGCGTTGGCTGTTAAATATATGTTGAAGCACTTTCTGTCCTACTTGTGCTTCCTTGTTCATTTGTATATCCACACAGTAGTGCTTAGTGAACGTGTGCACTGAAGCGCATGTTGCTGCCAGGCATATGTCTTGAATCAGTGTGTTAGCCAGGAAGGCTATGTTTGCTCCCTTTTTCCTAGTAGAGTGGGCTTGTGCCGCCCTAGTAGTTTTTGCCCTGCCTGCTTGTGGCAGAATTGTATAGGTTGTGCGATCCATCGTGAGATTGTGCCCTTGAAACTGTTTGAGAAGGACACCAAGAACTGCTTTGTTTTCCTGTGCTCTTTAGTTCTTTCAATGCAAGGCATTAGTGCCCTTCTAGCATCCAGAGTGTGCAGTGTCCTCTCTGCGCTTGTGGATGGTTTCTGAAAGAAGCTTGTATTGTTTGGTTCATGTGAAACCTTGGCAAGACCTTTGGCATAAAGTGTGGGTCCGTTCTCATTACCACCCTGTCACTGTGTATTTGAATGTAGGGTTCTTGTAGTGTTAGCGCTTGCAGCTCGCTTACCCTGCCTAGCGAGGTGATTGCCACCAGAAAGGCTGTCTTCATTGTGAGCATTTGTAGTGAGGCTTTATGGAGAGGTTCAAAGGACACCATCATAAACTCTGTTAGGACTAAATTAAAGGTTCCATGCCGGTGGCGGCATCCTTTTTGGTGGGGCTATCCTTTTAGCCCCTTCCAGGAATCTCTTTACCACTTGGGATGTAAAGAAGCTGTTTCCTGTCTCTCCTCTTGTGTAGGCTATTATCGCTGCTAGGTGTACCCTCAGCGAGGTAGAGCTTTAGTTCGCTTTTAGCAGGTGTGTTAAAGATTTTAGCACAGTTGATTCCTTGGTCAATTTCTTGTGTAGCTTCTTCCTGATGCACCATTGTGTGAATCTTTTCCATTTCGCCACATAGCTCCTACGTTGGTTTCCTTGCCTCCCGCAGCACCCGCATTGTGCTCTCTGGGAGTTTGAGGTGTGCAAACTCTACGTCTTCAGGAACCATGCCGCGAGGCAGAGGCTCTCTGGCTCTGGGTGAAGTACCTCCCTATTCAGCATGATGAGCAAGTCTTTTTTTTTTGCGAACTTGTGGAGTGGTCCCTGCGCCATCTCCACTATTTGTGAGAACCAGGACTGCCTGGCCCACTGCGGTGCCTCCAGAATCAGTGTCATGTTGCTGGTCCTGCATTTGCTGATTAGACGGTGTATCAGTGGTATCGGGGGAAAAGCGTAGGCAAATGTTTTCGACCAGCTTATCCATAGGGTATCCCCTGGGACTGTTCCCTTGGTTGCGAAGTATTGGCATTTTGCATTCTGGCGTTTTGCAAATGGGTCTATTTTTGGTGTCGCCCACTTCTTGAATAGCTTTTGTGTTTCTTGTGCATTGAGCTCCCACTCATGGAACGCTGATGTTTGCCTGTTGAGCCCGTCTGCCTCCACGTCGTCCTTTCCTGGTAGGCGTATAGCTAGGAGGTCTATTTGTAGTGGGATGGCCCATCTCCATATCTCCTGCGCTAGGTTGGATAGTGCGACTGATTGTGTTCCTCCCTGTTTGTTGGTGCAGAACATTGTTGTCGTGTTGTCGGTTTGTATCAACACTCTCTGCTTGTACAGTTGTTTCTGGAAGGCTTTCAGGACAAGGAACACGGTCTTTAGTTTCAGGTAGTTGATGTGCTTGATCGCTCTGTTGGAGTCCACAGACCCCGCACCTTGAGCTGGTTCATGTGAGCTCCCCATCCCCTCTGGGAGGCGTCTGTGGAGATGTTCACTGTTGGGTTTGGTGGTGTTAAAGGCTTCCCCTTAGTTATGTTCTCCTTGTTCCACCACGCTATTTCCTCTTGCACTGCATGCGTTACAACCACTAGATCTTCCCAACTCCCTGTAGCTTGTGACCATTGCTGTTGGAGCCATTCCTGGAGTGGTCTCATGTGGAGTCGAATATTGGGGACTAGGTGTATGTAGGACGCCATCATCCCTATGATCTTGCTCGCTGTCCTCACGGTCAGAGCTTGCCCCTTCTGGTATTGACGGGTCTCCTTCAGCAGGGCAAGTGTTCTCTTGTCGCTGGTGAACACCTTGCTCTGTATGGTGTTGATCTGTGCACCCAGGAAGATCTTCACTTGTTCTGGTTCCATTGAGGATTTCCCCCAGTGTATTGAGAATACTAGTTCTGTCAGAGTCTGTGTGACCCACTGTGCATGTCTTTGGCATGGTTTGTAGGAACTTGCTTTTATTAGCTAGTCGTCGAGGTAGGGGTTAACATGTATCCCTTCCCTCCATAGGTGCGCTGCTACTGCTGCGAGGCACTTGGTGAAGACCCTTGGTGCAGATTTTAGTCCGAAGGCCAGGGCTGTGAACTGGTCGTGCGCTTTGTCTATGGCAAATCTCAGTAGAGGTTTGTGTTGTCTGTTCATGGGAATGTGTAGGTAGGCATCCTTGAGGTCTATGGTGGACATAAAATCTCCGTCCCTGATCTGAGGGATGCCTTCTTGTAGGGATGTCATTTTGAATTTTTGAGTTCTTATGTCTTGGTTTAGGAACCGTAGATCCAGGATGGGTCTTAATGTTTCGTCCATTTTGGCACGAGAAGTTACTGTTGTAGACTCCCTTCTTTCTTTCTTTCTTTCTTTGAATGGTACTGTTTCTATCGCCTCCTTGTGGAGAAGTTCTTGTGCTTCCTCTAGGAGTAGCGCAAATTCTTTTGCAGAGCGCGCCTTCCTTTTTGGTTTCCTGTTTGGAGGCTTCTTTTCCAGTTCTATGCAATATCCGAACTGTATGATGTTTAGTATCCATTTGTCGGTTATTTTCTTCCTCTCCTGGAAGAAGTGTTTTAGTCTGCCTTCTACTGGTGTTACATGTTCGTTGATCCCTGATTTTAGTTTGTGTAAAGCTTTTTGCTTATTTGGTTGTGCCCCCCCCCTCTTCGAGGTGTTCTGTGGGTGGGCACGTTTGGTGGTGCAGAGTCACTTTGAGGTGGGTTGCTGGCCCCCTCTTCTGGTTTGTCCTCGTCCAAGCGCTCTCCCGCAAAAGGACTGGCCCCTGGGCTGGTATTGCCAGTTTTGCTGCTGCTGGCCCTGCTGTGCTTGGTTGTTGCCCTGGTAGTTCTGCTGGAATGTCTGATGTGATGTTCCTGGCTGGTTTCTCCCCCTTCCGTTTGGTCTCCATGTCGGGGTGCCCCTCTGAATTGCAAAGCCCCCATGGAGCTTGCAGTTTCATTTTCCTTTTTGAGTTGCATCAGTTTCTCATCCACTGGCGCTCTGAACAGTGTTTCTCCATTGAAGGGAGTGTTCAGAATGTTGTTTTGGACTTCCGGCTTGAAGCCCGAAATTCTCAGCCAGGCATGTCATTTTTTCCTATGACCCCAATCATCATGAGTCTGCTGGATGTGTCTGCCACATCCAGGTCTGACTTTAGGCATGAGTTAGCTATGTTCTTGCCTTTCTCCACCAGGTGTGTTGCACTCTGTTGGTATTGCTCAGGGAGGTGTTTGAGTAGCTGTCCGTCCTCCCAATGCTGGTACGTATGCCTGTTGAGTAGAGCATTAGTTGGCAATGCACCAGTGGACTGCTGCATTCCTCTCTATTTTCCTTCCAGAGAGGTCTATCTCTCCTTGTCTAGTGGTGGGCCTGAGTTCGTGGGAACGTTGGCCCTTTTTCTGGCTGTTGCTGCAATGATGGAGTCAGCCGTGACGGATGCATGTATGTATGGTGGATTCTTACAGGAGTGTTTGTACTTCTTCTCTGTCCTAGGTGTTTGATCTAAGAGAAAGAGTTTGATTCTAGAGTATTGTTTATATTTCTTACTGTAGAACGAGTATTCCCTAAGATTTCCTTGCTTAACTCTCCAAGCATCCTGTAGGTTAAAGTCTTTCATAATATTCTTCAGGGCTGACAGGGATTTGGTGGGGGAATTGTATTTTGCCTTAGAGGTGCGATCCAGATGGAGATCCAATATGAGGTTAAAGTCACCTCCCAAAATAACTGGAACTGTGTGCTGTATCATATACTCTTCTAGTTTTTGAAGAAACCCGGGGTTGTCTTCATTGGGACCATAGTAAGCAGCACTTAAGAAAGTGAAGCTGCCAATAGAAAGGACTGCCACCAGCCATCGCCCAGACTGATCAGTTCCCCAGCTTTGCACTCTGATACCCTTATTTGCCCGTACAATAATAGCTACTCCTCTCGTGGAGCCCTTCTGCTTAGAACACAGAATTTCCTGAACCCACCTAAGTTTAGAGAAAACTTGACCACACGCTTCTGCTTCAAGGTGGGTTTCTTGTAAGAAATATATATGCGCATCAGTGTTTTTCAAGAATTTGCATACTCTTTGCTGTTTCTTCCGATTCCCTATCCCATTTAAGTTCCAGGATAATATTTTATTACTGGATGCCATAGCGAAACCTGTTATCTAGTGTAGCTATAGCTCGTTGTGGCCTGCGTTGACTTTCTAACCTATCAAAATAAAAACTTCTGGCATATGAGGACATTTTTAAATGTTTTACCCCCCCCCCTCCCCCCAAGGAACCCTCCCTCCTTGTTCTTGTTCGGCGTGTAGACGCCCTAAGGAGCCCCCCACCCTTGAAACACCACACCTAACTGAAAACTTTTACTTTACCCTGCTCTATATATTTGACCATAACTATTTAGATCCCCCAACCACCAATGTGCAGCTTCATTTTTTTTCTTTTTTTCCCCTCTTTTTTGCCCTCTTTCCCTTCTTTTTTTTCCTTTCTTTTTCCTCTCTTTTCCCCTTCTTTTCATTTTTTTTCTTTTTTCTTTTTTTCCTTCCTCTATTTTTTTCCTCCTTATTCATTTATTTCTTTTTCATCTTTTTCTTTACTCGCTCTACTTTAGTGCTTTACCGTAAAACCATTAAAAAAAATAAAAAATGTGTACCTACCCCCCATCCCTGTTTTACTCATTATATACAGCTGATAACTATATGCCCAAGTTACTACCCCTTAACTATTTTCTCATTTTATCTAACAATTCATCTACTTCCTCAGGGTAGTTACAGTTATGCATCTTATTGTTCCACATATTTTTAATAAGGCAGGAAATTTCATTTGAACTTGAGCTCCCAGGGAACGAAGTTTAGGCATCCTGGAGCCCAACTCCCATTGCCTCTGAGCCGTTCTCCCCCCTATGTCTAATTAGATAGGGATTGGCACGGTAATGAAGGGAAGATCGTGCAAGACACCTACTGAGGATTAGTTCCTTAACCGTATATGTCTGGAAATAAACCAAAATCTTTCTAGGGGCTTTACGGTCCGGATGTAACCTAAAAGGGTCTCTGTGCACACGCTGGATCTCAGCTTCTAAGTCTATATCTGGCCGGTCCTTTAATATGTCCTCCCGTAATAGCCTGCACACCAACCCCTTGATATCCTCCACTTCTGCCCCTTCTGGGATCTTAAGTATTCTTAGATTGTTTCGCCGACTCTGCGTTTCCAATCTCTCCATATCCATTGTGAGTTTAAGGTTCTGTGCTATTAGAACATCAATGTCCTTAGAGCTTTCCAACGATGTTTCTGAAAGTGAGGTTACCTTACTTTCTAACACACTGGTTCGAGCTGCTATCCCCTCCATTTTGGCCTCTAGAATATCAAATCTATCATACAGCCCTCTCTGATTGCTCTCGGAGGTTGCAAACTTATCCATCAGGTCCTCCCTCAGAGATTGAAATAAGCAGCCAAGTATGTCCCTCTCCTCCCTAACCTACAGCTTCCTCGAGCCTACCTCTGGTGCTTAAGATGGGGTCATGTGCAACACTAATAGTACTAGTAGTACTAATAGAGGAAAGAAGGGGGTAAGATAAAGGATCAGGTGGGGCTGTATAAGGGGTTTGAGAGGTAGTATGGGTCCCTGAATCCGGTAAAGTCTGGACTATGGATAGTGCTATAGGTGGAACAGGGGCCGAATTTGCTGAGACTGATGTTGTGTTTGGAGGGGGAGACCCTTGCCCGTCCAACAAAACAACGTCCGAGACAGGATCACATTCTGGGCCAGTAGATATAGTAGATTTTAATCCTTCCATATTTGTAGTCAGCTCCAATACTGCATACCTATTTTTCAAAGGTAAAATAGACAGGGTGGGGGGGGACAGACACCATGTCCGGTTGGTTAGACCCCACTCCTACCTCCACCACTCCATCTGAAACTTCACCCTCTTCTTCAGCTGCCTCTATGTTGGTATCTAACGCTCTTACTCCTGTCCCTCCACCTGATTTTTCACAAGGGCCTTCCTTCGAGTTAACTGCCTGCTCCATAATCTTGAAGTAACTTTTGAGCGAGGGGGTGCTTATTAGTCTTAACAGTGCCCCTTCTCTTAACTCCCCCCTTCTTCTTTTGTTTATAAGGGGATAATGGTGTTGGCCCCTCTCTTACAACTGTCTCCCCTGAGTCCCAGACCCACTGCCTCCTTAGGTCCTGTTTTGACCTTAACTGATACAGATTTCTTGTGTCCACAACTCTAACGGGTGCTAGCCCCTCAGGCTGTTTTGACCTGATAGTAGGAACCCCCTCTGTGTTCTCTGTAACTACTAGGCTGGCGCCGGTTTGGCAGGATCGACTTGCAGCTTCTTTCAGAGCATCTGCCTCCATGCAGGCCCCCCCTCTTGAAACCTCCTTACCGGCAGCTTCGCTCTTCTGTGCTTCCAAGAATGAATAAAAGCCCCAACAGACAGGACCTTTCACACGAAAGATAAGTGCTCCTCTTGAGCGCTGCCAGTGATTCCCGCTGTAAAATAGCCCTCCTTGTGTGACTTCGGAATCAGCAATCGGTGGACAACAGCCTTCAGCGAACAGCTGCTGCCTCCAGCTCGACTCTGCTCTCCTGTCTCCAGCCGAGCGTAGCGCAGAACGTGATGCCATGGCCGCATCCCTCAGGGTCCGGGTCCGGGTCCTAGTGCCCTGGAGCGTGTTTTTTTTTTTTTGCCGGGAGACAGAAAATCGAAGGAAAACAAACTCAGTATTTGCGGAATGCAAAAGCAAACCAAATGTTTTCTGACCTCACCGTTTACATCTCCAAAAATCAGCCTCTGAACAGGGGAAAATCCATCGTAAAACGAGTTGTGGCGTTTAGGTGAGGAGCTCCGCAGCAGACGTTAGCCTGCCGCCGCCATGTTCCTCTCCTGTGTTCTGTAGTTCTCAAACTTCCCAATTCTCTGTCCTAGGTGTGACAGACCTGCAGTTTGATGGCTCCTTGAATGCTTCCCTTCCCTGGTCAGCACACTTGGGAGCATGAGGAGGAATTGACTCCTAGTTTGTGTTGGAAGCAGTGTCTCTAAGAGGAAGCAGGCTTTTGTTTTTTGTTCCTCCAGTTTCACCCCATAAGCTGTTGCCGAGTTCCTGATGACCATACTGTAGATGCCAATGTCATCTGGCGGCGAAGGCCTTGAAGGATACGTATCTACGGCCTCATCTGGGCTTTCGGCGTCAAGGTCCTGACAATCCAGGTCCTGTGCTACCGAGGATGCTGAGCACAAACTTGTTTGCCGGTCTTCCTCGCCTTCTCCCACGTAATAGTTTAGGCCCTCTTCCTCTTCCTGTTCTTGGGGCTCCGGAGTTTTCGGCGGCTCTTCGGCGTCGAACTGCTCTTCTACCTCGACGATGGTCGTCGGCTTCGATGGAATGGTGAACCTTTTCATCCGTTCGTCAAACTTCGACCTAGGTTTGTCTTGGGGTTTCGCAGACTGGGAGTCCATTTCGAAGGATCCGCTGGGCTGTTTGTCCCTGGATGCAGCTGCATCCGTCGAATGTTTCGGCGCCAGTGCTCCTTTCGAGGACTTAGACTCTTTTTCGAGAGTCTGATTCTGATTTTCGAGAGTCTATCGGGGTCTTAGGTGTCAATGTCTCTTACCTTCTTTGTTGTTTTCGCATGGGTCTCTAGGACCGTGGAGTCATCTGGTCCCTCGGCCATGTTGTCCTCTTCCCCACTGGAGAGGCCCAAGTCCCGGAGTGACTGAGATTGACCTTGGCCTTTCATGTTGTAGTTGGCTCTCCTCTGTCTCTCTCTTACCCTGAGCGTCTTAGGGGTAAAAACGGAGCAGGCGTTGCAATCCTTGCTCTCATGGTCGACCGGCAGGCAGAGGTGGCAAACCGGATGCTGGTCCTTCTGCGTGTACCTGTGGTGGCAATTGCGGCAAATTTTGAAAGGTGTTTTGTCCATACCTGCGCTCAGGGGGCCCCCTGTGTGCGCTTTCTCCGATGGACGTCGAAGTTTTCGATGTTCTCCTTCCTCTTTGTCGTACCGGTTCAGTGGTTTTGCTTGGAGATGTATTATCCAAATCTTTTTTGCGGTTTTCGTGTCTTTTTCCTCTTCTTTTCTCCAAAAACTCTGGAACCTTGCGGTGATGATCCAGACCCAATGGCGGAAAAAAGAATCTGAAGATGGCGCCCAAAGGTGGGAGCTCCCGCAGGAAGCGTACCAACGTCGCAGGAAGGACACCAAAAGGTGGGACGTTGACGTCCACCAGGGCTATGAAGAAAAAAAACACAGGAAAAAAAGACTACGATTCCAGACCCAACCACTAGACCGCGGAATAATGCACAGCATAGTGAATCCAGGAAGATTCACGCTGCAAAAACACAGCAACGAACATACATAGATTGATAGACTTACTTCTCGCTCCGGTGCCTTCTCGACTCACGGGTTCACACTCTGCGACTCTGGGCAATAGCTTGCTTAATCTCCACAACGGCCCCTCGCGGCGGGATGCCTGGCTTTCACCTTGTGGATACTCTGCCGGGGTTATCTCACAGGGGAATACCAGGACGGGTTCCCTAAGCAAGCGCTTAGATACCGACCTCGGTCAGTGATTTGCGCTATATAAATACATGTACATTTACATTTACTTAGTAACTCTATAAATGTAATAATGATGTATTAATCTTAGCACTGGATGCCAGAAAACATTCAACGCTCCAGAAGGGGAATCTCTATATTTAGTTATGTATTGAATGGGATTAGGACAAAAATTTGGGATGTGAACAAAGCTCCTATATAGTATACCTACTGCATGGGGTGGGAGGGGGCAGGGGGGGTAAACGTGCTGGATTTTCTCTGGCCCATATGCATCTGAAATGGAGATACAAGGGTGTCCATTGTCCCCACTGTTATTTGCGGTGGATCCACTAGCATGTAAAATACAAAAAAGAATTCTCAACAATGGAATAGCTATTAAGAGATGAAACACATGAAATCTCGCTTCATACAAAGGACATTTTTTTTTTCTTTATTTTAAGAACAAAAGAACTGATACTGGAAACGCCGTTCCTGGTAATTAACTATGAGGACCAGTCTGGGCTGCACATTAATTGGTGCAAGTCGAGGGTGTTCCCTGTAAAGTCTCTTAATGAGTAGGATACAGAAAAATAATTACCTAAGGGACTAAAGTGGGAGAGGATGTCTAATAATATTGAGGGATGTGCATATACAAATAAGAACTGGATTTGATTGTCGCAATATAGGGGCTGCTATTGCGGCTTTGAGAGCAGGTGTAACCTGGAAAACATTTCCAATATCAGCGGCTTGGAGGGTAACCACTGCTAAGAAAGTTGCATTGCCTAGGTTACCATTTATTTTTCCACTTTGATTGCAAATTATTAGCCTCAGAGAGGCATAGCTGGGCACAGGCCAAGCTGCAGGTCCCAACTACTGGGGAAGATGTGGTTCATTGGGCGACTTGCTGTCCCCAATTTTTAGCCCATTATCTTGCAATGCAGCTGCAGTGCATGATGCTATGGGTAAGAGTGCAGACCAGTGTGATTATTGGTACTGGTCATACTGCATCGGACCTACTGACATTGACACACATCCTGCTGGGTCCCAACCAAAAAAAGAAGGCTGGTCAAGCATCCATACAAGTGGTTTGTTATTGCTGGACTAGGAGTCTAAAAAAACACTGAACACAGTATCATACTTAAACATTCCGCTGTCTGGTTTGTTGGTCCTGCACAATAAAGGGTGTGGCAGGGGTTATACAAAAGGAAAAACAATGGGGTCCAGACACTTCGGGATTTATATTGGGACAAGCTGATACTGTAGTATGATGACCGGGAAAATGAAATCCTCTTACCTGCGGGGCAATTCCTACTGTATGGATCTGTAATAGCCACAATGAAAAATACTTGGAAAATGGGAATGAGGGAAAAACCAGCACATCAGAGACTACTCAGGAACATGTAGAGCTGTAACCTGATGTAGCATGCACTGGCAAGTCATATCAATGTACCACTGCTTTCCTTTAGAGACCAGGGAATGGAAGACAAGCAAAACCTATTGATGAAAAAAGAACAATTGATGGACAGAATGCAGAACAATGTCATACATTCACCCCAGTACAGAGATCTGGGCCTAAATCCATAGTTTTTTTGCACACCACGCCATTCCAGTTTGGACCTAGCCATATGCTAATCAGTCTTGACCCTGCGCCCAACAGGAACAGTCCAGCCCAAACTGCCAGGTCAGGTCCTCCCTGGACTGGAAACAAGCATCCTAGGACTGGTTTCGGGCTTTCAGCCCTCAGCCAGGATAGCTTGACTCCAGTGGCATGGAGATCATGGGACCCATGTCAGGGCAAACCCGTCCCAAACGGAGCAACAAATGTGAAAAGAACAATGGATGGACAGAATGCAGAATAATGTCATACATTCAACCCAGGTACAAAAGGGGGTGGTGATGGACGGAGCATCTGAACCAATCAAACACTCACCATTCAACCCAGTACAGAGATCTGGGCGTAATCCTATTATTGAAGCAGCATGGGTGAAAGTGCTAGAAAACGCTCCCAAGATAACTCGTAATGCATGAAAAAGGTAGTCAGTTAAGATGCAGAGAGAGAGTAAAGGTAGGGATGTTATTGTTTTAAAAGCCAGGTTTTGAGGGCCTTTCTGACAGTTAAGTCTCTTTCTTAAGATTGAGGGAGTTACATAGTCTGGAAGTACTGGTCACGAAGCTCCTTCCACCCCAAAAATTGTTTTTTAAATCTACGGACTACAAGGTTGAAGGTTGCGGTAGACAGAAGTGATATGAGCGGGATATACCAGTGGAAGCTTTGTCCGAGATACTCAGGGCCTATGCCGTGGAGTGCCTTCAAGGAGAGACAAATAGCATTGAAGTCAATACAATTATTGGCAGGAAGCCAGTGGAGTTAAGTCAGTGAGGAGGACACTAACTTGTATTTGGGAATGCCTAGAATGTGAGCAACAGCGTTTTGGAGAATCTGTATTATGTTAAGACATCTTTTTTTAATGTTAGTAAAAGGAGGGCTACAGTAATCGTTTTTTTAAAGAATGAGCGCCAAGATCACAGTTTTCTATAAGTTCTGTGGAATAAATGGGAAGATTTTTCTAAACAGCTTAATGTTATAAAAGGAGGCTGAGGTGATGGTGCCGATATGGCCATTACAAGATAATTTACTGTCAAAAACGATCCTTAGATTCTTTGCTGCTGGGATGGAAATCGAGCAGAGTTCCTGCGGCCACCAGCTTGGGGACCAGAAAGATGCCTTGCTGCCAAACACCAAAATCTCTGTTTTGCTGGAGTTAAGCTTCAAACAGTTGTGGGACATCCATCTACTTACCTGGAGCATGCATTTCAGCGAGTGGTGGTGTCTTCCGCATTACTGGCACCATAATAAGGGTGTCATCGGTTTAGGATACCACCAAAAAACATGAAGGACCTGATCAATTTGGCCAGCGGTGGCACATAGATATTAAAGAGGGTAGGGCTCAAAGAAGAGCCCTG